>NW_004567103.1:81972453-81978262 GCF_000260355.1 Condylura cristata | reverse complement strand
GGCTTTAGCTTCTTAGTGCTGTGCTTTAACCCGCTGGGCCCCCAGGGAGGGCCCCTCTTCCAGTTTTAAAGGGCTCTGTGGTGACACCAGGTCAACCTTGCTATTTCAGTCTAAACCTACTGGCTCTGCTGCTTCCAGCTGCAGCCTCGCGCCTGCCCCTCTTGCTATGTGAGGTGACCTCACAGGCCCTGGGCATCAGGACGCGTGGTGTGTGCTGGAGCTTCTGGCCTCACTGCCTGCTCCGGGCTCTGATTTTGATTCCCAGGGACGTTGCCACCACTGCGGTGCTGCTGGCCTTTGCAGGCCCTGCAGTCACACCTCCCTCCCTGACACGTGCAGATCGCATTCCTGGCCCCACTAGCTGTGTGTGCTCTGCCCTCAGCTAGCGGTTCACCTCTAGCCCTGTGGGTTCAGCGTAATTCCACTGCTTGGAGTGAGTGCCCTGGGTGGGGATCAGATGTCTTGCTAGGTTAGGAATGAGGAACAGGGAGGGGTCTCTGCATCCATGGAATGTCCAGTCCTTCCTGTAACTCTCACTGGCTCCCCGTTCTACACCTTGAGGCAGAAAGTCAGGAGTGAGAACTCTGCTCACCAGATTCTGACCTGAGAGCAGGTGCTTTCTTCAGTTGGACTAGAATCTGCCTGAGTGGCCCATGAAGTCCTGCAGGGGGTGTAGGAGCCCCAACTCCTGAAACTGTCTCCTCAGAACATCTGGGGACATGTGGCCACCCTGTCCCCTCCTGGAAGCAGTTGAAAGATGGGCACAAGTGTCAGGCAGAGTCCAGCCAAAGTGCCTGTTGTGCCTCCCTCCTCTGGTCACCACAGTTACTGCCAAGCCTGGGGTTTATTGGGCCACATACATGCTGGGGCTGTATCCAGCCTTCTGGTAGGAAAGACGGGGTTCCTTTCTGACAGCCCCCTCCCTGCCTCACAGAGGCCAGCAACTCACTCATACAGGCGTGGCCAGGTGGCCTGGTGGTAATATCACCTTGCCCCATGGTTCTGGGAGAGGGGAGGGCCCTTCTCAGGAACCAGGCATGGAGGTGGGGTAGTGAGGCCAGTGACAGGGGTATGGCTGGCTGTCCCACTGAGCACTGGCACTGCCATTTGTGTCCCCATATGACCCCCTGCAAACCTCCTTCCTTCCAGGGAGAGCATTTCCTTGAGGCTATTTTTGAAAATTCCTTGAGCTGGGTGGTTGCCAAAACTGTAGCCTGAGGAAGGTGAAACTTCCCAGAGGTGCCACTGAGGATGAAGTGCCTCAGTGTGTGGTCTGCTGTGCACATAGCAAACTGTACAATTCTGGGACCACTTGGAGTTTTGGTTTGTGAACTTATCAACAGGCTGTGAAATCAATAGCAGGTGAAGGTCTAGGTCCTGTGAGTGAGGCCTCACGGTATCTGTGACAACATCCAGCATCCTCTAGTTCTTCCACGTCCATCACTCTTCACAGGTAACTGAAGGGATGCACTGGGACTAGTCGTGGCTCCCAAGTGTTCTCTCCATCAGGCAACGATCTTTTCTGTGAGTAGTGAGAACCCGCAGTGGCCGTGAGTTCCCTTGGGGCAGGGCAGAGTTGTTGGCAAGAGAACCACCTGCCTGATCACTGGGAGGTGAGAGAGACGCTGTCCTGTCTGAGTGCCTGAGCCTCAGTGAGCTGGGGAGAGTGTAGGGCTTTGCACTGCTGCTCGGCCTTGGGTCTCCTCTGACAGCAGCACCTGCCCACTCTGGACTACTTGCCTCCCTGTGCTTGCTTGTAGCCAAAGGGAGCTGACAGGAAACAGAAGACTGACCGGGAGAAGATGGAGAAAAGAACCATCCAAGAGAAGGAGAAATACCAGCCTTCCTATGAAACCACCATCCTCACAGAGGTAAGCCAGCCACTGCTGGGGTGAGTCCCAGGCCCTTCCGCCTGCAGGCGAGGGCGCTGTTGGTTTAGATTCTTGGAAAAGTGCCCATCTTGGGAGAATGCTACTTTGGGGAGTGCCCATTCCACCGGAGTGCGTTCTCAGTGTGGAGATGGTGTTCCTCTAAGACCTAGTATCGGCGAGGTATTTCAGAAATGACCTAGTTCTCTGTGCTATTTGCACTTTGCAAAATTAGGTTGTCTTAATTATTTTGAACAGGAAATGCATGTACATGGTCCAGAACTCGAAAGTTATAAAAACATGTATAGCAGAAATTCCCTACTACCACTGTCGCGGCTGGCGTCTCTGGTTCTTTGTGTGTCTGGTTTGACTTTCTCTGCAAACGAAGCCATTCCTACACTTTTGTCCACGGACCCCCTTTTCCACCGATAATGGACACAGAGCCTGTTCTGAAACTTGCTGTCTTTAGTTTAGAGCATATCTGTTCCCTCTCAGGTCACAAAGAATTTCTCGTGCTTGATCTGGCGGCATAACTTTAGTGCACGGATAGCTGCTTGGTTGTTTTGTAGACTCCTCCTTTCTGACAGAGCACAGGACGGGAACACCCCCCCCCCCCGCACTCCAGGGGGGTCGCTGGGTTGGAGGGTCTAAGCACTTGCTATTTGTTGTTTGGGTAGATACTGGAATGCATTTCCTTTTGGCCCTCATGCCAGCCTGTCCTGCCATCTTTCTGTCCAGGGCATTTTGGAGATGCTCAGTGTCATGTCATAGACTCCTTTCCTTCTTTCACAGGTCACTGCTGGTGCCACCTTCTTTCCTGGGCTCTGTTTTTTGAGCACCTGTTCCCTCAGCCCCTCCTGTCTTGTTTTGCAATCAGACCATTGGGTAATTGACTGAAAGAAGCCCCCAGCCCTCACACACAGCAAAGCAGCACTAGTGCTGATTGCAAGGACTAGTGCTCAGACCAGCGAGTATTTTCCTTGCTTCCCTACCTGTGCTGACCTAGGGTGACCTCCCTGTGTCCCCCAGCCCTCCAGTGAGTCCCACCTAGTGGCTTGAGCCTCAGCCTCTCTCCTTCTTACTCTCTGCTTTCCCTGGAAATGAGAGGCTCTGAGTGCTTCCTGCCATGTCTGTCCAAGCCCTGGTCAAAATGTGGTACGGTTGATTGAAATCCCCACCCGGCCCCTGACCTTGTATCAGCTCATCAGCTTTCCTTCTCGGGCCATAGGATTTAGCACCAACAAAATTCCAGCCCACACTCACAGCAGAGTTAAAAATTGACCCACCCTGTGGTGCAGTGGGTGATAGTAACTCCTTAGGAATGCTTCAGATTGGCCCTCTCTGAAGAGGTATCATCTCAGGGGAGGGGAGAAATGAGTACTCCATTGGCCTCCCCAACAGGCAAAACCCAGGCATCTGTGCTTTCTTATTTTTCCCCCCAAAGATTTATTTATGTGTACAGAAATGGGGTACAGGTGAGAGGTATGTGGGGTAAGAGGATTCATTAGAGACAGAGTGGGGAGCAAAACAGGCAGATATATGAAAATACACTGCTGAGGGGAGCAGTGGGTGAGACAGGAGAGATTTGTCACGACAGGAGAGGTCTGGGTCACCTCCCTGGCTGGGGATTGAACTTGTGCTGAGGTGGCTGCAATAGCTTCCCAGTGCTGTGCTTTAACCCAAGGTGCAACCTGGGAGGGCCCTGTTTCTGGTTTCTTTGGGAGACTCACACACATGTTCATATTTGTCTTCTGTACAAGAAGTTCCTTGAGTTCAAGGGTCGCATCTTCCAGTTTCCATGTCACCCTTAACTCCTAACAGGATGCCTGCTATATAATAAAGATGCATGTTAAGTCAGCAGAGAGGTGTGTGTAATGATATACAGGTTGTGTTAAAGAGGGGCTGCTCTTGTGACGGAGAAAGTGCTTCTCCTGTGTCTCCTGTTGGCAGATTCTCGTCAGATGGTGCAGGCTTTAATACTAGACTTGACTGGTGCTTTTTGGTTTGGACGTTGTCTGCAGAGTATGCTCCCTGTTTCATGCCTGTGTATACCTTTGGCTGCACTAGGAAAATCTGCCTCTAGGCAACTGGCCTGTGTGGTTTTTTGAGTCCTTTCACATGGCCCCAAGAATCAGGTGAACAGTATTTCCTTCTCTGCTTTGTGAGGACGCTCAGTGAGACACATACCACACTTGGCTCGCTCTAGGATGATACAGAACACGAGGTCTCTAGTCTGCCATCACTGAGTCTTTTGCCCCCAGTAAGGTGCCCCTCTCTGGCTCATGGGGGCACTGCGTACATGAGTTGGGTGCTCAACGGTCAGCGAGCGGTGTCTTGCATCTGCTTTGATGGGTGCTTGCCTGGGAGTGTCCGAGGAGCCAGATCCTCTTGAGTACTCCTGCCCTCAGTCACGTCTGCCCTGTGCTTTCTCCCTGCAGTGCTCCCCGTGGCCCGAAGTGGCCTACCAAATGAACAGCGTCCCGTCCCCAAGCTACAATGGTTCTCCAAATAGCTTCGGCGTTGGTGAAGGGTATGTGCAACCTTTCTCCCTCCAGGTTCCATCCTTGGTCTTCCTCTATGTGACATTCCTCCTTTTATAACTTGACACTGCTACAGGCTTTAGGGTGGCTAATACTTATGACCATTTTTGGCGTGTGTATTGCTTTTGGATACTTGGATACACTTCTGTGAACACTCTCTGGTGGGGAGCAGCTCAGGAGATCCTCTCCCCAGTAAAAGTAGGGTTTGCCTCCTGAGATGACCTCCAACTCGGGTGGGGTCTTAGGAAGAGGCTATGCGGATGGGTGCATGCAATAGCCCTGAGGGCTCCTCGTGGAGCTCTCAGTAGCTCCTGTGGACATTTGTGGGTAGTGGGGATCAGCTAGGGGTCCTCCTTGCCCCAGAGGCCTTACTGTAGGCAGCTGCTCGCAGATGCAGAGGCCTCACTGACGCCAGGGAGATGGGAATATACTGTGTGCCCCATTTATGGGAGTGGGAGGGAGAAGGCCAGGTAGGTTTAATAGGCTTGAGTTGAACCTTGAGCCACTGCCTGGCAGAGAACTTTATACACGGGAAAGCAAGACTGTTCAAGAACTTAATTTTACACAGTGAGGACAGCCTTCCTGAAAGAGGGAGACATGGAAGAGGAGTCCTGATTAGATTCTGACAGATGTGATTTTTTTTTAAAAAAAATAATATAATAGTTTATTTTTACATCATTTTGTGCCTTTTTCCATCTCAGTTGAGATATGATTTTATAATCTACGCCTTTCTGAGGGAGACTCAGCCTCTGATTCCCCCCTCTACAGGAGTAAGCATTCCATGCAGGGTCAGGAGTGCGTGTAAAATGGCCATACTTAGCGACACTTGGAGTGTCCTTTTTGCTGTTTGGTGGCTGACAACAAAAGGATCATCCCTGCCAGGGTCTTTATTATTATTATTATTATTATTATTAGTAGTAGTAGTAGTAGTAGTAGTGAAATATACATCATGTAAAACTTAACATTTTTAAATGTGTCATTTAATGACATTAAACATTTATATTGTAGGGTCACCACAGTCTATGTGGGAGGGTCATTTTAAATGTTTCTTAATTAAAAACCCAGCTGTCTAGGCTTGCTGCTCCTGCTGAGTGAGCCCCTAAAGAGGCTCAGTGTCCTCCCTCTGTGGAAAAACCATGAAAATATTTTTGTCATAGTTGGCAGCAAACTGTGGGCACTTACTGCAGAATAACTCCCTGGACTCCCCTGCCTTCTCCCAGTGCCCCAGAGGAGAGCGTGTGGTTGATTGTGTGTATAGACCCTGGAGCACTGTGAGGTGGGGTCTCCTTGCTCAGCTGCCCTCCCTGCAGGAGAGGCTCAGAGAGGAGACTCTGAGTGGGAGGTAGCTCTGACCCACACACAGCCGTCCTCTGAGTGGGAGGTAGCTCTGACCCACACACA
>NW_004567103.1:81937644-81972208 GCF_000260355.1 Condylura cristata | reverse complement strand
TAGCTCTGACCCACACACAGCCGTCCTCTGAGTGGGAGATAGCTCTTTTCTACACACAGCCAGAACCTCAGATGGAGGGGCGTGGTTTTGACCAATGTATCTAATCAGAACTTCGGGTTCACACTGAAGGGTTTGTTAAGGCTTTCGAGGGATAGAGCAGTGGTTCCTGCCTACATTTCTCTGGCTCTGGAACTACTTAAGGACTCACTTCATTTAAAACCAGTCCCATCCCTGAGAAGTAAAAGCAGTGAGGATCCCACCACCACATCCCAGTCACGAGGCCCCGGAAATTCTCCGTCTCATCACCCTTTCTCTTCCTTTGCAGCAACAGCTCTCCGACACACCCTGTGGAGGCCCTACCCCTGGGCAGTGACGTAAGTGTCTGCGGCCGGGTTGTCTGACTGCCTGTTGTCTGACTGCCTGTCCCTTTGCAAACTCGAGCAGTCATCTTAAGGCCCCTTCTCTCCGCCTGCAGCACCTGCTCCCCTCGGCCTCCATCCAGGATGCCCAGCAGTGGCTTCACCGCAATAGGTTCTCGCAGTTCTGCCGGCTCTTCTCCAGCTTCTCGGGTGAGCTTCTTTATATGGGATTAAAGACCCAGTGGGGTATTGAGCCCTCCCTGGTGGTGCAAGGGGTTAAAGCGCAGCAGCACCGTGAAGCTGTCCACAGCCACTGCAGCACTAGTTTGAGCGCCAGCCAGGGAGCTGACCCACGTGGCTAGCAGACCTCTCCTGTCCCCCGGTACCCCCCTCAGTAGTGTGTTTCAGTCACTCGGCCTGTTGTGCTCCCCACTGTGTCTCTGGTGAATCTTCTCACTGTTGCAACTCTGGCCTGTATGCATGAATAAATAAATTATTTGTATGCATGAATAAATAAATCTTTAAAAAGTACAAAACCCAATGGGGCCTTAGCAACATTTGACAGAGCCACCTTTGTCCAGGATCTGCCATCAGATCCTGCCTGTGAGACTGTGATCTTGTCCTAGGAACCCTGGATTGTGTGGGTCACTCATGTTTGCTAAGCTGAGGTCAAGCACTAGAATACAAGGTCCTGTTCCTAGAAGTAATCTGTTGAGTGCAGCTTTAGGGAGGTTTCAGTACAGGGAGGGTTCAAGGGACCTCTGGCCTGGTTTGGGGGGAGGTCAAGGACTGGTTGTGGTCTTGAGTAGTTTGGTAAGTGCAGGCCTGACTGACAAGTGTCCTGGCATGGAGGCTAAACAAGGTGAGGGAGCAATCCCAGGGGGTGCCGGGAACCTGCTTTCCAAGCAGGAAGAAAGTGCAAGGTCACAAGATGGGCCCCTTCCTGGAGTGGCCAGTGAGCAGAGAGGACCTAGGTAACTAGGATGGGATCACCAGGGAAGGAGGTGCGGTCACAGAGGTCCTGGGTGTCTTTATCCTGAGGCATGTTGGCTGTGGGGGTGGAGTCGGACCTATCAGAGCAGGCCAAGCTAGTTGATGCTTCTGTTACACCATCTCCAGGGGTATGACCTGAGAGATGGAGGAAAACTAGTTCTTCCTTCAAAAGGTTTTTGAATCTTTACTGATGGACCCCTTGCGCAAGAAGTCCTGAGCCAGGGGCTGTGGGGCGCAGTGACACTTGTTGGCAAGTAGAGTCAATCGTGAGTGACAGGGAGTCAACATTTAATGCAAGCTAGGGAAGATGCTCCTGGGGATGCCTGTTTCTGTGGGAAGTGCAGCACCTGGCCTTCTTGCAGCTTGGCTTTCTAAGCATGATCTTTGTGTTCAGGGTGGAAGGTGCTAACTAGAAGGTCATTCAGGGTCCTCAGAAACCTGGAGCTCTACGCACAGATATGTATTCACATATTTCAGTACTGGCTTGGTCTGGGAAAGGACAAGAGCTGGATGTAGTCTTGAGTAGTTTGGTAAGTGTAGGCCTGACTGACAAGTGTTCTGGCATGGAGGCTAGATAAGGTGAGGGAGCAATCTCAGAGGGTGCCAGGAACCTGCTTTGCAAGCAGGAGAAAGTGCAAAGTCACAAGTTGGGCCTCTTTCCTGGTGTGGCCAGTGAGCAGAGGCCCCAGGTAACTAGGATGGGATCAACTAGGGAGGAAGGTGTGGTCACACAGGCCCTGGGGCTCTAGTAGGTTGTGGGAGGACTTTGACTATGCCTATGGAGAGGGGCCCTTTGTGCTAAAACTGTCTTAGCTGGAGGGGGATTGATAAGTGGCTCCATGCCATGTGGCTGCTAGGAGGTTCTCAGGAGAACGTTTCCATCATGCTTCTTGTACCCTAGAGAGTCCCTATGTGGGGACTCCTTGACCTTTGAGAAAGGGGCCACACCCAAGTATGAGATTAATCATGGAGACTTACTCCTAAGAGCCCCAAACTGCAAGCACCCTGACGTCCAGCAGCACAGAGGACACATGGATTGTGGTAGACCCGGGCATTGAATAAAGGCCTGTGAGACCTGAGTCTGCAGCCTTTTGATCACAGAGGCACACATCCTGAGAACTGGCTGCTTGGCCGTTCTGACAAGTGCATGTGTGTTCAGCACCATGTGCCAGTAAGATATTTGCACATACTTGATATGCCAATATTGTACCAAGGGAGGGCAGGCAGGCATGGGCAGTGGGTGTGTTGGCTTCTGTAAATGCCTATTGGGTACTGAGTTTTGTGAATACTACTCATTTAGCTTCTGACTGTGGTCTTCTGATATTTAGCCCATTGAGGGTGAGGCTGCTTCTTCCGGGCAGGGTCTGCAGGTGTTCAGGAGAGGGCCTTTTTCTGGCTCCCACATAACGGTGACCCTATTTTCTCCCTAGGTGCTGACTTGCTGAAGATGTCTCGAGACGATTTGGTCCAGATCTGTGGGCCTGCAGATGGGATCCGGCTCTTCAATGCCATCAAAGGCAGGTGAGTGTCACTTTCCAGCTGGAGGCAGACTATGGCGGGAAGCTTCTACCCTGGCCCTTTAGCCCCCAAGTGGAATGACTGGTGAGAGACCACGGAGCTGTAGCCACGGAATGAGACACCTTATTGTGAGATGCAGCCAACTGTGGGCGCAGGCGTGGCTGGAGGCCTCCTCTGACTTCTTGGTTTGACAGCAACCTTAGCCCCTGGATCTCAGCCCTTTAGCCATGTCTCTGGGTTCAGACACTTAATGGTCCTGGGTTCTAAGCTCCTTATGCTGTGGGGAAGCCATGGATGGCACTTCTTTGCTGTACAGTGGGCTCAGTTCAGCCCATAAAGCAGTGCTGTGTCTGATGGAACTTCCTGCCATGTGGAAATATTCTGGCCACTTGTGATCAGACTAATGTGACTGATAAACTGAGCTTTAAATTTTATTGACTTTCATGAACTTAAATTTTAATAGCCACATATGGACAGCACAGTTTCAGAATGAGAGATGCCTGGAGTTAAATTTTAACCCGGTGGGCTCAGTTTGCTCCTCTTTTAAAAACCAGTGATTACCCAAGACACAAAAACACTGATTGAAAAAGATACTTGTACCCCCATGTTTATTGCTGCTTTATTTACAATTGGAAAAACATGGAAGCAGCCCAAATGCTTAGTGAGATAAGCCAGAAAGAGAAAGAAAAATACCGGATGGTTTCACTCATAGCAGTAGTATAATGGACCAGGCGAGAAAATAACAAAAATAATGAACAACCATATACCAGAGACATTCTGTGGGGGCAGAGTGGGGAATGGGATCAAAAACGGGAGAGGGAGGGAAATGCATGGGACTATGGTGGTGGCACAGGGGTGATTTGGTGATGGGAAACCCGCGGGGATTACAATCGAGATGGGAAAAAAAAATGTGCAAAATGATGTAAAAATAAACTTTGTAAAAAAAAAAACAAAAAAACCAGTGATTACCCACGCATCCTCAGAGGCTGTGTGAGGATGAAATGACATGAGCATGTAAAATTGTGAAAATAGTTCCTGGTGCAAGGCAAAGACAGTGTTTGCTGTTATTTCCACCCCTTTAAACAGCTTGTGTCTTAAGATTTGTGCTCTGGGTGGAGCCCCTTCTTGCCAGGTTGCAGAAGCTGGAGGTATCTCAATCCCTGTGGCTTCCAGGCAAGTCTTTGTGAAACCCTTAAAGCTTCCAATGAACCAAATCCTGCCTCCACACCCCCAAGTGGAAGACATTTGGGATGCCGACACCCTTCCTTCTTGCTGAATCCTTCCCAATGCTGTTTCCACCCTGTGTTCTGGAAGATTCTGGAGCAACAGAGAGCTTGGTCCTTACACCTTCAATTTATTTCTTCTCCCCCTGCCAGGAATGTGAGGCCAAAGATGACCATCTATGTCTGTCAGGAGCTGGAGCAGAATCGAGCTCCCCTACAGCAGAAACAGGATGGCAGCGGAGACACCAGTCTATGTGGTAAGATGAGGGGAGCCCTGCCCCCAAAGCAGTTCTAAGGCTGGAGAGTAAACCAAGGAACAGAAGTGACCCCAGGCCTCTTGCCTCAGGCTTCGCCTGCTTTATCTGGTTCCATGTAGGACAAGCTTCTGTTAACTGCCATCCTGGGACACAAGTATTCATGGGGGACCAGAATACCTAGTTCAGGTGTCCTTCTAAGGCCACTCAGCTACTGGAGAGGACTGGGGGGTGGGTCTGCCATGACTGTATCCCCAGGAGCACTTTCCTGCAGCTCACCCACTCAGCCGAGTCCTTACCATTCCCTGGTTGCTGCGGGAGGGTTAAGGAGCAGAGCCGAAAGGTCGTCTCTGGGACTGTGTGACTTCTTTGGGTGGGGGGGAGTGGGGAGGTGGTGTTAATTTTGAGATCATTTGGAGAGAGGGAAGACAATTTTTTTTTTGAGCGCATGCCATAGTCTGTGTTATTATTTTGAAATTTATTAATTTTATTTTTGCTACTGAAGCACACCACTGTTTTACGTCTTTGTTAATGTTTGACTGTATTGGATCTTTCCCTGAAAGTGGTCATTGCGGCTCTTCCACCAGCAAAACCCTGCCCTAGTCTAGGGTGCCCTGCCACTCATCCCTTCTTTTCCTCCCCGCACTTGGGGGTGCCTCAGATCTGTGGTCAGTTTGTAACAGTTGGTTTCAAAGTTTGTTCTTCTTTGCTCCTTTGTGTGGTTCTCTATGTTCCACATGTAAGTGACAGCATCCGGTATTTATCTTTCTCCTTCAGGCTTATTTCACTTAGCATAGTCCCTTCCAGCTCCACGCACATGCTGTAAATGGTATGAGTTTATTTTAGTTTTTTGATCACTGAGTAGTATACCATTGTGTATCTATATACATTTTTTTGATCCATTCATCTCTTTGAGGGCATGTATGTTGTTTCCACAGATTGGATTTTGTAAATAGTGCTGTAGTTAAACATAGGAATGCGTCCTTTGGGTAGTTTGCTAGAACTGGAATCACTGGGTTTATGGTAGCTCCATTTTGAGTGTTCTGAGGAACCTCCACACAGCTTTCCATAGGTGCTGGACCAGTCTACATTCTCACCTGCAGCATAAGAGAGTTCCTTTTTCTCCACACTTTCGTCAGCACTGGCTTTAAAGTGGGCTATGTCTCAAGCTTGTGGTGGTATCTCACTGAGATTGTGATCTGCATTTCCCTGATGATAAGTGGTGGTGGACATTATTATATATGCCTATGGCCACCTGCACATCTTTTTTGGTAAAGTGCCTGTTATGATTGGATTGTTTGTTCTCTTTTTGTTGAGCTTTATGAGTTCTTTATAGATCCATGAAATCAGTTCCTTGTCAGAGGTTTGACGTGCAAATATCTCCCCTGATTCTGTGGGGTGTCTCTTTGTTTTGGTTGCTGTCACTTTCACTGTATAGAGGCATCTTAGTGTGATGTAGTCCCACTTGTTTATATTCTCCTTTGTTTTCCTTGCTGCTGGTGACAAACCCACACAGATATTTCTGAACTTTGTGTCATAGACTATTTCCCCTGTGTTTTCTTCTACTTATCTTACTTCCATGTCTCTTATCCATTTTGACTTGATTTTCATGTGTAGCGTAAGTTGGTGGTCTAGTTTTATTTTTTTGCCTGGGACACAATCTTTGAGGAGGTCAGCTGTCCTTGGATAACAGTGTTGACCACACATCTACTGACCCTTGACCTTGGGCAGGATTCCAGTGCCTGCACCTCAGTTTCTATCTGTGTAAAGTAAAGATAGCAAGGGCGGTGCCAGGTTCCAAGAGGAGGGTGTGTATAAAGCTCCTTGCTCTGAGCATCTGGAGTGTCATGACATCTGCATGGTTGTGCTCTAGTATTCTCTGTAGAGAGAGCAAGAGAGCACCTATATGCCTCTCTGCAGCTCTCTCCAGATCAGCCAGAACTCTCAGTCAGTTCCCATCCTCAGGACTTTCCATATGTTCATGTATTTGCTCTTATGTTAAGGACTGTGATAAGGGTTCTTTCACTGTTGCGGAAGCTGAGGCTCAGAGCAGTTGAGCAGCCCAAGATGACAGCGTTGTGCCAGAGCCAGGGTCCAGGCATTTGGAAGTACATATGCATGCTCACTCATTTTTAAAATCTTGGGCCTTTGTTAGGTGCTCCCCACCCCTCACCCCCCAAACAAATTCCTTAGTTACATGAGAAATCTGGGTTTAATTTAATACAGTTGTGTTTCCCTTTTGAGGCTCCCCAGACACCTAACTGATTAATCCATCCTGGTTTACCCATGGGGTTTGTGTGGTAGGTCTTGGAGGGGGAAACATTCTCAGGCCACCTTTATCTTCCCATGCGCTGATGACACTGCTTGCGCCCTCCTGCTCTGTAGGGGTCACAGCACTCCAGCTGAGTAGTATCTGTGCCCTGGAGAAGGGCAGGGACACTCCTCTCTCTTCTGTGCTCATGCAGCTATTATCTTTACGGTTCAGTCTTCACTGCCTGAAAACACGCAATAACCTTTTCACACTGGCGAGAAGGGGTAGGGGACCCAGGAGTCCCTCCCCCTCCCCCTTCCTCCAGTGGTACATCTGCCACTCAGCGGGAGGCCCTGGGAACTTGTCAGATATGCAGATTTCTGACAGTGGTCTCTCTAGCCTGCATCCTTAAATGTGTGTCATGGAGTTTTGAGTCTCCTGTGGCTCTAGGAATTCTGCATCTTACTAAGTGTCCCAGGAGAGACTGCAACAGAAAAGAGAAAATTAGCCTGAGACCTTTTAACCTTTCATAGGTCTACACAGAGGCCTTTGGCCTCTGGACCCACAAGCTCAGCAGTGTGGCTTCTGGGCATTGCCCATCCAGCCAGGCATTGTGGGAAGTGAATATAAGCACCTTTATTGAAGCATCATTGGCTCCTCAGGGTGGGGGCCGGGGGGGGGAGCTCCTTGGAAAGCCTGGCACTTGTGTTCAGAAGGAACTACTCCTCCTTGCAGTGTATCACGCCATCTTCCTGGAAGAGCTCACGACCTTGGAGTTGATTGAGAAGATCGCCAACCTGTACAGCATCGCCCCCCAGCACATTCACCGAGTGTATCGTCAGGGACCCACGGGCATCCACGTGGTGGTGAGCAACGAGGTGAGCACAGTGCCACCTGGCCCCCGTGAGCTGTGGCTTGAGCTCAGGGAGGAACGGGAGACTGCACCAGAAACACACCCTGTGAGGTTTGGGGGTCACCAAGCTAAAAACAAAACAAAACAGGTTTCACCTGCACACTGCCTGCTCTCTGCTGCTGTGGCCTCTGAATACCAGGAAGCTTCCTGGGGCCGCAATTTGACTGGCGTTGAGTGCTTGTTCCTACTCCTCAGCCAGGTACCTGCAGGAACAGAAGCACAACTCCACCCCTGCCCTCAGTGTGTTTATAGTCAGAATGTAGAAGCAGGAGGAGGGGGCAGGCAGCAGGCCACAGGGCAGGCAAAGCATGCCCCAGGAGAGGTGAAACAGATGGGGCTGAGCCGAGGCCGAGGATGTAGCTTATGGGAGAAGCGAACGAGAGGCCTCTGCTCTTACGTGTGTCGGCGAAAATAAAGAAATAAAGAAAGTGTGGACTTTGAAATTTAAGTGGGATCCCCCCTAGAACTAGTCTGGGACCACTTCAACTCCTTGAACCTGTTTCCACATCTGGATAATAATTACAGCCCTTTGACAAATTCCAGTAAGGATAAAATGAGACAGTGTTCTGGGCCTCCCCAGCTGGTCCTGGCTACACAGACTTGGGAGGGGCTGAGCCACGGCTGCTGGGCTGCGTGTTGCATGGGCCCACTGGGACTGTGTCCTCGAGTGATGTGATCCCACTCACGGCTAAAGGGGATTGGTATACAGGTTTGCTGACATTTAGGTATTCCTGCACCTAGCGGAACAGAGGCTTTTCAGTTTGTCCTGGATCCCTTATGCCCATAATAATAGCAAGGAGTGCTGGCATGTTTGAGAGCACGCTGTCCCGGGCTTCCGTGTACTCACTTTACCTGACAGCCTCCCTGTGAGTTGGATCTCATCGTTATTCCACTTCACAGGTAGGAAACAGTCACAGCAGGGCTGTAGTGACCCCAGCTGGCAGGGTCTGTAAGGGTGGCTATGGTAGAAGCGAGTAGGCTGAGAGCCAGTTGTGGAGGTGCCACAGACTCCCACTGCTCTTGAAAGGAAGCCTTCAGGAAACAATTGCTGAGGGAGCAGGGGTGGGGATCTGAGAGAAAATGTAATGGTGGAGGGGAAGGGAAAGTTGAGAAAATGTGCACTTTGCAATTTAAGTGGGATTCCCCACCCCCTCTCCCCTCCCTGGAATTAGTCTTGGGTCACTTAAACTCCTTGAACCTCAGTTTCAACATCTGGGAAATAATTATAGCCATTTGACAAATTCTGGTAAGGATAAGATGAGCCAGTGTCTGGGCCCTTAGGAAAGAGTGAATGATGGCGGTTGTCATTGACTTGTGCTAGGCACTGTATTAGGGGAGTAAGTGGTGGACAGATCTTTAAATGTGGCAATTTGTAAATTGTAAGACTTTTGAAAGGTCTGCAAAATAATAATTACTCATTGTAATTCCCCTTGGTTTTAAATGGGAGTCCTCCATTTCGTGGGAGTTTTATTCCAGAGGTGGGCAAGGTGGTGTTTTCCTTCCTTTTTAACTAAATAGTAATTTACAACTAGTGGAAGAAGTCAAGCAAAATAGAGCAGCAGAAGGCAAATGTGAAAAGCACTGAACTTGCCCACTCTTCTTCCTGGAATTTGCATTAGGATTGATGTGATTCTGCCAGAAAAGTTTGCATCTGAGTATGTCCAGTGTAGGGTTTTAAAACACAAAGATTCAGCTGCACATTTATCTGGAACTTGATATTTGTTTTCACTGATTCAGAATTCCTTCCATAGCATTACATTCAGGTCTCACGCAACTGTTTTGTTTAGTCCCGATTTACAGATAACTTCCTTGAAACTCCAAATCCTTGACCCCAGAGCTTACTGTAGAAGGTTTAAAGGGCCCTGAGCAATGGGCAGTTGCAGTGGCATGGAAAACTTGTCATTTTGCAATTCAGAATGAATTTCTTTTTGAGAAGACAAAAGCCGAGAATGTGCAGAACCTTGCAATTTCATGGGTCCCTGAAGGAAGTTCCTTCCCCAGCTTGCCCTGTGCCCCCAAGAGTAGGCAGTTAAGCAAGTGAAGCAGAGAACAGAGCTCAAATGCCACCTCAGCTAAGTAGGTGATTCTTATTCCCCAAAGTCTCCTTGCCTCTTAACCCTGAATCAATTGGAAACCTCTGGTTCTTAATTGCCGGGAGCGCTGGAGGCAGCCTGGCCAGCCACGGAGTCGGCCCCTGGGTTGTAAGGGGACTTAATTAAACAAGGGAGTTACTGATTAAGCCTGTGTGGGTTCTGCTTAGGGTTCTGCATGCCCAAGTGGCTGGGCTGCCAAGACTCCTAGAGGGAGCAGGCCAGCAGTATGGAATAAATGTACTGCATGCATCATTAGGCCGTGGGGAGGAGCTGGGGTGACAGGTGGATGGATTGGGGGCAGCAATCCAGAGCAGGCAGTAAAAGGTAGGTTGCAGTTTTTAATTTAGCAAGGGATCTTGCTGTTGTGTTGGCTAGCATGTGTGTGTTTTGTGTATATTTTTAATACTATTTAAGTTGATATTGCAAAATACCGCATACATATGCAGAGTATCTGGAATGTATCGTAGACTTTGGGGACCACAGCACCCATATACTTGCACTTAGGTTTAATACCACCATGCTAAAAGAAGCCCTCCTGTGGGCTATTTTCATTTTCCACCCCACGTCTCCACCTGCTGCTCTGAATTTTGTGTCACTCATTCCTTGTCCCTCTTCAGTATGTTAGTTTTGTCTCTGAAATGTGTCATGTAAGTGTTTTCTCCTGTGACTGTCTTCTTTCCTTCCACAGTCTATTTTTGAGATGGACACATACGGAGGTGTGGCTGCAGGCCAGGGCCCCGCTGAGGAGGAGGGGGTGGGACTAGCCGCGCTTTCATCATGTGCTTCGCTGTTGATTGGCAGGGGCCCCTAGAGCTGGGGTCTCGGGGTCTGTCTGGGGGAGAGATGTGTATGGTCATCTATACTAGACCTCATGGACAGTTTCTAAAATGGCCCACAGATGAAAACCTTAGCCACAGTGGGTGCCTGGCCTTCTTGCCCCACATTCTGGCATTATATACGTGTGTGTATGTACAGAATATATATATATATACACACACACATGCATATACATACATATACAGGTGTGTGTATATAGGTATAGGGGTATATATATATTGGTGTGTGTGTGTGTGTGTGTGTGTATGCATGTGCATGCACACACACACTTTTTATCATCAAAACAACCCCATTTTACAGTAGGGCATGGAGACCATGTGCAGGAAGAGTGACTTTTATCAAGGTCACCAGAAAGGTGACTGGTGATAAAAACACAGGGTTTTTCTACATTCAGTCCCCAATAGGCAAGGTCCATTCATTACCAGGTTTAAGTCTATTCTGTGCTTTCAGCTGTTGCCACTACACATGCATGTGCACCTTGCTGGGCACAGGACCTCACCCATGTGCATGCTGTGAGGTAGATCAAGTAACTAGGAAAAAACAACCAAAATGTGTCCAAAATCAAATGTTAACAGCTTGCTCCCCTCCCAACTTTTTGACTTTTATGTTGTTGTGTTATTTAACATTGTAATCATTTTGTACATGTGTTTCAGTATGTTTTCCTAGTGAAAGTTAAGCATAACCATCCATGGTCCTGCACACTGTAGTTTCTGATAGCTGCAAGTGGTCAGTGAATATCCCGAGGCTTTTCATGTTACGGACTTGTTGAAGGGATGAGGTCTTTCTTGTGTCTTTCAGATGGTGCAGAATTTCCAAGATGAATCATGTTTTATCCTCAGTACCTTAAAAGGTAAGCCCCCTTTCTTGTCTAGTTGAGGAATATTGACTGTGCCCCAGGTAGTGGTGTGAGGGAAGAGCTAGGCTGGTGAGTGGGCTGTGGGCTTCTCCAGAGAAGGGTACTGGGGAATCCTTGGGGAAAAAGCAAACATTAACTTCCTGTGAAACCTCTTCCTGGAAGTGGGAGAACCACTGAGCTTGACCCTAAATTCAATCCAGGGGAAACCTCGGCCAACAACATGTTCCCTGTGAGCTTGGGGCCAAATAGAAATAAGACATGGCTGAGTTTTCTAAAATGAGGGTTTCAAAGAAGGGCAAGCAGGGGGTAGAGCAGCAGAACTTGCAGCTCAGAGGCTCGCGCCTGGGGGGACAGTGGGGGGTTGACATGGGGCCCACCAGAGGAAAGCATCTCATGGCGGGAGAAAGGAAAGACTAGTGTGGCTGTCCTGGGGTGAAGGGGTGAGCGTGTGGAGATGTCAGCATGAGAGCCCTAGGCCACACGCCCTGAGACTGCCCCCCTCCCTTCTGTTCTGGATCCAGCCAGTCGACCCTGCAGAAGCCTGGGACCATTACAGCTGTCAGCCACACTTAGACCAAAACCTCCTTTAGACTTGGGCTGAGGGCTGTGGTGGAAAGGCCTGGTGTCGAGAGGAAACAGCACTGCAAAGGCAAAGTCATGTGTTGAAATCTCTGCTTTTGTCCTCACGTGTTGTTCTGGGTGGCCTTGTCTTGGTGGTCTCTGCCCGTGTTCATGGCTGGGCTTCTGCTGGCACCCTACTGCCGTGTCTTCTGTGACTTCCAAATGTCTTCTTGCTGTAAAATGCCCAGTGTTTCTCTTTTGCAGCCGAGAGCAATGACGGCTACCACATCATCCTGAAATGTGGCCTCTGAGCAGAAGAAGTAGCGGTGCAGCTATTTTCAACTCTCAGCCCCACGGGACCCCTTTGGATTAGAAACTGCCCCACTGTAAGCTGCGACTTCACCCAGCAAGCTGAGGCTGGGAGGGACCTTACCTGACCCGTGAAAGCTACAGACCAGCAACCAGCACAAGCCCTCGGATGAACAGTCTCTGGCGCACAGAAGGCCAGTGACGCGCCTGTCCCTTCCTCTTGGCCTTCAGCTTTGTGCTTTCCCCCAGCCCCGCCATTCGAGACATAGAAGGCAAAACCCTCTAAAACCCTCTCACCCTCACTTAGAAACTAGTTCACTGGGTCGCCTGTGTTGGTCCCTTTCAACCACTCCTGCCTCCAGAAAACCTGTCTCACTCCGCACCTTCTCTGGCACTGGCTCTGGGAGCAGCACCGCTGATTTGGGGTGCAGGTTGCCCTCTTCGGCCTCCCTGTTGCTGTCCCCCTCAGTGGCCCTGCTGCGTACTTGTCTTTCCTGGGCTTGCACGGGTTGATGGGAGTAGGTTTACTCTGTGCCTTCTGCTTCTTTCACTGTTACCTTCCTCCTCAGGTTCTGTGTCTGGGAGCCCAGAGGCGGGCTCATGTCTCTGCGCTGATGGGACACACAGCACAGTGTGCGGCTGAGCCTGGCACACAGTCCCAGGCCTGCCTGGTCTTCGGGAGGGCGAGGGGGGCAGAAAGACCACCTTCACGCACATTCACATGAGTCTTAAAGGGATGAGAGCAAAATGGTTCCTCTTGAGCGAATGGTATGATTTTTTTCCTCCTAAGTAACCTTGGGTAAGGAGAGCCAGGAAACGGGCCTTTTGTTGATCAGCTGATACCAGGTCCTCTTGGAGGGCCTTAGTCAAGCCCTGTCTAGTTAATCACTGTGAAGCTCGCCAGGCTCCCTAGGGACATAGTGCTTTCTACGAGGATCCACTACATTTACACGCTTATCTTTTTTTTCATTTGTAGTGTGTGTGGTCAGGGCATTTGTCTGCGAGGCCATGGTTGGGTCACCTTTCTTCATGCTATTAGCTGGGGAAATTTCGTAGACTCTGCAGTCAGTCCTTGTCTTGGCTGCTTCCTGGAGCCAGTGAGCTATACCAGAGCAGCAGAGATCACTTGCCACTTCCTCTAATTTGGGTTCATTTTCCAAAGCATGTTGAAACCATACAAGCAAATGAGCAGGATTTCACAGCTCCTGAAGTGGGGCTTTGGGTGGAACATAGGGTTGTGTCAAAGGCTGTGTCAAGATATAGAAACTGGGTAGACCTTGTTTTATAGGTGGGGAAACTGAAGATCAGAGGGCCAAAGCCACCTGCCTGGTGTCACACAGTGCCAGGGTGGTGATGGAAAACTGTCATTTTGACCAGGACACTGCTGAGAGGGGAGGAGCTCTGTTCATAGTAATGTTGGGACACAGGTGTGGTGTTTCACAGTGTAAAGATAGGTTCTTAAAACTTCTTTTGTTGAGGGAGGGGTAGAGGGCTTAGGTGACAGCTGTACTGAGATGTAGTTCACATCCATACAGTTTACACATCTGTAGTATTTAATTCTGTGGCTTTGTATAAATTCTTCAAATCACCAGTCAATTTTAGAACATTTCTTCACCCCTGGACCCTTTAGCAATCACTTCTTACCTTCTCTCCCATCTCCCTTAGTCCTAGGCAACCGTGAATCTACTTCCCAGATAGATTTACTTATTCTGGACAGTTCATGTATATGCAGTCATATAATAGATGGTATTTTGCGCTAGCTTTTTTCACTTGGCATAATGTTTTCAAGCACCATCCATGTTGAACATGGCAATCTTTTTTTATAGCTGAGTAATATTCCATTGTATGGATAGGCTACATTTTGTATATCTACTCATTCGTTGATGGCTATTTGAATTGCTTTTACTTTTTGGTTACTATGAATAATGCTACTATGAACATATTTGTATGAGTTTTTGTGTGCATATATGGTTTCATTTCTTTTGGGGATATACATTGACATGGAATTGCTGGGACATATAATAACTTTAACATTTCGAGGAATTGCCAGGCTATTTTCCAAAGCAGCTACATTTTACATTATTATCAGCAGTGTCAGAGGGTTCCACTTTCTCGACATTCTCACTAACACTTGATATTATATGTCTTTTCCATTAGACTCTAGTGAGTATGAAGTACTCTCTTATCATGGTTTGGATTTCACTTCCTGATTGCTGATGGTGTTGAGCAGCTTTTCATGTGCTTGTTGTCCACTGTCTTTGCCATGACTTCCAAATCCAGAGGTCTGGGGCTGATGGTTCAGGCAATCCCTCTATCCCATGTGTTCTGGACCTTGTCTTTTCCTAGATCTTGTCTTCTCCATGGCAGCAGTAGTTAAAAAAAAAAAAATGTAATCCTCAGAGGGAAAGAAGATACTGTCATGTCCTCAGGCCACCTTCTTGAACCAGAAACCCTTAATGCTATCATGTTTCCTTGTTGGGCGAATGTTGCAAGGTTGTGGTAAACCTTTTCCTGTTTACGGGTTGCACCTTTATAATAAAGGCATGGAGCTTCTGAGTGAGAGAGCAATAGGACCAGGTGATCAGGATAGAGTGGGGAATTTGAAGTTTGGCTTGGGGTCCCTTTAAGCAAACATCATGGGTGCCCTTGTGACCTGCCCAGACAGCCTGCGGCTCCTTGGATAGAGCTATTAACCCAAAAGGGGCTCTGTTAGCTGCAGAGTAGAGCTGAGCGAGCAGAGCCACATGTTTCCAGGTCCAGGGTGACTTCAGGGGCTGCTCTGAGTAACTTAAGTTCTGAAAATCATTAACATGTTAGTGAAAAAAAAAAAAAAGGAAAAGTCTATTTTTCACTTGTCAGTAGAGCAGAGGGAGGCTCTTAGAGAAGGTAGAAAAGCAGAGGATGGGGCGGGGCCTCCGGGGGCATTGGTCATCAAAGGTTGAGGGTCTGAGGCTCTGGAGAAGTTGACAAGGGAACTAGAGTCACAGGTCCATGGGCCCCAGGCCAGCGCTTGACTTGAGTCCCTGGGTCTGTCACTCTTCCCTTAAGTTAAGGACCCTTGGGGTGGCTCAGTCCTATGGAGAATCTGAGAGCTGAGGGGCTTTTGTCACTTCCCCTCCGTCAGTCCTCCCGGGGGCAGGCAGGCCATGTGTGTGCACATCTTGGCTGTCCATAGAGCCATTTGTGCGTTTTGCTTAGCTGTGACGCGCGCACCTTGACACAAGCACAGCCTCTCGGCCATGTCTTAAGGAGCAGTCTAGCGCTGAAGAACTGGGCTGAATATTGCATTTGTAGGTCTGGATGGTCACAGAGTATTCCCGGGTGGCCTGAGGCTGGCAGCCGTGGAGAGCAGCTCTGTAGCTGCGTGCTGCATGTAGGGTAGTGTGCACAGAGGCTCCGCCCTCTCCTGGGTCTGTGTCCATCTTGTCTGGATGTGGTGGTCAAGCTGTTCTTTTAGGTGACCCTCCTGGTTTGGGCTCTATTGATGCGGCTCTTTAGGGTAAAGGTACTTTAGTGGAGGGCAACCCACACCCCAAGTAAGTCCCTTCCAGGGAGGAACACTGTTCTGGAAGCTGAAATCTGACAAGGACTAAAAGCAAGCCTATGGGCTTGGCCTCACACATTCCCCTTGCATCCACTTTCTCCCCTCTGGTCATTGCTCTGTGATTCTGCCAGTCAGCAGGAAGTGTTTGTACACCAACTCTGGTCACCCTCCCCTTGGGACCCCTTCCCTTTGCCCTCTGGGAACAGAGCAGTGGGACCTTCAGGTGGGGCCTGGCCTAGAGCCATGGACATTCAGTGAGACCTTGCTGGGGCCTGGGGGCATTGAGGATACTAGTCAGCGCGCTGCCGCTGGGCCTCCTTCCTGGGATCCACTCAGGGTCCTCCCTAGAGCTCCTTCCTGTTTCTGCTAAACTCTCCAGACCTCTTTGCAAAGACTCCTGGGCTTTCCTCTTCCCCTCCCCTGCAGATGAGTCTGAATGGTGTGGCAATGTTCCGGTATAACCTCACCCTGTTCCACCCCCCACCAACAACTGCCACATTGGGGACCTTCTGGGGCAGTGTCCAAGAAATAGCTGTGAGGGCTGGACTAGCTGCTGTTCGGGACAGCTGATGGCTGGAGGAGGCTGACCAGGTTGTTATCTGGGCAAGCAAATGTGTCCCTTTGCAAAGGGGCAGTGTGGAGACCAGTCCTTGGGCTTTTGTGGGTAAGCTGGTAGGTGACAGGGAGCTCTTTCAGCAGAACCAGCCCACTCGATCACTTTGTACTGCCCCCTCCCCCACCTCCCCACCAGGATCCACACATGCTCATCCGGGGCCAGACTGTAGCTGCTGCCCCTACTCACCCTGGCTCTGTGGTCTTTTTCATAATCGGGAACATTATTTTGAACCCAATTAACTTTACCCCGTACCCCTCCCCCCAACCTCTCTCAAGAGTAGACCTGTATTTGTATTACAAAGAAATGTACTCAGTTATTATCAGCAAATAAGTTATGGAAACTTCTGTTAGGCTGACATCAGTTTGCCTCTTTACCCCGAAAGCCTCTAGTATCTACTGTCCAGCCCTTTGCAGATAACGTTTGCTACCCACTGAACTAGGCCTGTCGTTATCCCAGACAGGACTTGTTTTGAGGAAGATCCCAGACAATAAGAATTTCTTTAAATAATAAAAGCATTTTGTTTTGCACTTTGAAAGTAGGAGAAGGCTTCAGCTCCACAGTCCGTGCGTCTCCCTGCCTGCTAGTCTTGCTCTCTTGGGGCCCAAGGAGGTCCCCAGCCAGAGAGCTGATCTTTCGCCCTTCTCCCGCCTGTCTACCATCCCTAGCGGCCTGGAGGGCCTTGGGGCTGGACCTTGCTCAGGGAGCTGCATGTGGGGAGCACTCTGTGCTGGCGTTAATGGGTCACTGAGTTGTGCTAGATTGTGTCCTTCTTTCTGACCTGGGTGACCGGGACCTTTTCTGTGCCCAGAGCTGCCACCTAACCTTCACCTCTTACTGGCACCTTGAGGAACATGAACCTCCTGGCTCCTCGAGGGTTCTAAGAACCCCTCCCTTGTTTCTGCTGCTTTTCCACCTGCAAAGGGAAAGGCTGGTGCTGCCTCAAGCTCTCGATTGGGAGCCCCGGCTCTCCATGATGGTGTCACGGGCTCCAGTTTCATGGTGTGGCCTCGGGAGAAGCTGGGTACCTCAAATGCCATCCCCTTTACTGGGGTCCAACTTGTAGCTGGGGTGGTCCCGCCCTCCCTGTTAGTTGACCTTTTGGGCTCTTGCTCCTTCCCCCTGTGCAGTGACTGGGAATGGCCATCCAGCCCTCCATTAGAGATGACCATAGGGAACAGCGAGGCAGTGCTGGCTGGCCTTGCTGCTTCGGACTTAGTGCTTTTGCCATTGTCACGTCTGATCCCCACCCTGCTCTGGGAATTGTGCAGCCCAGTTTTCCAGGTAAGGAAATCCAGCCTGAGAAATTAGATCTGTGCCCAGGTCCACCCCATGCTCTCCCAGATGCAGGGAGGTGTGGAGGGTGGGGGGTCTTTCCTGTGTGGCTCCAGCTTTCATTCTGAGTCCTGTCAATGGGCTCAATGCACCCTGGGGTGCAGGGAACACTGATGGAGCTTGGTTGTTAAAGACAGAAAAGGATTGTTTTGAATGTCTCTCCCCACAGCCTCCCCCTTGCTGGGTAATAACTTGGTTACTGTTTTCTCTAATGTCATGTATTTAAAGTGATTTCTTTCTTAAAATACGACTTCCCCACCTATCTCCAGATTGGGTGACTTTTCTAGAGGTGGTGGGAGTATCTTTTGGGGGTATATAGTCCTTGGGTGTGTCAGGTGGGAGTGATAGGTCATGGGGAGGTGGGCGTCAAGACAAGTTGTCACACTGCCACGTTGTTTTTGTACCTGAAATAAAGCATATTTTGCACTTGTTACTGTACCGCTGTGCAGACGAGCAATCTGTATGTGGGGTCTGTGTTTGGGTCAGAATGAAAATAAAACTCATTTGTAAGAAACTCCTGTGCCTCTGGTCTTTGTCTTCTTCCTTTTTTTTTTTTTTTTTTAAAGATTTATTTATTTATGCATACAGAACTGGGGTCCAGGCCAGAGGTGCAGGGGCGGTGAAAGGCTTCACCAGAGACATAGTTGGGAGCAGAACAGGCTGACTGATGAAGTACACTCTGGGGGGAGCAGTGGGCAGGTCAGGAGAGGCAGAAAGGCAGCTGGCAGGAGCTGGGGAGTGAAGAATCTAATACTGGATACTGGAGGCGGATGTTGGTAGCATAATATGAATGCATTCAGTAGTTGATGCCCCTGAATTCTACACTTAAAAATAATTAAGACAGGGCCTTCTCTGGTGGTGCAGTGGGTTAAAGCACAGCACTAAGAAGCTAAAGCCACTTCAGCATGAGTTCAATCCCTGCCCGGGAGGTGACCTACATGGTGCCGCAGACCTCTCCTGACCTGCCCGCTGCTCCCCTCAGCAGTGTGCTTTGTTGATCTGCCTGCTCTGCTCCCTGCTGTCTCTGGTGAATCCTTTCACTGCCCCTGCACCTCTGGCATGTATCCCAGTTCTGTATGAATAAATAAATAAACCCTTAAAAAAATAAGACAGTGCACTTCACTGTGACGTGTGGATCACCTCCAGGTTGGGCATCGAACTCATATTTTCACCAGCTTTGCACAGGGTTCGCGTGTGCCCACATGCTCACCGGCACTTGTCCATTTTGGACAGTAGCCTTCCTAATGGGAGGTCTTGGGACATCGACACGTATCAGTGGGTGGGCTGTGCTGGGCACTGTGGTGGGCACACTTGCTATGCCACCACTCAAGACCCTTGTCACCAGCTAGGGCCAAGTTTGCAAACTTGTGAGCCACTCACCAGCCTTCCTAAACAAGCTTGACATTTTCCTACGCAGACCACACTTCTTCCAAGCTCTTCTGTCCTCAGTGCTCCATTTTTTTTTAGAAAAGATTTATTTATGCGTATAGAACTGTGTTACAGGCCAGAGGTACAGGGGCGGTGAGAGTATTCACCAGAGACAGAGTGGGGAGCAGAGTAGGCTGACTGACAAAGCACATTGCTGAGGGGAGAAGTGGGCGGGTCAGGAGAGGTCTGCTGCGCCATGTGGGTCACCTCCAGGGAGGGAATGGAACTTGTACTGAGTGTGGCTGTAGCTCGCTTGCAGTGCTGCATCCCAACCCACCACACCACCAGGGAGGGCCAGTGATTCATTCTAACCAAATGGGGGTGCTCTGCACCCAGGGCTGTGAGCCCCCTCCTCTGAGGCCTCCTCCCTGCTGTGCTGGGCATACCTGCGCCTGAGTTTCAGAGGAAGCTTCTTAGCCTGCCTGCCTGGCCATCAGTGTTTTCATCTGTGAAGCAGGGACACCCCTTTCCCTGCAGGCTGGTGAGGCTGACCTGGGATGGTGCGTGTCAGGCAGCACAGAGCTGGGCACAGGAGGGCCTCCCCCGGAAACAGCAGCAACTCTGAGCTGGGAAGCAAAGAGGACGTGCCAGAGAGGGGCAGGTCAGATGAGGGGCTGATCCTGAGTTTTTCATGAAAATGGGTACACCCACCTTGTAATGGGTTTCAAGAATAATCCTCATACTATTCCAATTCACGTTTCCTTTAGAACTGCAGGACCTCATGTGCCAAGTTGAGGTACTGGCCCCCTGGGGGAGCTGTGCCCTGCACTTTGACAGTCAGACTCAGGTCCTTGCAGGTCTTGGGGGTGGGGGTTCTGGTGTGTGTTCTTGGTACAGGGATGGGATTGGCTCCAATGCTCAGTGCTAAACTGGGGAGCTTGTCAAGGCCTCCAAACCATCTGGGGTCAGGGCTGGGAGTCACCCCACATCTCTCTGCCTTTCTGGCTTGGCTGCTGGCTGTCCAACCTTTGCAGTGACCCCTGTCCCAACAGGGGCCTCAGATGTGACTAGAAAGGCCACAGAGCCTGAAGGTGTGTGCCCAGAGTGTTTTCAGCTCACCTTGGGCAGATCTTCCTATCAGAAGGGCCTACAGTGTCGGGGCCCTCTGGAAGCTGCCCCTTTTCCCATCAGCCATGGAGGGAACTGGGCAAGTGGGGTAGAGGGGATGTGGTGAACCCCACTATGGTATAGCTTGAGGCCCAGAGGGCTTCCACGGGCAGCCACACTGCAAGGCAGCCAATTTCCAGCACATTCCCTTAGCCATGATGTGGGCAAGAAGCCTTCAGAATGAGTTCCGTGAGCTTCCATTTCAGGCAGTAGGGTGAGATGTGTTCTTTAAATGGCATCAGAATTCCAGAAGTCTTGCTCCACAGACGGCTGGGGTCCCTGCCTGGAACTTCTGACTCAGTACATCTAAGCCGGGGCCTGAGGACTTGTTTTTCTTCTAAGAAAGTCCCCAGGTTATGTTGATGTAGCTGCTGCAGGGAACACACTTGGAGAACCCCTGGAAGAGTGCTTAACAATGGGGTCAGACCTGCTTTCAGCTTCGTGATCTTGGGCAAGGTGACTTAGCTCTCCCTGCCTTTGGTCTCTTCATCTGCAAAAGGGGAATTCTAGTCATGCCTACTGGGCAGGGCTGTGCTGTGGGTTGAGTGGGTCTAATTTACCTAGAGTCATGTCCTAGAAGAGCAGAACCAACAACAGTCCTCATGGGACTGCGGTGGGTAGCATCTAGACCTCCATTGGCGGGGGAGGGGCTGAGTATGCACCTTTCAACTGATTCCCAGTGGAGCTCTTGCTGGATAGGAGAGATGGAAGGAGAACCTTTGGCCTGGAGGCACTTGGCTGTTTTCCTTGAAGAAGCCTCTGGGAGTTTCAGACCTCAGTGTGAGCTGAAAGAGGGGGGTCCCTTGGGAAAAAAAATAGGATTCTGTTGACTCCAGGTCATCTTAGAACCTGAAGAGTATGTGTGTGTGTGTGTGTGGGGGGGGTGTCTCCTGTGGGATTTCCAGCCTTACTTTAGGGGAAGGTGATTTCATTTGTGAAATCTGTTTATGGGGCCCAGGAGGGTCCCACAGTCCTTCTGGATGCAGGCGTGGAGGCCGCCAACTATCCACCCCACTGTCTGCCCTGGGCCTGCACCACACCCAGCACTCCCGGGCCCCCCGGGTGGCTCCCATGTGACGGACATAGGCAGAGCACAGATGACCAGGCAGTCTCCAGTGGGGGGCGTCCACGATCTGGGCTGGGGCCAGCAGGCTCCAGATTCCACTGGGTGTGTGTTAGACAGGGTGGGCCCTACTGGGCTGACTCACGAGGACCAAACCCCCAACATCAGCCAGGGTGAGGAAAGGAGCTATTGGAAGAAAGGTGTGTGGACACATTCTCCCAGGTGAGTGAGGTGACTGAACAGAACTGGGTTTCCCTTTACCCTCCCTGGCTAGATTATTTTCCCTTCCCAAAGCATCCAGTCTTCTGTCTTCACCTGGTCCTTGCCCTTGGAAAGGGCAGGTCCTGGGGCCTTCATGCTGTTTGGACAGGGTTTTTGAACACCACTCAGGGGCCCGTCCTGTCAGGGGAAGAGCCAGGACTAGAGAGCCTGCATCTGTCCCCCGCGCTTTCTAGGGGAGGCTGCACCCCCGCAGCACCTATGGCTTTACTCTGGGAAAGAAAGCTGATGGCCAGGAGCTCCAGGAGCTCATTGGGGTTGATTATTAACCTGCCCTGATTGTGTTGGATCAATATTTAAACTCAATTACAAGGGAAAGGGGTTATCTGGAGAAAGCTTATCGGGCAGGAACAGCTATTGGGCTATCTGATGATCTGGAGGCTGAGATGGAGTGGGGGTGGGGGAAGGGTCCCAAATAAGTACAGAGTAGAGACAGGCAGATGTGGGGGGGGAAGGGGGGGAATCCAGATAATTTATCTCCTTTCTCCTTCCCTCCCTCTCTCCTTCCACAGTCTTTCCATTCCCTTTGTGGACCCAGCTCTTTCCTGGCATAAACAGTCACAAGAAGTTGCGAGACCCAGCTCTTCCTTTGACCCCACAGACACCTGGCACAGGCAGAAGTGTCGCTTTCTGTGTCTGCCTCTCTCTCAACTAGGCAGTGCTCTCAGAGGAAGGAACTTGGCTGCTTGATCACGCCACACTGGACTCCAGCCCAGCAGCTGTCCAGAAGTGTGTTGCATGAGCACGTGATGGCAGTTTGGTGACTGCCAGGGAGCGAGTGGGGACTCAAGGCCCTGCTGAATGTGTGCCTGTCCTGGGCCAGGACTAGCCAGTGTGCCGCATGGGGCGCCCACTCATTTATTAGCTGAGGGCTCAGAACAGGGCTGTGTAGCAGGTGATGGGAAATGTGGATGGGAGAGAGGGGGTGGGGAAGCTCCCAAGCACAGGACTGAGGGGTGGGTGGGTCAGCATGGATAGGCCTGCCCCACCAGGGACCTGCCAAGAACCTTACAGCCTTCTGCAGGGGTCCAGAACACCCCGCTGTGAGAGCTGTGTTGTTTATTTTGAACACTCCTTACCTGCCTAAAAGCAGAGCTTCCCCAAAGAATTCAACTGTCATAACTCTCCTTCCTGGGAGTGTCGCAACTACGGGGAACGGACTCCTATCTCCAGAGAGAACCTGAGACGTCGACCACATGTAAATCGGGTAACAGACTTAGTGGCAGAGCTGACATCTTTCCATCTTCTCCTCAGGGTCTGTTTATCCTTCCTAAGAGTCATAGGTGCTCTCTCTCCTCCTCTTCCCCTACTAAGTGATATAAAACTGCTACGTTCTAGCTGCCTCGAGTGACTTGAATCTTGTTTCTCTGTGAACCCCTGCCTATGTATGTGAATAAAAGTTTGGCTTTTCCTTGCTAATTTGTTTTCTGTCGGCTCCCAGTCACTGAGCATGAGTGTAGAGGAAGAGTGTTTCCTCCCTGACACTTAGTCACCTCATCTGGCTGCTGTGAGTTTCCACGCTGTCCATGAGGAGACAGACTCAGAGACAGAGACCTACCAGAGATACAGCTTCTCACTATGCAGAACAGGTGACTTAAGAGTTTAAGGGGCCTAAAGACCACCTCTACTGTCTGAAAAGTATCTAAAAGGTAATATTGAAAAGAATACTCCAAGGGTAAAAAGCACAGCACTATTAATTATTAGAAAATAAATCAGTTGGAAATATCCTCAAAAAATTAAAATCATCTTATATGATAGTCATATCCTATAAGTAAGTAGAACTAGGCACTCATAATAGCTCAAAAAATTAAAAGGAAAAACAAAAATGGATTGATCTTCAAGGTCATTTTTTCTTTTTTAAGTGCGAGTGGTTCTGGGATCCTCCCTGGTGATGAAATGGATTTAAGGGCAGCACTATGAAGCTGTCTGCAGCCACTGCAGCACAAGTTCGATCCCTGGCCAGGGAGGTGGCCCACATGGTGCAGCAGACCTCTCCTGACTCACCCTCTGCTCCCTCAGCAGTGTATTTCAGAAAATCTACCTATTCTGCTCCCCCCTCTGTCTCTGGTGAGTCCTCTTACCCCTGCACCTCTGGCTTGAACCCCAGCTATTGTATACAAAAAAAAAAAAAAAAATTCGTTCTGAGCCTGCAGAGCACTGGATAGAGGGATGGGGTGTAGTAGGGTGACTGGCCGGCCTATACCCCCCACCTCCATCCCAGGTAGGTGTTGAGAAAATGATAGCAGCCTCTAGGTTCCTTTATGACCTACAATGGCCTCTTCACCCCAAGAGTGTGTACCAGTGCTTTTAAGAAAAATAACAGGATTGTTGTTGGAAAGACAAATCAGCCTGCAGGTTTCCAGTGCCCGATCACGCATGTTTGTGTACAAAACACTGACCGCTGAGGGTGGCAGAGGCCCTGCGGGGTGCACAGAGGCCCTCTGGGAGCAGGCTGGGCTCCTGGCCTGTTTTGGTCCTGCATGTTTCTGGCACAGAATATGAAGAGAGGGGGGCGAGAGGACCCCAAGGCGTTCACTCGAGAGTCAACAGTGCAAACCAGTTTCATTTAAGAGACAGCTTGTAGTAGTGCATCTCACTCTAAGAACTGCCCTGAGGAAACAGATTGGGGTGGTTGGGGGCCATGGACTCATGAGGGGACTCTGGGGACACATTTCGGGCTGTGTGAAGCAGGATGTGTGTAACAGATCGGGTCTAAACTTCATTGTCACTGCTGCTACTGCTGGGGAAATTAAGAGGCCCACGGCATGGAAGGAACATGCCGAGGTCCCCTGGTGACATGTGGGCCATCCTGGTGGTGACAGAACCCAGCAGCCCAGATCTTCAGGTCAGGGACTGGCCCTCATCTCAGGCCCTCCCCTCACCAGCCATGCCAGGAGTGTGCCTGGGACGGGGTAGTTCCTGGGATGGATTGGCCACTGAGGGTCTTGGTATGGGGGTGGGCGGTGCTGGACCCAGAGAGTAGGGGTTGGGGGAGGCTGCCTCCTTGCATGGGGTGAAGTTGGTGAAGGAGGCCCCAGTGATCAGGCTGTGCAAGAGGGTGGGGCTGACAATGAACAGTGCCTGCCTGCTTTGGAGGGGGTTGGGCTCGCATCTTCCCTCTCTCAGGGGACAGTGTGGTACAACAGGAGTGTTGGGGCTTTGGAATACACTGAAGACACGTGTTGCCGCCGGCCTGGTCCCGCCACACCCTGTGAGTCAGGGCTGTTGTTGTCTTGTTCTCCCAGGAAGAACCTCAGACTTAGAAAAGTTGACTCGCTTGTGGTAAGTTCTTGGGCCAGAAGCTGGGTGGAGGTCCAAATGTGGGGTTTCAGCCGCACAGTCAGGGGTCCCACCTTTTCACACTCTCTCCTTTTGGGGATGCCACTTTTGCTCTAGACAGTGCTTAGTGAGCTGAATTCTGACAATGCGTGATTTGGGTAGAAACTGTTGACAACGGGAGCTTAGATTTAGGGGCCAGGTGGCTTATCTTTATTTTAAAGGAAACAACCCAAAGCCCACCTCCCTAATTTGTCTCCTTTGAGGTCCACCAGAGACATAGGGCAAGAGTGACATTGGGGACCTGTGTGCAAATTCTGTTTAAGTCATGGGGACTTAGTGGGACTTGCTCTCTGCAAGAAATTGCAGATTAGATAATACAGTTATAATGTGTTCATGTAAACGAGAACATTGCACTTCATTTAATTTATTTATTTTTGTCACTGTCCCCTATATTTTAAAATTGATTTCCAGGGCCCTCCCTGGTAGTGCAATGGGTTTAAAGCACCGCACTATGAAGCTCTCCGGTCACTGCAGCATGAGTTCGATCCCCGGCCAGGAGCTGACCCACATGGCATGGCAGACTTCTCCCGTATTGCCCGCTGCTCCCCTCAGCAGTGTATTTCAGTCAATCTGCCTGTTCTGCTCCCCACTCTGTCTCTGAGGAATCCTTTCATCCCACCACATCTCTGGCTTATACCCCAGTTCTGTAAGCATAAATAAATAAATCTTTAAAAAAAAAATTGATTTTCACCTGGTCAGATTCTCAGTACTTTGACTTTAAAGAGCTATCCTAGCTGGGACAGACTCAGGGCCTAGAACCAGGCTAGGGAACAGGGACACCGCTATCTCCCCAGGGTGCCTGGCTTCCAGACAGGATGTGTCCTGTTCTTGGCAGAGCAGCCTGGTGAGGAAGAGAGGCCCAGGTTACCCCAGACAGACTTGAGGACCCTGTCCTCAATCCCACCAGCCAACCTTGGCCACAGTTCTGGTTGCTGGCATTTTCCAGAGATGTCACTTTCAGGCTGCTCTTCTCTCTGACACTGGTGCATGATCCCATGGGGTAGGTCTCAATGGCAGAATATTCACAGCACAAAGGTTTCTTGTAACTTTTAAGTTGTCAGCTTTGCTCTGGGCTGGTGGAATCCAGGGGGCAAAGGGAAAATCCTGAGGCCCTGGTGGGGCTTTTTGCTGGCATAAGACTTGAGACAGCAGCTGGGCGCAGAGCTTCGCCTGCCCAGGCAGCAGGCTCTTTCTTCCTGTTTCCTTCAAGCACCAGTGACCAGGGGCAGGGAAGAGAGCCCTTTTGCAGAGGGCGGCCCCTGAATTGGGTTTTGAGGTGGTGTTTCACAGATAACATCATGCTGTCAAATATAAAGCAGACAAGGGGCCCTTACAAACAGCTGCTTATCAACACATGTCATAGAGAATATTTAATAGGAAATTTTTAATGACTTTAAGAAGTGGTGTTTACCACGAACCCACACTTATTGGAACATCCTTAGTTCTTACGACTGTCCTGCAAGGTCAAGGTTATTACCACCATCTGTCTGAGGAGAAAACCAAGTCTCAGAAAAAAAAACAAGTATCTTTTCAAATTGACACAGTTCACGTGGTAGAACTCAGTTCTGGAAGTGCTGGGTGGGTGGGACTTTCCCAGGCCAGGCCAGCACACGAGAGGTCCTCCAGTGTGTCAGTCCTGATTTGCATATTTACATGTGCAAGTGTGAGCAGGCATAGTGAGCTGGCAGCAGCGCTGGCCCTGGAGACCAGAAGCCAGCCAGGGGGCCCCAGAGGCTGTGCATAACCAGCATTCTGGATGGAAACATAGGCGCATCACCCTGTCATTGGGGCGTCTCAGTGATGGCGGAGAGTGGAAGAAACCAGAAAGAAGATACGTTGTACAACTTCAAATTCCATAAGGCAGGCACACCTAGGCAGGGTTTGGGGACGCTTAGGTGGTTAAGTCATGTAGAAGGCAGGGGAATGATCCCATAAAGTTAGGCTAGTGGTCAACTTTCTCCAGGCAGGTCAGGGCAGTGGAAGAGGATTCAAGGCTGGGGGTGGCTCTAGGGGGCTGCAAAGCTCCATGACCCTCCCTGCAGGGCGACTTAATGGGCACTGGCTTTGTGATAAATCATTGAGCTGTGTGTCTGTTTTGTGCATGCACTTTGTACTTCACAATAAAACAGGTTTGGAAAAGAGAAATGCGTAACAAATGGAACGGCTCGTTCTGCACAAGAGGGACCCGCCCCTGGAGTACTATGGGCTGGAGTGGGCTGGAAAGTTCTGTTGTCTTCTCCATTTACACACTTGCCTTTCTTCCATAAACTGGAGTTGGCAGAGCATGGTTTCAGTTCCCAGTGCTGGATTGACCGGGGGTGCAGGCATCCCCACCCCTTGGGACAAGCCACCCCACATCCCAGCAACCATGCTAGGCCAAGGCTGGCGTAGTTTTCATTGTGCTTCCCCATCAAAGCTGCTGTGGATGAGAACTCTGGGGGAATAAAAAGCAGTCTCCGCCATGGGGGCCCCTTTGTGTCCTCTGGCTAATAACTAGCAAACAGATCTCTGCCCAGGCCTGCTCAGAAGCCCACCCTTGGGTGCAAGTGCCAGCTGCCTACCACCAGGTATTTCAGCTCACACCTGGCTAGCTGGGGACGAGTTGGGCAGATCGGCCCCTGGCCTTTCTCTGGGCCTTAGATTCTGAGTCCATAGAATAAAGATGATGGGGACCTACCACCCAAGGAGGGTGGCCTGGTTTTGTGAGATGGCATGGGGAAAAGTGCATGCTTGTCTGGAGAGGGTCCCATTTTGTGGCTTCCTTATAATGGAGTGCCCTTCCTTCCTGTTGTCTAGAAAGTGTCTGAACTCCACACTGATCATGCTCCTGTCTGGCTTGACAATCTCCAGTCCTTTACTGCAGCAAAGAGCCCTCCTGATCCCTAAACCCAGATTAGGCAAGACACCCCTCATTCTGCTCCTCCAGCCCCAGGGCTTCTGAACCCAGTTGTGGTGCTCAACTCTGCCCTGTTCTCCCACTAGGCCCATAGCTCCTGGAGAGCACAGGAACATATCATATTCATTCCTTCATTCCAAGTGCCCTAGCTCTAGCCCAGGGCTGGCATACGGGACCCATGGATATCAATAAAGGCTGTGGAGACCTAGTAGCCCCAGTGAATTGAAGACAGCTGACAAGTTGTCCGGAGCAATTCCCAACCAATGTTGTGGGTTCTGCAGACTAGAAACAACTCACTTTAGGCCCTGCTCTGGTGGTGCAACAGGTTAAAGGGCAGCACTATGAAGCTATCTGCAGCCACTGCAGCATGAGTTCGACCCCCAGCCAGGGAGGTGACCCACATGGCGCAGCAGACCTCTCCTGTCTCATCTGCTGCTCCCCTCAGCAGTGCATTTCAGTCAATCTGCCTGTTCTGGCCCCACTTTTTCTGTTGAATCCTCACAACCCCTGCACCTCTGGCCTGCACCCCAGTTCTTGTATGCATAAATAAATAAATCTTTGGAAAAAAAGATTTATTTATTTATGCATACAAGAACTCACTTCAAGCAGTGGTTTTTTTGCTGAGGTCAAATCAAGTACTAGTAAGTTAGGAGCTGGCTTAAATGTACCAGCAGGACTCACCATTTAAAGAAAAACTAGTGGCATGAAACACTTAGATCAATAGAACAGAAAGGAGAGCTCAGAAATAAACCCACACACCTATGGTCAATTAATCTATGAACAAGGAACCAAGAATATCCAATAGGGAAAGGACAGTCTTTTTAATAAATCGTGTTGAAAAAAAATAGGAGAGTTACACACAAAAGAGAAAAATGACTACTTTTTTACACTGGACACAAAAATTAAGTCCAAGTAGATTAACAACTTGAATGTAAGCCTCAAACTATAAAACTCATAGAGAAAAACATAAACAACAAGGCCCTTGGTAGTTCTTTGTGATAGTTTCAATAAGACACCAAAAACAAAGTCATAAAAGCCAAAAAAAAAAAAAAAGTCACATCAAATCAAAAGCTTTCTTCCCAACAAAGAAAATCATCAACAAATGGCAACTTGTATTGGAAAGGTAGGAAGAAATGGGAGAAACTATTTGCAAATTTTGTATTTGGTAAAAGGTTCATATTCAAAATTTTAAAATGTATATATTTCAATCAAAATATCCAATAAAAAAGAGGGCAGAGGATCTGAATAGATGATTTTCCAGAAGCGTATAGGTGACCAGCCAGGACTCAAAAAGGAGCTCCACATCACCAAGCAGCAGGCAAGTGCAAATCCAGGGCACCAGCAGCCAGTGTGGCGTATCTGTGAGAAGGCTGTTACCAAAAAGACAGGAAATATTCAGTGTTGGTGAGGACATGGGGAAAGGGAAACCGGTGCCTTGTTGGGGGGAATGCACATTGGTGCAAACGTATGGAGCGTCCTCAAAAAATTCAAAAGCACACAATTATATGATTCAGCAATTCCACATCCAAGTGTTTATCCACAGAAAAGGAAAACACTACTGTGGGAGAGACAGCTGCCCCCTCACCTCCTTGCGTTATTTACCAAGACATGGAGAAGAGCCGAGTGTCCGCGGATGAATGGATACAGAAACTAGGACGGTGTGTTTGTGTGTCATGAAATCGTGCTCAATTATAAAAGGAGGGACTTCTTGCTATTGATGATGGCATGAAATTTGAGGGAATTGTGCTAAATGAAATAGACAAAAATATTTTATGATCTCACTTATGGTGAATTAAACGACAAAAACAAGGTCACAGACTCAGAAAACAGATTGGGGGCTGCCAGAGGCAAGGGGACATGGACAGAATGGACCAGAGAACAGAAGGTACAAACTCCCAGTTGTAAAGTCAAAAAGCCGTGGGGGTGTGTGGGAAACCTGGGAACTCTAGTTAGTACTGTGTTGTGTATTTGAAAGTTGCTAAGAGAGTAGACTTTTTTTTTTTTTAAAGATTTACTTATTTATTCATACAGAACTGGGGTACACCAGAGGTGCAGGGGCGGTGAGAGGCTTCACCAGAGACAGAGTGGGGAGCAGAATAGGCAGATCGACGAAGTACACTGCTGAGGGGAGCAGAGGGCGGGTCAGGAGAGGTCTGCTGCACCATGTGGTCACTTCCGGGGCAGGCGGGAATCGAACTCATGCGGAAGCGGCTTTTAGATTCTCAGTTCTGAGATTTAACCCGCTGTGCCACCAGGGAGGGCCGAGAGTAGACTTCTTTAAGTGTTATTTATTTATTTATGCATACAACAACTAGAGTGCTGGCCAGAAGCGTGTGGTTGGGGTAGTGAGAGGCTTCACCCAAGACAGAGTGGGGAGCAGAACAGGCAGATCAACGAAGTACACTGCTGAGGGGAGCAGCGGCTGAGACAGGAGAGGTCTGCAGCACTGTCTGGGTTATCTCCCTGGCGGGGGATCAAACTCAGGCCACAGTGGATGGTGGTAGCTTGATAGTGCTGAGATTTTAATCCTTATGCCACTAGGGACGCCATCACAAGAAAAAAATGCTTTAACTATAGGATGTTGGATGTTTATTAGACTAATTGTGGTGAGTGTTACACAATGTCTACAAATATTGAATCATGTTATATATCTAAAACTAATATAATGGTACATGTCAATAATAGCACAACAAATAGAAAGATGGGAGGGGCTGTTCTAGGTTAAAATAGACTAGAAGAACATTTTTTCACAAGTCTATGATGAATTACTTTTTTAGAGGAATAAAGGAGTGTTTTGTAATGTACCGAGGCTTACCTAATATTTTTTTTTTTTGTAAACACATACACACACACACAGAGGTATGTATACACATTCAGACTTGAGACTGGGGAACCAGAGGCCTCGAGTTTCTCACGAAGCAAACTGCAATTACAACATGGAATAGGAATCTTCTTGAGGTCAATGGTGGACGGGGAGGGAGGGGGGAAGCAGGAGAGGGCAGACTGAGATTTAGTGGTGGGGAGTGGTGAGGGTCCAAGAGGCAGCCAGACTTTTCTACGCCCTGCCAGTCAGTCACTGGGTGTCTGTCACCCTGGCAGAACCTGGCAATCCTTGCAGGGATAGCAGAGACCCAGAACATTTTGGAAGTAAGTCTTTCACCCCCAGGTGGGAAGTCTGGGTGCTCATAGTACCTACCACACTCCATCACATGAAAGATTAAAGGAAGAAATCAGGAACTTGCCAGTAGTCAGGGCCGGCAGCCTGCCAGGCCTGGCACATCATCGTCTCTGCAATCACAACTGGCTTCATGGGGTAGGTCTTATTGCTCTGATTTTCAGATGAGAAAACTGAGGAGGGAAAAGGTAAGCTATCAGGAGTATCAGAATTTCAGTCCCCAACTTCTGTGGCCTGGGTCCCTGCCAAGCACCTAAGGGCTCTCCATGCTGCCCCCACCTTGCCAGGACTCAGCTAAGGGCTGTAGAGTCAGCCCTTTACCCAAAGCCACTCCTCCTTGGGACCCAAGAGGGCAAATCAGACCAAGGGGAGGAAGCCCCTGTGCCCATCCTTCAGAGAAGGGATCCAGGTACCTTGAAAAGGAAGCAAGGCTTTCCACCGTGGTTGGATCAGTTTGCATTCCCACTAGCAGTGTAGGAGAGTTCCTTTTTCACCGCATCTTCGCCAACATTTATTGTTGCTGTATTTTTTTTTAAAATATGTGTCAATCTCACTGTGGTTTTGATTTGCACTTCCCTACCCTATGACCCAGCAATTCTACTCCCAGGAATCTATCCAACGGACACAAAAATATAAAATCAAAAGGCTACCTGCACCTCTATATTTATTGCAGCATTATTTATAATAAGTAATATTTGGAACAATCCAAAGGCCCAAAACTAGATGACTGGATCAAGAAGACATAGTACATATACAAAATGGAATATTATTCACTGTTCAAAAGAGGTAAACTAATGTCATTTGCAGCACCATGGATGGAGCTGGAAGGGATTATGCTCGGTGAAGTAAGGCAGAAGGAAAAAGAAAAGTATCAGATGATTTCACATAAGAGGAATATAGGAAAACCAAATAAGGGATCAGGGAAAAAATAATAGCAATAAAAAAACACAACACAACAAAACAAATAAACGAATAGCTGTAAGTCAGAGATATTCTGCAGGGAAGGGAAGGGAGAAGAATCAACATGAGGGTGGGACGGTGCACGGGTGAATCGGTGGTGGAAAGTCTATGGGGACTACACCTGAGAAAAGAAAGCAAACATTGTAAAAAAATGAACTCTGATGTAAAATATATATAAATAAATTAATTAAAAAAAAAAAGGAGGCAGGGTATTTACCCCCATGCAGCCTGGGATTCTGCTGGCGGTCATTTCTTCACTGCTTAGTGTCTTGGGCCTGGACCGGCACCTTCTGAGGCTCTTGGGAACTCACTAAATAAGTCATTTGCTCTGTCACTAGGGCACGCCAAGCAGTTCTCCAGAGACCTCGTTCTTTGGGCAATTCTTCTGCAGGGACCTCACTCTTTTCTGTCCACATCCTCCTCCTCCTTCATAGCTGTCGTTGATAGTGCCAATCCTGCTCCCCCTTCTTAAATGTTGCACCTTGTCAGGCAACTTGCAAAGTCCTTTAATGGCAAGAAACAGAGATGTATTTAGAGAGGCTCAAAATGTAGGCACTCAACCCTGCACAGCCCGTGACGATACAGGAGAGGGACAGATGGGTTCCTGTGTGCCAGGCTGCATCCAGGACCAGAGCACAGTGCCCAGACACACTGCTCTGTCTTCATGTGGCCACCATTCCAGGAGAACTTGACTTGGAAATGGGGACAAGCCAAGGTTCAAAAATGGGCTTCCTGGGCCCTCCCTGTGGTGCAACAAATTAAACTGCAGCTCTACAAAGCTGGCCACAGCCACTTAAGCACAAGCTCAATCCCCGGCCTGGGAGGTGCCCACATGGCACAGCAGACCTCTCCTGACCCCCTCAGCAGTGTACTTTGTCAATCTGGCTGTTTTGCTCTCTACTCTGTCTCTGGTAACTCCTCCCACCTCCTGCATCTCTGGCCTGTATCCCAGTTCTGTATGCATAAATAAAGAAATCTTAAGATAAAACAAAAAACAAGAATGGGCTTCCTGACCTCTTGCCCACAGCTTCTTCTACCTCCCAAATCAGATTACGTCTGCTCTGGGCATGGCAGGCAAAGTGGCCAGGGCACAGAAATTAGAAGAAAAATGAACGTAATAATAAAATAACATATACTCATCTTTACACCAGAGTTGGCATAAAGCATAATTAACTTTTTTTTTTTTAACTGAAGGGAGAGGTTCATAAAGAACCTCTTATGGACCTGGGGTCCATAAGAGTTGTGATGTGGCTGGACGATAGTAATGGCACATGGGTGATTTGGTGATGGGAAACCCAAGGGGATTGCAACTGAGATGGAAAAATGCACAAAAATATGTAAAAATAAACTGATATAATAATGAAAAAAAAAAAAAAGAGTTGTGATGTGGCCCTGAGTGCTGCAGTCACCTCCCACTGTCTCCCAACCTCCACCTGGCCCACCCCCACCTCCCACTGCAGCCTAATCTCCACCAAGGAGCCAGAAGCATGATTTGGACAATGTAGGTCTGATTGTGCTAAACCCTCCTGGGACTCCCAGTCTTCCTCTCCAGGAGCCTCTCCCCTCCCTTCCTCCCCTTCACCTGCCCCAGCCACCCACCTCCTGCTGTTTCTGGAACATTCTGTTTATGACCTGCCTTAGGGCCTTTGCACTTGCCATTCTCTGCCTGGGAGGCTCCTTCCTGTCCTTCTTCAGCTCTCACAGGTGGGGAAGATGGGAACAGGCACTCCTGTGGTCACTGAGTAGATTCATCTCCTCTGGCAGGAACTTAATCCCCTCCCCCACACTATTGGTTCCTGGTTCCCTGCTTTATTCTGCTTTATAATACCAGAGAGGACCAGATGGTTCTAGATCCCTTTGGCATGTGGGGCTGACTGTCTCTGCAGCAAGATGGCAGCCACATGGGGAGTGGATTCATTCCCCTCACTGCTGTGTCGCTTGTTCCTGGGGCAGAGCCCACACAAGGAGGTGCTCGGAGAAGAGCAAGGACCCAGTGAGGGATGTCACATCTGGGCCTTGCCAAGTATCCCTCCCTCCGCCTCTCCATCTGCCCGCTTCTGCATCACCTACGTCCACTGCGCCTCCATTCTACAGAAACCCTGATGGCCCAGGCCTGACACCTTCTGTCCCAGCTCCCACAAACATACTTTTGGGCCCTGGCCCTAAGCTGCCTGGCTTTTCCTCTCCGCTTGTGTCCTCACAAATCTGTGCAGGAACACTGGGCTTTCAGCTCTTGTAGATCCTGGCCCCAGGCTCAAGGGAGTCAGCTGCCAGAGGCCTGAGGTCTGGGGATTGGGAGGGTCGGGACACTGGTCCTGACCACGGTGTGTTCAGTACCCCTTGTGCCCTGTACACTGCGTGGAGGCTAGCGATTCAGTCACCTGTCTCCCTCTCCTGCACCACTGGGAGCTGCCAAAGCAGGGTCCTCATCTCACCATAGTGTTTTCACAGCACTGAGCCCCGAGCTGGAGACATGCACAGATCTGAACACAGATCTGAATTAGACACTGTCTTGGTTCCAGGCACGCGCTGTCTAAAGTGGAACTAGTCCTTTAAAATGAAGGATGTCTGGGACATGGAGAGGATGGGGAGGGACAGGGTGCTGGCTGGAGTCTGGAAAGGGCCCCATACCCAGTCTTGAGGTTAGGGATGCTTTTT
>NW_004567103.1:81924399-81936857 GCF_000260355.1 Condylura cristata | reverse complement strand
TCTTTCTGGCTTAAGAAATGATATTCTTTTACCACTAAACACTGCACTTGAGTATTTCCTGAAAGCAAGGGCAACACCAGGTGATTCACCTTAGGAAGCTGGGGGAGGGCCGCGGAGGCAGTCCGGGATGGCGATGGCAGTGGCAGCGGGGACTGGCGCGGTGTGTGCAAGTCACCTCAGCACTTCGTTGCTGAGCCCTCAGGGCCGGAGACCAGACTCCACAGTGGGCAGATGTGGGACCAGCTGAGGCTTGCACTTGTCCCAGAAAGTGCTGGGGGCGGAGTGCAGACTGGCAGGCTGGGTGGTGGCTTCAGTGTGCACTTTAGCCCATTTCTCTTGAGCCCTGCAGGAGGCCAGGCCTGCAGCCTCTGCACCCAGGCAGCCAAGGGCCTTGAGGCTGCAGGAGAAGAAGCAAATTGCCCTTTCCGTAAAAGTTCAGTAGGAACAGAATGTCCTCAAGGAGCCTAAGGAACAGGGAGTGGAGCTGCAGAGAAGGAATGGAAAAAAGTGAATGAGAGAGTGTCTGGCATGAGTTGAGCCTGTTTTGTGTCCTGGTGAGTCATTGCTCTCTCTTCTCTGAGGGTTTGCTCCTTCAGTGTTCGCCTCCCTGCTGCTTTTCTGCTGCAACTGCCAAAGCTGTCCCCTTTTCTGCCTGCGATGTCCCCAGGTTGGGCACATGACCTTGCAGTTATTCAGGACTGGGTTGGAATCCCACCATGGCGGCTGTGTGAGCTTCGGCACATTGCTTGACCTCTCTGAACTCAGTTTCATTTCTCTAAAGCAAAATGGGCAGTGCACACCTTGTAGACGGTGAGGAGATTTCTCCAGGACGGTAGGTGTTCTGCACAAAACTGGCTCCTGTGAAGGTCTGGCTCGTTGTTTGTGTAAGTGTCTTCGCTCGTGAGACCAAACAGCTCCCTGATGCTTTTCTTCCTTAGCTGTCAGGTGGGCCCTCGCTTGGCACTGAACGCCTTGAGAGTAAGCCTGGGTCAGACAAAGCTGAACAGGTGTGTGGCACATAGTCACAGCTGGAAGAGGCTTGTGGGAGTCATGAGGGAGATAAACCTAGATAGTGCCTGGCGTGTGGCAGATCTTTGAGAAGTATAGCTGTCTGACGTGAGCCCTTCAAACAGCCACAGCACGTTGCATCTGTTCCGAGACAGGTAATTGGGTCACCAAGTCCAAGCGTGGAAATTGATGGCGCCCATGTAGGCTAGGTCCCAGCCAGCCTACTGGCACCCAGGTGTGAGTTTTTGGTGAGAAGAGTCTGGCTGCGGCCCTCGATCCTGCCAGGGCCTTTCTTCTGCCCCCCAGGGTAATCTGACACCAGGCCAGCCCTCCTGTGGGCCTGCATATCACCTGCCTCTCTTGGCTGCTCCAGGAGGTTTGAAGGTATTGCAAATTGCTCTAGGATGTTCTGGAGCCAAACCATGTCCCTGGCCCATGGCCCGCCCCCCCCCCCCCCCCCCCAGGTCTTGGCATTAGCTACGTTGTCCCTGGAAGACAAGATGCCTTTGAGGGCTTGGTTTGGAGAGTGAGCGGCAGCATCTCCACCTGGCTGGCGGTGGGTCAGGTTGAGTGCAGGTAGCCAGAGTTTGCTCTGGGCTGCTCACACCCAGGCCCCGGCCAGGTAGAGGGGCTTCTGTGATGAGTGGGGTAGAGGGTAGGAGCGTGTGCTCTGGAGCCAGAAAGCCTGTGTGCTTACTCACTGTGTGACTCCAGACAACAGATCTGGACTCTCAGTCTGTTTCCTCATCTGTAAGGGGGTAATAGTCCTTATCTCCGAATAGGCCATGAAAGTGAAATGAGCTAAAACAGATAAACTGGAGCAGCTTGCATACCTGAGCGCTGACAGACAGGAGCCATGAGGATGAGGAACAGAACACCCTCAGATCCATTCCTATGGATGGAATGAGGTCAAGCTTCTCTCCCCTGACCCTGCAACCCTTTGTGAGCCAGGCCCTTCCACCACAGTCTCACACCACTTGTGCTTTCCTGGGTCACCTGGGTCTGGCCTACTGCAGGTAACCTTTCTGACTGGGCCAGCTTTCCCCATATATTTGGACTACCCCCCACCCCTCACTTCCCTCGCCACCCATTCAGGTATTTCCAGCTCCAAGAAGTCTTCCATTTGATACCATGGCATCTAACCTCACCAGAAACTGAGGGTGTAAGGTAGGCCCCTACTTGGGCCAGGATGAAGCTCCAGTTCTGGTCAGCTGCAAAGGCAGTTCTCTTCCCTCTAACCACTCTTGTTTCTGGCTATTAGGATTTGTGTGGGACATTGGCATGAGCCACCCCAGTCTGGCCTCAGGGCTGAGGAAGGTGGCCTCCCCAGCTTCTCTTGGCTTTGCCTTGGTTGAGGAGGGCCCCTGAGCTGCCTGTGGGATTAACCACGGCCTTCACTGAGATGACCACTTTACCCCATTTTCTACTCACCCTCACCCCACGCTGATCCCCAGAGAACTCCCTACAACTCCTACAAGATAATCATCTGCCCAGAGTCTACTTCCAAAAAGCCTAGCCCTTATCAGGTTCTTAGTTGCAAGTACTTTAGTTGGTTAGGGGGTAAGGGAGCTTCCCTGAGTCATGGGAACTGAGTCCCAGGGAACACTACCAGGTTACTCAGTGTGATTCTGGGAAATTGCTCCCTCGCTGCAGTGCTGAGGCGCGAAGCAGGCCCCTCACCCCAGCACTGCCATGCTGCCCCAGACTAATGCATGAGTGCATTCTGGAGAGCTCACATTGTGTGCGCAGGACGGTGGAAGTCTAAACTAAAAGAGGGACATGTAGGGGTGGCTTGAATTAAGGAAAAGACTCAAAAATTCTTTTACCAAAAAACTGCCTCCAATACCTTCCACTAGAGACAGAGTGAGAGAATGTTAGATCAGCTAATTACAAACCCCTGGGGGCGGCAGCACAGCTTACTCATTTCCAGAGTTGGGAACTTGGGGACACTCAGTCTCTATCAGCAGGGTAATGAATAAAACAAAGTGAGGTTAGACCTGTCCCCACTGGAACATAAACATCGCGAGACCAGGGCCTCGTCTGCCTCATTTATTGCTCCCTCCTAGTGTCTGGGTGCCATATTTGTGAATGAGTGAGCAAATGAATGAAAGCTTTATTTCTTCCAACATTTCCCAAACTGTAACTCACAGATGGCCTTAGACTTTCACAGTCAGCATCCGAATAATTTGGGAAAAGCTACGCACAGGATTGTCCTGGTGGAATCACTCCACACACGGCACATTGCAGGCCCTGAGACGGTCTGCAGGAAATGGCTTCTCTCACCTTGTTTTAGACGATGTTTCCCAAGTTTATTCACCACCACCAACCACCACTGACAACTCACAGGCACAAATGTTCCTCAGAAAATAGTTTGGGAATGGCTGCCAGTCCAAGCTGAGAAGCTGCGTTTGAGGCCACCTAGTCAGAGGGCTCAGCCCCTTGTGTGGAGAGGGCAGGGATGGCCGTGCAAGGCGGTGGCAGGAGGGAGGCATCTTCACAAGAGCCTGGACTGCCCCTTAGAGCCGGGTCATCGCTGTGTGGGCTGAAGGTGCCCAGTAGGAGACTCTATGGGATGTGGCGAGGATAGAGTGACAGACTGCTATGGGAGGGGTTTGGGGTGGGGTAGGCAGGAGCAGCTCTCCAGGCTTTTCTGAAACCTGCTTTCTGTTCCTACACTTGCCCTCTGCCCTTCTGCCAGCTTCCTGGTGTCCCTTTGAGCCTGTTTCCATCACGCCCGCTGTGCCCTGGCTAGCACCTGCTTAAATGGATTCTTCTCACTGGGCTAGGAGGAATGAAGGAATGAAAGGAAAAGGAGACTATGCCTGGGTTGGGGAAGTCTGTCTCAAGGGGTGGCCAGCCCCCGGGCTGTGAGCTCCTGGCTGACTGATGGAGGCCCATCACTGTAGTGTCTGTGTGGTGGGGCCTCCCTGGGACTAGAGGCAGAAGGGACAGTGCTGAAGATTCAGGTTAGCTTTCTGACATCCCTGACGTGATGACCCAGGTTGTAGGGGGCAGGTAGCCAGGAGCTGGGAAGGTATCTTGATGCAAAGGGAACACCAACATGCTGGTGACCTGTGGGGATGGGGATTGGAGTCTTAACTGTGACTCATAATCTACACAGGGAGGCTGGTCAGAGTGAGACAGGGCAGGGGGTGGACCCGGTGGCTGGGTGGACCCCAGCATGGATTGAAGGACCCCTGTCCTTCAACAGGGGATGTGAGAAGGAGTCTGGAGGAGAGGAGCTATGGAAGGCTTCATGGAGAAGGTGGCCCTGACTGTGTGAGGAGGGATATGTGGATAGTCCATGCTGACATACTGAGACCAAACTCTGGCATGAGGATCAGGAGGGCCTGGTTGTAGAACAACGAGGAAGTGGCTCTGAGAGGGGAGGCTGTGCAGTGGTGAACACGTGTCCCTGGCCCTTACAGGCCTCTGCACACAGGAGTAGCCTCATGCATCACTACTGTGCTCTCCTCAACCAAGACTTAAAAGTTTGGGAGGCAGGCAGGCTTTGAGGTTGGCAGCTTTGATTTGAGAGGGAAATGCAGTCCCTGGTAGAAGACACGCAGATGCCAGCCCAGCCAGACTTGCCGCCCCTGACTGAACATGGGGACTTGTCCATAACAGCATTGTTGGTTGTTTGCCCGCCTCCACTACCCTGGTCTGCCTGCACTGCAGAGACCAGAAAGTGGAATTACTCAATTGTTCAATTTCTTTTGCTACAAGAGTCTACCCATACATGGTTCTGGACACCAGCACATAGGCAAAAAGCCCCCAGGGATGGGTAAATTTTGCCAGGAAGAAATCTTATGGGTCCTTAGCTTTTCTCTCTCTGTCTCCCCCCTCCACCTCCCCCTCAGAAGGTCCGGAAGGTTGCTGTAAGATTTGGCAGGTGGCAGCCATCTTGTCACCTTGAGTCAGTACATGGAAAGGAAAATTTTCTCATTGTAAATACTTACAATGGTTGCATCCCCACTTGCCACTACATCTTAAAAAAGGAATGTTTCTGTTTTTGCCACTCAGAAAGAGAGGGTCTCAGGCAAAACCCAGAGCCCCAAGTTGGCAATGTTGAGGAGGAGAGGGATGCTTTTCAGTTAAGGTGATTTTAGAATTCTGAGCCCAATGGTGGCACTGCTCAGTATTTCCAGCTCTCTCTGGGCAACCCATGCTGGTGTTCTGATGAAGCTTGCCTTGGGGGAAGTGTGAATCACAGGCTAAGAGTGGTTTCCCACCTGTCCCAAAGCCAGCCAGAAGGATGGAGCTGCCGTGCAGTGCTCCCCACCTCAGATCCCTAAGCCCTTGGGGTGCAGGGCACTTACTCTGAGAGCTTGGCCACTACAGAATATGTGCAGTGCATGTGTGTATGGAGGAAGGAATGAGGAACAAAACCTTTTTTTTTTTTTTAAAGAAAAGATTTATTTATGCATACGAACTAGGGTACAGGCCAGAGGTGCAGGGCAACGTGGGGTGCGGGGTGAGAGGATTCACCAGGGACAGAGTGGGGAGCAGAACAGGCAGATTGACTGAAATACACAGCAGAGGGGAGCAGTGGGTGAGACCGGAGAGGTCTGCTGTGCCATGTGGGTCACCTCCCTGGCCAGGGATTGAAGTCATAATGAAGCAGCTACGACTAGCTCGTAGTGCTGTGCTTCAACCTGTTGCACTACCAGGGAGGGCCCAAGAATGAACCTTGATTCTGCAGAGAAGGCAGGGCCCCAGGGCAAGATCAGCATGTGCTTTATCCCTGGGGGCCTAGATGGGGCCTGGTGCCCGCAAGGGCCTCAGGTGTGTGTCGAGGTGTCTACCCTGGCACAGGGTTGACAGTGAGGTTTACAAGGTGGAGGAGGCACCCATGGGAGAGAAGTCACTTCTTCTCTGACTCTCCCTGAATCCCTGAGCTTAACAAACCCCAAGTGCCCAGGAAACCCTCAAATGAAGGGAGAGATGTCTCCCAGAAACCTGAGTCGCAGGTGTCTTGGGATGTGGTCCGTGGTTAGTGCTGCTGGTGAGTTTTCTGTAGCGGGGCTCCTGCTCAGTTTTTTTACTTTTTCATGCAAATTTTTTTATTAATTATTTTTTTTCTTACATCATTGGAGTCCCCATAGTTCTCCCGCAACCTTATCACCTGTGACCCATCATGATATTCCCTGTGTTCTTCCCTCCCCTGTTTTGTGTCCTTCCAACCTCTTCCTTGCTGTGAGCTCAGTGTTATGGTCAGCTTGCTAGTTTTGTCTTTTTCTTGACCTTTTGTTTGCTTTCTCTATACTCCACATACAAGTGGGACCACTCTGACTAATTCCCACTAGCAAATCCCTTCCAGGTCTGTCTACGTTGTCTCAAATGGCATGAGCTGAAAAATGAGCGATAAAAACTAAGAAGACACTTCTCCAAAGAAGAAATGCAAATGGCCGATAGGCATAGGAAAAAGTATTCAACATCACTATTTATCAGGGAAATGCAAATCAAAACCACAATGAGATATCACCTCACTCCAGTGAGAATGGCCCACATTAAAAAAAAAAAAATCAACAAATGCTGCTGAGGGTGTGGAGATAAAGGAAACCTCTTACCTGCTGGTGGGAGTGTAAACTAGTCCAGCCACTATGGGAAGCTGTGTGGAGGTTTCTTATATGATCCAGCGATCTGCCCAAAAGACACAACACTAATTGGAAAGGAATCATGTATTCCTGTATTTATTGGAACTGTTCTTCGAATCTGCCCAACTTTGGGAGTATTTCTGATTTCAATTTGATCACCGTCATGTAGGGGTTTCTTAATCCCTGTATGTCAGCAAGATTGAGGTTTGGTTTCCAAGAGAACCTAGTTAGGGTCACAGTCTAGGTTAAGGTCAGGGCCAGGTTTAGCCTCCCGAATAAGATCAAGGTTTAGAATCAGGTTAATTTGAGAGACAGGGCTGGAAGTTTTGGGTCATGTTTTTGTTCACCTCCTGGGGTGTGGAAGTATGAGTCATATTTTCAAAGACCTTGAACCTCCACACAGAGTAGCTGTAGGTGATCTGCTGTGGACCACCATCCCCTACCTCTCCCTCTGTTTGGCACCTGCTGCAGGTGCTCGCAGTGGACTATGGGCCCCTGTGCATTATTCTCAGATGTGCCCAATTTGGGCAGTTACTCCAACTTCCTGCCAGAAGGGTCTTGGCCTTCCACTTACTGGTTTTTCTTCCTGTGTTGGGAACCCAGGAGTCTGGCAGGAAAAGGTTTGCTGATTGCATGAATACAGGGAATAAAGTCACCAGCTCAGACAAAACTCCCTCTGGTGGAAAATCTTCAATTTAATCTAGTGATTTTCAATGTGTGTGTGTTTTTAAGATTTATTTTATTTGTGCATACAGAACTGCGGTACAGGCTAGAGGTGCAGGAACGGTGAGAAGTTTCACCAGAGACAGAGTGAGGAAGAGAACAGGCAGACTGGTGAAGTATACTGCTGAGTGGAGCAGTGGGCGGGTCAGGAGATGTCTGCTGCACCATGTGGGTCACCTCCCGGGTGAGGAGCGAACTCATGTGGAAGTGGCTTTTGCTTCTTAATGCTGTGCTCTGCGCCACCAGGGAGGGCCCGATTTTCAATGCTTTTAATTGATTACAGGCAATGTAAGAAAGTTTAGAGTCTTTGTGCTGCTTCCAGGTATCCACTATCTATTTGTCCATTCACCCATCCTATTCATCCATCTATCTGTCCATCCATCCATACACTCATCCATCTATCCATACCCCTGGCATTCATTCATCCCAAAAACATTTTTTGAGGTCTACTATGTTCTGGAAACTTGCTGAAAGAATGAAGACCTTGAGGCTATCTTTAAAGAAGCAGTCAACAGATAGAGTCAGAAATGTAAGTAGATGATGTGCGTAAAAGAAGGGCTTTCAAGTTCTGAGGGCTTGTGGCCATTCTAGAAGCATCTAGGCAGGTTTCCTAAGGAAGAGGCCTGAGTCCTAAAAGTGAACAGGTGACCATTAGTCAAAGAAGGTGAGAATATTCAAAGAGAAGAGACAGAATGTGTTCATGGCAGGAGAACATGCTACAGATTTGGGGCAACTCTATGGAGTAGGCACAGTTTGGAGTCTGGGGTACCTGGATTTGGGGAACTTTATCAGGAAAGCCCTAGGAACTACAAAAGCATTTGGAAGAAAGGGTCCACCCACAGAACCTGGAGACATGTAGAGGAGACATGTAGAGGCCGGACAAACCTGGCCTTCGCATTCTTCTGGAAAGACAGCCAGAAAAAGGAGGAAGTAATTTGGGGTACATGATCCTCAGAAGTGCTGGGTGTTCATGGGGGAGAGCAAGTTCTGGGAGACTTTCTAGGGGAAAACATGTGGCCGTAGAAGTGTGGCTGACTAAGGGACCCCCATCCTGGCCCACGTCAGGGGCTCTAGATGGCTGTGTGGGGGCAACCTGCTGCTTCCGCCTGATGCCCCAGGAGCAGCGCTAAAGTGTGACAAACTGCCATGAGTGTTTGCCTCCTGTAGGGCAGGCAGGAGGTCTCCGTGCAACTTTGCTGCCAGTCTCTCACCTTCCTTGACCTCCAGCGTGGAGGCAGATGAAAAGGATGCTGTCAGAGGTTCCACCAGAGCCAAGTTCCCCAGGGGCATGTGACCCTGGGAATAGCAGCCGGCTCAGGGCATGGAGCAGAGGCTCTGGAGGGGCAGACAGTTATCCGCAGAGCTTGGCATGCTGCGGTGGGCCTGCCACTTTGACAAGTGCCTCTGAGCTGCACTCACTTTGTTTGGGCGGGTTGGCCAAGAGAGTAGAGGGGAAACCTAGGGCAGAGGGGTGACAGAGAAGCATGAGGGCTGGGTTCTGGTGCTGCTCCCCCCTTCTGGAAAGCAGGAACATACTGTACGTGCATGACCTCAACCAGGAAACCCGAAGCTTGTTGATCTTGAGCTCCTGCCGGAATCTTGGCCCTGGTTCTGGGCTCCCTACCCAGGGCGTGCATTATCCAGCCTGCGAAGGCTGGATTTGGGGTTGGTGGAGGAGGGAGGCAAGGTGAGCATGGGTGGGATCTGGGTGGATGTGGGTCCCTCTGCCATGCTGCGCAGCCAGGGAGGCAGTGCCTCCTGGAGGACAGCTGGGACTTCCCAGGGGCTCTGTGTCTGGTCACTGCCTCACCTGGCACTCTGCTCAAGCCTTGGGTTGTATTTGTTGGTTGGTTGGTTTTTAAATTATTGAGCACGTACTGGGAAGCAGACCTTGCACAGAGCGTATTACACGTGTTGTTGCATTTTGTCCTTGGAACAATTTTGCCAAGGGTCAGCCCCATTTTACAGAGGAAGGAATGACGGGTCAGCAAGAATCAGTTACTCAGTGAGTACAGCAGGCAGAGATACAAACCAGGTGTGAGATGAGTAAAACCAGGCTTATTTTTCCCCTGAGGAAATATCTATCCTGTGTCATAGAATAGAGGTCAGACAACTGCCATTGGTTTGATCTGGGTTCACCCAAGCAGAGCCTGAGATTTTAGTCTCTGTGACATTTTTCAGGCCAAGGTATTGTGGGGGATGAGAAATGGGTAGGGGAGTGAGGAGGGAGGAATGGAGAACTGATTTGAATGATGTGGCTGATAGCAGATCTTGAGGCCGGAGCTCCTAGAAACAGCACAAACTAATCCTGGGGGAGACATGAGGAGAATTTATCTATCATTTATGCCTCCCACCCTTTCAGGCAGTGGTCTCCAGGAGAGGGCTGACTGACAGGCAAGAACACAGAGAGGGCCTGCAGAGGAATAGCTGTAGAGGTGGGAAGGTAAGGTCCAGAGGTCTGAGGTGGTACAGAACTGCCAATTGGTGGCTCAGTGAGGATGGGCTTGAGGTCACCTGACTCCCAGACTACTGTGGTGACTGTGGGAGGCAGTGGCCTGGTCTTTGTGTGTGTGTGTAGACTGTGCATATGTGTGTGTGTATGTGTTAGAGGGAGATAAAGAGACACAGACAGAGTGACATGAGGAGGCCAGGAAAGGAAGTACAGATACAGCTTTTTCTAGAAAGTTTTCAGGTAAATGGTAAATGGTATGTATGGTAGGATAAAGAAGGATGTCCCCCTCCAGACCTTGGGGGCTGCATCCCAGAGTTTCTAGAAATCCACTGGTCTGTAGGACGTATCAAGCTAGCTAGGCTCAGCCAGGGCAGGTCACTCCCCGGCGAGGAGATGGAGGGACAGCTCAGGATTGTGGATCTTCCTGCTGAGACTTGCGACAGCCCAGGGCCCAGGTAGAGCAAGTATCTGGGCTACAAAATCCAAGTAAAACCCACCCCAAACCCTAGAACAAACTGCCTTCTGAGGGTGCCAGCTACAGTTGCCAGAATAATCAATACCCATTGTTCTCCTAGACAAACGTTCCTCTGCACTTTCGACCACTGTTCCGGGGAATGACGAGGTGTGGGCTTACATCATGTGGACAGACACAGCTTAATGGGATTCGTTCCCCAAATCGCTCCACCCACAGCTTACCACAGCAGGGTCATGGAGATGGCAGCAGCAGCCAGGCTAAGCAGGGCAGAGAGCCGGCACCAGGCCTAGGCAGGCTCCAGTCCTTGGTGACCTTGGCCTTGGGTTTCTTGACTACTTAAGGGAGTAGTCACATGTGGGCTTGCTGTCTCATAGGTTGAGCTGAAGGACACCAGAATCACTGGGAAAAACATCAGCAGGAGTGAAATGCAGAGTTCCCGCCCTTCTGCGGGAAGCCTCAGGTTTAGGGCCAGGAGTGTGGGAGTTAGAGTGGGACAGGCCTGGGCTCCTGTGCTGGCCTCCACACTGCCCCCCCAATCCCCCTGGCCTGTCATCTCTCTCAGCTGTAGTTTCCTCATCTGACAGCAAAGCTAACTGGCAGGACGGTTGGGAGTCTGGGAGGGTGTATGTGCCTTCTCTGGTCACTGTGCTGGCTGGTCCTAGGACCACAACATTGAAGCAGCAGCATGGGCATTGATAGTTCTGAGAGGGCCACCTGCAAGGCGACTCACCAGGTCAGGCCAGGCACCATGACCAGAGCAGGGGCTTATGTGCTCTGCGCTGAAAGGCAGATGTCCATACAAGTCACCAGTGAGACCTCTTGAATTCTTCCAGCTCTTCTGGAGATTCCAGACACCTAGATCCCTAGTCATTCATGCCACTCACCTTAGCTCTCAAGCGCTGCAGAGAATATTTGTCATTGGGGTGGACAGGGGCTGTCCAGAAGCCTTTTTTGACAGCAAGTTCCCTTTATATGAGCATTGATGAGGGGTAAGCCACCCAGTGTGGACCCTGGAGAGGACAGAAGTTTCCCCACCTAGCATCTGGGCTAATGGACCCGCCTTGGCCAAAAGGACACTCCATGTCTCTAGTGGTGACATCAGACACAAGGGGAGTTGGACTCCATCCCCCAAGGTGGTGTGTGTAAGTGGCTGTAGCAGTCTGGGGCTTCTCCCATGGTGGGGGCAGCAAGGAGAGTGGGTCTTGCCCAGAGGACTCTGGGGCACAGGACATGGCTGTGCGTTTTCTCCCAGCTTCCCTTGGCTCTGCCCACTTTCCAAGCCTGTTCTTCCATTTTCTGTCAATCCTTAGCTCCCTGGTAGCCAGACTGGGTTTCTGTTGTTTGTACTCAACACACATCTGCCTTGTAGGATTCTGAGTGTTCCAGGTGAGCAAATAATCTTCCCTGGCTGGACGTCATCCCCTGTGGCGGGGCAGGTATATGCTTAAGCTCTGGTGTATTGTCTCATGTTTTCTCTTCTGCCACTATGGAGTTTAGGGCTCTGGGCAGTTATTAAAATGCCACAAATCTCGGTTTTGGCTTTCTCATCTGTAAAATGGGTATAAAGTTACTGCTAGGATTGGGGGGTCTAGGAAGAGAGCATGGGACGACTGTTGCTCACCAACCAGCTCCTAACGCTGGACTGGTGTCTGGGTGGAGGCAGGGGCTGAAGGGTGAGGGGGTGGGGGGCGAGGCACCAGGAGGGGCTGGGAGTCTAGTTCTAAGCAGCTACGGTGGGCAGAGGCAGGGCATCTAGCAATTTATTCCTTTTTTTCTCTTTGTTAGATTTTCACTCTGCCATCACTTAAAAATTATGCTTTTTAAGATGTGGTACATATACACAATGGAATATTACTCAGCAATGAAAAAAGATAAACATGCCTTTTGCAGCAACATGGATGGACCTGGAAGGGATCATGCTCATTGAAATAATCCAGAAAGAAAAAGAAAAATACTAGATGGTTTCACTCACAGCAGGAGTATAAAAGACCAGGGGGAAAAATAATGAACAACTATATACCAGAGACATTTTATGGGGATGGAGTGGGGAATGGGATCAAAAACAGTGGGGGGAGGGAAGTGCACAGGACTATGGTGATGGCACAGGGGTGAGTAGGTGGTGGGAAGCTCACGGAGATTACAACTGAGATGGAAAAAGGCATAAAATAATGTAAAAATTAACTATTATATTATTTTTAAAAGT
>NW_004567103.1:81902283-81924299 GCF_000260355.1 Condylura cristata | reverse complement strand
CACAGAGATCTTAATTGAAAAAATATTACGAGTGGTGATGAGAAGCCCACAGGGATTATGACTGAAATGGAAAAAGGCATAAAATAATGTAAAAATTAACTATTATATTATTTTTAAAAGTTTAAAAAATAATAAAAAAATGATTCTTTTTAAACTGTCCAAACTTTTATTTTTCTTTTCCCCAAACAAAACATAAGCCCCTCAAGGAATAAAACCAAATTTTTCATCTTTTTATCCATCACAAAATTTAATGCATAGTAATTACTTAATAAGTATTTGTTAATTAAATTCTAATTCTTCAGGTTTAATAGGTTTCATGCTGCCTGGACTTTTCAGGGTGTCTGCTGACAGTATGACCTGTTAGAAGATGTAGACTCCAGAAAAATCCAGTTCCCTGTTTGGTTCAAGCCTCTTTTAGGAGTTGAGGATAAAATGAAGTCATTTTGAGGAGACACATGGGTGTATAGTCTCATCTGTGTTAAAATAATATGCATGTTATAATTTTTTAGTATGTCCTTTGAGCCAGGTACTATACTAGGTGCACTAAATGTATAATCTCATTTTAATTGTCACAAACCCCTTAGGAGGTATTATCAAACTGATTTTATAAGAGTGAAATTTGGGGCTTAGGGATCTGCATAAAGTCATATAGACTTGACCATAAAGTGGAGTCAGGATTTGAGTGCAGTGTATCTGATCCTTTAATTTACCCCCTTAATTACTGCTTTGTGCTTTTTTGATAAAGACAAACTCTGGGTGCTATGGAAATTCAGAGAAAGAACATGCCACCTAAACTGGCCAGAGAAGTCAAGGAAGGCTTCCTGGAAGAGGTGGTGCTTAAACTGATATTTTAAAAAAAAACTTTTTGGTGGACATTTTTAAATGCAAAAGTAAAGGATTGTGTGTGATCTAAGTCTTTAAGAAATGGGAAAGAAGAGAGAGAAACATATCTGGTGGAGCCTAGGGTTTTCAAACCATCTGATGGCTTGGAGCACCCACTAGTAGAAGTTCTTGTAATATATAAAGTGTGAGTAGAGGTTGCATAGGAAAATGTGGGACCAGTAGGGTTGGCCCCTTTTGGGAGCTGAGTCATTTAAGACAGAAGATGATTTTTCCTTCTCTTGAGATTTCCATCTCCTAATTTAGGGCAAAAAGGGTTATCTGCACTTGGCAAAAGATTTGGGATTTCTCCAACAATTGGTAGATAAGTAATTACTTTCACTCAGGCACAGTTGGGTTCAAAGTGAGGACTTCAATCTTTCAGTACTGATGGTTGTAAGCAAGGGATGGGAAATCTGAGTCATTCCTATAAAGTCTTATAACATTACAGAGCCAGAGGATTTCACAGGTGCTAGAGCTGGATTCAGCTGGGTGTGGCCCTGGATGCTGCATTAAGGGTCCCTGTGTATTCACTTTCACTCCTTTCTGGCATGATGAGACAACAGAGATGGTTTTTGCTTGGATTGAAAAAATACTTTACAATTGGCTGTAATTTCTGACATTGGAAATATCTCTTAGTGTTAGTCATTGGAACTGTCATCATGTCAGAAGCCAAAATTCCTGAAAAGCAGAGAAAATTCCCTGGGATATCCATGGCAATGGCATGGTCACTGTGCCAGGCCACAGCCAACATTACCATGAACCTGGACGTTGGACACATTTATGGTGTCCAAAATAATTGTCCATTCATACATACATACATCTGTTTAGTTTTTCTGCTTATTTGTTCTCCATTTATGATCCTGTCTTCTGATTCTTCTCCTGCTCTGACATCCAGATTTCAAAACCTAGATGTAGAGAAGAGACAACCAAGATGGAAAGTTCTTACTTCCTTCTTAATTTCCTGTGTCAGTTTGTCTTTCTTACCAACATCCAATATTTAAATATTGGTAAGCAGGGACATGAAATGCAAAAGACATAACATATTTAATTTCACCAGGATGTGTGGTAAATTCCCTCATATCTTGTTGACATGATGGAGAGAGAAAATGGTACAGGTATTTTCCTTAACCCATAGAGTGACACTATATCGCGAATTGTCAATCTATTATTCTTTCTCTAGCACCTGCCAGAGCCTCTGACATACTCCAGGTGCAATCTGATTTTGTATCACGACAACCATAGGAGATCAGTACCCATCCTTTCCTTTCATAGAAGAGGAACCTGGGAATCTAGGGAGGTTAGTACTTGTCTCTGGTTGGTTAATGGTTGAACTGGGGTTTGAACATACATAGTCTGATTTCAGAGACTGTGTTCAGAATCCAGTTTCAGGTCCTAGGACTATTTTGAAGCTGGGGTAATCTAGTTGATGTAAAGCACTAGCACCTAGCACCTAGTGCTCAGAGCATGTTAGTTATGATCTTGCTAAGTGGAGGGGACACTAATGCCATGGCCTCACGTGGGTAAAAAAGGACAAATGCCTTGGGACCATTTTGACACATGTCTCTGTAGAAGGGCTATCCACATGTCTTGTCCTTGCCCCCTTCCTGCTCATTCTGTTTCACGGCTAGATGAGATTAGTATCTGACTCTCCTGAGCTCTGTGTGAGTCACAAAGCTGGTTGGCACTCAGGACATAATGATAACATAATGATAGAATGTAAGTCCAGTAGATCTCATCAGGCAGTAATGAAGAGCCAACTCTACAGCATTAAATTCCACAGGAATAAATAGGCTCTGCTCTTACAGTTCAGTTCAGCTTGATGAACACTAAGATCTTTCTTCCCAGGAAAAGATGATGTAACTGGAAGACCAGAGTTTAGGCCACCTGTTACCACCCATGCCAATAAAGTAGAGACAGGAATTGAATCTTTAATCAGCCAGCTGGAAATCTGGAAGATGGGGGAGTTAATACCCTAAAGAAACTTCCTTAACATTTCATTTCCAGTTGCATTTTTATAGAGAATTGAACAAAGAAAGTTCAGCAGTGAGCAGGCCAGGAGATGATGATGTCCAGGCCTGGAGGCCCTGATCTTCCTGGCCACCTGGCCTCAGGCTCGTCCCACGGTGCTGAGGCTGGTCTTCATATAGCACTGGCTTCCCACATCGCTCCAGACATGTCCTTGGGCTGGAAACTTAACTCAGAGCAGATAGGTCATAACAATATGCGTGTGCAATTTCCTGCTATACCAGCTTAGTGTCTCACCCAATCTCCTCCCCTCCCTAAGCCCTATCAGTGACTCCCCAAGTAAGGATATATCTTTGCTATCTTGTCTTCTTCACCAAGTACCCACCCTCCCCAGTCCTTGCCCACTATGGAACCAACTGACTACTCAACCTTCACACCAGGTGGTGTGGGATGGCCCTGAAGCAGCTTGGGGGAAATACTCTTAAGAATTCTTGTGCTGTTTGTCTTTTTTTTGAGGGGCTAACCAATACTTGGAACCCCTCCAGTTTGGAAAGAAATTGTCATTTTATGATTTTTGGTGGAAGACAACTTTATGGTCAAGTTGTCCCATTTTTGGCCAAGGGGGTCTAATTCGTTGACTACCAGTTTTTGAAACATAGTCTTGGTAGCTTTAAAAATTAAAAAAAAAAAAAAAAAGATTTGAGACATGGGGCCTTCCCTGGTGGTGCAATGAGTTAAAGTGTAGCACCATGAAGCTAGCCGCAGCTGCTTTAGCACAAATTTGATCCCCGCCCCGGAGGTGACCCACATGGTGCAACAGACCTCTTCTGTCTTGCCACACTGCTCCCCTCAGCAGTGTACTTTGTCAATCTGCCTGTTCTGCCCCTCACTGTGTCTCTGGTGAATCTTCTCACTGCTCCTGCATCTCTGGCCTCTACCCCAGCTCTGTATGCATAAATAAAATTTTTACAAATCTAGAAAAAAGATTTGTTTTTATTTTTGTATACAAGAACTGGGGTGTAGGCTAGAAGTGGAGGTGGTGGTGAAAGGCTTCACTAGAGACAGAGTGGGGAGCAGAACTGGCAGATCTACTGAAATACACTGCTGAGGGGAGCAGCATGTGAGACAGGAGAGGTCTGTTGCACTGTGTAGGTCAGCTCCCTGGTTGCAGATTGAATTCAGACCACAGTGGCTGGCAATTGCTTGATAGGGCTGAGACTCTAACCCCTGCACCACCAGGGAGGCCTAATTATTAAAACCTTTTGCACACTTGGAGATTATGCTGTATGTCTTTTTGTTATTGAGTTAAAGATTTTACTATTACATACTCATTTTTGTCACTTCTCTTTTCAAATATTTATGTTCTACACTTACCTCATTTAGAAAGTTTTCTAATTTTAATTTACCTTTTCTTTAATATTTTAAAATCATTTCATAATACATTTTATCTTGCTTTTAATAGATTATAATTTTTTTGCATCTATTTTCCAGTGTTCTTTATTATCTGTGAGGGATATCTATTTTCTACTGCAATATTATACTTAAAATTATATAGTCTTTTTTCCTCAAAGATTTAGTTATGCATACAGAGCTGGGGTACAGGCCAGAGGTATGGGGGTGGTGAGAGGATTCACCAGAGACAGAGTGGGGAGCAGAGTAGTCAGACTGACACAGTACACTGCTGAGGGGTGCAGTGGGAGACACAGGAGAGGTCTGCTGTGCCATGTGTGTCAGCTCCCTGGCCAGGGATTGAACTCATGCTGAGGCGGCTGCAGCTAGCTTGATAGTGTTGTGCTTTAATCTGTTGTGTCTCCAGGGAGGGCCCAAGACTATATAGTCCTTTAATACTCTTATTTTCTTATTGTCTCTCCTTCCTAAACACTCTACAGAGAGCAGGGTCTTTAAAACCCCTCGTGAGAGCAGAGGCAGTGCTATTCCCAAGGACAGCCCAGAGCAGAGGGAGCAAACTAATTGCCTGAAGAGATCAAGAGCCTCCTCTTTCTCGGATGTGAGACTAACACCCATTTGTGACCACTTCATTTTTTTTTTCTGGGAGCAATGCCCCTCTTTTTTTTGTGCTTTCAGTCAATTAAAATATCTTTATCAGCCCCAGTCCTTACTTGTGAGCAATTAAAAATGTCTCTAGTTGAATTATGCAAACAAACTAAACATGAACACACGGCAGAATTCTTGGAAGATGGAAGCGGTGTTTTTGAATCTTCCCATACAAATAGAGCAATTATGATAACAAAACTGAAGACCATCAACAATATCTATGAAAAACTTGGGGGATAAGAGCTTCCTGGGAGTCACCTAATAGCAGTGGGAGGGAATAACTCACTGGTAGTTACAGGAACTGCATAGTTTCTATGTCTGTGCAGAAGGAAATAAGGAAGCAACTGATCTTCTGGTCCATAGGACAGAATATCCCAAAGTCACCAATATAAACTGACTGGAAAGTATTATTGGCCAATCTAGAGAAATAATCAAAACAGGGAAGCTTCTGAAGGTAAATGCAATGGGTCCGTGATTTTAAGTTGACCCTCAGGCTTTTTCCAACTCAAAAGGCTTCTAATGCTACTTGGTAATATTGAAATATGTGTCCAGCAGTGTACTAGTGGTGTGGAGGTGTGAGGTTGGTTCTGGGATCATAGAAAACTAAATGACAGATCTTATTCTTAGAGAAGTTATTGTTTAGTTGCTAAGATTCAGCTCATTTTTCCCGGGAATAATAAGCAGAGAAAAAAGTGAGCAGCTATGGTTTTCTGTCTTCTACTATAAGCCAGACACAGTTTACAAACACTGTCTCATATACTACTGCCAGCAACCCTGTATCTGCTGTTATCATCTCCACTCTCTAGATGGGCTTTCTTGGGATAGGGAAAATTGTCCAAGTTAGTGAGCAGCAGAGCTGGGATTCATACCTGTACCCCTAAACATTGCAGTGGGAAAGAAGTTGAAGATTAAAAAAAAAAAAAGTTGATGCCATGTGACTGTAAGAGTCAGGACTAGGGTCTATCAAAAGGAAAGCACTAACGTGAATTGAATACTTCTCACCTGGCAGCCATTTTGAAAGCCATCTAATCTCATCCTCACATAAATACTAAGAAACATATTTCATTAGCTTAAAATATCAGTCAAGAGACAGAAACCATACCCACTATTTTCACAAAGAGAAATTAATAGGAAAAGTATTAGCTGAGTATAAATTTTTAAGTAAACTGAAAAGGCAAGAAGAAAACTTGCACAAATGTTAGGGCTGTGGGAACAAAGGCAAAGCTAAGAGTTATTAAAGCTTATGAGCTTGGAGGAGAGGTCCATGGAGCAGAAGCTCAGACCTCGGGGAGGGAAGTAGGAAGAGAGGCTGAGCTCTAGGGTGTTGTCTCTGAGACAGATCTGGATTTCACCGCAGCTGCAGGAAGAAATTGCCCCTGTCAGGTTAAGGAGTGCTGTTGTCCGCCAAGAGAACAGAGGAAGAACTAGCAGTGCAGCCTCCGTCTAGCGCCCCCTGTTGGTTGAGCCTAGTAGAGTCAGCCCGCAGTGCAGATGTGTGGTCACAGTCCCAGCCTGTTTACTTATGTAGAGGACAGAGGGGTGACGACTTGGTGGTGAGGAAATGGAGTCATAAAGAAATGAAGATGCATACCCCACGTCTCAGGACTAGTAAACCACAAAGATTCTGTGTCCTCCCACCCCAGTCTTCAGCTCTCTTCAGGGGTTGCCTACCATTACAGCCACTTTGCTTATTTCCAAAGTTGTACTGTGGGCACAGGAGCCTTCTGTCACTTCCCTGTCCTTGACAGATGGGCACCGCAACCTCACATGTGGACCTGGAGCTCAAGTATGCTCCCAAGAGTCCCGAGTACCCTCCCTGTGTGCTCCCCACCCCGGAATCTCTCCTGACACATTCCCTGGCTTGGCTTGGCTTGGTCCCCCTGTTCTGGCAGGCCCAACCTGGCAGTGAAAACACTCAAGCAACCCTTCGTCCTGCCTTGATGCTGGGAACAAAGAGACCAGCTTCGCCCAAGCTGTCACCAGCCTCAGAGGCCTCAGGCTCCAGGGCTGGGGCAGACTTTGGTGGCAGCTTCCCAGAAAACAGGCCTGGAGGGGAGCTCAGACATGTCTGGCCCATGTTCTGAGGGAAGAGAGAGCAGGACAGGGAGTCCTGCTGTAGGTGGTAGGCTTGTAGGGGGCCGGAGTGTGAGTGTGCATCCATTCTTTGCAGTCACCCCCCCACCCCACCCCCCGCAAAGAGTTACTGAGTACAGACTGTGTGCCAGGTATAATGCTTGCTCTGGAGATACAGTGGTGTTAAAGAGAGCAACTTCTCAGACGTAGGGTCAAGTGCAGTATACAGAAAAATGCTGGCTAAGCAAATGAGACAAATTTAAAATTCATACTCTACTGGGTGTGCAAAAAATGTAACTTTAGTTTTTCATAATTCACATTTATTCTGTTTTGATACTTTTATTCTATTGAGGGAGCAAATTCCTTAATGAATCATAGCAGTTAGTTTGCAGTTTCTTTTTCTAGGGTTATGTCTAGGTTCACTGCCCAGCAGGGCGGCTACTCGCTGGGGTCTCTGGGCTCTGTCCAGGAAGCAGGGCACCAGCACCTTCCCCGCACCAGTTCCTCACTGTGACTTGGTGACTATCCCAGAAATACAGTTTTACACACAGCAAATAAACCCCTAACTACAAATTTCATCAGAGTCATGAAGGAAAAGAAGAGGGCACTGTGAGGGACAGGGAATGTGTTTTAGATGGGGAGGGAACAGGAAAAGTCCAGGAAAGAGCAGGAAAGATCAAGAGGGCAGAAGACATGTGAAGATATGGGGATGGGAGAGAGCCCCGTGAGCTGAAGAGCCATGGCAGCTGTTGTGAACGAGCCTGGTCAGCTGTCCACTAGGGAAGTTATTTGGGGTCCACCTAATGAGATCTTTCTCTGAGCATCCCTGACAGGGGTTCTGACCCCCAGGGATCAGCTGTGTGAGCTGTGGCTTTTCCGAGACTACTCAAGCGGCAGAAGCACTACGAGTTCACTGCTCACACACAGCTTCAAGTCATCTGCTGGCAAGCATCTTTCCAGAGCCTGGGATGGGGTCTCCTCACCTGTGAGGCCCTTCCTGACCACCCCCAGGGAAAAAGGATCCCAGATTCCCACCCCTACCCCTGAGTGCCTCTTGGTGAGGCTGACCAGGCTTTCTGTTTGCAATTATCCCAGGGCAAGTAGGTTTCCCTAACAGTTCTAGTGATTTGAAAGAGAATTTTGGAGCCCTGAGCATCATTTTCACAGGTTTCAATGGTAAGCAGGAGAAACAAGCCAGCAGGGAGATAACGTGAGCCCCCCTGTGAATCTCTGTATGCTCTTTTTTCTGGGCTTTTTCATGGCCTCTTCCTCTGGTAGCCATTACTTAGCCTCTCGTGGCCGTGCGTCCGTCATAGCCGTCTCTGAGCAACCACCCTATATCCCTGACCTCCAGGCTAAGGTGTGCACACACCCATGCTCAGGTGTCCACAGTCAGGCACGCAGGCCCCGCCCCATGCACCCTCTACATTAACACGATCAAGGCCGCAGGTGTTAGCCACGTGGCCAATGGCATCAAACGTTCGATCAACTTCATTTACCTAACACTTATCTTCTGCACGCCTCTCTTGCCTTGGACCTGACTCGCTTGGCCCCCAACCTCCGTGTTCCTTCCACTTTCATCATTCTTAGGGAGATGAGGCAATTAAAAAGAGTGAAAACTTTCACACTTAATGTGCGAGGGGATTTAATTTGTTATCCCTTCCGGGAATGTCCTCATTTTTAAAAAGATAGCTGAACTCAAAAGAATGGTGGAATCCAAGAATGGTGGAATCTGGGGCATTAGGTCAGGCAGAAACTCTTTAGCTCTTTAATCTGTACCCTGCAGGCCTGCATCTGCTGTACACACATATGCACACACGTGTGCTCACACACCTGTTGTCCTCCCTCCCCACTCTGTAGTGTCTTCTGTTTCCCGACTCCCTCCTGGAGGCATCTCCCCTCTAGCAGAATTGTGGCTGTGGGGACCATATTCCAGGACACACCCATTCCTTTGTTTCCTGCAAAGGAAGCCACAGGCATGAACATCAGATAAGAGGAGGTCAAGGAGCAGACTTGGGGCCAGACACTAAGTGTATTTTCCTTTAAGCCTTACCAAGGCCCATTTAAGTAGGCATTATTATCATCCCCATTTTACAGATGAGGAAACTGAGGCTCAGAGAGGTCGACAGTGTGAAGTCTGTCAGGCCCCAGGTCCTTTTCCCCACTGCCACAGCCTGTGGCCTCACTGTGTGTCCTGGGCCACAGAGGGTCCAGATCTGGGATGGATATGTTCTTCTAGGACAAACTGAATGGCTTTTGGAACCTGGCATAAGCCATCCCTAGGCCTGACCTCTGAGACAGAGGTGAGGAATGTCTGCAGGAGGTTCAGATGTCATGTGTGCTGCATTCTGACAGCTCCCAGGTGTTCAGTGACAGCCTGGTGGAAACAAGCAAGGTGGGGAACAGGCCCTCGGCCAAGGTATCTGAACCACCTGAACATGGAAAGGACTCAAGTCTGTGGTTTTTCTGATGCATGAATGGGCAGAGTTGGGGGAGCAGCCCACAAGCCAGGGTTAGGACAGGAGGGGTAAACAGCACCTGGGCAGAGTCTGCCTGATCCTCAGGGGAGAGTGACAACTCCTCCCCCTCCTTACCTACCTGTGTCCTTGTGACTCCACTCTGTCCCCACCCTGGAGGGCAAAGCTGGGGGGGGGGCGGGGGACACAGTCCTCTCAGTCCCAATATCCTTATTGCAGACATGATTAAAGAAAGCAGGACTGCAAACCTCAGGCACAAGCCCTCTCAGCTTTATAATCTAGAAAATCCCCAGCTTGACCAGTAAGGGGTTAAGAGCATCAACCAAATGTTAAGAACCATGTAATTTTGGTACATGTGACTTTATAGAATATATAATGAAGTAAACAAAGCCTGGCATATAGATTTAAAAAATAAGTTGATATCTCTTCATTAAAATAGCATTCAACAACTTTGACTGGAAAAAACAACAGTGAATAAATGGCTTGATTTTAGTTTTTCAGACTGGAGACAAATTTTGGAGCAAATATGAATTCATAGATCATTAGCAACTTTTATGTCTTCCTTTCCCTTAAGCCACAGCACCCCAGTTTGATGGCCAGTAAACCAGGGGGTTTGGATTTAAGTGTTCTAGTGACATATCTCCCTGAGTTCCTGTGCAACCTTAGCCAAGTGACTTGAGTCCTGTATGCTACAGTTTCCTCATTCTTACCTATTCACAGAGGTGTGGTGTTAGAGTGACACGCTGGCCAGGAAAAATGTGGCTGGGAAGACACAGCTTGTGCATCAGGAACTAATTGTTCCAGATGAGAACACATCGTGTGTCCACTTTCGCCCTCCCCCATCATTATTAAACCATCAGCTTTGGAAGGGGAAGGAGAAAAGCAAAGGCTACTCACAGAAGAAACTCCAGGGCCAGGCTATTTCTTCCTTGACCCTTCCAGAACTTTATCAGGGAGAAAGTCAGTCACACATCAGTCACCTTCCTGAAATTAGGGCTGTTAGGCTTTCTCTTCTACTTTCTGATGTGCTGGGTCAGACTCAGGCACTTATTTAGTTCAGGTAGCTAAATTCCCCAGAGCCACAGGAAGCTGAAGGAGGCAGATAAAGCAGAAGACCCAGAAGTCAACCTCTCTCCCTTAATCCCCCATTTAACCAAGCTATCCAGTATCTTTACTGTTTCTTGTTCTGGGCTGGCTATGCACTAAATGTGGAGGATGAAAAGTATTTCAAGATCTGTTTCTGTCACCATAGAATTCTCTGTAAGTGTGGGCCCAGACATATCCTTAGTTGATTATAATTCAGAGCAATAAGTATATGATCAAATGAGGCATGGGAACTGTAGGGATGGAAGGGAAGGGCAACTCCCAGTGTTGGAAGGGTACTCATGGGGGAATTCACAGTGGAACTGACCATGAAGGATGGTCAATATAAGGGTGCAGGAAGACATGGTGGCAGGACGTAGCAGAAGGGACTAAGACTTTACTCATAAGCACTTCTCTCCTTTGGGGTGTGGCCTGGTCTCACATGTTGGAGACTTCTCAGCTTGAAAGGTCAGTGCCAAAGAAGATCACAATCCTTTGGCATATAGCAAATGGGCCATGGCTCCTTGTAATTTACTTCCTCAGAAAAACAGGTAGGAGTACACTAGCTGGAGCAGGATGACTTTAAAACATCAACGATTGGAAATCTTAGAGGCTGCCCCTCCTTTCTATTTTGTGTGTGTGGGTTTTTTTTTTTTTTTTTTTTTTTTTTGTTATCCTACAAAGAAACAACAATTGGAAGTTTTTCAAAGATTGTATCTTCATTCATTCTTCGGCTTAAGAAACTTATGGCACTTTTGTTTCTGGTCAAGATGAAGAAACAAGGGCCAGGTCTATCAAAAGGCCTAAAAAAAATCTGATAAAATACCTGAAACAATAGTTTTGAAGACAATGAATATCAGTGAACAGAGGTCGGTGGTTTCAAATAAAGGGGAAACAAGTGAGCTATGCCCTATACCTCACCTGTTCACCACATTAAGAGACTGTCCAAGCCAGAATGCAGAGATAAGGAAACCCGAAATATCCTGGAGGACCCTGAATCAAGAAGGGTTGAGAGTTCAGGGAGCTAGAGGCATTCACAAGACAAAATACCAGTTTAGAGAGAGCTGCACAAAAAAAGAGCCACAGATGGGCATAGAGGGTCTACCTTGTGTATTCAGCAGAGGGATGAATGCTTTTGGGGAAATTATCCCAGTTCAGGGGAAAAAGTTAAAGAAACAGTACCCTCAGGGGTACCCACAAGTTCAGGAAGAGTACTTGCTCCCACCATGCAGAATGGAAAACCTCACAATTTACAACATATTGGGTACAGCACTCAGAAGGCCTGACAGCAGTCGTGGGAATAATCGGCCTTCAATTAAGCATGGCTCCCCTAAAAAGCAAGACATTACCTAAGATTGTTCCTACATCTCAGAACAAATCTCAAGAATAAGTATAGGTGTATTAAAATACCCAAAACCCAACAACAAAAAAAGTGAACATTGTCTAGCATTTAATCAAATGTCACGAGGCATGGAAGGAGGGAGCAAGAGTGCAACCTATAATAAGGGAGAAAAATTAATCAACTGAAATAAATTTAGAACTGGTATTGATATAAGGATCTGTGGACAATGATATTAAGGCAATCATTATAACTGTCCTTGGTTATATATTCAAAATGTTCAATAAGTTTAGTAAGTTAGAGATATAATGGGTATAAAAAGATCCAAAGCTTATAGAAATAAAACTGCAATGTGGCAGATAGTAAGAAAACAGTGGATGGGATTAACAACAGATTAGATATTGGAGGAAAAGGGGCTAGGAATCATGAAGACATAGCCAAAGAAACCATGCAAATTTAAACAGAGAGAAAGTAATGAAAAGTTAAAAGATCACCAGTGACCTAGTAGGACAACTTCAAGTAGTCTAACATAACTGCAATTGAAGTTACCAAAGGGGAGGAATGAAACAACATGAAAGAAATATTCTATCAAATAACAGTTAGGTTTTTTCAAAGTTTGATTAAAATGATAAATTCACTAAGCCAGAATCTCAATAAAACTCAAACACAAATAGGAGTAAAGTCACACACAAAAAATATATCATAGAAGGGTCTCCCTAGTAGTGAGGGGTTAAAAATAGTGCTACCCAGCCACTGTGGCATGAGTTCCATCCCAGACCGGCCAGGGGTGACCCACATGGCACGGGAGACCCCTCCTGTCTCACTGGCACTCCCCTCAGCAGTGTATTTCAGCCTACCTGTCTGTTCTGTTCCCCCTCTATCTCTGGTGAATCCTCTCATTCTCTGCACCTCTGGCCTCTACCCCAGTTCTTGTATGCATAAATTAATAAATATTTAAAAATAAAAAAAAAAACATATCCTAGTAAAATCTACCCTAGCCATTAGTAAAGAGAAGGGAGAGAGGTCATACTACATATGAACACAGGTAAGGACTTTTATCTTTTCACACACACAAAAGCAAACAAAATTACAGTGGAAAAACATATTGGAACACTAAAGCTAAGAAAGGGGAAAATATCAGGCCCTCCCTGGTGGTGCAATGGGTTAAAGCACAGCACTATGAAGCTATCTGCAGCCACTGCAGCATGGGTTTGATTCCTAGCCAGGGAGGTGACCCACATGGCATGGTAGACCACTCTTGGCCCATCTGCTGCTCCCCTCAGCAGTGTATGTCAGTCACTCCCCTTGTTCTGCTCCCCACTGTGTCTCTGGTGAATCCTCACTCCCCACCACCGCTCCTATGGCCTGTACCCCAGTTCTGTATGCATAAATAAATCTTTAAAAAAAGGGGAAATATCAATTTATAATTTTATGCCCAGAAAAATAATCTTTTAATAATCTTTTAAAAAATAATCTTTTAAAATAATCTTTTAAAAATAATCTTTTAAAAAAGGTGAAGTAAAGGGTTTTCCAGACATACAAAACCTGGAAGAATTCATTACCATTGGAGTTTCACACAAAATAGTCCTGTAGACAGGAAAAAAACCCCTGCTCTTACTTAGAAATATGAAATTGCACAAAAAAATGAAGAGTATAGAAATGACAAAGACATGAATAAACACATAAGATATTTTCTATATCTAAATATTTACTATTTAAATATCATTTAAAAGGTGAACTGATGTAAGAAAATAAATATTAATAAACAAAACAGTGTGTTACAAAATTTATGACAGAGGTATAAAAATATTTGACAGTGAAATGAAATGTGGGAGCCTCCAGTCTGTATTTGTATGTTACATACATAAGCTGTATGTACTGGCTGTTTTTAAAAAATGGAAGAACAAAAGGAATCAAAGGAAGGAGGTGAATATGTGACAGAAGTTGTATTTAGTTCCTAAACCTAAAATTCTTGCTTTACCTTTGGCCTTGTCCCTACAGTTTGCCCAGTCCTTCTGTGTGTGCAAGGATGGTGGCTACTAGCTAGTTCACCTCATCCTCACCTATTTTGCAGCTCACAGCACATATGGCTAATCATGACTCAGCTCTTTCCTGAGTCAACTTCTTCAGTAAACTCCAGGCACCCATTCAAAATCAATCTGAATTGGCATGTGAGGTGAAATCTACTTGCCACCCATAGATTCTAGATATGATCAAATTTTTTGATCTTCAGGCCAAATGACATAGAATCTAGAGTTATATTCAGGTTAAGTGTTTAGGATAAGGGGTTACATCCAGGAACATCACAACTCGCCTAAGGAAAGTGATTAAAGAAAATGACATTAGTGCAATCATAAAGACCAAGGAGTCTTTATTTATGTACAATGCTCCTGAGATGGGAGCAATATTCTTTAATCCATGATTAAGTAAGAGCCTGCTATATTACTACTTCCCTTTAGCTTGAAGGCATCCTTTAAACAAGTTTTTCTGTGCTTGACTGTGGTTGGTGAGATTATAATCTCCCTTTGGAGCAGAAAATGTGGACAAATGAACAACAATATAACTTGTCAATAAACTGGCTGATTCAAAGTTTCTGAAGGTGGATGCTGGGGTATAGTGGCTGAGGAATAGGACCTAGTGACGCTAATAGCTGTTTACGAGGTTTAGTTCAAATACTATCCCCACAACAAATATATAACATACCCTACATACCATCTACATGCACCTCTCATGACATCTAAAATATTTTCACAGGAGGGCCCTCATTTACGCTGGAATTCTTTAACTATGATAATAATAGCTGATACGTAGCAAATGAAAATCACATGCCAGAAATTTCACATACCATTTTTCTTTACAACAATTCTACTAACTATAAGTTAGAGCCTATTATTCCCATTTTATAGGGGAAGTAACAGAGGTTAACTGTTAATATAATGTGGTCAAAATCACATTAACTAGTAAATGCCTGAATAAGATTTCATACCCCAGTCAGTGTGGGGCCAAAGCAACTCTCTCTTCCTCACTGGGCATGTTGGAACAAGGGATGGCACATTGAGGGGAATCTGAAAGACCTCAAGTTCCTACTCTATAAACTGCCCAGCTGGGCTAGCTGGTGATGCTCATCAGGCAGCATTTCTTCTCCACTCCAACCAAGCTGAAGGCCTCAACCTACTGAAGGTTGACATAGCCAAAGATTTGGCAAAATGTGCTGAAGTAAATCTCCTCATTGGGGCCCTCCCTGGTGGCGCAGCAGGTTAAAGCACAGCCTGAGAAGCTAAAGTTACTTCCGCAGGAGATCCCCGCCTGCCCCGGAGGTGACCATATGGCGCGGCAGACCTCTCCTGACCCGCCCGCTGCTCCCGTCAGCAGTTTACTTCGTTGATCTGCCTGTTCTGCTCCCCACTCTGTCTCTGGTGAATCCTCTCACCGCCCCTGCACCTCTGGCCTGTACCCCAGCTCTGTATGCATAAATAAATAAAAAATTAAAAAAAAATCTCTTCATTGGACTACTGTTTCCAAGATATAATTACACCATCTGGAGTTTCTGCATACTTTCCCAACTCCAGGCAGGATGGTGGTGTTTGAACTTGTATAATGCTTTGGCCAAATAGAAGATGGCCAGTAAATTTTGAGGCAAAAGAAATGTGTGTCATGGAATCACCACTCATGTGGATCTGGAATTAATTTTCTCTTAGGAAATTTGATGGTTCTGAAAGATTGAGGTGTTTGGGTGCAGGTACCACGTCCTCCCCCACCTTAAAATCACACTGCACAAAAACCCTTTCCTGACCTCACCTCCTACCATCAACTTCTCTGAGGAATGGTAAGACAAAGATTGAGTTAAAGTGCAGGGCAAGATAGGGGAGTGGAGATTATTTAATTATAAAGAGTGACGGGTACATGACAAGAAAGATAACTTGCATATAGAATGTATTACTGTTATGTGCCTTCTCCCTTTTTCTCTCAGTAAGTACAACTAAAAACCCTGAGCATTAAACATAAAACAAACCTGGAAAGACTTTGAGAGGTGGAGCGAAGAAGGCAATTGGTTAGGGACTTTGGGGTTCCGGAAGTGACAATGACAAGCCCTTAGGTTTGTTGTTTGTTTGCTTAACATATCCTGGACTGGGTGTTGGCAGAGTCAGGAACCCAAAGTGTCAATAAGCACAGGCAAAATAATCCCCAATAAAAGTTTATCCTCTTTAGCCGAAAGAATAGAAAATAAGGCCCTCCCTTGGTGGCATAACGGGTTAAAACGCAGCACTGCAAAGCTGCCCGCAACTGCTTCAGTGCGAGTTAGATCCAGGTCAGGAAGGTGACCCACTGGGGACAGCAGACCTCTCCTGTCTCACCCTCTGCTCTCCTCAGCAGTGTACTTCCTCGATCTGCCTGTTCTGCTCCCGACACAGTGTCTGGTGAATCCTCTCAGCCCCCTGGCCCGTATCACAGTTCTGTATGCATAAATAAATAAATCTCCCCCGACAGAATGTCTCTGATCAATAGTTGCCTGCTGATTTTGAGTTTTACTTTATTATATTTACTTCTTTTTTCTGATTCCTTTTTTGTTTTATCTACATTCCTCCTATGAGTGAGACCATTCAATATTTTTCTTTTTATTTCTGGCTTATTTTGCTGAGCATAACTCCTTCCAACTCCATCCATGTTGCTGTGAAGGGCATGAGTTTATCCTTTTTGCTTACCAAGTAATATTCCACTGTGTAAATATACCACATTTTCTTGATCCAGTCCTCTATTTTTGGGCACCTAGTTTGCTTCCATAGGTTACCTACTGTAAATTGTGCTGCAATGAATGTAGGAGTGCAGGTATCCTTTTGCATTAATGTTTTTGTGTCCTTTGGGTGCTCCTAGGAGTAGAATTGCTGGATCATAAGTAAGCTCTATTTTTAGTAGTTTGAGGAAACTCCACACAGCTCTCCATAGCGGTTGGACCAGTAAAGTGGTGGGAAGAGCACAAGGGGCCACGGTGATGGTGCACAAGTGAATTGGTGGTGGGATTTCACAGGGAAACCATACATGGTACAAAAATGAAGGATGATATAATGAATATATTTTAAAAATTTAAATGCATAAATAAATCTTTAAAAAATGGAAAATAAACTTTTTAGCAAGATAGAGAACTTTGAGCTAAGACTCACCTGACTCCATCCATAGTCTATGTGGCTCCACCATCATATCTTTCAATGGTGGCCATCTGGGAACTGAGACTTTCATTCAGGCTATGCCGAGTCGCCCAAACATCCTACTGGGTGGTGTTAAGGAAGGCCAAGTGGGGAACTGGGAGCTTCATTTGTCCCTTCCTGTAAGGAGGTAACCCGGCAGTGTCATGTGGACAGAAGTGTCAATTTTTCCTCTCTGCCTAGTCAGGGTGGTGTCAGGGGAAGTCGAATAGGGATCCTGAGCTCTCATGCCCATAACAAGGCATCCCTCTCCTAGGTGTCAATGGAGGTCAGGTAGTGACACTGAACTTCACCCTCACCTGACACTAATGAGGTAGCACCACTGTAGCCATTTCCTGCACTAGAGGAAGTCTTCAAAAGCATAAAATGAAATTACCATAATGCACAAAACAATGAGGGCAGAGTAAAACATCACTGGTATTCAAAGAATCCAGGAAAAATTCACCTTGAATAAGAACAGATGATCATCAGATACCAACACAGATGACAGGAGTTGGAGTTTCTGAAGTGAATTTTAAACCAGTTATAGAAACTCATAAACAAGAAATCACAAACATAAATAAAAAAATAGAAAAAAAAGTCTCCACAGATTAAAAATTATCTCAACAAACAAAAATTGTAAATTGTTAGGGGTATTTTAGTAGTGAAAGGTAAAACACTGAAACAAACAACAACAACAACAACAAAAAACTATCTGGCTAGAGTTAAAGAATAGAGAGAACTGAGAAAAAGAACATGTAGCTTGAAGGCAGAGCTACTGAAGACATTAGATCTAAACAACACAGAGAAAATAGACTTTAAAAAATGGGCCCTCCCTGGTGGCGCAGCGGGTTGGAGCACACTGAGAAGCTAAAGCCACTTCCGCATGAGTTCGATTCCCGCCTGCCCCGGAGGTGACCACATGGCGTGGCAGACCTCTCGTGGCCCGCCCGCTGCTCCCCTCAGCAGTGTACTTCCTCCATCTGCCTGTTCTGCTCCCCGCTCTGTCTCTGGTGAAGCCTCTCACCACCCCTGAGCCTCTGGTCTGTACCCCAGTTCTGTATGAACAAATAAATAAATCGTTAAAAAAAAAAAGATAAGAGGGGCCCTCCTTTGTGGCACACTGGGTGAAAGCACAGCACTGGAAGCTAGCCACACTTCAGCGTCATGTTTCAGTGCTAGTTCGATCCACAGCCCTGAAGGTGTTCCACATGGCACAGCAGACTTCTGTCTCGCCCGCTGCTCTCCTCAGCAGTGTAATTCCATGATCTGCATGTTCTGCTCCCCACTCTGTTTCTGGTGAATCCTTTAACCGTCCCTGCATCTCTGACCTCTACCCCAGCTCTGTATGCGTAAATAATAAAATAACTCTTTTTTAAAAAGATAAGAATCTTGGACTTACAGAACTATAACAAAGTTCCTAATATTCATGCGTTCATAGTCTCAGAGAGAAAATGTATGAAACTAATAAAAAAACTATGACTGAAAATCCCCAAATTTGGCACAATAAACAAAGATTTTAGAAGCCAAATAAAGCAGAAGACAAAGACATCCATGTGAAGACTTGTGAACAAACTGTGAAGGCAAAGGCAAAGAAAACTCTCTTGAAAGAAGTGAGAAACACCCTACTTATAAATGATGAACAATTCAAATGACAATTTTCTGACCAGAAATATGAAGGCCAAAAAGGAGGTGCACAGCACACATAAACACACACAAAACCAGTTGAACCAGATTTCTATATCCAGCAAAAATATCCTTCAGATATGAAGTGGCAAGTTGACATTCTTGGATGAAGGAAAATTATGGTAATTTGTCCCTAAAGATCTATAATACGGCAACAAAATTCCTATAACAGGCAACAGAATTTCCTGAAGTGGAGAGTAAATAAGGTACAGAATTTAGGTGCCAGGAAAGATAAGAAAACCAGACGTAAAAATATGGTTTGTCACCATGCATTGTATACTCAAACAAAGCAAAAGAAATTGAATGGAAGAATTTCTGGATGAGACATGGAAGGCAAAAAGAAAATCTATCACCTGTGGAAAAATAATTGAGCTACCCAAGCCAGGGTGAGTGTATAAAATAAAGATAATACCCTCAAAGGAATGATGGAGAGGTTATAATTAATGCAGACAGGGAATTACAAAGCTATATAAGTAAAATAAAATAAATGATACAATATTCCCAGGTTCCATCCACTTGAATGCTACTATAAACTTACCTAACAAGCGAGCAGATGACGGCTCCATGATGTATGAGCCACCAATATGATTTACAAAGATCGTTTAATTTCAGTTTGGTCTTTTAAAGCAATTAAAATAAAATGAGTCTGAGGGAGTTGATACTGATCAAGAGATACAGATCTCTCAGGTGATGAAGATGTAATGTACAGTAAGTGAATTGGTTATATTGCATATTGAAAGTTGCTAAAAGAGCAAATATGAAAGGTTTTCATTACAAGAAAATATTGTAATTATATGTGGTGATGGCTGTTGATTATCGCGATGATCATTTTACTATCTATACATCAATCAAATTATGTTTATACATATGAAACTAATATAATGTTACATGTCAGCTATATCTCAATTGAAAAAAGAAATAGAAAATGGTCTCAATTTCTAAGAGAAATGCAAACTAGAAAACTTATAAAGTTATGTAAGGTCTATGTATATTGCAATAAAATGTCAATCCTAGTATTAAGGAGAAAATATCAAGATAATTCATAAATTGAAGATTTTGACATCTCTTAGATTTCATTGTATTCCTAATGCATTCCATTCAATACTTCAGCCATAACATAACTATGTATACATTTTTTTTTGTATACATTTTTTTTAAAGATTTATTTATTTGTGCATACAGAACTGGGGTACAGGCTAGAGGCTCAGGGGCGGTGAGAGGCTTCACCAGAAACAGAGTGGGGAACAGAACAGGCAGATCAACGAAGTACACTGCTGAGGGAAGCAGCGGGAGGGTCAAGAGAGGTCTTCCACGCCATGTGGTCACCTTGGGGCCGGCAGGAATTGTACTCATGCTGAAGTGGCTTAAGCTTCTTAGTGCTGTGCTTTAACCCGCTGTGCCACCAGGGAGGGCCCTATGTATACATTTTTAATTAAAATTTTTTTTTTAATTATGGAATGTAACCATGTATACATTTTTAAAATTAAAATTAAAAAAAAAAAATCCCATGGAGGGCCCTTCCTGGTGGCGCAATGGGTTACAGCACAGCACTAAGAAGCTAAAGCCACTTCGGCATGAGTTCGATCCCTGCCTTCCCGGGAGGTGACCCCCATGGCGTGGCAGACCTCTCCTGACCCTCCAGCTGCTCCCCTCAGCAGTATATTTCATTGATCTGCCTGCTCTGCTCCCCACTCTGTCTCTGGTGAATCCTCTCACCGCCCCTGCACCTCTAGCCTGTACCGCAGTTCTGTATGCACAAATAAATAAATCTTACAAAAATTTTTTAAGTCTCTGGAAGTGACCCTAAGGGTAAATAACAAAGAAATACCTATGGATGGTCCATAACATTTATAAATATTTATTTAAAAACTCCAAGTGAAAGGTGAGAGTCTGTGGCATTTGAGCTAAGACTGCTGCCTCTCTCCCACTTCCCAGCTTGGAGAGGTGAAGACCCCTCCTGAGGGCTCCCATCAGGAATCCAGGTACCCCTTCATGGGGTTGTTGGGGGCAGGAGAAACATTCAGGAATCCAGGGCTAGCACATAGGGATGAAGAAGCTTCCAGGAAGGGAGCACCTACATAAGTAGGAGGAAGATGTGAAGCAGCCAGGGAAAGGCGCTTTGGCTGAGGGGAACACATCGGCAGATGCCGGGCTTGGTGAGATCTGGGGGTGCTTGGGCAGCAGAATCTGGGCGGACTTGGAATGGGAGCATCTGTGTGGGAGCGTGGCAAGTGCTTATTCCTGAAGAGCTTCATGCCCAGGTGAGGGCAGCTGAACCTTAGCCTGAGAGCCCTGGGGAGCTTCTGAAGGTCCCCGTGAAGGGACACAGAGACTCTTCTCTGACTCTACTAGGAGAGACTGGGCATGGCATGGGCATGACTAGGAGGCCCTGGTGTGAGTGGGGGTTCACAGGCTGCAGGATGCTACAGGCCTTTCTTAGCCCCATTTACAAACTGCAAACTGAAACTGACTATGGATTAGGAGGTGAGCAGGCAGGCGCCAGGCTCAAGAGCGCCGCTAATTGAGTTACGTGCCTTGTTCTGACTCAGGTCTGAGGTCTGCAGACTCAGCCGTGCTTAGGATTCCTTGTGGAAAAGGTCTTTGCTATTTAAAACTCTAGCCTCTTTCCAAGTGGAATAGATCATGTTAAAGGGAAGTCTCTTTAGCTGTAATGAGATTTAGCTGGCTATGTAGAGCAGGGAATAGTTGAGAAAAGAACTCAGGATTTCCTGGACTGGCCAAGTCCTGGAGGAAATGGGTTAGGACAAACGCAACTGGAGAGGCCGAGAGGGACTGTGGAAATGCTCTGGGTGCTGACAGGGCTGGTAGACTCTGAAGAACAAGTCTCAGCCCTTAGAAGAGGCCAGTGCTCTTTGAAATGCTGCCTCCTCACCACCCTCAGTATCTCCAGAACAAGGGCTGTCTCTCATGTGGTTTGGGGTGGGTTGAGCCTGAACTTGGGTCCTTGTATACCTCATGGGTGACAAGGTAGAGATGATCAGAAGGCAGAATTGACACAGATGCAAGCAGCTGTTTGGAGCCCAAGGTGACCTTGAGAAGGAAGACCTTCTAGAAATTGCAGAAAATGTGGGGAAAGCCTAGGCAAGCCAGGGACAGAATGGGGGCCTTGAGGCTGTTTGTCAGCATGTTTTCAGTGCTGCTCAAAAGTGCCCATGTTTGCTTAGTGAGATAAGCCAGAAAGAGAAAGAAAAATACCGGATGGTTTCACTCATAGCAGGAGTATAATGGACCAGGCGAGAAAATAACAAAAATAAT
>NW_004567103.1:81890193-81902158 GCF_000260355.1 Condylura cristata | reverse complement strand
GAGATGGAAAAAAAATGTGCAAAATGATGTAAAAATAAACTTTTGTAATAATTAAAAAAAAAAGTACCCATGTTTATTTTTAGATGAAAATGTTTTCTTTGGTGACTGAACAGACACAGGCCTGGGATGACCACTTAGGTATAAAAGGTCTTCTGGAGTCAGAGCAGTGGTCTATGGTCCCTAGAACCTACAGTCTGGCCCTGGGGGTGGGGTGGGGCTGCTGTTGTTGTTTTCCATTCTGGCCTAGTCCTACTGGCTTAGGCTATTGACCAAGTCACATTTCCCTCAACTCCCCCCCCCCCACACTTGATCCAGCATAGCTCTGATGACAGAAGCACCCCTGAGCCGTAGAGCCTACTCAACAGGGACCATTTGGGGTTGGCAGAGCCCCCACAGAGTTCCCTAGAGCTTGGGCAGACTCTGCCCTTCCACACCTGTCCCCCACCCCCCATCAGACTGGCTGCTTGAAAAGGGTGTTTGTTTCTACCCAGAATAGCATGTTCAGGCTCATTTGCCTTGAACTCACCTGGCCATAGATTGACAGCTCTGATAGAGGAGGGAGGCCCGTGGGGTCTGGCTGGACCAAACTGGCCCAGTGTGATTCAGGACCTGCGGGACTAGGTGCTGCACACTTCTGGCCCCTCTCCTCCCTCTGCCTTGCTTTGGGTCAACCGGGGTCCTCGCTCTCCCTCTTTTTTCTCTTCCTTCTGTATTTTGCCATCCCATCGGCCTCTCTACCACCTACTTTTCACTTTTCCTCTACTCCTCTACTCTGCTTACTCTGCTCCCTTCCCCTCTTTGCAGTCCTTTTTTTTTTTTAAGATTTATTTATTTATGCATATAAGAACTGGGTGTGGATCGGAGTTGTAGGGGGTGAGAGGATTCACCAGAGACAGAGTGGGGAGCAGAACAGGCAGACAGGCAGACTGACTAAAATGCACTGCTGAGGGGAGCAGCGGGCGGGTCAGGAGAGGTCTGCTGCTCCATGTGGGTCACCTCCCTGGCCAGGGATCGAACTCATGCAGTGGCTGCAGACAGCATTATAGTGCCATCAGGGAGGGCCTCTTTGTAACCTTTTCTTGGTCACTTTCTTTGTTTCTCACATTTTTTTCTCTGACACACATGGTGCTAGCTGCTTTACATAAATAATGTCTTTAATCGCTGCAGTAGTCCTACAAAATGGATTTCATTGCCCTCTTTTAGCAGATGAGGAAACTGAGGCTCAGAGGGTTCACCAGCCCCTACATGGCAGCCTAGCACCAGTGAGACAGGTCCCAAGGCCAGGAGGCTGCCAAGTGTCCATCACCTTTGCTTTAGGATTGGAGGGCCCTGGGAAAGATCTGGTATCATCTTGTCATTTTCCCAGGACGCCATGCAAGAGGGCAAAGCCCTGACGGCAGTCATTCAGCCCATCAGCAACGATGGAGTAGAGTCCAGGAAAGGAAGAAAGACGTGGTAGGTCCATGAAACCAAAGCTACATGGCTCAGACGGTCTCAGTCCATAAAAGCACACAAGAGGGGAAAGTGCTAAACTTTTCCATTAGACTTGTTTTATAGACCCAGCTGGACTTGGGTGCTTCTCAACTCACCTTGAGAGAGCTCCAAGACCATTTGGAGTCAGGAACCACAATTAAAGGAGGAGTGTTACCTAAAGGTGAGGGGCCCACCACAGAAATTCAAAACTCTTGTTACTTGGAGAAAAGCCTCTTCGTGTTTCTTCATGTTGGAGCTGCCAGGGAATTGACCAATGAGCTCAGTCAAGTTCACATTTCTTTGTTCCAACCCCCTTTTTCGTCTATAAAATTTAACTCCTTTTTCTCAACCCTGGTCCCCAAATTCTACATAACATCATTACTTTTCTTGCTCATTTAGGTAGAATTGAGGGAGATCTCACTGCCAATGTATTTACATTAAACTTCTTTCTGTTCTCAAAACCCTAGGGGCACAATCTGGCCTGTGTCCATGGAATAGAGCTCACTTTCTTGGAAACGATTGTACCTGTGACCGAGGGAGCCCCTTTCTTTGCTATGTACCCGTCCACGATCCTCTACCCTTCTCTAAGCTATGAGAACCCTAGAATAACCCCTTGGGGTTTTCTGTGGAGGGGCCTGACACTGGACTGGTGACCCTGGAAATAAGTCCAAAGACTTCCTTTTTTATTTTATTTTATTTTTTTAAAGATTAATCTATTCATACAGAGCTGGGGTACAGGAAAGAAATGGAGGGGTGGTGAGAAGATTCACAGAGACCAAGCCGGGAGTAGAACAGGCAGATCGACAAAGTACACTGTTGAGGGGAACAGCAGGCAGGTCAGGAGAGGTCTGCCACGCCATATGGTCACCGCTGGGGTGGGGGGATGGAACTTGCACTGAAGCGACCGTGGCTAGCTTACAGTGCTGTGTTCTAACCCATTGTACCACCAGGGAAGGCCCAAGAAGTCCAAAGACTTCCTTTTTTAAATTTAAATTTCACTGTCCAATTAACTTCTGCCTGATATTTTCCCAGTTGGGAGCTAAAGCTCCCAATGTAGAGGAATTAAAAAAGATGATTTTTAAAAAATATTTATCTATACATACAGAACTGGGCTACAGGCCAGAGGTGCAAGGTCGGTGAGAGGATTCACCAGAAACAGAGTGGGGAGCAGAAAGGCAAATGGACAAAGCACACTGCTGAGGGGAACAGTGGGCAGGTCAGGAGAGGTCTGCCATGCCATGTGGGTCACCTTCCTGCCGGGGGATTGAACTCATACTTCAGGGACTGAGGCTAGCTTCACAGTGTTGTGAAGCTACACTGCGCCATCAGGGAGAGTCCAACAAGATGATGTTTTCAAAAGAAAGGTCTCTGGGCCCTCCCTGGTGGTGCAGTGGGTTAAAGCACAGCACTGAGAAGCTAAAGCCACACTTCCGCATGAGTTCCATCCCCACCTGCCCCAGAGGTGACCCACATGGCACAGCAAACCTCTCCTGGCCCTCCCGCTGCCCCCCTCAGCAATGTACTTTGTTGATCTGCCTGTTCTGCTCCCCACTCTGTCCCTGGTGAATCCTCTCACTGCCCCTGCATCTCTGGCCTGTACCCCAGCTCTGTATGCAAATAAATAAATCTTTAAAAAAAAAAAAAAGAAAGAAAAAAGAAAGGTCTCTGGTGTGGCCACAAGGAAGTATGGTTCACAGGGCATGTCTACCTCTGACATAATCAGCTAAGCCCCATGGCAGAGGGGAGAGTTCTGTTAGCTCCCAGGTTCTCTACCTGCCAGGCCACCTGCACTCTGTCTTCTCAGTGCTGATAGGCCGAGACTTCTAGCACCCTCACTCATTTGACAAGTGTTTGCTGAACACCCATCTTGAACCAGTGTGACTTTCAGCACAGGGAAATACTTAAAAAAGATGAAATTTCCTCCCCACATGGACCTTCATTCTGGGGGGAAGACAAGAAATAAACAAGGTAAGTAAATCAAATGTTTACCTGACCTTGCAAGTGGTCAGGGGTGCAGTAAAGGAGGGAAAGACAAGCAGAGGAAGGTTGGAAGGATATTGACTGGCAGGGAAGTCAGATTCGTCACTCCAGGCTAAATTCCCCACAGGGGCACCCCACTAGGCCCAGAGGGAAGCCTAGGCACCTCTTTTGTGGCCTCGGCTCTGTGCACATGCTTTGCTGCTTGTATCCCACACAACAGAAGGCCTTCTCACCATCACCTCTCCAGGTCTGCACATCCCTGTCTCTATTGCTTTACAATGTGCCTGGGATTTTGTGTTAATCAAGTAAGACAAGACACACAGAGACAGCTGTCTTGAGGGAAGAATTTATTGCTTAAAATTCCCAAGAACAGGGCCCTCCCTGGTGGTGCAGCGGGTTAAAGCTCAGCACTAAGAAGCTAAAGCCACTTCCACATGAGTTCGATCCCCCACCCCGGAGGTGACCCACATGGCATGGCAGACCTTTCCTGACCCGCCCACTGCGCCCCTCAGCAGTGTACTTTGTCAGTTGGCCTGTTCTGCTCCCCACTCTGTCTCTGGGAATCCTCTCACCGCCCCTGCACCTCTGGCCTATATCCCAGTTCTCTATACATAAATAAACAAATATTAAAAAAAAAGAGTCCCCAAGAACATGTGGCATGCCATATGATGCAAGACCCCCTCAGAGAAACACCAAGACCAGTGGGAGCAGAAAAAGTCAGGGAAAGCATGGACCAAAGCTTCTATTATTACAGTGGCAGAAAGTGTTTAGGTGGAGTGTTCCCTTTTGGACAAGAGCTGAAACACAGATATTGGGACTTACGATGGAACAGTTTGTCTGTTTGATAATCCTTCATCCTTGAAAGCCCAGGATGTGGTGAAGAGGTAAAGAATTTGGTCCTCTCGTAGCCCCGTGACATCTGGATGTAGAGCCATCAATTGCAGAATATCAAGAATAATTACCACATCCACAAGCTTTAACAATCAAATTCTCCCTCAGTGGAATCAAGAAAAATAAGTAGAAGGAAATTGGCTCAAGGGCTGCTCCCTTGGCCTGGCAGTCACCTCCAAAGCTACCTGTGTCAACACCACCCCTGTCTCTCTGAAGACAATAACACTGATTGTATATATAGTGTTGAAACGGTGAGTGGAGTTTTATTTTAATATGTAAAAACTGGACTTTTGTGTAGCATGGTTGTGCCTTCTGTGTCTTTGACATCCCCTCCCTGGCTAGGCCCCAGGTACAGGGAGGTACAGGGAGGAGTGAAAGCTTTGCAGAGAGACCAGTGCTAATCCCAGCCCCTTCACATGTCACTTTTCTGTTTTTTTTTTTTTTTTTAAAGATTTATTTATTTATGCATACAGAACTGGGGTACAAGCCAGAGGTGCAAGGTTAGAGAGAGGATTTACTAGAGATAGAGTGGGGAGCAGAACAGGCAGATCAATGAAGTACACTGCTGAGGGGAGCAGCGGGCAGGTCAGGAGAGGTCTGCCGCACCATGTGGGTCACCTTCGTGGCCGGGGATCGAACTTGCACCAAAGGGGCTGCGGCTCACTTGCAGAGCCTCACTTTAACCGGTTGCCCATGCATGTCACTTTTCTTCAAAAATGCCTTTCTGGGACCCTCCCTGGTGGCACAATGGGTTAACACATAGCACTGTGAAGCTCTCTGCAGCCATTGCTGCATGAGTTCCATCCCTCACCAGGGAATGACCCACATGGCGCAGCAGACCTCTTCTGTGCCACCTGCGGCTGCCCTCAGCAGTATATTTCAGTAGACCTACTTTTCTGCTCCCCACTCTGTCTCTGGTGAATCCTCTCACTCCCTGCACCTCTGGCCTGCACCCCAGTTCTTGTATGCACAAATAAATAAAATATCTTAAAAAAAAATGCCTTGCTGGCCCTGGAGCACAGCCCCATCCCTAATTCCATGCAGCTGAAGTCCTGCGTCTCTAGCCTCAGAACGCACACTGCCCTGCCCTTCCCTCTTGCCCCAACCAGCTGTCTTCCTCAGTGCCATCCAATAGAAGTGGAATACCAGCTGTAAATGCCATCTTCATTTTCTAGGTGCCGTTACAAAGGTGTAAGATGAAATTAATTTTAGGCATATATATATATATTTTTTTAAAGATTTATTTATTTATTCATACAGGACTGGGGTACAGGCCAGAGTTCCGGAGGGTGAGAGGATTCACCAGGGACAGAGTGAGGAGCAGAACAGGCAGATTGATGAAGTACACTGCTGAGGGGAGCAGCGGGCGGGTCAGGAGAGGTCTGCCACGCCATGTGGATCTCCTCTGGGGCAGGCGGGGATTGAACTCATGCGGAATTAGCTTAAGCTTCTCAGTGCAGTGCTTTAACCCACTGCGCCACCAGGGAGGGCCAATTTTTACTTTATTCTTTTTGCACAAATCACCTGACACTCACAGTGCACCTCCCTGAACGTCAATCTTGTGTCTGGAGCCCAATAGTCACAGTAATGCAAATTGGAAGACCTTGCGGTCCTCTGCTGAAGCCCCTTCAGTGTCTTCCCCCTGCACTCTGAACACGAGCCAACAACCTGCTGTAGGAGACAAGGCTTTTGGTGATCTGGGCTGCCTCCTCCTGCCCCTCCTCACCCACTGCAGCCACCTGGTGGTCTTCTCGCCTCTGGGCGTGCCCAGCTCACCTCCACCCTAGGGCCTTTGTGCTTGCCTCCTCTCTGCCAGGCCACTTGGCTTCCGGTCTGGGTTTGCTTGGGCTTCCTCATGTCTTTCTGTTCTCTGCTTAACATCACCCCCTCAGGCTCCCTAACCAGCTCCTCTAAAGGGCACCAAGGCTACACCCCACCAGAGCATTCTCCATCACCTCAGCCTGCATTATCCCCTGCATGGCTCCTATTGCTCTATGGACCGCAATTTCTGTGCACACAGGACTCTTGCTTTCATGCTTCTTTCTGTCTGGAACAGGCAGCAACTCTGCAGAAACACACCCAGAAGTCCTCGACAATCCTTGATTTCAGAATAGTCAGCCTACGTGGCCTCATTGACTAAAAATTCCCTGCTGCACCAAGGTGTTGCACGATGTGGAATCTCCGGCACCAGGAAGATGGGTGTCACAGCCCAGCAGGGAAAACTCCCCCCAGGGGCAGTCTTGGGAAACATTTCTTGGCACCCACAGCTCCCCTCCTGTACATCAGTCTCGTGTCCAGAACCCAATAGTCACAAGTATTGCAAAGCAGCGCTGGTATTATGAACTTTCCATCCTTGACTGCTACCAATCCTGCCTGCAGGCTCTGCATTGCTTACAGGCAGCTGGCTAGCAGCATAGAAAATGCCCACCTGATATGGATGAGGATAAAATACTGAACTGAAAGGGGCCTCTGAGATGCCATCTCCCACTCCCACTTGGCAGGGTGGTGCAACCATGTGGTAGCAGGCCTTGCAGGTAAGCAAGTCTAGAACATGGCAGGGTCCTGGGAGGTGTGTGTGCCTTTCAGAGCAATTCAGCAAATATCCCTAGGCCACCTGGCATTCTCTGGTTAATGGTGGAAATTCACAGTGGAAGAAGACCCAAAAGGCAGGTACCAGGGTTTCTTCCTTATGCAGAGAAATCACTTTTCAACCTGGCCACTGACCATCGCACAGGGTGGAGAGAACCTCCTGTTCCACCCCCAGGCCTGAGTCCTGACTTTACTTGGATCCAAAATTAAGTCCATTGTGTTGCTGAACACAGGTATCCTGCAGGTACTCAGGGAGCTTGGAAAATGTTTATCCCAGTGGGAGCATTTCCAGACCTAGCTCGAGACTCTTGGAAGGTCCTTGAAAGAAGACCCAGCCAGAACCAGAGTTCTGGTCCTTTCCTGAGGCATATAGGTGGTTAAGCCAGATGAGAGGTTGTCCCAAGCTACTTAGAAAGAAGACCTTGCTTCAGATGAAAATTTTAAAGATTTATTTATTTATGCATACAGAACTGGGTACAAGCCAGAGGTGCAGGGGCATTGAGAGGATTCACTAGAGACAGAGAGGGGACCAGAATAGGCAGATCGACAAAGTACACTTCTGAGGGGAGCAGCAGGCGGGCCAGGAGAGGCCTGCCGCGCCATGTGGTCACCTCCGAGGCCGGAGATTGAACTTGCACTGAAAGGGCTGTGGCCAGCTTGCAATGCTGTGTCCTAACACTTTGTACAACAAGGGAGGGTCCCAGATGAAATTTTTATGAAACTACAATAAACATGGCAGAATAAACAGGGCTATTGTGACTGAAGGTGGGCAGGAGCCCAGAGCTTGCCCACACTGTCTGTCTTCCCCAGCTTGAAATTTCTGGAACCCTAGAGGGCTTCAGAACTAAGTTCAAAAACCATGGGCATAATCTCTGTGGAGCCAGAATTAGAGGTCTGAATGCTAGCCCTACCTTGGACCTGTGGGATGTGGCCATGGGCAATTTGCCCTCCTTCTTTTAAAAAGCTCAGTTTCTTCTCTGTAAAGTGGAGCTAAGAATAAAAATACTAATCAGGTTGATATGAGAAGTAAATTGTAAAAAGGAAAATTCATGTACAGTATTCCATTAGCGTTGTGACAGCGAGGTGGCAGACATTCAAAAATAAATTGCTACTCCTCCATGAATCTCTACATTTTAAATCCAAATGCCAGGAGAGGAAAGCTTACCCACAGATAGAACCTGGAATGTTGGGACTTCACCACAGTGGCTGGGCCAGGAGGGCACTGTGGAGAGGGCTTTAGAGTCTTTGGATATCTTTCTGGAAGATAAGACTTTTGCCTACACTCACAAGCAGAACATTCGAGGGCATTTAAGCATTCAAGCAAATTATTTTTGGGAGAGATGTCTTTCCTTGGTGAAAAGCACTAAGACCATACCCATCCCCCATTGCTAAGATTAAGACACCAGTCTGAGGCCAGCTTCAGGGCCTGGGAGGCCAGGGAGTGCTGTATATTCTACAAGATTCTTTTCTGGGGAGGCTGGCTAAGCAAACTGCCTGAAGACAAGACCCCTCAGACGGCCTATGGGGATATAGCAGGGTGGTTCCCAGGGAAAGGGAAGGTTCCAGGTTCCCTGCCCCACCCAAAGGAGGGTGGAGCTGAGCAGGGAGGAGAAGAATCTGGAGAGGAGACTGAGGGGGAAGGAATCAGGATGGGGAGCCAGAAGGAGACCTGAGGGAGGCACATGGAGCAGCGAGACATGTGAAGAAGCAGTTTTGCTTCTGTCCTGGACTGGTTAGTACAGATGTGGGTGAGAGACCCATGGGGAGGTTGACTATGGCAGTGTTTATGTTGATTTTGATTTTGCTCTTTTCCTCCCAGACTTGTCTGGCCATTTCTGACCCTTTTCCATAGGTCCCGGGCAGAAGGTGCTTTAGGCTTAAGGTGGGCTTTCAGGCCTTGCTTTGGGCTAATCCCTTTTAGGTAGACTTTTACCCACAAGGGGATGGGTAACTTTGGGTGTTTGATTTAGAAACTATATTCTTTGTCTTTTTAGCATTTCACACTAATTGCATTAAAGTTCTTTTCCATTAAAGGTCTTATATGTTTAGTCTTGATGTGGCAAAAGGCAGAAACTATTTAGAGCTGGCAGGTTTGGGAGCTCAGGGGTGCCCCTCTCCCTGCCCTGTAACAGGGAGACTGGGCTTTCTGGTCCCCCAGCCCCCACCCCAGGCTTGGCCTCTGTTCATGTTCCAGGGCCCTTAAGCCAGAGACTGAGCTCAATCATTAACTAAGCAGTTTGCTGAAAGGATTTGTTAAAGGCTACACATGTCAGGGAAATATACCAGCAGCCATCTGGGACTGGCAAGGTGCACCAAGGAGAAGCAGTAGGCCCAGGGGCAAAGATTCTGAAGATGCTACCTGGGGGATGGGCAGCTTCCTGAGCTGGGGGCCCAGATGGTACGTTCGCTCCCTCAGGGCCTCAGGGATCCCCCTGCCAAGTGGTGAAACTCCAGGTGTGGCCAGAACCTCCAACCTGCAGTCATCACCCTTTGTTTAATATTTATATGAAAGTGGATTAAGCCTACAGGTAGTGGAGTGGCCCATCCTCTCACTGTTTCTGGATTTCTTGGGCGGAGGGAGGCACAACTGTCAGGGTTTTATTTAGGACCCCATCCTGCTTCTACCAGATCATATCTTTTCCCTGCCATGGATATTGGTGAGGGTGGGGATGAGGCTTGAGTGAGATTGTGTTTGGAAAAGGGCTTTATGGAAATAATTATTTTCTTTAAAAAGATTTATTTATTTATGCATACAAGAACTAGGGTACAGGCCAAAGGTGCAGGAGTTGAGAGGATTCACCAGAGGCAGAGTGGGGAAACAGAACAGGTGGATTGACTGAAATATACTGCTGAGGGGAGCAGTGGCCAGGTCAGGAGAGGAATACTGCACCACGTGGGTCACCTCCCTGGTCAGGGCTTGAACTCATGTTGCAGTGACTGCCGATAGCTTGATAGTGCTGTGCTTTAACTCATTGCACCACCAGGGAGGGCTCTGGAAATAACTCTTAAGGAACTGTTAAGGATCTGTTCTCACATCTGGGGAACTTGAAGCTCAGAAAAGGGAAAAACCATCTTGTTCAAGGTCATGCAGGAGTTGCCAGGTGTGGAGTCACAGAGACCTGTGGCCCTGCCCAAAGACAGGCCACCAAAGACCCCTATGGTGAGGCCTGGATCACATGGGAAAACTGCAGGGTCATAGTCTCTGATCTGCCATTCTCACGTGCGGTAGCATTTTAATCTTGCCCTCCCAGGGTCCTCTTTGCGCTCCTCTCTGCTCCCCATCTGCTCCCCTCTTGCATGTACCTCTGGGTTGTGCTATGAGCACTGGTTTCAGCACCATGCCTGCCTGGGCTTGTAATCAGGAGCTGTGTGACTTTTGCATTTCTGGGCTTCTGTTTCCTCTCCTGAAGAAGATGGTCCTTGCCAGGTGACATGGTATGAGAGAGAAAGTTGCCAACCTCCCGCTGTTCCCAATCCACAGGGTATGTATAAAGCACAGATATTTAAGAAGTCATTTATTAAAGAACTTTTCAAGGAATAGAGATAGGAAATATTTATTTTTTAACCAGAAGAATAGCATATAAAGATAGTTATTAATTATTGAAAATAAAAATTCATTATATTATTACCTCAGTTTTTAATATGTTTGAAAGCTTTTCTGTGTTTTGAACAAATATTATACATCATCACTTCATCCATAAATAAGTCAGCATAAATCCCTAAAAATGGTTTTTACAAAAAAAAATGATACAGTCCTATTATCACCTTAAAATAACATAATTATTTAACATAATCAAATTTCCAGTGTTTCCTGATAGTTGCCTAATACTTGTCACATCAAAATTCTAGAATTCAAGTAGGGGCCTCCTATTATGATTGATTAACTTCTCACTTCAATCTTTTTTGACTAGTAAGTTCTTCCTTCATCTTTTATTTATATTTCTTTGAAGAAACCCAGTGGTTTATACTACAGAATTTCCTACAATTCATCTCCATGGCATCATTCAAAGTATTCCTCTCTCTTGTATTTGTTCTAAGTTGGTAGTGAGACTTAGAGGCTGGATTAGACTTGGCTTGGTTATGATTTTTCTTAAGCTCAGAGTCTGTTCAGGTCCATTCACCTCAGGATGTGCCAAAGTAACATGCTGATTATTTTGAAATAAATAGGTGGACCTGAATGAATGATACCCTACTCTCTCTTCTAAAAGCAGAAATTTTCTCTGACCCTTTTCCCCTCTGTTCCCCTGAAGGCAAGTAGTAAATCTCTGTGTGAAGGAGCCCTCTCTGCACAGAGATGGGGAGATACCCCATCATCAGAGACAGGGACTGGGGGGTGTGAAACAAGCTCAGTTCAGTTCAGCTCATTAAATCGGTTGTCCAGACCGAAGCTTTCAAGAATCTCTTTGCTCCATCTCTTTCCACATATTTAATATTTAAAAACAAACCAAAACAACCAACCAAACAAAACAATCTAGCCATTTTGGTCTTTCATTAGGTTAGATATTTTATGGGCCCCTGGACACCTGATATTCATTTTGATTTTGTTCTTGCTAATTCTCTCCTATTAAGTTTACTATTGGGCCAGCCAAAAGAACCAAAGGAGCTCAGGGAGATCCCCCGAAAACTCCCCTATATGTTCTCACATTAAAAGCTTGTGATGACTGAATATTTTTTCTTGCTGACATCTGTTGATACTCGTTGCATTAATTCCTTAGAGTGCAAAAGAATGCTATTCCTTTATTTTTTCAAGGATTCATTTATACATATAAGAACTGGGGTGTAGACCAGAGGTGTTGTCGGGTGAGAAGACTCACCAGAGACAGTAGGAAGCACTCTATATTTTGGTAGATCAGAAATATGAAATACACTGCTGAGGGGAGCAGTGGGTGAGACAGGAGAGGTCTGCTGCGCCATATGGGTCAGCTCCCTCGTGGGGGATTGAACTCATGCTGCAGTGGCTGCAGACAGCTTAACAACACTGCAACTTAACCCCTGTGCTATCAGGGAGGTCCTTCTTCTTTATTTTTATTTA
>NW_004567103.1:81887673-81889383 GCF_000260355.1 Condylura cristata | reverse complement strand
TTCCTGTTATAGAAGTAGGATAAATATTGGATGCTTGCCTTTGTTTATCAATTGTTGTTTTTTGGTTCTCTAGCATCTTCCAAAAGTAAATAGTGAGGTTTTTTGCACGTGTGTATGCACGTGCAAATAGTGAGGTTTTGTGCACACGTGTATGCATGCATGTGTGTTTGTGTTTAATATCATTATAATCCTATCGATTGAAACATTTAATTCATTTCAATTCATGGTAGCTCTTGTTTTTATTAAAGTCTCAATTATACCACCTTTGGCCAATCGAAGGTATTGAATCCGGTTCTGGAGTTCCTTTTTACATTCTATTAGAACTGTATGAATGAATGCTTTAGGTTCACTCTGTAGATCTCTTCATGCAGGCTTTGAATCGTCCATTTCTGTAAGAAATCTGGTTCCTTTTGGGGAGACATGCTATTTTTATTCTATATATGTATAAATATTTTCTATCATTGTTCATTTTTGTACAATGTATGCATGTATGCTTTTTTTCCTCTCAGGTGTATTCCCCATAAAGTTCCCAGCACCAATTCACCCATAAAGTATTGCCATAGCCGCGTGTGCTCTTCCCTCCCCTGTTTTGATCCCTCTTCCCACCTCCCTTGCAGAATGTTTCTGATTTATAGTTACCTGCTAATTTTTTTTTAGTTATCATTACTGTTAATTTCCCCCATCCCTTATTTTTTCCTCTATATTCCTACTATATGTGAAGTTATTCAATATTTTTCTTTCTCTGTCTTGCTTATTTCTCTGTTATTAATTCCTCCCAGCTTCATCCATGTTGCTGTGAATGGCATGGGCTATCCTTTTTGATTGCTGAATAGTATTCCTCTGTGTGTGTGTGTGTGTGTGTGTGTGTGTGTGTATACCCCACATCTTCTTGATTCTGTCATCTGTTTTGGGGCACTAGGTCGTTTCCATATCTTACCTATTGTAAATGGTGCTGCAATAAATATAGGGGTGCAGGTATCCTTTTGAATTAATGTTTTTGAGTCCGTTGGGTAGATTCCTAGGAGTGGAATTCTGGGTATATGGTATCGCCATTTTTAGTAGTTTGAGGAGCCTCCAAACAGCTTTCAATAGTGATTAGATCAGCTTGCATTCCTACCAGCAGTGTAGCGAGTTCCTTTTTCTCCACATCCTTGCCAACATTTGTTCTTCTTTTTGATATGTGCCATTCTTACTGGTGTAAAGTGGTATCTTGTTGCCGTTTCGATTTGCATTTTTCATATATCTATTGTCCATTTGCAAAGAAGTGTATAGATATTTCTAAAAAATAATACATATCATAGGTTGATGCTGATATTTCCAATTCCTATTCTAGACCATGGAATTTTACTTAATAGGTCTCATAATCTGTATCTTTTTCAGCCATGTTGAAAACTTCAGTTATGATAATTACAGCATAATTATTCATTTTATTTACCCTATATAGTACACACAAACACACAATAGGTTCAGAATAGTAAGGCCAATAAGATTAGCCAAAGTGTTTTAAGATTTCTTTTGTCATTTCTTTTTGTCCTACTTCCCAGAAAGAATGTATGTTAAATGACTAAGCTTTAACCTTCCTAGAATTAGTTTTTCTGTGGTCATGTCACCAGTTAGATATAAGCTGGGGACATTAATTTTAAATTTGGGGGTGTCTTTCAAAATTATTTATTTATTTATTTTTTTAAAGATTTATTTATTTGTGCATAC
>NW_004567103.1:81880818-81886545 GCF_000260355.1 Condylura cristata | reverse complement strand
ATCTGCCTGTTCTGCTCCCCACTCTGTCTCTGGTGAAGCCTCATCCTCCCACCCTCCGCATCTCTGGCCTATACTCCAGTTCTGAATGAATAAATAAATAAATCTTTTTAAAAAAAAAAGGTTTTTTTTTTTGCTATTTTAGTTTTGCTATTTTCTTTGTTAGTGCAAGCAGACTAATAAGTCAAGATACTAATAAGTCAAGATACAGAAAATTACAATAATTTCAACTAGTACAAGGCTATGATCTAAAACTAGCAGTGTATCTGTTGATTTTTTAGAGCCAGAAAGAGGTTACTCCCTAATGCTGAAAATTCCCTGAAATCCTTGCAGGATCTGGCCATTCATTCCATAACTAAAGAATGTAAGACTGATAGAGGAAAATGCATCTCGGTGACAGCAAAAGCTGATGGGGAGTGGAGAACCCAGGCAAGGAGGCAAAGAGGGAGGGCACTGAGGCTCCCAAGATAAAAGCTTGCCAGCTTCTGGCTGTGCTGTCCTGAGCATGTCTGAGTGTAGCCAGAGTGGGAATGGGGCATAGATGTTGGGAAACGATCAGTAGAACCAGGCTTAGGAGTGAGCCTCTTAAGCCATCCTGTGTGTAAGGAATTTTCATTTTGGATTTCCCACTTCCAAGGGATTTTTTTTTTAAAGATTTATTTATTTATTCATACAGAACTGGGGTACAGGCCAGAGATGCGGAGGGTGAGAGGCTTCACCAGAGACAGAGTGGAGAGCAGAACAGGCAGATAGACGAAGTACACTGCTGAGGGGAGCAGCGGGCGGGCCAGGAGAGGAGAGGTCTGCCACGCCATGTGGGTCACCTCCAGGGCAGGCGGGGATCGAACTCATGCGGAAGTAGCTTTTGATTCTTAGTACAGTGCTTTAACCCACTGCGCCACCAGGGAGGGCCTTCCAAGGGATTTTGATGCTGCTTTCTGTGGAACCAGCCCTTGGGAACACAGCTTTAAAGAACTCAGAGTGAAGGAAGGTGTCAGGCAGTGGCTTGAGGGAGGGTTTAAATGAAAGTGCTGTTACCTGCCATGGGGAATCCCAAGGGGGCAGGGCAGCTGTCCGGTCTGCCCAAATGGGGGGACTGTTTCATTGCTGAAACACTGCTGAGAGTTGCCAACGCGTGGGGATATCCCAGGGGCTGTCTGGGTGAACAGCGCACTTGCGAGGGGGCTCTCCTGGGGAAGTTGGGTGGCAGGACTAGGAGAAGTGGATGGAAGAAACACCTGCTCATAACTAGGGGCTAAGGAGCCATGCCTGGTTCTTGAGCTGTGGCAAGGTCATTTTCTCCTTGGTTTCTCGTCCCCTTTCTATTATCATTGACTAACTGCACACATATGGTACAGTTTTCTTTTTAAGATTTATTTATTTATGCATACAGAACTGGGGTACAGAGGTGGAGGGGTGGTGAGAGGATTGACCAGAGACAGAGGGGGGAGAAGAACAGCAGATCCTGCTGAGGGGAGCAGCAGATAGGTCAGGAGAGGTCTGCCGTGCCATGTGGTCACCTCCAAGGCCGGGGATCGAACTTGTGCTGAAGCAGCTGAGACTAGCTTGCAGTGCTGTGTCCTAACCTGTTGTGCCACCAGGGAAGGCCGTGGTACAGTTTTCTTTCTTCCCTGGGGGAAGTTGGGCAGTTTGTAGAGTTTCACTTCGACTCTAAAACCACTTACACTTTTCCTTTAATTTCTGGACTTACAAAAAAAAAAAAAACAACAAAGAAAACACACACACAAAACGACCCTTCTGTTGCTTTCCTGGCATAGCCAAGGGAAGGCTGTTAATTAACTCAGGAGTTTGTGTAAAGAAAGATTAAGAAACAGGGAGGTTCAGGGGCTAGCTGGACTCCATTCCTAGAGAGAAAGAAAACATGTTTATGAGGCACAGAGAGGGCAAAGAATGGCTGTCTCTGCATTCTGCTTTGTCTTTGTTAGGGGAGCCAGAGGTTGGGGTGGAGTTGGCTGGTCAGAGGTCAAGTTCTACATCTTTTTGACTGAAGGGACTTCTGAACTGTTCAGGCAACAGGCACATGCATTTCAGGTCTGGCTCTGCCCCGATAGTCTCCCTGAGCCTCAGTGACCTCATCTGGAAAAGAGGGGAAATGCTGTTTCATGAGTCTCAGGTGGGGGTGGGGTTGTCGCAAGTGTGTAAATAGTGGGTAGTCTAAATAAGTCCAGTGAGGGTTTAAGTAGTGGGGGCTGAGGGCTACACTGAGCTTGGAGAGCTGAGCACTGTGGCCGACGAGTTTCTCTTACCTGACTACAAGCTCATGGCTGTTTTGAGAGTAAGCTGTTTTAATTGGGACATGAATGACGTTATAAAGCACCTTTGCACCCCTGGGGCTCTCGGAACAACCTGGAGGTTTTGCGCCTCCAGAAGCGTTACTCCGAGATTATACAGGCACTGTACCTCCCACACCGCCCACCCTGGCATCCCGGGCACCCTGGCTGAGGGCTAAGTCCTGCTGGTTTCTGGGTCCCTGGCACCTGCTGAGAGCAGGTGAGAGGTACTCAGTGAAGACACCTGGGCTTCTTATGGGAGGATGTGTTTCTGAAAAAACGACTTTGCTTTAATTTTATAACACTTTCTTACGTCACTCCCCTCACAGCATTAAAGTAACATCTTTTTGCTTTAGTGATTTGGAAAATACACAGAAGTATGAAGATAATGTCACATAACCCCACCGGAAGGTAATTTTCTAAGACAATGCCTACTTTGTTGCTAACATAAAGTCTGTCTGTCTGTTTCTCTACCTACATGCCTGCCTGCCTATGTGTCTGAAAAGCAGCACCTGGTGTTCACTGAGTGCCCCCCCCCCCTGCCAGTTACTGTATATGGACATTGCAGAAGTCATGCCATCTGAAGTCAAGCAGGCCAGCTCTGGGCACCGCCTTCACATTCAGCCACTCTGACAGGGCCCTAGGGCATTAGAGAAAGAGTCAGAGGAACAGGTGTTCTGCAGGAATTGCCAGAAGGGCCAGGCCATAAGTTAGAACAGTCAAGAAGGCTTCTCTAAGGGCCTGGGTTGAGACTGACCTGATAGGATGGTGAGTCTTCATTCTCTGTGAGCCCTGGCATTGGGGAAGCGGCCCGGCAGTGTGGTCTGCCATGTCGATTGGATACTGGAGGGGCGCTTCTGACTCCTGGAATGCTAGTACAATCGAATTGCTCCCCAGAAGACTCTGCGGGGCAGACTGGTGAATACCTGGACACTGCTGTCAGACAGGCCTCTGCTGGAATCCTGGCTTGTATAGTGCAGCTTGTACAGTGCCCTTGTGTGCCTCGGGCAAACCTGCCTCACAGGGAGGGCCTGAGGGTGGGGCAGGCTGTGTGCCCCACCTCAGCCCAGCTCAGCCCACGGACAGTGTGAGGCAGATGTGGATAGATATTTATTTATCTGCATTTCCACAGGCCAGGGAGAAAATGGGGGCCCTGGGAGGTGGCCCTGTGTGCCTGTCTAGTCCCTGCTTGGGGTGCACACCTTGCAAGCAGGTCATGGGGTACACAGGGAGAGGTGGTGACCTCCAAGTGGGTCTGGTCATGGAGGCAGAGGGCTTGGGAGGGAAGGCAGCCTTGGGGAGGCTGTGGTGGAGCAGTGGTTACTGCGGCTCACTCCACAGCCAGGCACACTCACTTCCTTTAAGATCACCAAAAACCCAGTTTCCCTTTGGGGTCTGGAGGATGCAAAGAAGTCACAGGTCAGGATATTATTAGTTTTGATCATGACCTGAGTGCCCAGTGCTCTTTCTTCCTGCTGCAGAAGCTTCCGACCTGCAAGGGTAGGCTGACCACACTCTCCAGTCTCTCTCTTCAAAGGATTTATTGATTCTTAAATACAAGAATTGGGGTGTAGGCCAGAGGTGCAGGGGGTGAGAGGTGTCGACAGAGACAGAGAAGGAGGCAGAACAGGCAAATGCCCTGAATACACTGTTGAGGGGAGCAGTGGGCGGGCCAGGAGAGGTCTGCTGCGCCATGTGGATCTCCTCCGGGGCAAGCAGGAATCGAACTCTTGCGGAAGTGGCTTCAGCTTCCCAGTGCTGTGCTTTAACCCGCTGTGCCACCAGGGAGGGCCCTGAAATTTTAATTTTTATGAGGTATAATTTACATATTGCTAAACTTGCCCTTCTGTGTGCAAAGTTTTACATAACCATGGCCGCCACAGTCAAGTTATAGAATATTTTCATCATCTCATAACAGTTTCCTCATGCCCCTCTGTAATAAACTCTTCAGCCACTCTAATCCCTAACAACTCATCCAATGCCTGACTGTAATTTTGCCTTTTCCAGAATGTCCTATGAATGGCACCAACCGGTATATAGTTTTTTAAGTCTGGCTTCTTTTATCTTTCTAATACCAATTCACTTCAGATCCATTCATGTCTTTTCATTTTTGCCTTTGTAGTAGTTTTTCCTTTGGATTGCCCAGTAGTTATCCATGATATATAGTACCACAGCTTGTCACTTCCTGGTGAAAGGCACTGGGGTTGTTTCTAGAAGTTGGAGATTATGAATACAGTATTATAAACTGGGCTCTCCCTGGTGGCTCAACGGGTTAAAGCACCACATTATGAAGCTCTCCAAAGCCATGGCAGCACAAGTTCGATCCCCGCCAAGGAGCTGACCCACATGGCGTGGCAGACCTCTCCTGACACACCCGCTGCTCCCCTTAGCAGTGTACTTTATCAGTTGGCCTGTTCTACTCCCCACCCTGTCTCTGGTGAATCCTCTCACTGCCCCCGTGCCTCTGGCCTGTACCCTAGTTCTGTAAGCATAAATAAATAAATCTTTTTTAAAAAAAGTGTTATAAACCATCATGGGCAAGATTCATCACTTTCATTTCTCTAAGTACATGCCCAGAAGAAAGAATATTGGGCCATATGACAAATGTATGTCAAACTTTTCAAGAACCTGTCCAACTGATTTCCATGCTGGCTGGACCATTTTTTGCATCCTCACCAGTTATGGACAAGGTTCTATTTCTCTGCATCTTTGCTCTTGGTTTTTCTTTTCCTCATCCTCCTCTTGCTCCTTCTCCCTTTCTTTCTATTTCTCCTCTTCCTCCCTTCATCCTCCGCCTATCTCATTGGCCATTCAAATAGGTGTGCACTTTGAAGTTGTTTTTTAGTTATCAGTCACTCAGGCAGTATTGAAAGGCAGGTGAGAAGCAGGCTCTGGAGTGAAACCACTTGGTTCAAACACTAATTTTGTTATTTTCATCTTTCCCCTAGGAAAAAAAGGAGTGAATAATGAGGTTTTTGAAGGAATGAAGTATGATAACGTATGACAAGTGTTTAGCTTTCACAATGCTAAGCCTCTCTTATAACCACTCTGCTGCGTATCCGACTCTAGTGCCCCAAAAAGCATCAAGCAGGGTGTTATCATGCCCCTTCTGCTGATGTAGGTGCTGCAGATTCAGTTGAAGGACCAACCTCCTAGTTTCCCCTGCAAGTGGCTGTACACAGAGACTCCATTCTGCTCAATGACAGGTAAGCGTTTAAGTGTCATAAGGGACTTCTGGAAACTCTTCCCTAACAAAAATCAAGCATGCCCCTTTTCTCTTCCTCCTCCTGTATGGAGTGTAGACTTGTTGGCTGTGCTTCTAGCAGACCTTTTCTACTATGAAATGATCATAAAAATAGGAAGCAAGATGCTTTACTTACAATATGAAAGACATGGAATCAACCCAAATGCCCAAAAGTAGATGACTGGATTAAAAAGA
>NW_004567103.1:81877095-81879708 GCF_000260355.1 Condylura cristata | reverse complement strand
TCGATCTGCCTGTTCAGCTCCCCACTCTGTTTCTGGTGGGGCCTCTCGCCGCCCCTGAGCCTCTGGCCTGTACCCCAGTTCTGTATGCACAAATAAATAAATCTTTAAAAAAAAAAACTCATGAATAATGCAGTAGAAAGCATTTTTAAAGAAGAAATGTGGCGGCTTCCCTGAGTTTCAGGGGTTGTTTCAGTGTTAACAAGCTATTTCCAGCCACTACAGCACGAGTTCCATCCCCGCCCGGGATCCGCATGGTGTGGCAGACCTCTCCTGACCCGCCCGCTGCTCCCCTCAGCAGTGTGTTCCAGTTAATCTGCATGTTCTGCTCCCCGCTCTGTCTCTGGTGAATCCTCTCCCCCCCTTTTGCACCTGTGGCCTGTACCCCAGTGCCTATATGCATAAATAAATAAAAATAAATATATATTTTTAAAGATGTTAAGTTTTTTCATCCAAACAGCAAATACTTTTCTACCAGACAGAAAACTAAGGTAGAAGCAGGAAGGTCTGACTTTAGAGTCCTGGTCACCCAGAGAGATGATAAGCTTCTCAAGGGTTAGGCTTACATGTTTCTATTTTGGGGTATTTCCTCAAAGCCTGGCACAGTTCCTGGCTGAAATAAATCTTTATGCATTCCTTCATGAACATGTCTGAGTTTATCTTTTCTGACCCAAAATTCAACAAGATAGCTAGCCATTAGTTTATGTAGAACCAGGTTTGGTTTTTTTTTTTTTTTTCTAAAGATTTATTTATTTATTCATACAGAACTGGGGTACAGGCCAGAGATGAGGAGGGTGAGAGGATTCACCAGAGACAAAGCGGGGAGCAGAACAGGCAAATAGATGAAGTGCACTGCTGAGGGGAGCAGCGGGCGGAAATCAAACTCATGCGGAAGTGGCTTTAGCTTCTTAGTGCAGTGCTTTAACCCGCTGCACCACCTGGGAGGGCCAGAACCAGGTTTTTAAACCATGGTCTTATAATTATTCTTTACTTTTGGGGTATCCTGTGTCTTTTGTGGTATTTGGCAGGATCTTGGTCTCTGCCTATTAGGTAGCTACTTCCCTAGCTGAAACAACCAGAAGTGTTCCAGACATTTCCAAGTCACCCTGATGTAGAGAGAAGAGTCTAGTGTGCCCATTTCAGTACAAAAACTCTCAGAAGAATGCTGATGATGCAGAAGTTTAAGTTACTATAGTAGAAACAACACATTGTATCAAAACTGTTGAAGCACACCTTTCCATGTGCAGGTAAGTATGACCTGGGAGTTAATTTCTAAGTTTGGGACTCTTTTGTGCAGTTTTTCACAGTTTTAGGACCAAATTTAATGAATGAAAGATATCTCTGTGTTGGTCACCAATTATTATGGAAAAGGCATAGAATTTTCCATGGGTTGACAAAATTCCACTCCTTCCCTCACCAAATCTCTTTGAGGATCTACTGTGGGTTGAGCAATGTTCTAGACCTTGGGGGTACAGCAAAAACAAGATAAGCCTCTCCTCCCACTGCCCGGAGCTCACATCTTAGTGGGGAAAAAAAGTCAAACATAAAAACACACCTGTAGTGTAAAACTCTTAGCTATGGGTGCTCGGAAGAAAATAAGCAGGGTTGACTTGAACTGAAAACAAACACTAGACATTTAATTTGAAAGCCCACTGAAGAATGCAAACAAGTGAATGTGTGAAGATTTGGAAGAACTATGGCCCAGGCAGAAAGAAAGCAGTTTTTCTTTCCATCTGGTGATATTATACAAGATCCAGAACTTATCTTCTTATTCTTTCCTTTTTTTTCTCTTCTTTGGAAAAATCAACTGAGGTTATTTGAATCAAGAGACTGTTATTAAAACTCGGTGCAAAAATATGTGTCAAGAGGTTTTGTGTCTGGCCATGTCATGTCCTACTTTTGGGCCTCAGTTTTCCCCTTCGTCCAATGTGAGGGCTCATTAAGAAGCTCAACAGCTTTGGGGACAAAGAGAAGAGATGTGTTATATTGCCTGACTTCAGTTAGAATCTTGGTTCCACCATTTTCTTACAAAGTAGTTGTGGGCCCCCAGATGCAAAGCACCAGCTTTACTGCCAGGATGCCCTTCATCCAAGCGTTCTCTTATTCAAACCCCTCAAGCATTTTGCCAATTCTTGAGTCTAAAAGACTTAAGTGTGAGCCTTCATCTTGGGAAATAAAGGAACATGTGGATTCTAGCACCTGGGGGCTTATCCTGGACACTACAAAAAAAAAAAAAGCAAACACAGTTTTATGATAATTGGAGCATCCTAGTGAATATGGAGTATCCTAATAAATGTGGAGTATCGTAGTGAAAGTGGAGTATCTTAGTGAAAGGAAATGTGTGCTGGCTGTCTAGATTTCTGGGCCATGTGTTCTGGGAAAGCAGGCCTTTTCTGAATGAAAATTGAGATCACCTGAGACAGTCGAGACTTTTTGTTTGTAATGAGCAGGTTTCTGCCAGAGGAGAAACTAATGAGCAGGTGCAGAGAGACTAGGAGGAGGCAGGTAGGAGCTAGTAGAAACAGAAACAGGAAAGGAATCCAACCACAGGGAGTCTAGGGCTTAGGACTGCTAGTGGCTCTCAGCCCATCCTCTCTCCTCCTCCTCATGGTGTTA
>NW_004567103.1:81873945-81876279 GCF_000260355.1 Condylura cristata | reverse complement strand
GACCTCAGAGAAGAGACGGAGAGACATGTGGCCTACCTGAAGGGCTAGAAGGAGAAAAACGTAAGGTGATCTCCATTCAGTTAGATCACCCGTAACTGAGGTCCTGCCTTGTGCAGTGGCACTCGGGGCTAAGATGGGTTTGGATGAAATGCCTTAAGGTCATCCAGGTAGCCCTGAAGCCCATGTTCCAGACACACTGCAGTGGTCCCTGTCCTATGATTTCACTTAGTCCTTCTTCAAAGCTCCCATCTGAGGCCCCTTTGATAGATGAGGAATCCGAAGGTCACAGAGATCCCTCTCCCACTTTGCTGTCTCACAGGTGGTAAGTGATAGAGTTGGGGGGTTGAACTTGGGGGGGGCGTCTCATCCCAAATACTGCATGTTCCCTATAGCTCTAGCCCCATTGTATCTCTAGCAGTTAACAGCAATCACCGTCATGGAACTTGCGTGGGTCTGAATTCTGGCTGGCCATTTGCTAGTTGTGGCACCTGGAGAAGTTATTCTGAGTCTCCAGTTCCTCCTCCGGGCCTGGAATCTTTGTAGCTCCCACCTCATAAGGTGGTAGTGACAGAGAACAAACACTTGCTTTGCAGTAACACTGTGCTCTTGGCTTAGTGGCAGGACTCGCGGGGTTTGATTACCACCGATCCTCCCAACTCCCCCACTAGCTCCTCTGATGAAGTATCCTATTCTCTCTGCCCTGCGGAGGAAACGGAGGCTGGGAGAAGGAGGCTACCATTCTAGTCCTTAGTCTCTTCTCCAAAATGGGAGTGAGAACAATACGGTTGTTATTGGATAAAATGCCATACAACTGTCCCCAGCCTCTGCCTCTGTGTGGCTGGTGTTATATGTTGTTATTTAAAGCTTCCCTTTGGCCATGCCATTTCCCTGCTCCATCACCACAGGGGATGCTGAGGGGAGAAAAGGCAGTTCGGTTGCAAGCGAGGCAGCCCGTGGCCCTGTGGTCAGCCTCTGCATGACTTTGCATGACTGAGTTCACATAAGCAAAGGCAGGCAGGGCCCAGACCAGATCAAGCTGTCCTGGCTGCCCCTGCCCATGGGAAGCAGCTGTGATTCCCCACAGCTGTCCTTCATGCTGAAGACTGTCCGTTTACACAACAGCCTTCCTCAAAGATGCTCAGGCAAAGAAGTGGCTCTATTCTGCTCCACTGCTGGGGGGACTACTGATTTATGGAGAAAATCCACTGTGGTGTGACCTTGCCCTGTCTCTTAGCAGGGCCCCTGGCCTCAGGGTACCCTCCTTGGAGCATGTGGCTGGGGTGAGAAAACACACAACACACACAGACACACACACTCGTTCTCACACCATAACATACATGAACTGGGGTACAAGCCAGAGGTGCAGGGGTGGCAGTGAGAGGATTCACCAGAGACAGAGTGGGGAGAAAAACAGGCCAACTGTCGAAGTACACTGCTGAGGGGAACAGCAGGCAGGTCAGGAGAGGTCTGCCGCACCATGTGGGTCACCTCCAGGCCGGGGATCGAACTCATGCTGAAGTGGCTTTAGATTCTTAGTGCTGTGCTTTAATGCGCTGCGCCACCAGCGAGGACTCCACAGATGCTGTCTTTTTTCCTTTCTCTAGGTTCCTAGCACTCAGCCCAGTGCTTAATACATAGTAGGGCATTTACATCATGGCATCTGGAAGAGTGGATGGAAGGATGGGTGGATATAAGCAGAGATGAGTATGTACTCATATTTGCAGAGGACTGACTCATTCTCTCTACTGAGCACCTGCTGTGTGCAGGCTTCTCTCTGGGGTCTGCCAGTGTCCTGGGGAAAAAGATTACACAGTGCCTCTCTTAAAGGTTCTCCAGTCTAGCTGCTGTGTAAATAGGAAGAGGGAGAAAGGGGGTGCTGGTACACCCATTGCCTTGGGAAAACCCCTAATCCTTTGAGGTTGAAACAGAGCTATCCAGCTGACTGCATTCCTTGTTGATGTCCTACACGCAGGCCTGGTGAGGGAAGGGAGGCCACTCCTGCTCTTGCATCGGCTTGGGGGCATCCAGGACCCTTCACCTGCCTCACTCAAGACCTCACCCTGCCCAAATACTGCTGTTGCCTCTGGAGAAGCCTCTAGGTCAGGATTGTCACTGACTCAGAACCATAAGGAGATATTCTTGCTGTAAGCTTTCACTTACCTGTGGGACAAGCAGGACATCAGGTCATTGAGAGGCAAGTGGGGACCCTCTTTGAGGGAGCTGACACTCACACACTGATGTGAACAGAGCCAGTGCTGACCAGTATGGGCATTCCTCACATCTCTTCATGGTGACTTTTATTCCCTCAGACCTCAGAGAAGAGACGGAGAGACA
>NW_004567103.1:81870180-81873088 GCF_000260355.1 Condylura cristata | reverse complement strand
TATGTCTGTGTCTTGTGGGCGCTCTGCCCATCTCACTGGGGGCCACACCCCCCAGTTGGCCTCTCCTCTCCCCGCAGTGCCAGTCAGGAGTTACCGTTTTTCTTTCTAGTTCCTCATCAAAACTCCCCCATCCAATGTCTCATTCTCTTTCTGCCAATAGAACCAACCAGCTCTCCACAATGCATTGCCTGCTTTGGGGGGCACCAGCCTCGAAAAGAGGCACCGTCAGAGCAGAATTCCACAATCTTACAGGTAAGGTGAGATTTAAGTGCTGTAATTTGGGTCTGAGGTAGGCCGGTAAGGTTTTTGTTTTTCCTATGGAGGAAAGGTATTTGGAGCTGTGAATCATGTAAGTTCACTCACTCCTCATGGCTTGCCCGAACTCTCTTGTGGCTTCTCCCTCTCCCAAGACAGGCCAGGAAAGCGTTCTTTCTTTTGGCCTTCGCAGCCTGTGGAGAGAGACCTGCATCCCTTCATCTGCAGGCCTGTCCCAGGTAGCTCCCACCACTTCCTCTAGCCAGCAGTGATCCTCCTCGGCCAGGGCTTAGAACAGCACTCTTTTCCACAACCCAAGGAGATCCTAGGGACCCTGATACACAGCGAGCCACCCAAGTGACTAATACCTGAGGGCCTCTCCTCTAGTCTGTGCAGTTGGCATTCACCAGACTGGTTTCTTTGTTTTCCTGCCTTTGGTGCCTTCTGGGAATCCTGGAAGGCAGTGCTGAGGGGGTACATCAGACCAGCCTGCTGTGTGGCTTGGGCCCAGGTTCTCAGCCTCTCTGAGCCGGGAGCTTCCCTGCTTCTAGTAATTCTGAATGGAGTAAAAGTGAGTTGTGTCTTATGGTACAGGGAGTACTTGAGGAGGTAATGTGAAGAGAGCACCAGCTCATAGCAGGAGTTTAATGCTATTATCTGCAGACATCTGAAAGGCAACACTGGCTCAGTGCCTAGGAGTTTTAGAATAATTCCCCCTTGGCACTATGCAGTAGGTACCTTTACTGTCTCCATTTCATAGAAGAGAAAGCTAAGTCTCAGCAAGTGACCAAACTGGACCTGAGCCCAGGATTATCTTGTTCCACATGCTGGAGTCCCAAAAGCACCTGCTTGCTGGACAGGACTGGACCGCAGATGCTGCCGGTGCCACCAACATGTGTTGGAGAGGAAGGTGTCACTGAGCCTCGTCAGCAGCGGCGAGGAGAACACAAGCATACACACCCCCAACACAAATGGGACACAGGTGCAGATGCACACCCACGTACACACACAGACAGAACAGACGTCACAGATATGCAGACACGCACGTGTGCAGGCACACACCGGCTCAAAAAAGGCTAGGCCTTTCTAGAAGCATTATCTGTCCCATAGGCAAATGCTGATGCTTGACGGGGTGGGACAGCGGTCTGTGTCATTGACTTCTATCTCTGCCTGAGAATGAGTGAGCAGCCCAGAGGGGCAGGTAGAGCCCAGGCAGTGGCCTAGTGCACTCAGCTGCACCAGGCCGTGGAGCAACAGACGCCTCTGAGCTCTGCAAACCAGAGGCCCAGCTAAGACCTGCTTGGCTGGAAACTGCTGACCTTGTATTTCTGGGGCCAGCTGCTCCACTCTGACCTCTCTGAGGGCAGGAGGGTAAACAGGGTAAGCACAAGACTGGCGTGGGGGCAGATCCTGGCTCAGCACAGGCAGGCAGGGGCAGCCTGGAGGAGCACAGATACATCCAGGTTCAACAGACCGGCCCTGGGCTTTCCTCTGGCAGCATGTTGCCCCATACCTGGGTTGCCAAGGCCATTGCCACCTAACCTCCCAGCAAATGGAAAGGCCGCCGGCTCTGGCCAGGGCTGTCCACAGAACTTCCTACAATGATGGGCGTGTTCTACATCCACACTGTCCACGAGAGTGGCCAGCTCTGGCCACCAAGCCCTGGAAATGGAGGTAGTGCCATGAAGTTTTTGTTGTAAGTTGCCATGGAAGTTAGTGGTGACCACATTCGAGAGTGCAGCTCTAGACACCAGCAGCTGGGAGAGACACAGGGCCAAACTCTGTGAGGGGGCAGAATAGGGTTGGGGTGGCAGACCAGTCTCTAGATGTCTGTGATGGACCTTTGTCATATAAGCGCATCCCACATGCAGAGACACAGATCTGGGGAGGGGGCGTCCATCCGCTCCCTGGGCTGAAGTCTTTCATGGCTGTTTGCTCCTCTGGAAAATCAGAGAAAGAGCACTGCTCAGTGTAACGTCGTGACCCTTAGCAAGGGGCCCAAGTACCAGCCAGCAGTTAGCTCTGCGCAGGTGTGTCAAAGCTGAGCAAACAAGGGGGTCCCCAACCAACAGACAGGTCTGGGCGCTGTGCTCCCCTTCGGTAGCTCTCTGGCTCTTGGGAAGTCAGAGTCTTGGGGCACACAAGCCAAGGACACATGAGCCAATGGCCCCGACGTCTTGGACTTGGAGGTGGGTGCAGGGACTGGCAGGAGATGAGCGTGTTAGGTTAGCATGTAACACATGATCCTTAGAGTCAGGGGACTCACTACATCCAGGGCCCTTCTTTGATCTTCTCAGAGATAACGTCCCTCCAGACTCTCAAAGCAAATCCTCAAGAAGTGGGAGAAAAAAATGTTAACAAGCTTCAATTAAAATTTCTTCCTGGGGAAAAGAAAAATAGTGGATGGTTTCGCTCATAGCAGGAGTATAATGGACCAGGTGAAAAAATAACAAGAATAATGAACAGCCATATACCAGAGACATTTTGTGGGGGTGGAGTGGGGAATGGGATCAAAAACGTTGGGGGGAGGGAAGCACACTGGACTATGGTGATGGCACATGGGTGTTTTGGTGATGGGGAACACACGGGGATTACAATTAAGATGAAAAAAAAATGTACAAAATGATGTAAAAATCAATTATTTTATATATTT
>NW_004567103.1:81867078-81870049 GCF_000260355.1 Condylura cristata | reverse complement strand
GCGTGGCAGACCTCTCCTGACCCGCCCGCTGCTCCCCTCAGCAGTGTACTTCATTGATCTGCCTGTTCTGCTCCCCACTCTGTCTCTGGTGAATCCCCTCACCGCCCCTGCACTTTTGGCCTGTACCCCAGTTCTGTATGCACAAATAAATAAATCTTTAAAAAAAAAATCCTTTCTGGGCTTGCCAATCCAGAGGGCAGCCCTCAGGCCTACTCACGGAAGCCTGCCAGCCTGGAGATGCTGGTCCCGGCACAGGGCAGAACCTGGGGACTGACAGGATCCCCATTTAGGGAGTGTGTACTGTATCCCCGCCAAGGACTTTTTCCCACCAGATTCACCTTGTTATTTCCTGTTCTTCTGTGAAAAAACACCTTGCATCTTTCCAGTGCCCACGAGGAAGGGCTGGTTACTTACTCTATCTCTAGTCTCTCCAGTGTACTTTCCTTTTACAGATGAGACCCACGTTCAAAATGGCCATGTGACTTGATCACGCCACAACGCTGCAGTGCTTAGGCTCAAGTTAAGGTCTGCTGACTCTCTACTCTGAGAGCTTCACTTCTTCAGGTTGTCTGGTCAGCCCAGTCTGAGTTCCCCAGGTCAGCCACCACACAGACATCTGTCCAGATATAAGGCACAATGTCATAAACTAAGTCTTTTTTTGTTTTCTGCGAAACACAATGGAACTTTCCCACACAAATGTACACTGCCTCACTCAGGCATCTCCTGCAGAGTGGGACGATACTGCCTCCCGCGGTGTCTGTCACTTTTGACTTTGTAACTGCCAGGGTGTTCTTTTGAGAATGAATGCTTGCAGCTGTCAGTGAACTTTTTCCTTTATCACACACCGTGTTCCTGACAAACCACTACTGCCCACACTGATCCCCACCCTGGGCGGGTGAGTTTACAGAATTGCAGTTTGATGTGATGCCAGGGCAGGACTTTGAAGATGCTATCTTAGAAGGAGTCCAGAAACTCATTGTTGTAGAGATACTGTCAGGACATTACCCATCACCCCCATCCCACCCCCTGCTTTCCACGAGGCTATGTTTATTTGAAACCACAAAGAAATTGCCTTTAGATCTCAAATTCAGGAAAGTTTGTGCTTTTGGAAGTTTGTTTATGTTTGAGGAATCTGAGCATCTTGAGGTTGACCATTTATTTCTTCTCTTGCTTTGGCCACTGGGAAGCTCAGGATCACATTTGTAGCTTACTTCCAGCACTGTAGTACTTGTTTTTAATATAATGACATTGCCTTGCTTTTAGCTTAAACTTTCTTTTCCCCTTTCATGTAATACTTTTTTCCTTGTCCATATACACTTTCGAAAACCACCTCAGGGCCCTCCCTGGTGGTGCGGCCGGTTAAAGCACAGCACTAAGAAGCTAAAGCCGCTTCCGCATGAGTTAGATCCCCGCCTGCCCTGGAGGTGACCACATGGCGTGGCAAGCCTCTCCTGGCCCGCCCGCTGCTCCCCTCAGCAGTGCACTTCGTCGATCTGCCTGTTCTGCTCCCCACTCTGTCTCTGGTGAATCCTCTCACCCTCCACATCTCTGGCCTGTACCCCAGTTCTGTATGAATAAATAAATAAATCTTTAAAAAAAAAAAACACCTCAAGTCTATTTGCAATGAGAGAGAGCAGGTGAAAACAAAGAGCTGGCTATGACTGATAGTGCATGTCATTCACCAGACTAGACTTCAGATGTTCAGTCATTTTCAAAAGCCAATGCTATGCTCAATCTGAAAGAAGGGAATGGTGAGTGTGAAGAAAATCCACATGCGGGCAGAGAAGTTCTTAAGATTAACTGGCAACCATATGTTTAATTCATAGTAAAATCTGGGATACAGGATGGAGTTGGGCAATAGAAAGAGCCAGGACATTTGATTTATTATCCCTACTCTACTGCTAGCCAGCTGGATGACCTGGGGGAAATTGCTTCACCTCTCTGAGCTTTGTACCACTGGTATGGGAATGTAAACATGATCCTCAGCCCTATGAAAACAGCTTACATGAGACTTCTATAAATTGCCATTGAGAGTTTGGGAAGGTTGAAAAATGACACAAAATACAAGCTAATTATCCAGCCTGTGACCTTGGGGTTTGAGCTGGATCACAAGGTCAGAGTTATGCTCTGAAGTCAGAATCCAAGTGATGTAATCTAATTTTAGCCAACAGGGATGTTGCAGAATTGGGAGTTCTGCTTTTATCCCACAGGATTTTGCTCCCTAGAAAGACCCCACATTTATGAGGATTGTAGCAATTCATAACAAACAAGCAGAGCAAGGCACACTAGGAGGATCCCAGCCCTGCTGGGCACAGCTGCTAAGAGGAGGAGTTCATGGTACCCAACTTAGTTTAGTTAGAAAGCTGAAACTTAACGCGGAAAAGTGCTTGCCTGGACCAGGCAGCTTTCTCCCTTCAATCAGGGATAGGTCCGGACCCATCTCCATTTTCCCCTGGACAACCAGGGAACTCAGAACTCAGTATGAGTTTCAATTACAACAATCATCTACCTCATGATAACCTGGGCTTTTGTTCCTGCTTCTCCCAACGGCTCTCACTGCCTACTCTTACTTATATTTTCCTGGTTTTGATTTGTTTTTCTAATGCATGCCTTCAAGTTAAACACATAGTTCATGAATGCAGCTTTCATGAAAAAACTCGAAATGGTACAAGAAAGTCCCCTCTTTGGTTCTCTTTATCACCAGCCCTGATCTCTCCCCTGCCTGGAGGCCATTGCTTTATCACCACATACACATGTCCGAAAAAAGCAAGTTGTGTGTTGCCTTAGGTTATTATGTGCTTCCTGAAGTGCTGTAAGATGCAGGTATCATTACGACTTTCTCTTGATCTAACAATATGTTTTAGAGAGCTGTTCTTATCAAGTCAGAGGAACCACCTCATTATTTTTTTAAAAGATTTATTTATTTGTGCGTACAGAACTGGGGTACAGGCCAGAGGCTCAGGGGCGGTGA
>NW_004567103.1:81854687-81866053 GCF_000260355.1 Condylura cristata | reverse complement strand
AGGGCCTTATCTTGAACTTTTTATAAATATAGTTCAGAATAGGAACAATAGGCTAAAAAGTGAATCTCAACTAAAAGGAAAACCATCATCTGAAGTGGTTGTTGGTGTTTGCTTACTTATGCCCAGAAGGCTGAGCCCATGTCATTCACTACGCTCATCAAGATAGGAAGTCAGAGCCAGGCCTGCCTGCTCCTTGGCCACTGATGAACATCTCTGATTTATAGTAGCCTGCTAGTTTTGGCTTTTTTTCCCCCCTGTCTCATTTAGTTCTCCTAAATTCCTCCTATAAGTGAAATTTTTCTTTTTCCTTCTGACTTATTTCACTAAGCTTGATCCCTTCCAGCTCCATCCATGATACTGTGAATGGCATGAGTTTGTCTTTTTCTTTTTAATTGCGGAGTAGTATTCCATTGTGGATATATGTGGGGAGGGACGGGGGTCTCCACTTGGAGGTCTGTCCTTGCTGGAGCTTAGTAGCTGGGCATACTCCAGATAGATTAGGGCATCTTAATGCTGTAAGAATGGGGGAGGGCACTGACCTATTGGAACATGCTAGATCGACATCGGAACAAGGAACCCAGCAAGAGTCACTTAAATCTTATGATAGGTCTCTAGGAAGATATTGAGATTTAAAAAAATTTTTTTGAGTTGGGATATATTTCTTTCTTTAAAAAAAAAAACTGTTTTATTGAGGCATAATTGAAATGCAATACATCACTTAAAGTGAACAATTAAAGCTGTCACAGATGTCTATACTCATAGACCCAAATTATGCTCACTTATCAACAAGTCTATTGCCTCCAGAAGTTTCCTTCTGACTTTATTGGAATCCTTTTTAACCCCTTCCCTCCCAACCCAGGCACCTTTGCAACTGCTGATTCATGTTCTTTTTCTGTGGATTGATTTGCATTTTCTAAAACCTGACCTCAGTGTAATCAGATGAGAAGCGCTATGGGGCCCAGTTCCTGTCTTCAGGTAATGAGAGACCCCTGCTTGCTGTGGGGCACACCCGCAGGTCTCCTCACTGCTCACATTCACAGTCTGGGTCCATGGGAGCCCAGCGCCCTACAGAGGGTTACACAGCCATCAATTTGATCCTGGTTCTGTCTGGCCCTCTTTCTATTATATCCTTGCATCTATGAACAGCCTTAACAGAGCCCAATTTCTAAAATATAATTGTTAGATGCCACTCTGGACCCACCGCTGTTGCTCAGCTTCCACTTCCGTGTTCCTCTCCATCATCACACCCACCTTAGAGAACCAGCACCCTGCTCCCTGAGTCTGACACCCCCTGGCCCTGGGGAAAGGGAGGCGATGTTCTGCACAGCCCCTCTAGTTGGGGACAAACAGAAGACTGGGGCTGTGCTCCCCATTTCTTGCTCAGCACCTAGCCCACATGTAATAGTCTCCAATAGATTCATTTGCACTCTTCACTGTTCTGTCTCTTCCCTGGGGGGGCCGTTGTGGGAGTGGTGGACACCACTCTAAGATCCAAGCCATCTCCTGTTCAAGTTTCCCAAGGCCCCAAAGGACAATGTTGGTCCTTGGCCTCCATGTGGCCTCAGGCCTGGGCTTCCTGACTGGACTGCCTGGAGCCTGGCCCTGGGCTCACTGTGGGCATCACATTGGCCTGTCTGGCTCTTCATCCAGTGGCACAATCCTCTCACCTGATGCTCATGCCCTGGAGGCCAGCAGGTCTGGCCCCATCAGTGGCCCTTCCTGAGCAGGGTGCTGGTCTCTGGACCAGATTTAACTCAGCACTTGGCCACACCCCAGGCTCTCCAATACTCCAGCTGACATGCCGAGCCTGAGATCTGGACTCCCTGGAGCTAGGTAAGGATCAACTGAAGATGTCTCCTTTCTACTAGGAGGCTCCGGGCCACTCATTCACTCCTCACCTACACATTCACTCATTTGCTCACACAAGCTTCTGTGCTGGGCAGAGATGAGTAAGACCCGGGGCAGGGACACTGGGCACTGTGGTGCAGATTGTATTCTACATAAGGATGCTAGTCAAGGGAGCAAGTACTCAAGTCACTAAGCCCTTACCTGGGGATGGTGTGGGGTTGCAAGCCCAGAAGGATTCTGTGTAGTGTTCCTGATTCCTTTCTGGCCCTCAGGGAGTTCATGGTCAGGGGTAGTTGAAGAAAAAAGCATGAAAGGATGCTTATAGCACTGAAAAACCAGGGATGTGCAAATAGGCACGCTGACTGCTTGGGAGTAGCCCCAATAGCCAGAGCCCATCAAGGAAGGCTTCTTGGAGGAGGTGGCCTTGCCAAGGAGACATTATGATATAGGGACTAGGGGAAGATCAACAGAGGGGAAACCCTAAGTACAGCCTGGGGGTAAGTGGGTGCAGAATGAGTACAGAGGGCATAAATATTTCAGAGTGGTGAAAACACCGACTTGAGGCATGGCAGGCCACAGGGGAAGGGATTGAGAAGCATTGGAGGACTTTAAACAAGTGGGTAGAGTTCTTAGCCTCTCCGTATTCCTATGTAAAATGGGCAAGCAGTCCCTGCCTCTTCAGTTTGTGAGGTTCCACCTAGCATGAGGTAGCTGCTCAGACACAGGCAGTGGCATGCCTATCCTCCCAGTCAGGGTGAAGGTGCAAGGCCACACTGACCACGCCTGGCTGGCACAGTCTATAACACTGTCCTGACCCAGAGCCCACTGCGGTGGGGCAGGTGATGAAACCAGATCAAGCCCAGAGAAATGGGACCACGTGCCTCTCTGCCACCCCCAGATGGCTGTGGCTCTGACACCTGGCTCACCCCCTCTGGCACCCAGCCCTGAGGCAGGGCTAAGGCGCCGGGCAGGGCTGAGCCCAGCAGCATGCAAGGGGGTTGGGCCCACATGGGCTGGGCCTCCTGGGACTGGCACACACCAGTAGGAGAGAAACCCAAGAGACTTAGAGGCACCAGAGGATTTGTCTGGCCACCCCTTCTCTCTAGGGTAGCAGGCACAAGGCCACTGTCCCCAACCCCTACCCTGCCTGGCCCAGGCTCCACCAAACAGCTGTTGTGGCCCCCAGCCCCCGCTACCTCTTCATGTCTTCATTTACCCTACAGCTTGGTTTAGCAAAAGTATATACTGTAATATTTTACTATCAACTACTTTTCTGATTATACAAGTAATACATGCTCAATTTAGAAACCTTGGGACATGTAGACAAACAAAAGAAGGAAACAAAAATCACCAGTCCATCATCCAGAGGCAAGCACTGTTAACAGTGTCATTAATTCCAGATGTCTTCATACCTGTGTAGATACAACCACACACACACACACACACACACAGGACTGCAATGCATACAATTCTGCAGCTTGTTTCTCAAACTACTTATCTTCTCACAAGTGTTTTCATCAATCATTAAAGATGATGCAAAAGCTTGTTGATGTTTTTATTACATAAAATTTCAAATATACCCAAAAGTGGAGACAATATCCAGCCCAGAGGGGATACACTAGAAGGAATAAAGCCAGGAGCCAGTTGTCTCAGGAAAAAGTGGGGGTTTAAGGGGGAGTCTATGAACGACTGTTCCTCAGTGTATGCAGTAGACATATTACTTTAATTAAAAAATTAATAGCAGTGAAAATGAGATCACCCCATGACCCACTTTTCTTTAACCCAGACATTGGCCCCATTTGGATAGTTTCAACTTAGAATTGGAACAGAAAAACCCCAGTCCTATTCTCATTAAATGTTAGGGAGGGGAAGTCCCCTTCTCAGTCCTCTAAGATTCCTGACTGTTTCTCATTGGTTCAATGAAGATCTACTGATTTGATTCAAACTGAGTTAAGATTGACTTCACCCTCATCTCTGGATCTCTGGGCAATTAAACTTTCCTTTTGTGCTCAAGTCCTTTTTAAATGCAGAGGAATCTCCTCTGTAAAGATTTTCCCACTGTGTAGCCTTCATCTTCAGCTACTTCTCACCTTCCCATCCTATATCTGGTCTCCTACAGCATGGAATTTCAGCATTATGATGAAGAGAAACATTCTGCCAAAGAACATAGTCTAGAAGATACAATAGATGCTTGAGGATGAACCCAAAGGCGACTTTGGCCTGCCCACGCCACCAGGGCCTCTGTTGGTGCAGAGGGTTGAGAAGCGACTGTATTTCCGTTTCACAGGTTGTGAGATGGAGATTGAGGCTGGGCCACCACCACCCCATGCCAAACTCCTGACAGGAGTTAGCTAAGTGTCTATTGAGTCCCTGCCATGAGGAAGAGTTGCTGCCATGAGGAAACATTGTAAGTAAGCCCAGACCTCGTCCTTCAAAAGTTCCCCACCTGGAGGGGGATGTGTGCAGGTGACAGTGACAAGGGTGTGTGTGGTGGGGGTTAGGGGAGATTTGACCTGAGCTTTACCTGATCTTTTGGAGTGGCTGGAGGTGATGGGTCTTGTTCCAGGCTCTGTGAAGGCCTATGGAGCAGGCCCAAAGTTCTGTATGCTGTGTGGTGGGCAGTGTGGCAGCCGAGGGGAATGTCCCATCATGGTGTGGGAAGAGGGCTGGTCCTAGACCTTCCACTGTATGGACTGGGTCAGCAAGCCCCCAGGTATATCTTTTATGGTTTCACTTCTGTCTTGGGGGGCATCTATCCTGCCTCTCATCCTACATGGAGCAGACACTGACCAGGCAATGGGGATGCAAAATTGAGTTTCTCAGCAAGCCTCCCCTTCAAAACCTCACAGGAGAAATTCAAGGGATCCCAGAAAGAGGGAAGGAAGAAAGGAGAGAGGGAAGGAAAGAAGAAAGGAGGTAAAGAAGGAAGGAAGAAGGGAAGGAGAAAGGAAGGGGGAGGGAGGGAAGTTTGGAAGAAGGAAAGGAGGAAGGGATGAAGGAGGGGGAAAAGGGAGACTTAAAAGGGCCTCTGGCCTCTCTACCTCTGGGTTGGGGTGCTAAAGGAAGGGTGACTTTTGGAGCCTCTCTGACCTTATAGTCCCTCAACAGGTGTGAATGCCCAGCCTCTGGCCTTGATTATCTCATCCAGCCTGGGAAACATATGGTGAGACTAGTGAAAATTGCCTCTTTTGGGGAGATCTGGTGCTGTGGGGACACTACCAATGCCCTCCAGATCCCCTCAATGGTCCAGAGAGGACCTACCTCCCACTCCCACCAGGGGTCTCCTTTGATAGGCTACATGATGGGAAGGTGGGGAGTTTGTGGTCTGCCGAGCTGGCGATGCTCTGAGGTAGGGACAGACACAGCATCAAAGGGAAACAGAGGCTGGGCCAGCCCAGTCCAGAAGCAACCCTCTCCTTGGCCTCTCATGACCCGAGCAGGAAAGGCCAGGTCTCTGAGCCTCTGGGCTCCCCTATTCCTACACACACACACACACACACACACACACACACACACACACACACACATATCCCTTATGACTAAAATGTCTTTCTGGAACCCCAAACAAAGGCTAGATGTTGGCAAAAACTGTCCTTCAAGAGACTATGGCAGAACCCACTTCTCCCCTGGCTCTGGTGGTGCCGCCTCCCCTCTCCCTGGACATGGGTTGCAAAACTCCCACCTTGGCCTCTGAGTTAACAAGGCCTGTGTCTTTTCCTTCGTGTCTGTGGGTCAAACCTCCCCTTTCTCTTAAATATAGGCCCCACCCTAAGTTCAGAGTGATTTGATTGCATTTTAAGGTCCTTCCTTCTATCTGCAAAGTCCTCTTTCCCAAAAAGCTCACATTATAGGGTTTTTGAATATAGACGTATCTTTTTGTCTTTTCATTTTGTGTTGAACCCTTCAAGTATTCATCTCATCTTCAACTATTCTCCTAATTTCTTTTTAAGAGGGAAATAAAACAAAGAAAGGAGGCTCTTCCTGGTGGCGCAGCGGGTTAAAGCACAGCACTGAGAATCTAAAGCCGCTTCAGCATGAGTTCGATTCCCGCCTGCCCTGGAGATGTGACCACATGGCGTGGCAGATCTCTCCTGACCCGCTCGCTGCTCCCCTCAGCAGTGTACTTCATCAATCTGCTTGTTCTGCTCCCCACTCTGTCTCTGGTGAAGCCTCTTGCTGCTCCTGAGCCTCTGGCCTGTACCCCAGTTCTGTGTGCACAAATAAATCTTAAAAAAAAAAAAACAAAAAACTTTAAAACAAAGAAAGGGATAGAACAAAACAGGAGAAGACAAGCAAAGGACCAACTTAAATGCTGTCCTTGGGCTCTATGAGACCCTCAAGGAAACTCAAAACCTATCTGAAAAAGGTCCTAGTGGCAGGATGTTGAGCAGAAAAGTGGTTTATTTGTAAACTGTATTTTTTAAAATAATGTAATAGGTTATTTTTACATTTCTGGTATATAGTTGTTCATTATTATTATTATTTTCTCCCTTGCTCATTTATACTCCTGCTATGAGTGAAATCATCCGGTATTTTTCCTTTTCTTTCTGGCTTATTTCACTAAGTATGATCCCTTCCAGCTCCATCCATGTTGCTGCAAAAGGCATGTGTTTATGGTTTTTTTTGATTGCTAAGTAGTATTCCATTGTCTATATGTACCACATCGTTTTAATCCAGTCATCTACTTTTGGGCATTTGGGTTGATTCCATGTTGTTCCGATTGTCAAAAAAGCAGCAATAAACTTGGGGGTGCCCGAATCAGTGTTTTTGTGTCTTTTGGGTAGATACTTAGGAGTGGAATTGCTGGGTCATATGGAAGCTCCATGTTTAGCAGTTTGAGAAACCTCCAAACATTAAAACTGTGTTATTTTTTATGGTGGTCATGTTGGCTTACACCCCTGTATATGTGGGTTTTGATTTCTCATTCCTGGGTGCCTGTCCTTCCTCTAGGTCCTGATGAGCCCCAGGGGACCTGGGCCATATTGCCAGATCAGGAGCTCTGGTGAGGGGTCCTGTTGCTCCTGGCTCTCCAGCAGAAGCCTGCACTGATCAGGAGGGTGACTGGGGTCAGGAAGGGCTTCAGTTCTCACCTCTTCTGAATTGACTCCACCTATCCAGCAGAGGCAGCTGCTGGGGTCCTGCCTGGGATGCACAGCACCTGCATCAGGAGACACTTCCTGCTATCCAGGCTGCCAGTTTTCTGAGGCTCAAATCCTGGTTCCCCTCCTCCACCATGTGGGGAGGGAGGCCCATTCAACAGAGGGGCCAGGTGGACCTGGGGCTTCAGGTCATGTAGCTGGAAGTCCTTGCCCAACCTCGTCCCATAGGGCTCATGGGGATGCAAAGTTTATCACAGTTAGGCTCCGTACCCTATTCTAAACTCTCTCTTTAAAGAGAAACTTACTCAATCCCCTCCTGCCTTCCGGTAGCTACTATTAGCATCCATGTTATAGACGAGAACCTCTGCTGGATCAGAGTGGATCAGATTCAGACCTGTCACAGCCTTTGCTCCTGACCAGCGACCCTGGTGAAGATCCAGCTGAGCTTCCGGGGGCTGGTGGTCTTCAGGCAGGTCTCCATTGCTTCCTTGGGGCAGAATCCTGGAAGGGAGGGATCCCAGACCTATCTTGTGCCCGTGGTGAGCCTAGCCAGCAGCATGGTGGATGGTGGGACTTCTAGTGTTACAGGACAGGGAGAGGGCACCCCTGAACCCCCAAACCTGCCCACTCTAAATAGGGTTTGCCATCCACTGCATCAAGACAAAACATATAAGACCTTTAGTGGAAAGGAACTTCAATACAATTAGTATGAAATACTGAAAAGACAAAGAATATAGTTTCTAAATCAAACATCCAAAGTTACCTATCCCCTCATGGGTACAAGTCCATCCAAAAGGGATGGGCCCAAAGCAAGGCCTGAAAGCCCACCACAAGCCTAAAGCACCTTCTGGCCGGGACCCATAGAAAAGGGTCAGAAGTGGCCAGACAAATCTGAGAGGAAAAGAGCAAAATCAAAATCAACATAAACACTGCCATTGTCAACTTCCCCATGGGTCTCTCACCCACATCTGTCTCAACCAGTCCAGGACTGAGAAGAAAAACCACTTCTTCACATGTCTCTCTGCCTCACATGCCTCCCTCAGGTCTCCTTCTGGCTCCCCATCCTGCTTCCTTCCTTCAGTCTCCTCTCCAGATTCTTCTTCCTGCTCAGCATCACCTTCCTTTGGGTGGGGCAGGTGACCTGGAACCTCCCTTTACCTGGGGACCACCTGTTACACTAGGAACTAACCAGCCCAAGTGCTTTTTAACATTCGGTTCATTCTTGGTCAAATGACAGGGCCCCACCGTCATCCACTCACCCTACATATTCACAGCTTAATCATCCTCAGACCTCAAGGATCCAGGGAAATCCAGACCTCTCCTAGGACACAAGGGCCCCAAACTCACCCCTGGCCTGCCCCCTCCTCCCTTTCTGTGCCATTTCAGGGTGTTCTGTGCTGCCAGGCTCCAATTTCTTGGTCTTCAAAATGGGAATGGAACCTCCTCCTTGGGTGCAGGTGCACTTCCCAGGTAGGTCATGCCAGTTGGCGGCCAGGTAGGTTGGCTGGATTTCTGCACAGGCGCATCACCCCAGGGACCCTTCCAGGTCTAAACACTGGAAGCTCTGAAACTCCACACTGAAGCTGTCACAGGGCTTCTCCCACACCCTTAGCCCCTTGACCTGATTGGAAAACTCTCTCCAGCCTCACTGGCAACTGCTCTAGGTTTTAATCAACTTAAAGTCACATTTTTATCTAACTACATTTTTACCAACTTACCATGATTAATAATTCCAGCTGTGCTTCAGAGCTCAGCTCCACTCTCTCCTTAAGCCTGTGCACTTGGCCACACCCACCACCAACGTCCAGTGTCTTCCCAACTATCAGATTGACTCCCTTTCTCTCCACCCTTCTCCTCCTCCCACTCTGGTAACCACCATATTTTTTTCAGTGTTTAAATGTTCTTTTAGTTGTATTGTCTTAGTTCTTTTGCTTTATTTATATTCTACACGTGAATGAAATTATCTGATATTTGTTTTTCATGATCTGATTTCATTTAGCATAATCCCTCAAGTTCTATCCATGTTGTCTCCAAAGGCAAGACTGCATCTTTTTAACGGCTGGGTAATATTCCACAGCAAATACACAGCATGTCTTCATCCAGTCATCTGCCTGTGGGCTTTTAGATTCTTTCCCATGTCTTGGTTATTGCAAATGATGCTGCCATGAACATAGTCACATGAATCTTTTTTAATCAATGTTTTTATATCCTTTAGGCAAATACCTCAAATTGGAATTGCTGGTATTTCTAGTTTTAATTTTTCAAGGAATTGAAAAAGTAAAGGAATCTCCTTATGTTTTCCACAGAAGCTGTGCCAATTTACAGTCCTGTGAACAATACATGAGCATTGATTTTTTCTCCACATCCTTGCCAACAAGTCTTGTTTTCCATCTTTTTGATGTGGGCCTTTCTCACTGGTGTTAGGCAGTATTTCATTGTGACTTTGATTTCATTTCCTTTGTCATGAATGATGATGAGCATTTTTTTTTCATGTGTCTGTGGGTAATCTGTTTTGTTTGAAGAGTTGTTTCTTTAAATCTTCTGTTCACTTTTTGATTGGGCTGTTTTGTGTTGTTGAGTTTATGAATTCTTTATAGATTTGGATATTAACCCCTTATCAGAAGTGTGATATGCAAATATCTTCTCCCACTCAGTTGCTTTTTCATTTTTGTGGTGATTTGTTTTGCTGTATGGAAGCTCTTTAGCATGCTGAACTACCTTAACATTAACATTAATGCATTTCAATTTAGCTACTAAAGTTTTTAATTATCTAAAAGCTTCTATATGTATTACATAACACATGTTCCTTGGGGGGGATAAAAAACAAAACAACTTAAGCACCAAGAAAGTATGCAAAATATAGAGTTAAAAAAATCTTCCTGGGCCCCTTGATTGCGCAATGGATTAGGATGCAGCACTGCAAGCTAGCCACAGCTGCTTCAGTGTGAGTTGATGCTACACTCTAGAGGTGATCCACATGGTGCAGCAGACCTCTGTCTTGCCTGCTGCTCCCCTCAGCAGTATATTTTGTTGATCTGCCTGTTCTGCTCCCCACTTTGTCTCTGGTGAAGCCTCTCACTGCCCCTGCACCTCTGGCTTGTACCCCAGTTCTGTGTGAATAAATAAATAAATCTTTAAAAAAAAAAAATCTTCCTGGGCCCTCCCTGGTGGTGCAGGGGGTTAAAAGCATAGTATTCAGAAGCTAAAGCCACTTCAGCATGAGTTCTATCCCTTCCACATGGCGCAGCAGACCTCTCCTATCTTACCTGCTTCTCCCCTCAGCAGTGTACTTCATTGATCTGCCTGTTCTGCTCCTCACTCTGTCTGTGGTGAATCCTCTCACTGCCCCTGTACCTCTGACCTGTACCCTAGTACTGTAAACATAAATAAACCTTAAAAAACAACAACAACAACTTCCTTCCCATGTCCCATTCCTTTCTCCAACAACCATCCTCCCAGAAGTAAACATTGTGGATAAAACCCCAATAAGATCCTTCTAAATGGTTTCAGCCCCACAAGCCCCACATCTGCTGCTAGATCAGCTCATACTCACAGCTCTGCAACTGGCTTCCTTCATATATCAATGTGGCAGGCTCTTCAGCTGCCTGTCAACCTACCTAATTATTTGAATAATTAACTTTTTTCCAGGATTACCGTATACATCATACTTTTTCATTTTATGGACATTTAAGTTGTTTCTAACTTTCCACTCAAGCAATGCAATGTTGCTTGTACTTTGCACCTGAATCTTTCCCTCTAGGTGAGAGCACTTCTGTATGTTGGGGATCTTGGAATAAATAAGACTTTCAAGGGTGTATTTGCATTTTATGTGTGGGTAAACACCAATAAATTGCTCTCCTGAAAGACTAAACCGATCACTACTCCCCTCTCATTGTGAGAGAGCCCATTTCCCCACACCCTTGTCAACACTCCATCTTCACTGGTTTTCATTTTTTGCCAGGGAAAAACTCCTTATTGTATGATTTGCATTTCCCTCATTACCATACAGTTGAGCTTATCTCAGGACCATTACCCATTTGTATTTATTTACTCAGCTGTGAATAGTCTTTCTATTCATGCCCAATCTTCTGTTAGGTTATCTTTTACTTATTTATGTTTAAGTTTTGCCTCCTTTTTAACAGGGTAAGTGACATGATTTTAAAAATTCAAACAAAACAAAAGGTTTAGAGAGAAAACCACACTTAGGAATCTCTCCCTCTCCCAGTTCCTGTCTCACACCAAGATTATCCATTGGGCAAATAGCACATCCAGACACAGTACTGTTAGGGGGACTGAATTCTTTTAATTTCAATTTTTTTACAATTAGAAAAAAGATGGAAATGATAATAATGAACATGTAGTAAAAATTGGCCAAACAACTACAAATCATACTTATATATATATGTATATATATATATA
>NW_004567103.1:81846523-81854232 GCF_000260355.1 Condylura cristata | reverse complement strand
GGAATCGAACTCATTCGGAAGCTGCTTTAGATTCTCAGTGCTGTGCTTTAACCCGCTGCGCCACCAGCGAGGGCCTTAATATATTTTTAAAAGAAAATGGGCAAAATATCTAAATAGACTCTTCACCAAAGAGGACATACAGATGACCAAGAGTACATGAAAAATTGTTCTACAAATCATGACCACAATGAGTACAACTTAACAGGTGTAAGAAAGCCCCACATCAAAAAAAACGGAAGCAGAGGGTTTGAAACGGAGAGGGAAGAGAACAAGGGATTACTGTGATGGCGCAGGGGTAAATTGATGGTGGGGGTTTTACGGGGCTATACCTTAGAGGAGAAAGCATATATTATACAACAACGAACAGTGGCATGAAATAAACAAGTTGGAAACAACAAATGTTGGTGGGGGTGCGGGACAAATGAACTCTCATCACCATTGGTAGGCATGCAATTTGGTGCAGCTTTTATGAAAGATGGTATGGAAATACCATGAAATATAAAAATAGAAATACCATATGAATCAACAACAGCACGGCTACATATTTCCCCCAAAATAGGAAAACTCTAATACAAAAAGATTTATGAACTCCCGCATTCATAGCAACATCATCCACAATAGCCAAATTGTGGAACCAACCCTAAATGCCCAATAACAATGACTGGATAAAAGACAAAAATGTGGGATATATACTCATTGAAATACTACTCAGCTATTAAAAATGATGGAATAGTGCCTTTGGGACAAACTGTATGGAACTTGAGTTTGATATTCCTAGTGTAATAAGTCAGAAAGTGAAAAGCAGACACCAGATGGTTTCACTTATTTTTGGATGATAAATAACCAAAGAAAGTAAAATGGCAAAGCATAGCAAAAATAAATCTTAGATTCTGAAAAAAATATGCTGCTTGCTAGAGGCAATGGGATAGAGGGATAGAGGGATGGGATAGAGGCAGAGAGGATGTGGGGCAGGAGGAGGTAGGGCATTGCCACTGGAATATTATGGAAGGTGCGTGAAGCACAGGCACATGTGTGTTCTGAAGTGTGAAGTTTGATTCCCCAAATTATATAGATTCATAAATGACTGAAAAATTAAAGTTTTAGAAAAAAAATTTTGTTAAAGGAGACAAAATTGCCTAGGGCCCACCAAAGTTATAATTCATGCCAACCATATAACAGATTCTTGGGCATCATTCCAAAAACATCTCATGCATATATGTTTTAAATATTTACTTATGCATAGTTTCCTTCTCTTGTATTAGGCAATATTTCAAACATATAAGGGAAAAAAAGGACATAACATAGCAGGCGTGAATCCAATACCCAGACTAAATAGTGAGTAAACACACAAAAAGAAGTAGAAAGCGATGGACAAAGCCAGGCCTTGCCACAACTTTCCTCTGTCATGCGCTATCTGGAAGAGGTTGTGTGCAGACCATGAACATTTTGCCAAATCCCTTCGTCATGGACTTCTCAGTGGTTGACAGAGTGAGCCCTCCCTCTTCCTTGAGACATTTCCTTCTCTTACTCCAGGACACCCCAACCTCCTGGTTTTCTTCCCACTCCACAGACCCCTCTGCCCAGTGTCTTTCACTCGCTCTCATTTGCTGCTGAAGAGTTGAAGGCTCTGTCTTCTCCTTGCCTACACAGACGATCTCTACTCTCTGAGTTGCAGTACTATTTATAAGCTCTCTGACAACCAAAGTAATATCTCTAGCCCAATACTTTACCAAATTCCAAACCCACACACCCAATTCATTGTGGGTATTTCTGGTGGGCTTCTCCAACCAAGACCAGAGGCAAACTCAGGTGCTGGCCTCCTCTTGCCCCTCCCCCAATCTACTCATATCTACACATGAATTATTCATATTCTTATTTTTGAGTTTTAAGAACGCTTGTTTATTTTAGAAATAGTCCTTATCAAATAATTCTTTTGCCAACACTTTCTCTCAGTCTATGGCTTGCCATCTCAACCACATAAATAATTTCTATTTTCCTAGAAAAGAATTTCAATTCTTCTGGTAGAAGTGTTTTCTTACCTCCTGTGTATCTGCATTAAATCTACATGTCGGGTAGTAGCTGTGCTGGGCTTTTATTGACTTGGTGCATAGGTTAATTCCCAACAATAAATGCATATTTTCTTTGGGGAGCTCCCCTTCACTATGGTACAGTCACTCTGGCTTGGGTGGGATCCGTACACAGACAGCATCTGAATGGGCGCAGACTGGGTTAATCAAATTCTTCCCCTTAAAGTTTGGGGCTGCCTTGGGATCAAGAGGAAATCACACTGAGGATAAAATTAACAGAGAAAGGCAAAGCTGAGGGTACATTAGAGAGAAGTGGGCTGGGACCCTGAATAAACCACACCTGGAGACTGCATGTCTTAGGACTTTTTAATTTCTGACAACCTTTATTTTATTTTTTACTTATATATCTATTGACATTATTGTTTGTTTTAAAACAATGCTTACTTGCCCCCTCCCCCACTTGGCCCACCAGTCATCACCATAGTCCCCACACTCCTTCTTTCTTCTCATCCCTTCCTCTCTGTCCCTTTCCCCTGTGGGATATCTCTGGTTTATAACTGTCTGTTTTGTTTTGTATTATAATAACAATACACTATTTTCCACTGTCTTATTTAGTTTTGTTATATTCCTCCTATACGTGAAACCATCCAATATTTTCTTTTTCCTTCTTGCAATAGGATGGCAGAACCCACTTAGAGCAGGCAGAATTGGGGCTTCAATGGTGCCCCTCTCCCTGCCCTGTAACCGTCTTACTTATTTCACTGAGCACAATCCCTTCCAGCTCTGCTCATGTTGCTACAAATGGCATGAGTTTATCTTTGTTGATTGCTGAGTAGTGTTTCATTACACACACACGCACACACACACACACATCGCATCTTGATCCAATCATCCAGTTTTGGGTATTTGGGTTGTTTACAGGATTTACCTTGTAAATAGTGCTGCAATAAACAGTGGGGTGCATGTATCCCTTTGAATTAATGGTTTTGGCTCCTTAGGATAAATTCCTAAGAGTGGAATTGCTGGGTCATACGGAAGCTCAGTTTTTGTAGTCTGAGCAACCTCCACACAGTTTTCCATAGTGGTAGTACCCACTTACATTCCCACCAGCAGTGTAGGAGAGTTCCTTTTTCTCCATACTCTTGCCAGTTGTTTGTTGTTGTTAGTTTTTGGTTTTTTTAAATATACATATGTGCCATTCTCACTGGTGTGAGTGGTATCTCATTGTGGTTTTGATTTACATTTCCCTGGTAAGGGATGTTGAACATTTTTTTCATTTGCTTGTTGTCCAGTTGCAATTCCTCTTTGGATAAGTGACAACCTTTTTTTTTTTAAGTTGTTTGGTAGTGAAGTACTTTTTTTATTTTGAATATCTCGGGCCTTCAGAAAAACAATAGACAATTAAAGTTAAACTGAGTATTGTCCATTATTCTTGATACTTGAGCAGGGAACATGAACGCAGGGAATGGGAATAACAGTTCAGTTTCTAAGTGAGTGGAAAAGTCAATGTATTAAATAAAACTGTACTTAAAGGGGGTGCACACACACAAAAGAATAGTACACTGCCTTCAGATTCTCCTTTCATTAATGTTTTACCATACTGTTCTCTTTCTGTCTGTCTCATACCACTTCTCTTCCTTCTCTCTTTCTCCTCTAATCCTTCTTTTGGTCCTCTCTTCTCCCCCCTTCCCTCCCCTACCCATACACCTTAAGTACTCTAACATTACCTTTCCCAATGCAAAGACCGTCTCCTACATTAGAATGATTCCTCCAATCAGGAAATTGATACAAAGCTCCCATCCAAACCCATCCCCCCTTCATTAAAGTTTCACCAGCTATCCCAGGAATGTCTCTTGGAGCCAGTTCAAGTCCACACATTGTATTTAGTTATAGGTCTCCTCAGACTCCTTCCATCTGGAACAATCAATCTTTCTTTGACTCCCTTGTTTGGAGAGTTTAAAATATACAGGTGTGGGCCCCCCCTGGTGGCACAACGCAGCATTACAAGCTAGTCGTAGCCACTTCAGTGAGAGTTCTATCCCCCGCCCTGGAGCTGACCCACATGGCACAGCAGACCTCTCCTGTATCACCTGCTGCTCCCCTCAACAGTGTACTTTGTCAATATGCCTGTTCTGCTCCCTGCTCTGTCTCTGGTGAAAACTCTCACTGCCCCTGCACCTCTGGCCTGTACCTCAGCTCTGTATAAATAAATAAATCTTAAAAACAAAAATACAGGTGTTCTTACTAAGACGATCTAACCTCAGTCCACCCAGGATTTGTGCATGCCCGACTGTTGACTCCATGTTCATGGTAGAACTGTAGACATTATGCTGAGGTCATGGACCCCTTCTACTCTTGTTGATACTGAGGTAGGAAAGAATAGAAAATCCAAAGGAGGCATCACATGACTGACTCACACAAGGAAGTGGGAGTAGAAGAGATAAGCATAGTCATTGACCCCTGCTACAGAAACTAAGATACTTTGGCACCAATGCTTAGATTACAAAGCACAACACAGAAGCAGGTATCAGATTGCTAGAGCACACCCCCAAAGTAAAAGATAAGGAGATCTAGCCCATTGTGCAATCTCCTGTGTCTTTCAGGTTCTATATGGTTTATTCAAAGTCGACAACAAACTGACAGTTCATAAGGAGTGAGCCCCTCCCAATGAGGAGTCTGTATCAGCACCATCTCTGTACCAGCACTGGGTAGCAGTTCAGCCCACTTGTGATTACGCAGGTGCTTCTTTCCATCAACTCTCTCCTTCCTCAGGGCAGCAGCCTCCTGCCTACCCCTGACCTGTACCATATTGGGGTTTCTCTGCACTGACCTCCCTCAGTAGAGGCCGCTCTCCTAAGGCGGCTGCCTGCAACCATGTAGGCCTCTCGCAGCAAACCTGTCCCTTTCAGGCAGCTCTTTCTGCCTGCTTGTGCCTATGTTATTGCCTTGAACTCCTCTGTCCCTTTCCTTAATAAAAACCTGCTCTTTAAATATAACTAGTGTCTCTGTCTTATGGGGAAACTCCCCTGGGAAACTTGCCACGTGCCACTGAAAGGGGAGCTCTGGTGAAACCTTCCCCAGAGTGAACCCAAGGACCCCAAACTCCAAACCCACTAGCTCCAAAAAACAACATCAATATCAGTCATCAAGACCTGATCAAGATGAAATCTGACAAGTTTCACAATAAAGTCATTATTTCCCCCTCTGTATTTTGTGGGGAGATAGTCCCATCTTACTCCAATATCCTGTCCCTCATCAAATTTCCACAGACCAACCCTAGGATCCATCCTGCCTAACTCAGCTACTACTAAGATTGTAGTCATGATGTCATCTTTTGAGTTCAGGGTTCTTGGGTTCACTCTGGGAAAGGCTTCACCAGAGCTCCCCTTTCAGGGGCACAAGGCGAGATTCTTCACGAGAGAGAGACTCAGCTATATTTAAAGAGTAAGTTTATTAGAAAGAGACAGGAGAGAAAAGACACTTGCATAGACACAAGTGGGCAGGAAGAGCTGCCCCAAAAGGGACAAATTTGCAAGGAGAGACCTGCATGGTTGCAGGCAGGTGGTCTTAGGAGAGCAGCCTCCAGTGAGGGAGGTCAGTGCAGCGGAGTCCCTGACCTGTTGCAGGTCATGGGCAGGCGGGATGCTGCTGCCCTGGAGAGGGAGAGAGTAAGTGGGAAGAAGCACCTGCATAGCCACAGGTGGGAAAGGAGCGGCTGCTCTGAGCTGGTGGAGAGACAGTCCTGATATAGACAGCCTCTTCCTGGGAAGGGCTCACTCCCTGTGAGCCTAGGGTAGTTGACTTTGAATAGAATCTGAAGAGGTTTCTGATGAGCTTCATCTCCATGTTCTTATCTTTCACCTTTTGGATTTGAGCTGCAGACACAGCCCCCAACAGTTTGTTATCTGCTGGGAACTCCTGTAGATATTCAGACATCCGGGGCATCCTGGACACGGGTTGACCTTGATGTTCTGGCTGTGTCAGTTGCTGCACTAGCCCCGTCTATCTGTCCCCTTTGTGTGACTCAGTCTTACGATGCCTCCCCTGCGTTCTTTCCTCCATCAGCCAGATGCTGATTATTTCTATCAATCCTGCTTTCAGTAGCTGAATTTCTCTTGTGAGAACTTTTCCTCCCCACTTCATGGATTCATGTTTACATGTATTCACTGAATACATGTAATCTGTGGTCACAGATTCTTATTTTATTCCAGAGGGCACATTTTTCCTAAGGTTGAAGGCTCATGTGCTCTTTGTTACTGGGGTGTTGACGCTGCTCAGCTCTCCCAGTGGACACATGCACATGTCACTGTACACAGCGAACCAGAATTTTCCCCATCTCCCTCTGTATTGGAAAGCCCAAGAGTGCACACAATACTTCCACTTCCATTCCTCCTCCTCCGGGTTCTTTCTAGACTTTCCTAATCTCATGTTTCTAAATCCTTTCTCAGGTAGTAAGAGAACCTAAGATGTTTACTTAGTTGCTCAGCTAGCTATTTGCTCAGTGCAAGTGACCTCTGGCCACTGCATCCATCTCTACAGCCCGCCACCTCTGACCCAGTTTCCTGTTATCTGGGGAGCACCAATGCCCACAAGCTGCGCTTCCCTCCCCTCTCTGACTCCTGTGGTGCAGGCATCTGCAAAGGAAGCAAAGGGAAGCTGGGCAAGTGCAGGATGGTGTGGAGGGGACCCTCCTCTTCTAAAACAATTGTAGGGTGAGTTTTCTGTGGTAGAATAAGCCCTCATATTTGACACCACTGGCATGTGTATATATATATACACACACATATAATATATACTTTTTAAAAAGATTTATTTATTTATTCATATAGAACTGGGGTACAAGCCAGAGATGTGGAGGGTGAGAGGATTCACCAGAGACAGAGCGGGGGGCAGAACAGGCAGACTGATGATGTGCACTGCTGAGGGGAGCAGCGGGCGGGTCAGGAGAGGTCTGCCGCGCCATGTGGGTCACCTCCGGGGTAGGTGGGGATTGAACTCATGCAAAAGTAGCTTAAGCTTCATAGTACTGTGCTTTAAACTGCTGTGCCACCAGAGAGGGCCCAATATATACATTTTAAGAAAGTCTCTTACTGTAGAAAATTCAAGCATGTAGAAATGAGAGAACAGTAACAAACTTCTGTGACATTGATAAACTGCCAATTTTTGCCTGCTGGCAAAGAGGAGTCTCTTTGGCCTTCCTGACAGCCCCTGCTCTCTTAGGAGCTTTGTGAAGGAGTGCAGCTAGTGTGCATGATGGGGGTGCACACTGGAGAGCCCCTCCCTGGGGAGTGAGATGCAGAAAGGTGTGAGAGCCTACAGCTAGAGTAGCTGGCCCAATGTCTCAGGGCCTCCTGTGTGCGCCCCAGTTGGAATGGGGTGTTGCTGGTCTTTCAATCACTGCCTCTCCTATTGAGAGAATCAAAAGCCAAACTTTCCAGGCCAATCCTTGAGAACTTTTACCAACTTTCCTCCTTCCGATTCTTTCCTGTCTTCATTATTGTTCCTCTCTTCAGATATAAAAGTACAAGAGCACACCTTGGCCTTAAGCAAAGACGGAAGAGCCCATTTCAGTGCTGTGGTTACGAGGGCGCCTCCCAGGCAGACTGTTAGGGCTTAGCTCTCCCTCCATGGACTGGGGGCTGGGAGACTGGGTTAACCTCTCTGTACTTCCATTTCCTCACC
>NW_004567103.1:81844290-81846413 GCF_000260355.1 Condylura cristata | reverse complement strand
GGTAACAATATTAAAATGAGATGACAATACGGACAATCTGTCCACCAGTCCTTGGCAATAAATGCATGTGTCTGACTATATACAAATGACTGACTGTGGAGAGTAGCTTAAGGTAGGGACAAGATCCCATCTTTCAGGGCCCCCAAGTTCACATCTGTAGCAGAAGGTGCTTGAATAATCTTTCCTTTTTTGTGTGTGTGATTTCAGTGGGAAATCTGGAAACTCTGTAGCACCAAGTTCCCACCTGGCTGTGGGCCTTTGGGCTTATTTTTAGTGAACTGTCAGGAATGCAAATATTTGAGGGACACATATGTCTGGGGGCAGTGGCTCCCCTCAAGGGTTCCCAGCCCAGCTGTCCCCTAACCTCTCCCCTGTGCAGATGTCCACCTCACTAAGGACAGGTAACTTAGGTGGGTGGCTGCCCTGCAGTTCAGCAGATGGCTAGCTGGACAGTTCCCAGGGCAATGATCTGGAAACGCCACCCCTAGCTAAGAGGAGGATGCCTAGATAGGAGGGTACATTACTTCTTTCCCCAGAGAGGCATAGGTAGGACACCCCCATCCGGAGAGCTAGTCCCTTTCATCTGAATTTCCTTCCATTCTCCATACTTGGGGTGCCAGGGGCTCCAGGTGCTCCAGAATCTGCCAATGAGCCTGTAACCCCCAGACCCTAATAAGTCAGGGTCTCCTCTGAGATGATAGAACTCCTTTGTTGTGGGGATGCTTAACTCAATTCCTAACCTTATGAAATAAAAGGATGGTGTTAACAACACACAGCTAGGTCAAAAGAAGAATACAGGGAAGGATCACATAGAAGGAACTAAGAGAGCTAGCTGTTAGACTGACCTTTCATCAGCCTGGGATCTGTGTCATTATGTAATAACTATAGGCTTCGATCCCCAGAGGGATTTGCTTTTCTAAGGCCCACACCAGTTCTCCCAGATGAGTGTACAATCTGTGGGGACCCATGCAAGCTGAGTGATGTACAGACCTCACACCTACCTGCCACAAGAGTGTCCCCACACCCCATTACCCATCCGCCTGCCCTGTGAGCACGTCCTCTCGGCACCTGAAAGTGAGCGATCAAGGTCTCACACCATGCTGTAGGGAGACAGGAAGGCGAAGCTCATGCCTGGGCTTTCATATGAGCAACTGTGGGACCAGAGAGCACATCATCTGTCTGTGACACCCCAAGTATGGGAATGACCACAGGCTGGGGCTCAACCCCCTTTGACTAGAGGCCACCACAAAATCTACCTTATCCTGAAGCCCTGAGGTCAGGCCAGTTGACCTCAGCAGGTCTCCCTGAGTAAAGGTCAAGATCAGTTTTATGTCCTGGCTTAGACATCCTTTGGAAATTCGTATTCATCTAGCTTTTCCTGAGCCAGCTACTCCCCACATCTCCCTGGTCAGTGAGTAGGTCGCCCCAACTCCCAGGCCCAGGTTTGATAACTCGATTATCAGCACAGCTTGCTGAGCATGCATGACCACTTCTCTCAAAAACTTTGCCACAAAACCTGCTCCCAATTTCACCTTAATCCTGTGAATTCTTCAACAGGTCAGTATCAACTTTTTGATAAGCAAATTCCATACTTGCATCTGGGCAAATTAGTTAGCATCCTAGTTCGTATACACATTTGGCCTCATTCTTTCTAGTCCAGACATGTGGTATCTAGTCGTTAGAAGAGTCATCTGTACCTGGATTTGAATTTTACCGCGTGCCTTGGACTAGAGAAATATATACTTGTAAACCTCAATTTCTTTATCTGTAAAATGGCAATAGTAGAGATGTCTCTTACAATAGGATTTTTTTTTATGATAACCAGGGGGTAAAGTCATCTGCATAATGTCCAACTTAATTTTATTTATTATTGTTGTTGTATTCATTCCTCCTTGGACCCATGCAAGTGGTGAAGTAAATAGAACAGCTTTAATTATGCTTCTGGTAGCCTATATTTGTAGAATGATCTATTTCTTAAGTTATACATTAATTCAAGACTTCATTAAGTAGCTCAATGCCTTAGGCAACAGATTACTTATAAATAGTATAATATTTAGTGGCTCCTAAGTTTTGCACTCAGACATTATTAATGACCCATGACTTAGAATTGGGATGAAGTTTAA
>NW_004567103.1:81840224-81844190 GCF_000260355.1 Condylura cristata | reverse complement strand
ATATATATATATATATATATATATATATATATATATATACGTGCATGCTGAAGCTCAAGGAAGAAACCCCCAAAGCTGGTGCCCCAAGCTAATCAAATCTTACGATAATTTTTGGAAAGAGACGATAAAAATGAAAGAGGAAGGAGAGCAGTTTTCTGTCACCAGAGAATGCAAAAGAACACATTCCAAGTGTTGATTAATGGGCTCTTTGTTCCATTTCCCTAATTATTGCCAAAGTGTCACTTCAGGTTCATCGTTTTTGAGTGTTATTAGCCTCCATGGATAATTTGCTGAGCCTTTCACTTGGCAAAAGGAATGAATTAATTTCCCATAGCTAATTTAATCATGTAGGTAATTTAGGTAGAAAGGAACTCAGAGTAATTTAAAACATTCAAAAAGGATAATTCAGGTCTTCATCTGTTTCTTGGTGTGTGCCTGTGTGTATGTGTGTGTGCCTGCCTGTGTGTGTGCTGTTTGCATGGACAGTCTACCAGAGGACAGAGCTGATCAAACAGTGAATCAAAGAAAGGCTGTCGGTACAACCACGTGACTAACATCTGACCCAGTGGAATAACCTCGAACAAATCAGGACTCTGAACATGGCTAGATTCACATTGTATCTTTGCTAACAGCACTTAGGCCTCACATTTTGGGATTTTTTCACGAAGAACAAAGGACTCCATCATGCTGAGGTCTCCTGCAGGGCTCAGGGATGAGGTATTCCTGGCCCTCAAGCCCCTGACTGTCTTCTGAGCTGGAAGTCCTTACCCTAGTTCCCCTGTCCCCGCCCTGCCCGCGGCACTCAAGGACATTCAGGCTCTGACCACTTGTCAGAGAGCAGGACTGCTTCTTCACCTGCAAACCGTTTTCTTGCTTCACTCCAGAGCCTATTCCCACCTGCACGAGGAGGTATTACAGGAAACCCCTCTGGCTAGAGGACCATATTCCTTGGCTTTCTGTACCTTGGGATGTCAGCATGGAAAATACCAGAATTTGTATCTCTATATATTGGGTGTAGCCTATAGATAATTCTTAGCACATTTTTTTTTCTTTTGTTTGTTTTAAAAGTTTATTTTTACGTCACTTTGTACATTTTTTTTTCTATCTCAGTTGTAATCCCCGCAGGTTTCCCATCACCATAATCCCGTGCATTTCCCTCCCCCCGCCCCCGTTTTTGATCCCATTCCCCACTCCACCCCCGCAAAATATGTCTGGTATATGGTTGTTCATTATTTTTGTTATTTTCTCGCCTGCTCCATTATACTCCTCTTAGCACACTTTTTTTGTCTGCTTCTCAGTGAATCCCCAAACAACACAACTGTGTAGTTAGTGGATACCTTAACGAATAGGTGTTCAGACTTGACAGCCGGGGAAACTGAGGTAGAGAAAGAACAAAGGCTGTGGCTATGGGCAACCACAGTGTCCACCGCAGCAGGGGCTGGCTTCCCCACCTACTGTCCACTTCTGCCAGGTCCCGGAGCCAATTCCTTCCCCTCTGCACTCACAGAATGTGAGGTGTAGGAGTCTCAGTGCTGGTGAGCCAGTCAGCAGGACAGCCTTGCGCCTCTGCTCAGTGCTGCGCAAATTACTGAGCAAACCCCACAAAGCCTGGCTAAGCCAGGGCCCAAGTGAGCTCTCTTCTGCTTTTCGGGAGGAGGAGCAGAAGACAAAACCCAAGCTAATGCTTCTGGACAGCTGTCCACACTGTGTCATGCTGCTCTCAGTCCAAGCATCTCCCCACCCAGGGATGACCAGAGCTGAACCCACTGTCTGGCACGACCAGGATGCACAGTGACATCACGGCATTAGTGCTCCCTCAGAAGCTGAGTTCTGGGGCCCTCCCTGGTGACACAAGGGGTTAAAGCGCAGTGCTATGAAGCTGTCACAGCCACTGCAACGCAAGTTTTATCCTCTGCCAGGGAGGTGACCCACATGGCTCAGCAGACCTCTCCTGACCCGCCCACTGCTCCCCTCAGCAGTGTATTTCATTGGATCTGCCTGTTCTGCTCCCCACTCTGTCTCTGGTGAAGCCTCTCAACCCCTGCCCATCTGGCCTGCACTTCAGTTCTTGAATGCATAAATAAATAAATCGTAAAAGAAAAGAAAAAAAGAAAAGAAAGACAGCCAGAGTCCTTCCTAGTTTGCCCTGCGACTCTCCAACATAGTTTGTAAAAAGCCTCACTTCCCTGCGCCCAAAACACTGCAGCGCCCTGAGTCAGAAACATGCCTGGAGCCCCACGGCTGGTCCCCAGCAGCCTCTCTGCGGGGAAAAGCTGTTCCAGGTAAGTGAACCAGCTTCACTCTGCATCTCAGACACCGACTGGAGGCCACGTGTGGCTGCTTGGGAGCACAGTGGGCTTCCTGCTGCGGACAGGAGACCCCGGGACAGCTCTCTTCACAGCCAGCTGGCCTGGCCTCAGGGTGCACTGGGCAGCTTGCCTCCTGCAGTGCAGGACAAGGCACTTCCAGTCCCGGTGATCATGACCCAAGGTTGGTGGGATGTCTCCACTCAAAGAGGAGGACACGAAGCTTAGGGAAGTGACAGCATTGTGCATTAGGGCCGAGCTGGGAGCGTGTGATGAAGTTGTGTAAGTTTAGAGCCGGCAAGACTCGTGGCCCCTCCTGTCTATCTAGAGATTTGTTGTGTGGGCGCTGGGGGCATGGGTGGGCATGATGAGCAAGCGAGGCCAGGACTGAGTGAGAAGAGCATCTGGAGGGGGAGAGGGCAATGAGGTGTCAGAGAGCAGTGTGATGATGGCTCGAGAGGGAGGGCAGGAAGAGTGGTAGAATGTTTCAGAAGTAGAAAGGTGCTGACAGTGAGACAGACATCCTGTGCTTAGGTCAGACTGCTAGAAACTTGGGCTGTATTTACTCATTCATAACACAGAATTGTAAATGCTGCTGTCCCAAGTTGGTCAGTAAAAACGGGGGACAGAAGCGTAGAGCGGGTGCTCAGCATACAGTCAGTGTTCCGTAAGTGTTCACTCTATTCTGGTCAACCTGGAGAGGCCTGGCCACCATCTCTGTACACAACTCCCGGGAAAAGCTAGGTTGGTATTCCTGCCAAGAGTGGTTCCATCCCCCTGGCAGTCCCCCCAGACCGTGCCTCCAAGGGCCATTATGCCCCAGATGGCACATTTGCGTGCCCTGCTCGGAAACTGCTTAGCTCAGGAATGGAATGTTCTGGCTTCACAAATCTGATTTTCAAATACATTCCCTCTGAGCAGGAGCCTCCCTTGAGAGCAGAGTCCTGGCAAGCACCTGGTTACAGTGGGCTCCCAGGGCGTGAGTTGTAAGGGTGGGAAGGGGGGCACCAACCCACAAGCCCTCCTTCCCCAATATGTGCATTTCTGCAAACCAGGTTAGGCTGGGGTGGGGGAGGCGTTGGAGGGGGGCGGAGGGTTGAGGGGTAGGGGGTGGGGGTGTGACGCGCAGGACATCAGAAATCAGGGGACTCTGAGGGGTGGGTGTGAGGAAAGGGCAGGACCCCAGGATTTGACATCGGGTGTTGTGGTCACAGTAGGCAACACTGGTTGCCTCAGTGGGCCATCTCAGGCTTTGTCCAGGGTCAGGAGAGCTGGGGTCAGGCCTGGGGAACCCAGTCTGAATCCAGAACTGCACACAGCAGCTCTTTCTTGACTTGGCCAGCAGAGGGCGTCAGGAGTCTGCAGACACGTTCCCAGCAGGGAAGGCGCCGCCTGAGCTTGGCAGTGAAAGCTCTCTCTGCCTCAGTCCCATCTGCTGACGGAACAGGAGGCCACCTGGCTGGCGTCAGCTCCCAGAGTGGTCCTGGCTGCTAAGCACACACCTCTCATTGAAATCGGAAATCTTCTCATAGCCTCTAAATTCCTATATCCTCTCCGGAAATGAAACAGGGACTCATGCATTGTATGAACTTGTCTGTAATGAAATAGGCTCAAAATGTGCCTGGCATCACCTGGCTGGTAGATAACATCATCAAGCTGG
>NW_004567103.1:81833711-81838249 GCF_000260355.1 Condylura cristata | reverse complement strand
CCCAGGATAACACAGGGCCCTGCATTCAATCTCATCTGCAAAGTCCGCTGTGCTTATATGGCAACATGGTCCTGGGAATTAGAACACAGGCAGGCTTGGAGGCCACATTCTGCCCACCACACTCACCTTTAGGGTCAGAAAGAGGCCCTGGGCAAGGCACCTGACCTCAGGGGTTAGCAGGAGTCCCCTGGCTCCTCCCCAGAGGTGGGAAAGCAGGGCAAAGACCCCAGGGAATGAGTGGAAATGTCCAGAGGTGGAAAGAATGTGGGACAGAGACCAGCTAGTTATTCCCCGCCCCCATCCTCCCCTTTCCTGGGCTCCCTCATTCCCTCACACTTGATTGTGTGACCCCAGTTCTTCCCACACGTCCCCACATCCCATTTCTCTTTACTTTCTGGCTGCATACAGAAAGCCCAGCAAAGCTAAGTGGGCCCCTGGGCCTGCTAGATGCAGAAGTTTCCCAGCAAGATCCCCAGCCCTCCCCTGGATGTGGGCTGCAGACAGTCCGGGAGGTCCTAGAACCAGAATGTTTAACCAGCACTCAGAGATGTGCGCAAGGTGGTGGGTTTGGGGGACCCAGTTTGGGTGGCATGGTGGCTGGATGATCCTCCAGGAGGAGCAGGGCTGGGGGAGCCTTAAGAAGGCAGTGGGGTTCAGGAAGGGTGCGCCTCTTGCTCTGTTAGTGGACACAGCCTCTCAACTCCCTTACTGCCCCTTGTACTTAAGGGGGGGTGGTTCTAGGGAGGAAGAAAGCACAGCTCCTCCTTGCTCTGTAAGGGCTACCTGGAGCAGATGAAGCAGAGAGGGTCTGCTGGTCAGGAGTGGGGAGCCAAAGGCTTAGCTCCAGCACCATGTGTGGGGTATGCAGGCTGCCACAGCCCCAGGACCCTGCAAAAGAAAGTATTAACAAAGCATCCAGTGGGATGGGGAGGACTCTCCCCACAGCAGAGTTCACAGATGTGACAGATCTGAGAAATGAGGCATTCTCAGGCTGCTCCCCCAGTCCAAGCTGCCCCTGCTCCCTCCTCTGTCCTATGGGCTGACGTCTCACAGTGCTCAATGCAATGCCCTCCACTTTCGAGGGTGCAGCCGCAAGAAGATCATAAAACATTCATCCTTAAAGTGATCCTCCTTGAGTTAGGCCTGCTGAGGGCTCCAAGTGCCCCTTCCTACAAGGACTTTGCACCAATCTGGCATCCTGATTTTGTACTCCCCACACACGGCCGCCTTCAAAGAGCTGACAGAGTCCAGAAGGCATGGGGAGTGTTCCATATCTGGCTCCCCTGGTCCAAAATGAGCACTGAAAATACCCTAAAAGAAGCCTGTTAAGCACTCAGATCACCTGCGACGGGGGAGAGGCTCATTTTTAGCCCTGTACTGCCCCCTGCTGGTCAGACAGGCTGGGTGACCTAAGGGGCTAATGCACAGGTAGGGCCCGGTCTTAGGGAAGCTTTGCTCAGACTGGCTTTTGCTGCACCGTGGGACTAGCCAGCCCCTCCCCCAGGTTCCGCTGACCCAGTACATTTCCGCATTCTTCCCACCACCAAGTCCATGCTGAACGAAGCTGCTATCGGAATCACATGCTGGCTTTTAATTATCCTTTCTCCCAAACCATTGAAGAATTTACCTCCAAAGAAATGAATTTCTAATGGTTGGATTTCGGGCCCCGTGGCAATGTTTTGAATGGACAGAATTGACAAAGCTCATTCTAGCATCCCTTGATGACTGACACACCCTGAGTATACAGATTCCATCATCTCCGAATGTCTTACAGAAATAGAATATCAGGGTTGGCAGTGTTTGTGGGGACTCGGTCATCATGGGGACCAATCTCACAGGGGGACACGATTTTGCCCTTTCTGAACCAACCCGAAACAGAATCTCTGCCAAAGAAGCTCAGGCTGAAGTAAATTCCTAGATGACAGATTTGCTGAGGAGTTTAAGGGGAAATATGAAGTTTGAATCACAAAGACCCCAAATTTTCCCCTCTCTGGATGACTCAGGGCTGGATGGCAGGGAAGGACTTAATGGGATGGGGTTCCCCTCTAGCTTTAGTGCCTGTTCTCGGTCCACACTCACTGTTTTATGATCCTGGATCCAGCTCAAGCCCGAGGGGAAGGAGGAGGGGGGAGGGGCGGTGGGAGGGGAAAGGGGGAGGGGCAGAGGGAAGAGGGAGGGGAATAGACTGAGGAAGAGGGGGGAGAGGGGAGATGGGGGAGAGGGGAAGAGAGAGGGGGAGGGGGAGGGGACAGGGTTTGATTTATTTTCTATCTCTTTTTCTCTCTGGACTGTATTGTGGGTAATTCCTTCAACTCTTTCCTTCTTAAACTGTCCCCCACCCCCTTCACTAATTTTTTTGCAGATGTGCCTCATCTGTTTAAGTCATCTGGCCCACACGTTTAAGCCACTTTTAACTTTGGAAATTGTAATAGTTATACTTTCATGTTGAGATGTTATATTTGGTTGTCAAATCTGTTTGGTCATTTTTGATCATTTTGGGTTCCCTACTGGTGTTTTCAATTTCCCCTGTCGTTTTGGGAAACATGAAAACATACCACTTTTTACTTATTCTGTTTCTGATAATCCTATTATGATGCGTCTCTGGTGGTCTCGTGCTAACATTGCTGTTTTGGCTGACACTTACTCTGGACGGATGGTTTCTTCATGTTTTGGCCCAGTTTGCATTGTGAGTTCATATTTAGCCAATCTGAATCTGAGGGCTCCCGAGGTGGACTGTCAAAAGCCCTGGAGAGCTTTGTGTTCCCACCAGCTGCCCCGGGAGCGCTGCCATCTTGGAAACACTAACTATGCTCAGCTTGGAGATTGCTCTGGTGTATAAACTCAGACCCACAGCTGTGTGAGGAGCCCTTCTGTCTTTATTTATTTTTTTTACATTTATTTATTTATGCATACAAGAACAGGCCAGAGGTATTGAGGGTGAGAGGATTCACCAGAGACAGCGTGGGGAGCAGAACAGGATGATCTACTGAAACACACTGCTGAGGGGAGCAGTGGGTAAGACAGAAGTCTGCCGCGCTATGTGGGTCAGGTCCCTGGTGGGATCAAACTCTCGTGCTGCAGTGGCTGCAGACAGCTTCATAGTGCTGTGCTTTAATCCAATGCGCTACCAGGGAAGACCCAACTTCTGTCTTTAAATATGGTGGAAGCATAGGTGAAATCTCCTTCTGTCTCTCTTTCCTCCCTTTCCCTTCCCCTCCCTCTTCTTTACTTGAGGTTGGAGGCAGGAAAGATAAATTTCCTTTTTTGTCCCTTTTCCCACCTCACTTTCACTGAGGAGTCAGCCTTCAAGGATTCTTGCTTTTCCCCAAGGATTTGTCTTGACCTTCCGAATTCCCTTGAGCCCAAGATCTGACTTTCCCCATCTGGCTGTTAAAAGGGTGTTAAAACTGGTCGCTGAGGGTTTCCTCAGCGTCAAATGCTCCTAGGACAGCCCTTGGCTTTCAGGCTCACTCTCTCCTTATCCTCCGCTCAGCCTCCTTTAGCTCTGATTCTCTGTGGGTTCCCTCACTTTCTTACATGTTCAAGGAGGTATTTAAAATGATGCTTGTGTTCTCTTACTCTACATGTCTCGGTTTTTGCCTTGGAATTTTTGTCCCCAGTATGTCTATGCTAGAAGTAGAAACTCAAGCTTCATTTATTTTATTAAACTTTAAACTTTTCTTACATCATTGTTCATTTTTGGACAATGTTTCACTTCTCCCCCAAGGAATAGTCCCTGCAAATCTCCCCTCACCACAGCCCCTTGAGCTCTGCCCTCCCTGTTCTGATCCCGTTCTTTCCCGCCCCTGTGGATGTCTCAGATCTATAGTTTGCCTGCAAATTTTATCTTTTTTGACACTGTTCTGCCTCCTTCTACTCCTATAAGTGATAACATCTGCTATTTTTCTTCTTCCTTTTGACGTATTGCACTTAGCATGATCCCTTCCAACTCCGATCATGTTCTGCAAATGGCACAAGTTTATCTCTTTTGATCATTGAGTAGTGCCTCATTGTGTATATCTACCACATCTTCTTTTTTTTAAATAATATAATAGTTTATTTTTACATCATTTTATACATTTTTTAAATCTCAGTTGTAATCCTCGTGGGCTTCCCATCACCAAGTCACCCATGTGCCATAGTCCAGTGCACTTCCCTCCCCCCACTGTTTTTGATCCCAGTCCCCACTCTACCCCCCCAAAATGTCTCTGGTATATGGCTGTTCATTATTCTTATTATTTTCTTGCTTGGTTCATTATACTCCTGCTATGAGCAAAACCACCCGGTATTTTTCTTTTTCTTTCTGGCTTATCTCACTAAGCATGACCTTTTCCAGCTTCATCCATGTTGCTGCAAAAGGCATGTTTAATTTTTTTTGGTTGCTGAGTAATATTCCATTGTATATATGTATCACATCTTTTTAATCCAGTCATCTACTTTTGGGCATTTGGGCTGCTTCCATGTCTTTCCAATTGTAAATAAAGCAGCAATGAACATGGGGGTGCAGGTATCTTTTTCAATCAGTGTTTTTGTGTCTT
>NW_004567103.1:81830899-81832101 GCF_000260355.1 Condylura cristata | reverse complement strand
CTTGGGCAGCTTCTTCCTACATTCACTTCTGTTATCTGAAAAGTGGGGATAATCCACCACAGGTTTGGGGGCACGGTGATGGAGCAACACAGGCTTGAATCCAGCACAGCGTCAGCCAGAGGGTGTCCCTAAGTGGTGGTGGCTCTCACGCAGAACACGGGACATGCGCTCTTCTTCATGGCCTGGTGCTACTTCTGACTCTTCTCCTTCCCTTTCGTGTGCGCCATTCCCCACATTTCTCTTGTTTCGAGCTCTTCCCAATCCTGGCTGGCTGGAGAGGGGTGGGGTGGGGCCCTCAGAGATCTGAGTTTCCCCCAGCCCTGACACGGGCCAGTTAGACCCTGCTGAGGAGTTGAGGCTGGTCTTAATAAAACCGGTGACGCATCAAGCGGTTCTGAGAAGAGACCTCTGTCTTAGCATCATTTCATTATTTCGTGGGAAAAACTAAGGCTACTCTTATCTCACCCGCGAGACAGGAGACTCTGCCTTGGCCCTTTGATGTGGCTTAGGGCGGCCCCATCGGGGCGCTCAGCACAGACTGCAGACGCCTGGCCCATGCTGCGCATGGTCGTTTGTGTTCTGATCGGCTCGCTAGACAGAACAGGTGTTGGATTTGCTCTCCTGGGTCAAGAGCAGCAGATGCCTTTGCTTTTGTCTTCCTCAGGGATCCTGCTGGGCTGTCAGGTTGGGCCCAAGAGGCCAAAAGGAGGCACTGAATTATAGAAAAAGCAGAGTGCATGGCAGAAAAACCAGGGTCCAGAAACCGTGCTTTGACCTTGATTTTCGGGGCAACGTGCCCTTATTAATGAAGCTCTCCAGCTTGTATGTTGGACAGATTTGTGGGTTTAAATGCCAGCTCTGGGGCCCTCCCTGGTGGCGCAATGGGTTAAAGCACAGGACTATGAAGCTGTTGAAGCCACTCCAGCAAGAGTTCGATCCTCAGCCCAGAGGTGATCCGCATCGCACAGCAGACCTCTCCTTTTTCGCCTACTGCTCCCCTCAGCAGTGTACTTTGTAGATCTATCTGTTCTGCTCCCAACTCTGTCTCTGGTGAATCCTCTCACTCCCAGCACCTCTGATCTATACCCCAGTTCTGTACACATAGATAAATAAATCTTAAAAAAATTGCCAGCTCTGTGATTTTCTATGGAGTGATCTTGAGCAAACCACTTAACTTCTCTGAGCTGAAAAATACCTTCCTC
>NW_004567103.1:81829714-81830203 GCF_000260355.1 Condylura cristata | reverse complement strand
GATTGTTTTACTCATCTGCTAGAACAACTACTTTATAGTTTTGATACATGTAACTTGACAAGTTCTTAAAACTGATTCCCACCCCGCGTCACCTTGCGCCTGGGATATGTTGCTCCCTGGCTGGGCCCCTCCAGGTTGGGGGAGGGGCTGCTGCTGGTGTGTGGGTGCTGGCTCCACAATGTGTGCTCTGCTTTGCTCTCCGTGCCACCTCCTGAAAAGTCCGGTTTTGGGCCTGGACCAAGTGCTGAGGCAGCAACAGCTCTCTGCCTGTGGGCTGCCTGCCTGGCAGTGTCATAGCTCACACTCCCTGCCGCTCCCCTCTGGGGATTTAGCATCCCACTCATCATCGGACTGAAGTGTCCAGGATTGCCTTTCCTGGAAGAAATTAACTTGCATGTTACACTTCCCACCCATAGAAATGTTGCCACCCAGCACCCCTCTGCCCTGCATGTCAGAGACATGGCTGCCCACCCACTCATGTATCAAATA
>NW_004567103.1:81816245-81828949 GCF_000260355.1 Condylura cristata | reverse complement strand
ATGTCATCTGGGTCACCTCCCTGGCCAGGAATTGAACTCGTGCTGCAGTGGCTGCCGAGAGCTTCACAGTGCTGCACTTTAACCTGTTGGCCACCAGGGAATGCCCAACCAGGACTCTTTCTGAGCAGTTTGGTGCTTTTCATTCCATATTCTTCCCTTCCCTCCCCTCCTCACACTCAGGTTTTCCAAACTCCCATGATGTGTTGCAGCATGACCCCAAGGAAGTCTTGGCATTTGCTCTTCATTCTGTCCCTCTTCTCTGAATCACACATTCTTGCCCTGGCCTTGCCTCTCCTGTGGGAAGACTGCTCTCCTGATACTCGCCCCTGGTCCTACCGGCTCTTCCCACCCCCCCACCACGGTCACTACCCAGATCACATTGTGAACAGCACCTGCTAGAAGGTCCCAACTCCTCTTCTAGGCAGAGAGCTCTAGGGAGGCGGGACCCGGCCTGCCGTCTGGTGTCTAGAGGGAGGAGGCCTGAGTCCTGCCCAGGAGGGAGGTTGGGGGAAGCTGTGGAAACTGAGCCTTGTTAGGTGAGCCACACTTGCGGGGTAGGGGGTAGCCGCCTCTGAACATAAATGCCCCAGGGGCCTCCAGTCATGCTCCGCCCTCATGCTCACCCTCCCCACCGGCTCAAGCCACCTGTACCCTCCTGTTCTCAGGGCGGCACCCCCTTCACTAAGGAGAGTCAGCCCCACTCTTGCATCTTTGCCAGGAATGGCTTCCCTCGCCATCTCTCTACCTATCCTCGAGGCTGGGTAAGGAGAGGGGAGAGAAAGTGGTTGTGTGGAAGACTTGATTGTTTTACTCATCTGCTAGAACAACTACTTTGTGGTATGTTCCAAGGGCCTAATGTCACCCCCTGGGATAACTTGTCTCCCACAATCAGCCAATCTCCATAGTCTCAAGCTTCCCCCCTCCTATCTCCAGCCCTGCTGGAATCATTTGCACCCCTCAGTTACCTCCAGAGACCTTGATTCATTAGTGACCAGTGATTCATTCTAAACCTGTGCCATCCAATATAAATAGAAGCCGCCACAGACATCATAAATTTTCAAGTGGTCATATTTTATTTTTTATTAAAGTAATATTGGCTTATAACATTATATGGGTTTCAGGTGTACGGCCTTATAAATCAGCAGCTGTACATGCTACATTATTTCACTGTGGAATCCCAGTTTCTATCCATCACCATAGGCACGGCCTCTTTTACCCACCTTATAACCTTCCTTTCTTATTACCACTCTTTTGTTCTTCAAGTCTAAGAGTTTGCTTTTGCTGTGTTTTCATTGTTCATTCGCTTTGTTTCTTTACCTACCATGTATGAGTGAAACCCTACCTACCGCATTTTGTCTTTTTCTAGCTGCTTTCTTTGTTTTTTTTTTTTTAAGATTTATTTATTTATGCATGAAGTACTAAGGTATAGGCCTTAGTACTTAGAGGTGGGGGTCGGTCAGAGGACTCACCAGAGACAGAGCGGGGAGCAGAACAGGCAGATCTATGAAGGACACTGCTGAGGGGAGCAGTGGGCGGGCCAGGAGAGGTCTGCCATGCCATGTGGCTTACCTCTGGGGCGGGGACTGAACTCTCGCTGAAGCTGCTGCCCCTAGCTGGCAGTGCTGTGTCCCAACCTGTTGCACCACCTGGGAGGGCCCCCAGCTGCCTTATATCAAGGCAACTTAATACCCTTCAGCTTGACACCCTCCAGATACACCCAGGTTGCTGCAAATGGCAGGATTTATTTTATTTTTTATAGCTGAGTAGTAACATTTCAAAAAGTAAAGCCAAACCAAATCATACAGAATCGATATAATTGATTTTAATAACTAATTGGATCTAACCAGCCATGTCTAAGAGATGATCATTCCCAACATACAATAAGCATAATCAGTTATCACTGAGAAATCTTACTTTGGGTATATCAAGTCTTTGAAACCCAGACATCCTGTCCAGGTTGAGCGTTTCTCTGTGCGCAGCTCCACTTCTGGGGCTCAGCCGCCACCCCTGGTGGTGACACTCTGCTTCTATAGTTCACCAGGATGCACGACCGGTCTTCCTGGTGAAGTTCCGTTACCTCCTCTGTACAGGGCAGATCTGGATGATAAAAGAGTGTTCAACATACATAAACTGCCAGTGCACATACGTGTGTACAAGTGTGCACGTGCAGGTGTGTGTGTGAAGCATTGCCCTTCTAAAATTTCATTTTCCTTGTTCAACAAACATGTGCCCTAACCACTACAGGCCATGTCTAAGCAGCTGGGGGTGTGATCAGAACACTGACAAACCTAGAGCTGCGTCTCAGTTCCTTGCTCCTCTTAGGTGCTCTGCACACCTGTGAGGTTCCAGGCCTGGAAAGGGGAGAGGAAGCTCTAGAGGGGTTGGAGAAGCTGGGATCTCCGCCGGCTCCTTCTGGCTGTAATGTGGAGAAAGGCACAGTAGGTGGCGATATTGGGCCACATTCAGCTTTCAACTGCCTCTTTCCATTCACCCAGATAAACCCAACACTACCCGAGACCTCAGGCCTCTCCTACTCCCAGACACCTCTATGTCACAGGCCCTAGAGTCCCTGTCTCCCTCAGGCCTTTCCATTCCTGGATTCTGGACCTCCAGATTCTCCAAATACTTGATCCCCAAATCTCAAACTATTTGAGTTCCAGAATTTAAGAGCCTGGATCTCAGACTGCCCAAGTTTTACAACTCCAAATATTCAGGCCCAGATGTGCCAAGCTCCCAGATCCCCTAAATGCCCCTCCCATCCAAGACCTCGGCATCTCCCAACTTGGGAGTTCTGGGAGTTGGTGGGGGGGCGGGGCTCAGGTCTCACGTAATGCTGGGTTTATTAGGAAGTCTAAGACTCCCAACCCCAATCCTCAGGCCCTCCTAACTCACCAGATCATCAGACCCTGTTCCCCTTACACTAGCCACCTTCAGACTTTTCTAGAATCCATAAAGCTCAGGTTCGTGAGAACAATCCATCGCTTCAGGACCCCCTCCCCCAAAACTCCTCGGCCCAGGGGCCTCTAGTCTTGTAAATCTGACTAACAACTTCAAGTCTTTCAGATCTTCCATGTTCCTACACCAAGACCCAAGTGTCCTGACTTCACCTACTTCCCAAGAAGGGCTCTCTGAGGGAGCTCTGTGCTAGGATGGCGGGTGCTGGCACTCCTGAATTGGAAAAAGAGGCCTCTACCTCCACTTGGTAGTAGCCCTGATAGATGTCTGGCTCATGCATATGGCAGTGAGGCTCCCATCTTGCAGAGATGAGCCAGGAGGCCCAGAGGAGGAGAGAGAGGAGCTGGAAGGCCCTCTTGAGAGCAGCTGGGGCACAGCCCCTCCCCCACCCCACTCTTAGCACCTACAGCACCCAGCCCTGAGTTATTTGCTCAGCGAATTCTTCCTTTTCTGTTTTCCTCTGACCCATGCAGCCTCATCACCCAGCCACTGACCTCTCTGAGGGCCTGTGTGGAACCATTCTATCTTCCCAGGACCGAATAATCAGAACACCTCCCAATTTAGCAACATCTGCAAATTTAATTAACAAGCTGTTTATCTTCCTGGCCCAGCAATTAATAAAGGTGTCAGGCAGAACAAGGCCCAACACAGCTTCCTGCAGCACCCTGAAATCCCCTTACTTCTGCAAGAAGAGCCTGGCCATTGATGGGAGGGGTGAGGTGGAGTACCCTTGCACAGGGGAGGGGAGAAGAAAGAGAGGAGAAAGGCAAAGCAGAGAATTAGCAGAGTCACCACCCATATTTCTTTTTCTCACCTTGCAGTGAATAGGCACCCAACCCCTGCAGGGCCCAGCTCTAGGCTACATTCAACCAAGAGTACCCCTTAGTAGGGCTGGGAGAAGCAGGCCCTGAATGCAGCTTGCAGGCTGATGGCATCAGTCATCATCTCTGGTACTGGAATTCCTCACAGTCAGGGGCTGGCCACTCTCCCACCCTGGGAGAAGAAGCAGGTAGCTGGCAGTTGGAGCTTCCATACCCTAAAGGATTCTATTTATTCTGGAAGCTACGCCAATGATGGAGATAACTCTGAGTGGCAATCAGCATTGTTTCTGATTGAAGCCACCACCATGACCCTGAACCTTTAGCTTGGGGTGTGGTCTCTTAGGGGTGCATGCCAGGAGAGGATCAAACTCAACTAGCCCAGCACATGCATGTTACAGGTGAGGAAAGGTGTTTCCTGTGCACATAAAAGTTGAGAGTGGCAAGTCTAAATTAGAAGCACAGCTAGGATGAGATGTCACCCTAGATTACACTCTGAGCCTCATTATCCCTGCACTGCACCCCGGCCCTCAACCTGGAAATAACCTTGAAACCCAGGGCTTTTTATCCATTCACCATACATCCTGGGGGAGGTTAGGTGCATGAGACCCTGGGATATTTTTTTTTTTTCAAGCCAATTGAAAGAGAAGTCCCAAAGCATCCATCACCCCCCACATTCTGGGAGACTCACTTTCATTGTCTTCAAAATCCCCAAGGATTTCTTCCTCCAATTTTCAGCAAAAACTTATTACACGGAGTAAAAAGTGATTGGGGATCATCACCCCACTACCAAAAAGCTGTCCTAGCACCCTGTCTTCTTTCCCTAGCTAGTAAAACTGACCCCTCTCTCTGTGCCCTGAACTTAGGGTCCCGGTTTTCCTTCCACGCTCTGGCTCTACCATCTCAATGTTGGCAGCCCTCTTCCATCTCGCCACCTTGAAGGAATTCCTAGTTTTCGTGCAAATACCTCTTCTCTTTGGTTCCTAATGTTTTATCTCCAGCCTCTGCATCTCCCTAGACCACAGAGGGATAAATACACAACCTTATGTGTCATCTCTTGGATAGTCTATGCAAGCCTCCTGAATTTAATAGGGTCCCCCGAGCAAACTCTTGCTGTCCCTAACCTCTGGTCTCCTAGTCCTGTCTCCACACTATTTGGGGAGGCTTCACTCACATACAGTTGGATAGATGGTACCTTGCCTCTGGTCTGCGTGAGGGGGGGGGGTGTTGTGCAAACTGCTCGGCCCCCAAGACTGAGCCCCCTGGAAGGGTTGGGGGAAGGTAATATGTAGGGGTCACCTTCACCTGGGGTGGGGTAGGGGGTTGCAAGAACAGCTGGACAGAGCCTCTCTTCCCCCACAGGGGATGGTTCTGAGATTCAGCTTGTGAAGCCCTTTAGGAAGTCTTGGCTCAAGCACCAGTCACCCTGGGGTGCTAACTTGATGGTGTCTCCTGCATGCCTCTTCTTCCATTCTTCCCTCCCTCCTTGGCTTTCCATCCCCCCCCCCTCCCTGCACAAGCTGCCCTCAGGGGTACCAAGGCTGAGACCCAGGAGAGGAACCACTCGGCACCCCCCTTCCAGGAAGCAACATTGAGTTGAGCATGAGACCTCCAGCTGATGTGCCAGCTTTCTCTGAAGTTGCACTCTCTGGGATGTCCTGCTCCCCACCCCCCAACAGGTCTCCTGTGAAGACAGGCTTTGCTCCAGCGTCCTTGCTGAGTGGACACCAGTTCTTTTGGGTCTGCATCACTGTTTGGGGTTCCTCTGTTCACTCCACTTCTTTCCTTAGTGAGACACCCCAATAAACTTTTATACCCCAACTTCCCCTCAGTGTCTGCCTCCCAGATGACCTAACTTGAGATACAACTTGATGGAGTTTGGAGCCAGTGAGGAGAGTGAACTGGGCAGAGAGGGGAGAAAACTGACATTGGGGGATGTTAATGATACTCTCCAAGTAATGCTCTTTGCCTCCTCCTCAGGGGTACCCAGGCAGGAGGGTAGGAGGGGGGTGGGGCAGACGGGGCAGTATGAATTTGGTAATGTTGAGGGACACCAGGAGGAGGGAGCCAGGTTCCTGTGTCGACAGAAGGGCTCTGTCTGACCTCGATCTTTGCAAAGGCTGGGAGCTGGGCCCTGCTCCCATTTGTGACTGGGGAGCCTCCAGCCAGCAGGAAAGAGGGGGTTAACCGGACAGTCAGGCCACTTGGAAGTGAGTGGGAAACGCAGACTGCCAAAGGCAGAGGGAAAGGAGAGGAGGGAAACCGGGGTGTGGGAGTTTGGGGGGGCAGGTAACTGGACAGGGTGAGGGGCAGGAGAGCGTGGCAGGGAACAAGCCAAGTCTCCTTTCCGGGCTTGGGTTTCTCCCAGCACCGGAGTGTGGGAGGCTCTTGTGGGACTTGTTCCTAATAAAAGAGGAAGGGGGTGGGGAGCAAGACCTAGCGCCTCTCACTTTCAGAATTAGCCGCTATCTTTTTTGGTTAGAAGTGGATGGCGGGAAGTGGCTGGGCGAAGTAAGATTTAGCCTTCCAGACAGGCTGTGAGAGGGGAGGGACGAGCAGCCCTTCCCCCGCCTCATTTGCATTTCAAACAGCCAGTTTGTTTTATCTCCTAATTAGCATACTCACCCTCTGCTGAAAACCAGTCCATTAAAGGAGCCCCTGCTCCGGGCCCAGCTCCTCCTTTAAATATTTTTAAAGTGCATGATTAATACACTTGCCCAGCGCTGCCTGGCACTGTGCTGGGGGTCAGGGGGCAGGTAAATGAAAGAAAATGGCTGCACTGGCGCTGACTGGCTGATTAATCACAGCCCCTTTCTATAAATCATGGCAGATGGCAGGAGCCGGCTGCAGGCCCGGTGGGGAAGGAGCTTCTGCAGGCAGGATGGAGTGGTGCAGAGGACTCCTCAGAGGGAGGTCCCTTTTGCGGTGTCCTGTCTTCACCCCGTTTTGTGTTGTCTAGTTTCCGGCCACACAGCGGACTTCAGGGCCCACCCCCCCACACCCACCCCAATCCCAAGTTCAAGAGAGGCAGTGACTGCCGGGAAGACAAAGAGATTCCTCTTCCTCTTGGACCTCTCAGGATCCAATCCTGAACAGCACATCTGGGGCAGTGAGGTTGGGCATGGGGTCATATTAGTAGATATATTGTCTTGAATTCTCCCAACATGTCCATTTTCCAGATAGGCAAGGAGGGCACACAGGCAGATCCCAAGCAGGGCTGACCCCAAAGTCTGCCCCTCACTGGTCTCCCTTCTGCCTTCTCCAGGAGGCCTCCAACCCCAGCGTCAGGGGTGGTTCCCTCCCCCAGGGCTGACCCTCAGGCAGCCAGCCTTCCTCCAAGCTTCACATCCAGCTGGGGTGCTCCTCCCTTGTCTAGGGACAAGCTCTCCCCTGCAGGTGTCATGAAATGCAAATGACAGTTCAAAATGTGTAGCAAGTAGTGTTTGACTTGTCTCTTGACTTGACTTTTGGTCCAGGCTCTGGCCACCATTGCTAGCTGGAGCCAATCTCAGCAGGCCAGCTTGGCAGGCCTGTTGTAGAAATGGAAGGGGGACAGCCGCCATGTCCTTGAAGCATGAGGTGCCCACCATTGACCCCACAGTTTCACCAGCAGGGAATGGATTTGGTGACCTGGTGCCTCACTGCCCTCAGATCCTTATTGAACCTTTGTGTCTCCGTGTGGGCTGGGTGTGTCCTTATCTCCATGAAAGAAGGCTCTAGCTTCTCCCAGGTTTACCCCATCATCGAAGCTGTAGACTGGGAGGTGGGGGCAGATCTATCTGGGGTTTACTCCTTCCTCTTGGGCTTCAGTTCAGTCTTGGATGGGGCATCCTCGCCTTACCCACTCACAGCTGTGTCTCCTTTCTAGGCCTGCGCTGCTGCTCAGAGGCCAGGCATAGCAGCCACACACCCCTGAGCCTGGTCAGCCCGCTCCCACTGTCACATGTGGAGGTTCACATGCAGACATGTGGAGAGAGAAAACAGACATGCAGAGGCACTGTTGGGTGGATGAGCTGATGCCCTTGAGAGAAGTCCCAGTTGGCCTAAGCAGGAGTGAAGGCACCCCAAGAGAAGGTGATCCTGGAGAGATGGCAGGATGCAATTGTAACTGGGTGGTCCCTAGGAAAAGGGCAAGTTCCAGGTTCCCTGCCCCACCCAGAAGGAGGGTGGAGCTGAGCAGAGGAAAAAAGAGAAGGAGAAGGAATCTGAGGAAAGAATGAGGCAGGATGGAAAGACAGAAGAAGACCTGAGGAAGCCACATGGAACAGCAAGCTGTTTCTTGACCCTGGACTGGGTGAAACAAATGTGGGTGAGAGACCCATGGAGAGGTTGACTATGGCAGTGTTTATATTGATTTTGATTTTGCTCTTTTCCTCCTAGACTTGTCTGGCCATTTCTGACCCTTTTCAATGGGTCCCGGCCAGAAGGTGCTTGAGTCTCATGGCAGGCTTTCAGGCCTTGCTTTGGGCCAACCCCCTTTGGGTTGACTTTTGCCCATGAGGGGATGGGTAACTTTGGGTGTTTGATTTAGAATTTATATTCTTTGTCTTCTGTATTGTATACTCACTGTATTAAAGTCCCTTTTCATTGAAGTCTTACATGTTTTGTCTTGATGCTGCGGATGGCAGAAACTATTTAGAGCTGGCAGGTTTGGGGGTTCAGTGGTGCCCCCTCTCCTTGCTCTGTAACACAGTGATACACGTTTTAGAGAGCTCCCTCTGGTCATTGTTGGACCACTGTCTGTTAGCAACAGAGAGCAGCAGGTGGGTAGGAAAGGTCATGACAGAGGTCCAGGTGACAGGCGGCAGGCGGGACTGGGATGGACACAGAACTGTCCTTGAGGTAACACTGAGGGGCTTTGCTAGTGGTGCTGGTGGGAGGGGACAGGGGACAAGCAGGATCCCGCCTGGGCATGACTTGACATGCTGGTGGGTGGTGGGTTCCCAGAGGGAGTTGGGAATCGAGGGACAAAGGCTGTGATAATAGTCTCGTTAAGCTCTAGATGCTGAGTTGACATTTAGGCGTGGACGCTAAGGGGGTTGCCCCGAGAGAGCCATCAGCTTGACCCATCAGCGTAAGGGGTGGCACTCACAGTCCTCAGGGTGGGAGTGACAGGAAGACAGGTGGGGAAGCCAGCACCCTCCAGCCTATAGGGGTCAAAGAGACCACACGGACCATGAAGAAGACCTAGAAGGAATAGCCAGCTAGGCATGAGGAAAACCAGGAAAATGTGTTTCTCTGTATTGTTCTGCTGTTTATGGGATGACAAATAATTTGAAATGATCTGAGTCAACAGCAGATATTTAATTTATTTTTTTTGATTTAGAAAGAGGATTTATTTATTTTTGTAATCGTTTGTTTTTACATCATTTTGGGCCTTTTTTCCATCTCAGTTGTGATCCCATTGGACTTCCCATCACCAAATCACCCGTGTACCATCACCATCATCCAGTGCACTTTCCCCCTCCCACCCTGTTTTTGATCCCATTCCTCACTCCACCCCTGTAAAGTGTCTCTGGTATATAGTTGTTCATTATTATTATTTCCCCCCCTGGTCCTTTATACTCTTGCTATGAGTGAAACCATCCAGTATTTTTCTTTTTCTTTCTGGCTTATTTCACTAAGCATGATCCCTTCCAGCTCCATCCATGTTGCGGCAAAGACTTGTGTTTATCTTTTTTTGGTTGCTGAGTATTATTCCACTGTGTATATGTACCACGTCTTTGTAATCCAGTCATCTACTTTTGGACATATGGGTTGATTCCATGTCTTTCCAGTTGTGAATAAAGCAGCAATAAACATGGGGGTGCAGGTATCTTTTTGAATCAGTGTTTTTGTGTCTTTTGGGTAGATACCTAGGAGTAGAATTGCTGGGTCGTAGGGAAGCTCCATGTTAAGCAGTTTGAGGAACCGCCAAACAGTTTTCCATAGTGGTTGTACTAGTTTGCATTCCTACCAGCAGTGCAGGAGAGTTCCTTTTTCTCCACATCCTTACCCACATTTTTAAGATGTGCCATTCTCACTGGGGTGAGGTGGTATCTCTTTGTGGTTTTAATTTGCATCTCCCTTATTACAAGTGATGTTGAACATTTTTTCATATGCTTGTGAGTCAACAGCAATTATTAAAAGCTGGTGGCCTGGGAGTGTTCCCGCCATCCTTTAAATGATAAGGCTGGTTCGACTGTGTGCATGACAGGGTGTGCTGAGCTCCTGCTTTCCCCTTGTCTGGAGCCTGGAATTAGGGGTGTGTCCTGAAGAGAGTATAGGCATCGCCAGTAATGCTCTAGCCAGCTTCACTGCTGAGAGGAGTTTCCCTAGAACCTTGAGGAGATTTGTGCCTGTTCCCCCAGACATCTCATTTCCCTTTGCACATTTGTTTTGTATCCTTTCCGTGTTCTAGAACAAAACTTAGCAGTGAGTGCAATTGCACACCAGATTCTCCTAATGAGTCATCTAACTGGGGGTGGTCTTGGAGGCCCCAACACAATGAGTTAAGTCAAATGGACTATTAAAATTTAGAAAAGAAAAAAGAAAACGTAGACCCAGTACTGACATTTGTAGGTTTCGACCTTTCTAAAAGAATTTTTCTCACAATCCTCTCAGCTTACCTACCTCCCCTCCCCACCACCACCCCAACTGTTCCCTGGCTCTTGCACAGATCCCGTTGTGCCAAGCAGGTATCAGTAGTCATCCTTGAGAGAGCCTGTCCCAGTGCGCCATCCCCCACACTGGCATCGGGGCTGTGCTTCATCCTTGCTACTCAGACCTGGTCCTACAACTTCCTAGGTGTATTCTGTGATCTGCACAAGCTTTTTCTCAGTCAAGCTTACTTTTCTCTGGTGTGAAGTGCAGAGGATAGATGAGTGGCTGGAAATGGGTGGAGGATCTCAGGCACTTTGGGGGTGAAGTACCAAGTCAGGTGGGGAAAGCCTCCCTCCTGTCCCTCAAAGATAGCCAGTGGCAAGGGCGAGTGGCCAATCTCCTGTCTTTCACCAGGGGGCGCTGTCGAGCAGGTGGCTGGTCCACAGATTTCCACCCCTCCCAGTTCCATGGGCTTCCTTTCTTTTGAATAAAATTATCATTCTTTCAGGATATTTTCTCAAACAGACTTTGGAACAGCTGCTCGAGAAGTTCAAGGTAGCTTTCACTTTGGATGTCAGAACTAAGTCGGGAATACTGAAAGACTTCAGCCACTTCTGCTGACTGCCCAGCCTAGGTCTTACCATAGCTGGGTGTCCTGTGGGAAGGTGCTTAGACCACAGGCTGTCCGTGGACCCTTCACTGCCATTTTTTATGAGTTTTGATAATCTTGGAAGGGTTGTTCATCTGTTCAACCTGCCCCATAGGCTGGCCTTGAATCCCAGTAAAGCCAGAGCTGAAAAAGCACTTTGGTGAAAGATTTCATGAGCTTCAAGGACAAATTCCACTACTCTGAGTTTTCTGGGGTTACTCAGCATGTTGTGAGGGCACCTTTTTCACTCCCTCTACTTCTTGTCCCGGAGGATGCCACAGCTTGGAGGAAGGGTGGAGCTAGGACCCACCCAGCTATGGAGTGAGTGGTTACATTCCGGGGCCCTTCCTCAGAATTCCTCACACTGGAGATTCTTCTTTGAGCATGGAACTCAGAGCCAGGCCCAACCTTACTTTCTGCCCGCCCAGGACCTCAAAGGTGGGTGCCTGGCTCCCAGCCAGCACTGGACAGCAGCATAGGCCCAACTAGAAACAAGCCACCCAGAGGCCCATGGTGGGCATATCCCTTACTCCAAGAGATGCTGTTTCATCAGACCCAAACCCACCTGGCCCAAGGGCCCAGGGAGTGAGGGGTGAAATCTCAGGATTGTGCCTCCAACATTTGTCCAAGCAGGCCGCAGAGAGCAAGGTGGCAGGGGGGAGCTCGGGAGTCAGCCGAGGCCACTCAGAGGCAGAGGGGACTTGGGACCAAGAGGTTGGGAGTTGCTAGCCAGGGCAGGGTGAGGAAGCACGACTGAGCCTCATAGGAGACTGGTGTCCTGAAAGGTCAGTTGGCCCCTGTGGTAGGGACTGGGAGGGGGCGTTACTGGCAGAGAAGAAGGGGACCGCCAGGTTTGCAAGGGCTTGAAGCCAGAATTTCTATTGGATGTGACAGAAATAGGGAACTAAGGTAGCTTCTTGAGCAACAGAGTGTTTCAGGGAGGGAGCTGTGTTGGGGATAGGAGAAATAAGGGAATGGGGTATTGGAAGGAGTCTTTGCAAATATCCCTGTTGGATCTTTAATGCGTAGAACCCCCTGGTTCCAGCTGATTACTGAGTGAAACTTACATGCTGCCATCAAAAATCACATTTCCAAATGGCAGGAGAAAATGCCCACAGTGTTATATTGAGTGAGAAACTAAGAAGAATGCACATAATCATCTATTTTGTGAGAAAAGTGCCTGTCAGGACACAATTACTCAGTTTGCTCCGTGATGGATTCTTTATGTTGCTTTTGCTCATTCTTTGCCAAATATCTGCCTTCACCTCCTGGAGAATTTCACCTTAGCACTCCCTGATCCTGGGGTAGGTAAGAGAAACTGGCTTCTGGATTTTGTGGCTTTTCAAGTCCATTTGAAAAGGACAATGTGGTGGTGGTGGTGGGTAGAGGGGCAGTGAGGGAGGTGTGTGGAAGGGAGAACTGGGGATTAGGGTGGACTTTCCTCAAACAAGGAGAGATTTTCTGGACCTAGGTCATGTGGAGGGGTAGGAGGGCCTGAAGGCCCCAGGAGGCCATCTGTACCAATGGTTTCAGGGGTTTGGGGATGCTCCAGCAGTATCAGTTTCTAAACTCTCCAAGATCTCCAAGTCCAAGAGAGAACAGCCTGAATGCAGAACCCCAGGCCCTCACCAGGGTCACTGAGGTGGACAAGCAGGTAGAGGTGACTCGGGACCCTGAGCAGCCCTCCTGTTCACACACTC
>NW_004567103.1:81809940-81814725 GCF_000260355.1 Condylura cristata | reverse complement strand
AAAAAAAAAACCCATCTGAGTTCTTTTTCCTATAGCTAAAAGCCCTCTCAGGTCAGTCCTGGGAAAGAAGATAGCACACATGACTATTTCTGGCTCTTGTTCCCATGGCAGACATTACTAATTGATGACCTTATTTTCCCTCTGCTGATCAGGGATGTGGCTTCAACAGTTCTCTTCAGGGCAATATATCAGAAACCCCAAAATAATTGAACAAAGTCATTACCTTGAATCCAGTCCTAACCCAAATGCCTCTGCTTATCTCTTTTTTTTGCCCATCCCATTCTCCTACTATCCAGCCATGTGAGATGTGTTGGTATAATCATGTTGGGATAATCAAAGAGAGTTCATTAATGAGACTACACAGTTGTGGGCTAATATATCCACGACTAGCAACAAGAAAGCTGTACTTACCTCTACATCAAAAAAAGGTAAGACACCCCAAAGGAGAGAGGAGCACTGAATGCTGACCTCTGGCTAGGGACATCGCTAAGCTGAAGCAGTCCTGAATGGAGGAACTGGTGGAATAAGCATCCTGGCCTCCTTCTGCTGCTCTCAAATCTCATGCTGGGACTCCCATTACCCAAAGTCAAATAAACCTGGAGGGTAAGGGGGCCCACGACCAGAGATACAGGGCCAAGCAGGTGTGAGGGTAGATTTGGGGCATCCTCAGAATATTTCAACCCACGGGACGGTATCCTCTACACCACAGGGAGGAGGCAGGGGCTGGCGTGGCTCACGGACAGGTCCTGAGTGTGCTGCTCGTTCTTATGCTCTTACTCTGCTTACGCAGTGCCATCTGCCTGTGTGACTGTCCCAAAACTGCGCCGGCAATGCCTACCAGTTAGTTGGTGTTCATGGTTCCTTCCTCTGGGCTCATGTTTGTGGAAGTGGTCCCTGCCCAGCTGGAAGATGAAGCCGACACCCCCATTGCTGGCCCAGGACCTGGACACCAGAGGGCATTTCTGACCTGGTCCGGGTAACTAGCTCTGACACAGAGCCCAAATTCAGCCAAAGTCTCAGATGTATCCAACCCCTACGTGGCTTCTTAACCAATTTGCCTCAGAGAGACAAAGATGAGGAAAGTGTCTAAGCCTGCTGACGAAGAAGTGTACAAGTTCCCGGATGTTTCATAATTTGTTTAAAACTTAGCCAAAAGGCATACATTCCTGTGTGATAGCTCCTCTTTGTTTTGACGTTTTGACAGCCAAAAAGTGGTTTAGGGACCCATGCTTGTGTAGAACAGCATTCTGGAAACTGTAGGCTGTCTCTGGCAGCTCTTGTACCTGACTGGTGGGCACACACCTGTACAACTCACTCCCAGCCACCCATCCTCCCCCTGGCCACCCAGAACAGGTTCTAGAGAGCAGCTTTGAGAAGCGCCCTGGGTCTGGCGTGACAGAAGCTGTGCAGTGAAAGAGCGTCCCTAGGAAGTGCTTATTCTCTCAGGGCCTGTCCCGCCTGGTTGGTGGTAAGTCACAGCGGCCCCTGCAGCCACACCTGGGGATGCATGAGTTAGACTCTCACACCATGACTCTTGTCTCTGGACCTTTGTCCGTTGTGCTCATTTTTGCCACCGACCCGCAGTAGCTTATGTTGCTCTGGCTCTCTGGCTTGTTGTCTCTGTCCCCTGTGGTCTGCGTTGGACCGCTGGCTATGTGAAGAACACAAAAGCTCTCCACTCAAGTCAATGGTATCGAACAGACACCTGAGAATCAGGTGTGTGCCATGGAATGTCTCAGGCACTGGACCAGGTGACAGCCACGGTCCATCCCTGCTCTTTGGGTCCTCACATCTAGTTGGAGACCAGCATATGACAGCTAAATGACAGTAGAGGGTGTCAAGAGTCGCCTTTCAAGTAGGCATGGAGATAGACCCAAGGGGCAGGTATAAATGTGGTTGAGGTATCTGGGAAGGCTTCCTGTAGGAGGTGATGATCAACAGGGTTTTTCATATCAAGATAGTCTTGTCTTATAGCTACTTACATCTCAGTCAGGACAAGAGTTGCTTTACTGGGCAAGATGCAGGGGCTTGGGGGATGCCCTGTCTGGATCAAGGGCTGAGGCTCAGCTCTGAGGAGAAGAGAGGTGGTACCAGTAAGGCTCACAGATGAGGTTGGCTCTTGCTGTGGCTTCCACCTGCATTCCAAGTGCGATAGCCAAAGAGGGCCCCAGAGGCCAAGGCTGTGTTGCTCCTGCACAGCTGGGAGGATACGGCCCCGAGAGTTGCACTGTGTGCCTCTTCATTATCGGGGTGGAAATTCCAACCAGCCCCCGTCCACATCACAGTCCTGATAATCAAAATAAATTGTAGCCTCTCAGAGTCCAAAGCACAGAGGCGGCTGGGGCACATTAATAAGAACCTTAGCTCGCAGCAATATGCTGCCACAGAACAAAAGTGTGGCCTGAAACCCCGCTGCACCAACCAGGGCCGCCAGGTTTATTTCCGGTCCTTACCTAAGCCAACCTCATTAGTCTCCCCCAAGTATGCTCCCCTAATGACGTTCCAGCAGAGATGGGGGCACACGTCCTTATGGTCTGGGCAGCCGTGGCTCCTAATAAAGAATAATAATAATAATTAAGAACAGCCCATTCAATTCTTTCTTCCCACTGCCCCCTTACTCCAGCCCATCCAAACTGGCACAGGACCAGGGGTGCTGGGTCCCTGCAGCAACACCCCAGGTTTATTCAAGCATGTTACCCAGGCAAATGGCTCCAATCCTCCTGCTCTCTCTCCACTAATGAACATCTGCTGGTGGTTCCTGGGAGTTCAAGGACTTAGGGAGGCGGCTTGGAGGTGGCGTAACCAGCAACCAAACAACTGTCTTCTCTGGAAGTCACAGCTGAGCCCACCTCTGTGCCTTTGGGTCTGGGCTCTCCCTCCAGCAACACCCTTTCTTTGCCCCTCCACGTGCCCCGCCCCACCCCCTGGCTTCCTGACATTCAGTCCTGTGCACCCTGTTCTGAGTGCCAAGTGGCTGTTAGAGTGCCCTGTCACCGTCTCTGAGACGAGTTCCACTCTTCTCACGTGTTTGTCTACCTAACGCACCAAGTCAGCATAATTGCTAGTTTATTAAATGCACATGTACAAAGGGTAGAATGCCTGGAGATTATTTCAGAAATAATCAGAACATTGTCATCTTCATAGCTTTACTTTGGTTAACCATCGACTAGCAGGAAGGTGAGCTCTTAAGATTCAGCAGGCTCAAGGGCAGTTATTGATGGCGTCCTGCCTCCCACTCCCTAACGTTGGCCACATTTGGCTGTTACCCACACAGAGACAGGCACAAAGGCTGTGTCCTATGATGATGGCCACAGCCCAACGGTCACTGCTGCAGTGAAGGCTGAGGACAGACTGGGGGTAGCACGCTGTGGGTAAGGCAGTAGGCTTCCAGAAGAATCTGTGTCCACATGGCCTTTGACTTAGGCTTACAGGCCTGTTTGATGGTAGAAGTTGGTGGTGTCTACTCAGTTGAAGAGGGAGAACTTTCCCTTTTTCTACCAAAAAGGAGTAGGTGGGGAAGGGCCCCAAGGGCTTGCTGTTTGGGTACAGACTGTCAGCAATGAAGATGATGGTGCCCTCAAAAGCTCATCTGGGTGTTGACCCTGCTGGGTTCGAGGGCTAAGCTACCCTAGGTAAACGAAGCCCCCTCACTCCCGGAAGGCCAGGAACTACAAGAACCCTCTCACTGCACTGCACCAGATCCTGCCTTCAGGAGCAGCTGCCAAGGATGTTAGTTCTTGCCCTCTCATCCTCATCATCCTCATCCCAGGGCCAGGAGAAGCAGGTGGACACACACACTGAGAACTCAGGAATCAAAACCATTTGTAAACATTCAATATTATTCTGTGGCAAGGCACCTAGCCTCCCAGAAAAGGAGTTAATTTACTTGTTGGCTCGGTGGGCGTTTCTGAGCCTTGGCCCTGTTCAGATTCGGGCCAGGAACCCCGGCACCAGCAAGCCAAGTGTCTAGTGTCTCTGACTTTATGGATCTTCCAGGGAATGAGAGCTAGATCTTCTGCGAGCACACAAGTCCACATAAATTACAAACCAGGACTGGCAGAGGGAAGAAGTAGGGGCATCACAGGACAGTTCGCAGGACCTGGCATTGTCTGTAGGGCACCGGACAACCTGACTTCTGAGGGCAGCTGTGGGCATGGAGGAGCATGTGGGTAGGGGCGGTGGGCTCAAAAGCAAGTTTCTGGGAATAAGGAAACTTCTGGGCCATGGCTTGGGTGGTTGCAGACTGATGAGATGGAGGCCAGAGGTTTGGTAGACGTGGCGGGGCAGAGCTGAGGGGCAGCGGGCCCTGCAGGAGTGCCCACAGACTGGTTGTTACTTTGGGCACAGGAGAAATGTGGCCATATTTGCTGACTGTAGAGTAGGGGACCCCAGGTGGGGCAAGAGCAGATGCAGAGGACAAGTTTGGGCTCTTCATCCCAGTCCTGATGAGAGGTGAGCGTGGTAAGCTACATAACTTGGCAGCGGTAGTGATGCCAGCTGTGGATGGTGGTTGGTGGGTGGTTCCAGCAAAGGCAAAGTTAGGTATGCATACATCTGACCACCTCTGGGGTGCACAGCATACCAGGGAAAGCTGAAAGTGTAGAGAGGCTGAGTGTTCTCCAGACAGAGGAAGAATTCTACAGGGACTGTAGAATGGTCCAGAGTCACAGGAGTTGAATATGGGAATTGGGGAGAAAGTGGAGAGGGCAATAAAGAACATATGTGGTTTAGGGGCCCCAGCCCCCATCCTCTAGGGCCCTCTGGCCCTCACTTTGCCTTTCATAA
>NW_004567103.1:81786187-81808190 GCF_000260355.1 Condylura cristata | reverse complement strand
AAAAAGATTTATTTATTTATGCATACAAGTACCGATGTACAGGCCAGAGATGCAGAGGTGGTGAGAGGATTCACCAGAGACAGAGTGGGGAGCAGAACAGTAGATGTACTAAAATACACTGCTGAGGGGAGCAATAGTCAAGACAGGAGTGGTCTGCTGCACCACGTGGGTCACCTCCCTGGCCAGGGATTGAACTTGTGCTGCAGTGGCTGCAGATTGCTGCACAGTGCTGTGCTTTAACCCCTTGCACCACCAGGGAGGCCCAGACTGTGTTTTAACAACCCTTCCCAATGAATCTGATGCATGTGCAAGGTGGAAAACTAGAAGCTGTTAGAACTGGGGTGTGCTTCCACCGTACCTCCAGAGCCCGCACTCAGGATGCTGCTGATCATAAAGGCTTCGATCTGCAGTCCACTATGGCACCTCCTTGGTCTCTACTCAGAAACATTTTGGATATCTTAAGGTTTTACTTGAGTGAGCTTAAATGTAGTCCAGATACATCACTTGGGAAATGTTCTCCCTGGTCAGACCACTTGTTAGTTTGGGCTGGAAGCTCTCTTTCTGCCCACAGCCCCTAGGCACAGAGGGCCCAGGGCAGCAGGGACCGCCCAGGTTTGGTGCCATTGCTCTGGCTTGAACAACTGTCACTCACCAGCTCAGGATGCCCCTGGTTAAGTCCCCTACACTGGAATACAATGAGGGCTAAGAGGACCCAGAACCAGGTTCGGTGATGAAAGACTGTTATTTGATGGGCTCCTCTGAAATCATTGTTTATGTAATTTGAACAAAGTTCAATATATATATATATATCAGCACAAGCTTCTTTGGGGTAAGGAGTTGGCATTTTATTCTGTTTTAAATAGAAGCTGATGGAGGCTTCAAACTAGAGTGACAAGAGCCAATAGTGACTCTTTTTTGTAAATTAAAGAACTATTTATTTATGCATAAGAGAATTGCGGTGTAGGCCAGAGATGGGGGTGGTGGTGAGAGGATTCACCAGAGACAGAGTGGGGAGCAGAACAGGCAGATCTACTGAAATACACTGCTGAGGGGATCTACTAGAGAGGCAGGAAAGGTCTGCTGCATCCATGGTGTATAAATACCACATCTTCTTGACCCAGAGTCACCTTTCTGGCTGGGGATCAAACTCATGTTGTAGTAGCTGCAGATAGCTTCATAGGGCTGCGTCTTAAGCCCTTGAGCCACCAGGGAGGCCCTAGTAATGACTCTTGAGCCAAGAATTTATTGACTTTGTTAAAACATCCCCTTGAACTCTTTGGAGATGAGAGGTAGGGATATCATTACCTTTTACTTGGGGTCACTGACAGCTCCCAGTTCCACAAGGTCAATAGATTTTCTAAGAGGTGTGCAAGTCTGGGAAGGAACCCAGTCAAGACACTCAAGGGGACCCTGTTCTCACTGCTCTGGCTCCAGCTCTGGGAGGTGGGCACCCTTCTTGACTCTAAGTCACAGACAAGAAGACTAAGTTCTTAAGAACCAGATTCAGCCATCTGACTATGCACACTTGGTGCTCCTCCCCATATACTTCCCTGGGCTGTGACGTTTGGAGGCAGCACCCCGCAATCTCTGTTTTAAACCTCTGGGGAATCCAGACTCTGCCTCAAAGGCATAGCAGGCTGACACACCCATCCTCTGAGTGCTGAGGAGCTGGGCTGACCTGGTCACCTGTCAGAGGAAGAATCAGGAGCCAGGTGTCCCCTAAGGCACCTTACTAACAGTCTGTTAAGCTCTCCATGCAAATCTCATTTTTGACACTTGCTGTGTGACTTGGGCAAGTCACTTAAGCTCTCTGAGTTCCTCTTCCTTACCTGCATAAACAGAATGGCATTAACACCTACCCCTTCGGACTGTGGGGCAATTCAACATAACTCCTGTTCTCTGCTCCAAATGACTGGTCCAAAAGCAGGTTTGTCTGCTTCGGTCTCCTTCCAGCTACTTCCTGGCCACTTCCAGGCTGCTGAGGCTCAGCACCGCAATCACTCCGGCTTCGGGGTCCTCACACACAAGGAGTTACAGCGCTAATCTGGAGGGGATCAACCCATCAGTTCCAGGGGGCATACCACTTTGACCCAGAAGCATGGGTGAAGGGCAGACATTGACTTGAAGGGGACATTGTCTTGTTCACTGTCCTCGGAACTTGGAGGAAGCCGGTGACACAGCAGAGTGTGGACATTAATGCAATCGAAGGGTAATTCAATCACTTTATAGAAGTTGATCTGTCCTTTTTATTACAATTACTGTCGGCTGGGGTGTTTCGTTCCATCATGGAAAATAAACATCATTTATCATACTTGTAAAGATTAGCCCCCGACAGCTACAGCTCTTGCTTTGCATAAATGTGTATTAATGTTGGCCCTGCCCGCAGTGTGGGGAGAAGTCTATATTTCACAAGACTGATTAGGCCCTGTCACCACTGCTTTAAGTAATGTCTTATCATGACTGATATGCCCCGACTGCAAAACAGCGAACGGGGGAGAGCGGGGCTGCTCCAGGCAATTTATGGTGGCACCGGAATGAAAAACAGACTGGGGAAGGTGGGCATCTGTTTCCTCTGGGCCCCAGCCCATCGCTGATGCGGGGGCTGCCCTCATCCCAAGGCCCTGGTCCAAGAAGCAGAAAGCCCAAGGAGCATCAGAGTCCCGGGCCCACTGGTCACAGCTAATTCCCTTGAACAACACACTCGCAGACCCCACTGAAGTTCTCTTCCTTCTTTCTTCTACTTTGGGGAGACTTAAGCTCCCTTCTCTCAGGAGTCTCTCTGAATTGAGACCCCAAGGCCTCCCTGCTTTTTCCCTATGCCCCAGCTAGGGACCTGATTGCCCCTCACCTCAACTGCAGTCATCCCTACTATGTCCAGCCCAGGCCTCTTTCCTGGGCTCAGGCTGGCATCCATGACCCCCCCCCCCCAACTGACTGTCCTCCAATGCCCCTTATCCTGCCTTGCCCCTCTTTCCATCCACACCGCCCGCAGTCCCCAGCATAACCCACTAACCAAAGCATGGACAAAGCACTCAGGCAACACCACATCTCCTGTAGGACAGTGCCTATGCTCCCAGAAATCCAGTTCTCTCTAGGCCAGCTGCTCCTCCTCCCTTCCTCCCTCTGCCAGACTCTCCTGCCCATCCTGCAGAGCTCCCTGGGAGACTCCACAGCTCCACTTCTGCATCTGACATGTCCCTTCTCTCCATGTTCATCCACTGACTCAGTTGCTACTCACAGTCCTGGCTTCCCAGTATGGCTCCCCCACACCTCCCCAGGCAGGAGAGGCAGTTCCTCCCTGCATGTAGGCAGATCCAGTCACTTCTCAAGACTTCTTCCGCACTCGACACCAGGGAGGATGACTGAGGGCAGAAAATGTGGAGAAAGAACTGACTTTAAGGGTTCACAGTCCTGCTACCTCTGAGCATCTAGGTGTAGAAAACATGGATATTGTTGGTTCTACTGTTTTACATTTAGGTTTCAACAGAATTATGAGCATAGGAACTTAGACCTAGCCTTCTGTACCTTTATTTAAGAAAAAGGATAATTAATGCAATGAAGATACTAGAATTGCTTTTCTTTACTGAGAGGGCCGGGAGTTAGCTTGTCCTGTCCATTTGTTCCTCCAAACCTATTGCAGTGAGTCTATAGTAGATGCTAAATATGTGAAATATGTGAAATGAGCAGCTGGAGTTGCAGGAGGAAGGTAAACGGTACTGTGTGGATGGTGGATGGGATCCTGGAAACACAATGTGGATACCAAGTGAGTAGTGAGCCAATGTGTGGAAAAGAAGGTGAGTTGGCTGTTCAGGGCAATTGGGAACATTTTTTAAAATTTTAATTCATTTATTTATATCTATTTTATATCATTGTTCATTTTAAAACAATGTTTAATTAGCCCCTGTCAGGTGTAGCTCCCATAGAATTTCCTCTCCCAATTCACAGTTCCTTGTGCTCTTCCAGTCCAATCCCTCTCTCTCCATCCCCTGCAGGATGTCTCTGGTTTATAACTGTCGGTTTTTGTTTTGGTTTGTTGTGTTTTGTATTGTTATTATTTTTTCCCCTATGCTTATTTGGTTCCCCTATATTCCTACTATAAGTAAAACTATCCGATATTTTTCTTTTTCCTTCTGACTTATTTCACTAAGCACGATCCCTTCTAGCGCCATTCATGTTGCTGTGAATGCATGAGTTTATCTTTCTTTTTGATTGCCGAGTAGTATTCCCTGGTGTATATATACCACATCTTCTTGATCCAATTGTCTATTTTTGGGCATTTGGGTTGTTTCCAGGTTTTACTTTTTGTAAATAGTGCTGCAATAAACATAGGGGTGCAGGTATCCTTAGGAAGGAAAATGATGGGTCATATGGAAGCTCTATTTTAGTAATCTGAGGAATCATCGTACAGCTTTCGATAGTGGTTCTACCGGTCTGCACTCCCACCAGCAATTTATGAGAGCTCCTTTTTCTTTTTTCATTACATCATCCTCAACATTTGTTGTTGCTAGTTTTTTTTTTATATGAGACAGTCTTACTGATGTAAGGTGGTATCTCATTGTGGTTTTGATTTTATTTACCCTGACTATAAGGCATGTTGAACATTTTTTCATATGCCTGTTGGCCAATTGTATTTCCTCTTTGGAAAATTTCTTTTATGTTCTGCCCATTTCTTGACTGGATTGTTTACTTTGTTTTTGTTGAGTTGTGTGAGTTCTTTGTATTTCTCTTTTGATCAGTCTCTTATCATTGTATGGAGTGCAAATAACTTTCCCCCAATCAGTAGAGTATCTCTTTGTTTTGGCTAATGTCTCTTGCTCTACAGAAGCTTTTCATGTTGATGTAGTCTCAGGTGATTATCTTTTCCTTCATTTTCTTTGTGTTGGGTAATGAGTATTTAAAGATGTTACTGAAATATTTATCTTGTAGTGTTTTACCTTTATTTTCTTCTATATATTTTATGGTTTTATCCCCTTTGAGTTGATTTTTGTGCATGGTGTGAGGTAATGGCCTAGATTCATTCTTTTGCTTATTTTGTTCCAGCTTTCCCAACACCATTTATTGAACAAACTGCCCTTTTTCAAGTCAATCGGGAGCACGTATTGAGGTAGGTGGGGCAGGTCTCAGGCACTGTCTCTACATCTATCTCATCTGAAACATGAACTTGTCTGACTTGGGCCTGGAACAAGAACACCCATTAAGGTCTGTGGCTGTTTCCAGTGTCCCCAGCCCACCTGGTGCTGTCTGTCCCTCCACACCATCACCCCCATGCCCAGGGGTATCCTGCTATTTCCACCAGTGAGCTCTTAGGAAGGATCAGAGTCTCTTCTTTGTACTTCCTCCCCATTCTAGGACAGAGTAGAGATAGGCTTTATTGCAATGCCTATACCTTACAGTTCACCCATATAAAGCATACAACTCAGTGCAATGATTTTTAGTGTATCCACAGATAGCTACAACCAACTCAACCAGTCTGTTTTAGAATATTCTGTCACTTTAAAATGAAGCTCTGTGCCTTTCACTATCATGTCCCTGTCCTTTCTCCTCCCCCAGCCCCTGACAATCACTAATCTGTCTCTGGGTTTCCCTGTTATGAACTCTCATGTGAACAGCATCATGTACATGTGGCTTTTGGTGAAAAGTCTATTTCACTTAGTGTGTTTTTAATATTCATGGCTATTGTTGCTTGTAACTCATTTCTTTTATGACTGAACAAATTTTCATCAGAGTGGGCAGACATTTTCTTTATCCATTCATTCATTGATGGACATTTAGGTGTTTCCACATTTTGACTATTATGAATAAAACTGTGTGAACATTGTGTGTATGTCTATAATTCCATGTCTCTTGGAAAAAGAGCTAGGGGTGGAATTTCTTAGATAGAAGTCAATGTTTCAAAGTTCCTCAAACTCAGAGACAGGTCTGCTGTGGGAATGGCTCAGGGCTGTCTCACTAAGGGACTATAGAGCAGTCAAGTAGGAATGGGGTGTGTCCTGTGATGCAAGTAGAGGTGTGATGTTCCTATTTACAGCCACGATTTCAGTATCTTCTAGGCCTCTTGAACATTCTGGCTTCAGACCTTCACTTCAGTGACTGGTGCAAGTCTCTCTGCATCTTGTGATCAAGCAGGCCCTTGAGAACTGTTCTGCCCATTGGGTTGGAAGGGGGAATAGAGTGTGTCTCTGTAGGGCTGGAAAGTTTCTCTGCTGATGTGAGACCACCATCACCACCCTCACCACCTCCCAGACCCTTCTTTCCATCCCTCATAGTGAGCAGCAATACTGAGATGGCGACTTCTCCATCAGTTTGTATTCCCAAGTGACTTTTAGGAACATAGTCCCAGTATCGACACGTAAGAAGAAGTAAACCCTTGATGTCTTAATCTACAATAATTGTGGGATCATTTGTTATTGCAGCATGACCTGGTCTTTCCTGACTGAAATTCCAAACATCTTTTTGTCAATGTCTATCCTTGCTGGCAGCCAGCCACAAACACTGCCTCGTGAGCAGTTCCCAATGTGTGCACATTCCCCCAGCTCGCCATCAAGGCTGGTCTGGGAGGACATCATAGATACATCCGGGGCATAGGGGAGGGACAAAGGCATTTATTATCTGAGTTCCTTATAAATGAATACCTTGATGACTGCCTTAAATTTCCCCCCAACCCCCACTGCCTTCTCTACTCCCTCGGATATCCTGGAGTCCACTCAGAGTCTTCCCTTTGTAGAACTCAGACTCAATCTTCTTGGCTGGGCAACCTCAGGGATTGGCGCTCATCTGAACCTCGTGTAACTCATTTGTGAAACACCTTCCCCTCCTCTACCAAGTAATCTTGGAGTTTGACCCAAGCACAGGACATTTTCTGTTTGGTACAGCAGTTATCTTTCTGGTGCCATCTCCTTCCCATCCTATAAGTTTCTGGAAACTCAAGGTCAGGTCTCTTGTTTTTCTGCATCCTTCCCTTTCCTTGGTTCCAGGACAGTGTTTGTAGGCACGTCATGGGTATTCCACAACGTTTTAGGAGTGAATGAACATCAGTGATTCTATACTTTAGAATATACTTTACATGCTATGGAAACATATTTCCTGTAATGCTCAGATGTAGTAATAAGTGTTATTTATTGGCATCTACTTCCTGACAAACACTGTATTAGGCACTTCATTTGAAAAAATAATAATGCTTATTTTTTTCTTTCGTATGTCAAAAGAATAAAAGTTCTCTGTTCAATACAGAAAAGTACATTCAATCTTCTTTAGTTCTACCAGTTCTCTGCAGTGGTAGCATTTGGATGAATAGCTTTTAAGACAGATGTGATATATCAGGTATAGACAGAAAGGGAGGGAAAGAAAAGGACTCACTATATAAGAGACTTCTTCATTAATTTTCAAATTGTTGTTATTCTTTTAACCAGGCATTTTAAATTTATTTCTCAACTTTATGCATAGCCACATTTTATACCAGAGGAAGTGGAGGTTCAGAGAAATGAATTCATATGCACCATGTCACATAGTCAGATGTGGCAAAGTGGAGTTTTAACAGAAATCGGTAGAACTCCAAAGTCTAGGTTCTTTCCACTTCACTTAACATACATAAGCTCCCAGGTTGGCTCTAAGTGTTCATACACTAGCTAAGCCACTGAGACACCATGTATCTTATGTGCCAGTGCATCTGACAGCATATGACACATCTGATTCACACACCTGTGGGCCTTCAGTCTGGACTCTGAGTCTGGACTCTCTGGACATCTAAGGAGGACATAGATGGGCTTTGGTAGATAGCAAGGCCCTGAAATCTTGTTTGCAAAGTTTGCTGGGTATCTGAGTGTCAAGTTTACAACATTTCATGAGATTCTCAAACAGGCCAGAATCACTGATGTATAGAAGGCAAATGTTCGTGTCTGTTGTGTAGACAGTTTTATCCTCACACCACCAACGCTCTGGCTCAGCCAGGCTGGGCACAGGCCCCTTCCTTGGCCTCGCCAGCCTGCCTGCCGCCGCCTCCCGAGGCCACCCGGCCAGTGTGGCGTGGCCCCCTGTCCACCGCCCGGCTGGCTCACCATCCTCCCCGCAGGGGAGTCTTGAAGTCTGAGGGTCATTACTGAAGTTCTGCTCTGGGACTCCCCAGTGGGACTAACTAAGCTTAGTGTGTACATATCCAGCAGAGAAGAGAAAATCTCAGGGTGCTTGTTTGGGAAGCACCAGTGGGCAAGCGATGCCAGGAGGGACTGGACAAGGGCTTAGGAAGATGGTAGAGCATGTCATACATGAGACAGCTCTCACTGAGGGGACCTCTGGACACAGAGCTACTGAATGGAACAGAAGCTTTTGGGGAAGAGAAAAGTTTTACTTTTCTCTAAAGTCTCTCTGAACTTTAGAGAGGTTAGGATCTTGGGTAAGTCAGTTCAGCTCTCCATGCCTCAGTTTCTCCATATATAAAGTTTAGAAAGATGATATTATAATTATATTGCTAATAGACATAGTTGTAATATAAAATTCTCTTTTACATTATATTTTAAAATGGAGTCCTGATTAGCATTAGAGCAAAACTAAAGTATCATGTTTGCAGCTAAATCACCAGTGACAACTAGCTACTATTGATTGGTTAATTGGCTTCGTAATGCAGGTTGTCCTTCTCCCAAAGGGAAGACAGGATGAAAGAAGCCCTGAGAGATGGGGAAGCAGGAGAGATGGTCTCCTGGACCACAGAGACCACGTCAATTCCTCCTCAGTGAAATCGCAGCTTCAGACCATGACTTGGTGACTGTGTTCCCTGTTTAGGGCGGCCATGACAAAGGACCGTGTGAACTGGGTGGCTTAAAGCAACAGGAATTTGTTGTCTCACAGTTCTGGAGGCAGGAAGTCTGGAGCCAAGGTGTCAGCAGTGTCCTGGCCCCTCTGAAAGTCCCAGGGAATTCATTCTCACCTCTGCTTTGCTGGTGGCTGGCAGCCATCTTTGGCATTCATTGGCTGACAGTTACATTTCCCCAATCTCTGCCTTTGTCTTCACAGGGCGTCTCCCTGTGTGTCTGTCTTTACATGACTGTCTTCTCACCAGGACACCAATCGTTTTGGATTGGAGCCCACCTTATTTCAGCATGACCTCAACCTAACTGATGGCATTTGGAACTGCTTCATTTCCAATGGAGGTCACATATAGAAATACTGGGGTTGAAGAATTCAACATATCTGTTATGGGGAGTGGATATTCAACCCACAACAATGACCAATAAGTATTTGATGAGTGAGAGGAGAACTAAACAGGTAGAGGCCCTTTTCTATGAGGAGACTGCAAGGAGATCAAAGTGAGCTCATTGAGACATGATTTTTGAATAGTTGCTGCTCCTTGGGAAGAATTTACAATTCACAGGACTGGAATTATTGAGTCATGGGTGGAGAGTAAATCACATGTGATCAAGGGTGGTGAAGCTACACAAGTGTGAACAGGAGTGGAAATGACAGTAAGGCTAGGTGAGTGGATGCACAGGAGGTGCAGCAACCTTTCATGCCATCTTTTAGGGGGTTTGATGTCATGATGAAGACATTTTTTTTAAGGTTTATTTATTTGTGCATGCAGAACTGCAGTATAGGCCAGAGGTGCAGGGGCAATGAGAGGATTCACCAGAGACAGAATGGTGAGCAGAACAGGCAGAATGACGAAGCACACTGCTGAGGGGAGCAGCAGGCAGGTCAGGAGAGGTCTGCCTCACCATGTGGGTCACCTCCGGGGCAGGTGGGAATCGAACTCATGCTGAAGTGGCTTTAGCTTCTCAGCGCTGTGCTTTAACCTTCTGCGCCACCAGAGAGGGCCCCATTTTTTGTTTGTTTTTTAACTCTGCAGAACAAATACAACTGTGACTTGTGCTTCATGATTTTATGTGACTGATTTCATGTCCTTTCAATAGTTCAATTACATATTAAACACAACATTTGTTAGACCGGGTAGTGTTACTGCTTTGATGGAAGCTTGGTAAGAAGCCTGTTGTTTTAGCCAGCTCTGATGTCTGAAATCTAGTTGTTCCAGAACTTAGAAGAACTTGGGTGGAGAATATTACATAAAATGAAGGCAAGTATCAGTTGGCTCCACTCTGCAGAGCACTGGTGCTTGAGCTTAGGAAATGCCACTTCCAGGATAAATCACTGGAGCATAAACTACTCATAATTTAGAGATGCCAACACGGTCACCCTGACTTAGAACTCACTGCCCTAGCTGTTTTCTGACTCCAGGCTGAAATAATTGGGCTTTAGTGCAATGAATAGAAACCATCTTAAAAGCAGATATTTTAAGCAGAAGAAGATTTAATACAGAGAATTAAAGATTTACTAAGTCATTTGGAGAATAGAGGGGTAGGTTCCAACCTGGGTCCCTAGAAACTGCTTAGAATGGCACAGAATAGGAAATTAATACCAGGAACATTGTACTGTAGCTCTGATGCAGAGACCAGGAAGTTGGGATTAGGGACTCTGGTCTTGGAGACAGCCACCAAGTGAGTGACCTAGGAGCTGGTGACTCGTCACTAAAGTGCTGAATCCAGCCTCTTCTGAAACCACCTCTCAGTTCTATGAGCAGGAGACTGGACCTTGCTAGAACACATAAACCTAAAACTATAAAAACGTGGTCTCCACCTCTCTATCTTCAAAGCTCCTCAAAGCACTTTTAACTGGAAGAATTTACTCTCAATCCAGGCCTTCAGGGTAGTCTGGGAAATGTAGTGTCAGTTTCCCAATCTCTGCAGTAAGGGAGGGCACTTTAGAGGGGAAGAAATAGATGCTGAGGCCCAGTGACCATACCCTATATACCAGAATCCCGAAGGCATGGGCTAGAAATCCCTAGACAAAGAGAAGGCAGAAAATGCAAATGCTTCAAGGGGAGAGAATGTAGGACTAAAACTTCCTTACAGCTAGATGGAAATGGAAAGAGGGGTTCCTTTTTCTAAAGAGGAAGGATTTTAAGGCATTAAAGAGAAAAAGAATGTCTGAAGACAGAGCCATCAATGAAGCTATGATGAACGCTTCATGCCATTGCTTTGCAACAGACACCCACGAGGCCCATGGGGCTATTGAGTACTTGAAATGTGTCCAGTGTGGCTGGGCACTGAACTTTTACTTTTCATTAATTTAAGTTGAAATGTACATAGACACAGGGAGCGGTAACCCCAATGTTGGCAAGGCCACTTAGATCTATTGATGGCTGGATCTGTGTGGGGGATGGGAGATTGGACAGATGCATAGGTAGGAAATAGCAGAAAGGGGAGGGGGTGGCACTCCCAGGGCAGGGGTGTGAGAGGGGTGGTAATCACTCTCCTGGAATGATAGCTGGTCATAGCTGAAGGAGGGAGAGAAGAAGGATTCACTCTGGAAGAGAAAGCAGAAACCAAGAAGAGGATCTTTGGGTTTTCAAAAGAAGTGGCTAGATCTGTGGGTGTCCAGAAGGCTGGAATACAGGAGAGGAGATCAAGAAAGAAAGAGTGGCCTCTCAAGAGCAAGTTTCATTTGTTTCCATGAATAGATACCAAAAACTGACGTGTGGGACATGAAGGTAAGCGACTGACTTGGGTCTTTCCATCAAGTGGCATGCAGCTAATTTCTACATTTGGCTTCCATCATTTCTTTCTGCCACATTAAAAAACTATTCTTAGTGACTAAACGTTTGGCAGTGATTTTTTTATACATTAAATTATTTTTTTATTGTGGTACATTGGTTTCCAACACTGACTATGATTTGGGTGTGCAGGGTCAGAGTTCTACAAATGTATGTTTATTACACCACTTTCATAGCATCCACTAGAGTCCAGGGGGTCTCTCCCAACGTTGCTCCCTCCCCTGAACCCTCTTTCTCTGGAAGTGCCAGTTCTGTAGTCAGATTTCTGGGTTTGTTTTAGTGAGTTGAGTATCATCCCCTCCAGTTCCACTCATACTGTGGCAAATGTCAAGATGTCTTTTTAAAAGCCGAGTGTTATACCACCTTTTCTTTATCCACTTATCTGTTGTTGGAAACTTAGGTTGTTTCCCGATCTTAGCTGTTGTAAATAGTAGCTCAGGAATGAATATAGCCCTTCACATTAGTGTTTTTGTCTTTTTTGGGTAGATATCTAAGAGCGGATCACACGGCAGCTCTATTTTTAATATTTTGAGAAATTTCCACACTGTTTTCCACAGAGGCTGGACCAGTCTGCATTCCCACTGCCAGAGTAAGAGTGTTCCTTTCCTTCCACATTCCTGTCAGCTCTCAATGTGTCTGGTCTTTGTAATGCAGACCTTACTTAGGGCTGTGCGGTCCTATCTTGCTGTGTTCTGATTTGTATTTCCCTGATGCAACCCCTACTCAAGCAGTCACTCAGAACTTGGCTGGTCAAGGGTCCTCAGTCCCTGGAGCCCCCAATGCCAAAGTTCAGAGGAGAAGTCCCTCACACAGACATGTCAGAGAGAGGACTATAGGCAGGGAGGGAGAAATCCAAGAAAAAGGGGGGGGGGAGTCCAAGTGGTCCCCATCTCCTTTTTGCTTAGCCCTTTTTCTGATGATGATTCGTGGTGCCTCAAGGGAAGCCTAGAAAGTATGGCCATGGTGGCAAATAGAACTTTCTAGTGTAGAACTGGATCCCAGTTGAACCACTTGCAGGGTGGTATATGGGTTCATTCTGTATGGTTCTTAGTGAATCCTGTATCAAGGTGGCCTGAGGCCCCACAAGATGACATTAGAAGGGTGGGAGATGAGTTCTGCTCTGGACCTCAAAACGAATCCTGGATGCTTGCACACCAGCTGTGCTGCAGGAGAAGAGGCTGATCCTTGCCTAGCAAGTCTGGCACCACCCCCTTGGGGCAGCAGTGTCCCAGCACCAGGGGATCAGTTGCCTGGGGTTCCTGGTGACCCAGGGGCACTGACCAGTGGGTAACCAGTGCATGGGATATTCTATGAGGGAATGAATCTCAGCTCACCCCTGGGAATCAAGAGAGCCAATAGCAAATAACAACCAAAATTTTCTGTTGGGTGGGGAGATAGTACATTCGGGGATGCTCTGGTCTTCTGAAATCCTCACCACAGCATTGCCGAATGAGTTGAGCAGGTATTCTTTTTTAAATTTCCCTTGTTCAAATGAGAATTCCAGCCACAGAAAATTGGCATCCATGTAACAAAGATGGACTGCCTGGGACTGGGCCCAGAATTGCTGATTTTCTTTGATCTTTGCATCTGTATTTCCCGCAGTAAGTAACATAGTTAAAACAAATAAAACAAAACAAAAAAAAATAAGAGTAGTATCATTTACATGAATTTTTTTTTGGTCAACTTAGCTATTTCACCTAAAACAAGATCATTTTTTTTTTAAAAAAAGTTATTTATTTATCAATACAGAACAGGGGTATAGGCCAGAGGAGCAGGCCAGTGAGAGGATTCACCAGAAACACAGTGGGGAGCAGACCAGGCAGATTGCGGAAGTACGCTGCTGAGGGGAGTAGCGGGCAAGACAGGAGAGGTCTGCTGTGCCACGTGGGTCACCTCCCTGGCCAGGGATTGAACTCATGCTGAAGCGACTGCAGCTAGCTTCCCAGAGCTGCACGTTAGCCCACTGTGCCACCAGGGAGGGCCCTTCAATTTGTTTTTAATTATAACTAATAATAGTGAAATTATTGGCTATTAGAAGAATTTTTTTTGCTTGAATGCCCTGTTCATAACCCCAGTCCATTTTAGAATGTGTCACATTGTTTTTTCTTACTGTATGATGGGTGCTTTCTGTACGGTGTTCCTAACCCAACATAAAACATAAATAAAAGAGAGGGAGTGTTTGGGGGCTTTTGAATTACTGTGGGTGGTGAACTTGCTGGGACCGGGGTGGAGGTGGGAGTAGGGCGAGAGCCAGCGGGGAGGACAGGAGCCCAGGCCTGGCTGGCAGTAGGTTTTGACCTTGTTCTAAGGTTTCCTTGCGTGAGTAGATGAGGCTTCTAGAAAGATGTACGTGTATCCTCTGGAGAAGGGTGAGATATAAATGTCAGTTGAAATGCTTGTTAGTTCAGGCAGCAAAACTTTTCAAGGCCCTTTTCATTTGAGGGTAGTCTGAGATGGTGGAAAGCAAAGTTTTGGAGGACTCCAGAAAACTGGCCATTGGAGGTAGAGCCGGACTCCCTCCCTAATGGGCATCTTTCATTATCATTATCCCCATTAGTGTTTTATTGTATTAGTTATAGCTAATTTACATTTTACCGAAGCATTGAAAACAGATTGCAGATGTTTGGAAACAGATGTTATCCTAATGTTAAGGCAGAACCATGAATATTTATGATGCTTATTGCCCGGATCAAATTACCTTGCTTAAACAGGGAGGCATGTTCTAACAACTTTAGCCAGGAACCTGGCGAGAGAAGACAGAAAAGTATTGATGAACTTTTGGGCACACTTCAATTTTCCTTCACGTGGGATACATTTTTTCTGCCTTCTCATGGACCTGGGAACAGGGGTTGGTTGTTATGGAATCAATTTAGGGATTTTCCTGCAGCTCAGATTAATTGGCCCAGGCAGCATTTTCCATCTGGCTTTTTCCACCGTCTTCTTGGAGATGGTCTGTTAAGCCCGCTCTAACTTGAGCAGCAGTGGTCACTTCCAGGCTGCAGAGGGGAAGCCAGGCTTTTGAGCTTTTCTTCCCACCCACCTGCTGGGTCCCAGAGCCACAAGGAGCCTGCTTAGGCCTCAGGATGATTGGAGCCTTGTATGGGCTCCAGGCTGACAGTTTCCCAAGCAGGGCTTCTCCCCAGTTCCGGCCACACGACAGAAGGAAACACCAATAGAAAAAGAGCCATTCCTTTCTGTCTTTGAAATCCCTTCCACATTAGAGAAATCATTTGGGAAAATGTGAGGAATCTTTGCTGAAGTGGTGCCTGGGTGATGTTTCATCAGCATTCCTAGTCCTTTTTGCCATTTTCTGTGCCTGTGCACGCCCTCAACAACTTCTTTCCTTCCAGGGGTCTTTGTGCCAAGGTCTGAAGCATCATATTAAAAATAACAAGTCCAGTGTCCAGGAGTAAGCATTGGAATGTTAATGACTGTGGGCCAGAAGAGTCCTCAACACTGAAGGACATTTGGTTTCAACCTAGAATTCTATACCTTGCCAAATGGTCACTTTAATGTAAGGGTAGAATAGAACTGTCGTCAGTCCTGAAAAACCCGGAAAATTTGATTTCTATCCAACATTTTGAAGGAAACTACGAGATGTGCTATAGTGAAAGAAGGGTTTAGAATGACAGTGAGGAGACCATGGGCTCTACAAGATGAGGAGAATGAAAAGGGGTGTCCAGCATGATAGTTTAGGGTGGCAGTGGTACATAAAGGTGTTATTAAAATTGAGCTTGAAATGTGAAAAATAATATATTTGCTGGCTCCTGACAGACCTGTGGGGCATTTGAAAAAAAGAGAACAGCAATAAACCCATAGAAATTAAGTTAGTGAAAAAAGATGTTAATTGTAGGAGAAAAAGAGAAGATGTTCAGGAAAAGATACATAATCATTGTTCAGTAGCAAACATATTTATATCATTACAACCATGTAAGTAAATTCTGTTCTTAACTAGGAATAACGACATACTTGTCTTAAGGAGCTAGGAAGAGGGTAAGTGCTTGGGAGTGAAAGAGAGCTCAAATCTCAGCTATCTTAACAGAAAACCAACAAGTAATGCTAAATGGATCGATTGGGAAACTAGACAGGAGCATATATTATTAACAAGAAGGTTGTTAGCACCAGAAAATAGATGAGAATCAAAAACCAAAGGAGGCTTTCCTGGTGGTGCAAGGGGTTAAGTCTCAGCACTACCAAGCTATTACCAACCACTACAACATGAGTTCTGTCGCTGGCCAGGGAGGACACCCACATGGCACAGCAGACCTCTCCTGTTTCGCCTGCTGCTCCCCTCAGCAGTGTATTTCCGTCAGTCTTCCTGTTCTGATCCTCACTCTGTCTCTGCTGAATCCTCTCACCCCCACATCTCTGGCCTACATCCCAGTTCTTGAGTGCATAAAATAAATAAAGATAAATCTTAAAAAATAGAGAACCAAAGCAATTGCCTTATGTAGGAGTAGAGGGGAGTTCAAGACTGCTATGTAAAATTTTTAATAAATGTTGATCCAAAACTGTATATAATATATAATTTTGGTAAAAGATAAAATTACTTTAAAAGCAATAAAGTTAATTTAAATTAAAAAAAAACTGGGGAGAATGAAAAATTATGAATAGTGCTTTGTGAGAGGCCTGTCATGATAATAACAGATGATGCCAACTCCTCCCTGCCCTTCCCCAGTGCCATCCTGCCAACCGACTCCTCTGGACCTGGGAAATAGATGGACCATTAACTAGGGCCTTACTGGGAGGAAGCCCTGGCCTAGCCAAGGGAAACTTTTTGATGCTTTGATTGTTTTGGCAAACAGTGAATCTCAAAGAAAAAACATTTCAAGAGATAAATAAAGGCTTTGGTGGATTTTCCCTTCCAAACACTTAAAATAATGGCCCTTGGTTAAACAACCTTGCAAGGGCCTGGGCTGTGTGATAATACATGGCTTTGTAAATAGTAGCAGCATCTTGTAAAGTGACGTAGAGCACGGCTTACCTCTCACTTAAAAAGTCAGCAGCTCTGTCTATAGATTAACACAGCTATGACGCTGAGCTCAGGAATTTCATATCGTCTAGGCACTAAAGTATCAGGCAAATGTGGTTCCTTGTACTAGTTATTTGTGTTCACACGGTAAACGCATGGCTAGTTGGGTGAGGTACAGGGCAAGTGAAGTTTGCATGTTGATAGCTGTGCAAACAGACTTTGTTGCAAGAGGCTATTTGTCCAAGCCCCCTATTTATCTAGCTCACCCCTCTATTTTCGTAGTAGGGGATTCTTTAAAATGTAAATGTGATATGAGTCTATGTGAAACCACTTCTGTCTGCCAGCAGGCAGAGTTGCTAACACAGCCACTAATGCCTCTTTGCAGGTAGAGTTGATCCTCATTATTCACAGATTTCCGTATTTGTGAATTCAATTGCTTGCTAAAATCTACTCGAAACTCCTCAAATCCATGCTCACAGTGCTTATGTGGTCAATTGCAGGTATGCAGAGAAACACAAATGTGAGTCAATCCATATGCACCTTCCCAACTGAGGTTGAGAACAATGCTCACTCAGCTCTTCCACTAAGCAAGGTCCTTCCCGGCCGAGTCAGTGCCATATTTTTCACATTTTTGTGCCTTTTGTTGGTGATTTCACTTTTTTAAATGGCTCTCAAGAGTAGTGCTGAAGTGCTGTCTAGTGTTCCTAAGTGCAGCAGGCTGAGTTCGCACGGAGAAAATACACGTGTTAGATAAGCTTCGTTCAGTCATAAGTTACAGCACGGTTGGCCGTGAACTGAATGTTAATGACTCACTGTATATATGTCTATAAACAGAAACATTCAGAGAACAAAGTGATGTATTGATTGGTTGACAAAAATGTGACTAGAGGCTCACAGGAACCTAATCCTCTGTTTCCCCCTGGGAGAATATTCAGTATTCAATAATTCAGTGTTCACTGCAGCATTAGAGACCGAAACATCAGCCAAAAGTAATGAGAACAAACTCTGGGTAGTTATGTTTATTAATAGTCATTGAGGCGGCTTCCCCAGAACTCACATCCTATTTCTCTCCTGTGGAGCAACAACCCTCAAGTTGGAATGGACTTAACCTAGCCAAGATCCAGCATTGGATCCTGCCTGGTCTAAACAAATTCTTGTGATGTTTTCCTTTTGTATTTAGTGATGTTCTAAGTTGGTCCACCAGGGTAAAGGTTGTCTTAAATTAGGTTCCCTCAAAGTAGGGTTGCCAAATACAGGACACCTAAAGAAATTCAAATTTCAAATATTAGCTTAAGTATTAAGCTATTTAAATATGCAAGTGTTTAAATATTTCAAAGGTTTTTGAAATATTTAATTTGTTTGCTTTATGCGCAATTTGATTTTTTAAAAGATTTATTTATACATACAAGAACTGGGGTGTAGGTCAGAGGTGTGGGGGTTGAGAGGATTCACCAGAGATAGAGTGGGAGCAGAACAGGCAGATCAACTGAAATACACTGTTGAGGGGAGCAGTGGGTGGGTCATGAGAGATCTGCTGGCTCTTGTAGAGAGGAGCTGGCTGGGGATAAAGCTTGTACTGCAGTGGCTGGTAATAACATGACAGTGCTAAGACTTAACCCCTTGCACCACAAGGTAGGCCTGTGAAATTCAAATTTGATGGGGCTTTTATTTATTTTACTGTATTTATTATTAGTTGTTATCAATATTTAATTATTATTGCTAGCTATGTCTTTGTTTGCCAAATCTGACAGGCTCTATTCAAGTGCCTGATTGAGGAAGTGCTCCCAGGGGAGATCAGTGAGGGGAAAGGGGGAACTGAGCCAGCGTTCAATTTCAGGGTGGGCACTGGGGAAGACAGCAGGTTCTAGAGGGCAGATCAGAGGCATAAGTGACACTTCACCTGAAGATAAGAGACGCGCTTGCAAAAACACCAGAGGCAACTTTGAGGGAACACTGACCCCTGGGAATGTCAGCTCTCAAAGCATCTCCAGGGACCAGGGACAAGTCTCTACAAAGCGTCCAATGTACTGGTAGTTACAAGTACACAGAACCGGCCCTCCCTGATGGCACAGTGGGTTAAAGCACAACACTGAGAAGCTAAAGCCACCTATCATGAGTTCAATCCCCACCCAGGAGGTGATCCACATGGCGCCACAAACCTCTCCTGACCCGCCCGCTGCTCCCCTTCAGCAGTGTACTGTGTCATTCTGCCTGTTCTGCTCCCCACTCTGTCGCTGGCGAATCCTCTTACCGCACCTGCACCTCTGGCCTGCACCCCAGTTCTGTATGCATAAATAAATAAATCTTAAAAATAAAAAGTATACAGAACCCATGTAAAGGGCCCAAGGGGTGGAACACCCACATATACACACTAGAGCTTCTGTCCCGTAGTTGGGAAAGAAATATGTTATGCCAACCAAGGCCTGTATCTGTATTTGTTATTATAAATGTCTCATATGTGTAAGGGCAGACAAATGGAGTGGGATGAGCAGATTCTCCCTAATTCTTATTCACACAGAACCTCAGTGTGTTGTTGAGAAATGTTGAGTAACAGGGTTATTATAAATGTAGTCAGTTAAGATGAGGTCATTCTAGATGAATGTGAGCCCTCAGTCCAAAATGCGGATGTCTTTATAAGACAAGAACATACAGAGAACCAGACTGAGGAAAGATGAAGTCAGAAGCCATAAGGAATAGCAAGGATTACCAGGAGCCCAGAAGCTAAAGATGCAAGGAAGGATTAGACCCAGAGTCTCAGTGGAGTATGATACTACTGACATTTTGATTCAGACTTCTGTTCTCCAACCCGTGAGAGAAGAACCTCTGTCCTCTTAAGCATTGGGTTTGCGTTACCGGTCTAAGGAATGGATGTAGCCACAAGGATGAAGCCACAGCCATGAAATGCAAAGCACTGTTGTGAACTCTGCCTACTCCATCCCTCATTTGGAACCTGACTCACTAGGCCTTTGCAATTTTGAAAGCCAGTGAATTTCACTTAGCTGTTTCACCCAGTAAGTAGAATGTAGTCGCTCTTACTCACAACTGAACTGAACGCGCCCTAATTCGCACTTTCCAAAATACTGTTTTGGGGGAAAGTGCTAGAGTCAAGTCCACGGGTGTGGACTACATTACCACAACATCAGCGCCACTGACAGAAAGGGGTTACTGGGGTGGGCACTGAGGGGTACCCTGAGCTTTTACCAGCCCAGGCCTGGATATGAGGGCAAAACTAAACTCCTTCTACCCAGTGAGACTCTGCGCTCACAGGATAGTTCTGGTACTGGTATTCTTGTATGGACATATTGGAGATCTAGATTTTATCACGTCAGGTTTACACCATGAAGAACTACAGTAGTCACTAATTTTAGATGATTAGAAACTAACATTAGGGCCCTCCCTGGTGACTCAAGGGGTTAAGGCGCAGCACTGCAAGATGGCTGTAACTGCTTCTGTGCAAATTTGACCCCCAGCTCCAGAGGTGATGCATATGGCTCAGCAGATTTCTCCAGTGTGGCCTGCTGCTCACCTCAGCAGTGTATTTCAGTCAATCAGCCTGTTCTGCTTCCCAATCTGTCTCTGGTGAATCCTCTTACTGTCCCTGCACCTCTGGCTTGTACTCCTATTCTGTATGCATTAAAAAAATATCTTCAAAAAAGAAAAAAAGAAACTAACATTAGCTTGTTATTAACATTGTCAATAGGTTTTTGGCAACTGTGACTTTAAGTGAAACACCAAGCAGTAAAACCATTTTGTCACGGGCTCATTGATATAAGCAAGAGTAAGTTCCTACAGTAGATGGTCACAAAAACATCACCCAGTTTCTAAATAAAGACCTCAAACACTTCTATTATAAAGCACTTATTTGTATTCACTCATTTTCAACTCAATTGTTTCAGAGCAGGGTCAGAGGTGACTGGAGCCTCTAGCAGCAGTTCCAGGGCAAGGTGGGAAGTCTTGCTGGACGGGACACCTTTCCATCACAGAACACAGGCACTCCACTCACTCTGGCAGGGACAGTGCAGACATGGCATTGAACCTCACGTGCACATCTTTGAGACATGGGAGGAAATGGAGTGCTGGGAGATTATATGCGTGCACACACACACACACGGGAAGAACGTGCAAATTCCACACAGACTGTGATGCTGACAGCAATGTTTTTATTACCATGAATGTGATAACCAAACAATATGAATGGGTGTTATTTGAGAACCAACAATGTAGTTATTTCCCTGTAGAATTGGTTAAAGACCTATATATGGGTGACCCCAAAAGACACTGAACCTGGACATATCCAACGTGCAGATACCCCTATTATAGGGCAGCCCAGTGTGAACTGGGCCGCCTGTTGGTGGGGCCTCACCTGAGCTTAAAATTCAGTTGTACTGCAGGCACACACAAAAGGGTCAAAATGGATTTATTTACAAAAGGGGGAAAAAAAGGAAACAAAAACTGGAATATCTTACCTGCTCGGCTGACTTAGAGCTCTGGTAACAAACTAACTGAAAGCCCCTAATCATGCCACTGGGAGAGCCGTTTCCCGAGTCAGTGAGTGAGCAAGAGAAAAAATGGCGCCCTATTTATCCTCCAAAGTCCCAGAATGCCTGCTTAGCTCCACCCTTGGGTCCTTGCGGTTCTCTCTCTGGTACTGCTGGGAGTTGTAGTTTCCAATCACTGAAGTAGGGGGTAGAGTCCAGAAAGCTGGAGTAGGGGGCGGAGTCCACAAAACTGCAGAGTTCCTTTAGGACATCCTTTCCCCCAATACCCCCAACCTGCCATCTCCTTTTGCTTTCCCAGCAGGGTTCATGGATCCCCATTTGACAGAGGGTGCAAGGAGGTAGGTCAGGGTCAGGCCAGTCTGGTGGCCCTGCGTGGCCCTGCCCAGGAATGTCTGCATCAGCTCTCTGAGGGCAATATACCCTTGTTCTACTCTTTTCTAGCATCTACAGTGCACGGAGACCTCAGTGAGATCCGAATTGTAAGTGGCGTCTCTAAGTCCCAGCCATAAAGGTCCCTAGCTGGTAAATAAGCAGTGAGAGTCAGCCCTGATAGACCAGCCCGACACTACTGAGCTGCCCCAAGAGACAGGACTGGCACACAGATCAATCTCTGGCTGACACTTGTTCTCCTGCCTAGCGGTGTGTGGCAGGTGAGAAGTCTCCAGCTCCCATCCACGCACCCCTGAGGTTAGAGGTAGTTCAAAAGGATTTCTAAGGTTATCTTCTAACTTAGAGGTGGACAACTGCTGGACACAGGGGAACACTTGAAGGAAATTCTCCTCTTCCTTCTTCAGGCCCAGTCTTTGAAATATTTATGTAATCCAAGAACAAGAGACTTCTAGAAAGAGAAGGCAAAGAGGACTGGATTCTGGGTGTTACAAAATATGCCCAAAGAATCGCATATTGGAGTGCTACCGGTTGAGGCTTTAACTGAAC
>NW_004567103.1:81771272-81784667 GCF_000260355.1 Condylura cristata | reverse complement strand
GGGCGGGTCAGGAGAGGTCTGCCACGCCATGTGGTCACCTTTGGGCAGGTGGGAATCGAACTCATGCTGAAGTGGCTTTAGCTTCTCAGTGCTGTGCTTTAACCCGCTGCACCACCAGGGAGGGCAAGTTAACTCTTTTTTGGGTCATTCACCAATTGAACACAAGATGAGGCTAATGTTTCATTTCCAACATCTCTGTCTCCACAGAGCCAGGCAGAGAAACTGTGTGGTCCACACTGAGGACGGTGTCGTGAAGCTCAGGAAGGTCACATCATCCCCACAGGGGTGGACACCCTGACCACTGCTTGGGAGCACTGCGTGGCACTCATTATCGGTCTTGCACTAGATGGGATTATGAGCCCCTGAGTCTGGGTCTGGCACAAAGCACATGCTTAACAGTCCCTGGATGGCAAGTAGATACGGGGACAACCTTGGACAGCCCCCAAACGACTGATGGACAGGGAAACTGGCACCGGAGAATCCAGGGCCGACACCTCTGCCTCTTTCTTTGATCTGTCTGGCTCTATAATTCTGTTCTCTCTGTGGACTGGCTTTCCCGAAGCAAGTGTGGTGTCAGCTCTGGCTGACTACGTGGAAGTGCTGTTTAAATCCCTCAGCATTGTGCCTCCCTGGTTGCACAAGGGGTTAAGTCAGCACTATGAACCTATCGGCAGCCACTGCAGCATGAGTTCAATCTCCAGCCAGGGAGCTGACCCACATGGCTCAGCAGACCTCTCCTGTCTCACCTGCTGCTCCCCTCAGCAGTGTATTTCAGTAGATCTGCCTGTTCTGTTCTCCACTCTGTCTCTGGTGAATCTTCTCACTCCCAGCACCTCTGGCCTGTACCCCAGTTCTGTATGCATAAATAAATAAATCTTAAAAAAAAAATCCTGCAGCATTCACCCACACAGTGCAGCTGTTCAGGGTCTCTATACCCAACTGACTGGCCACACTTGTCCATGACTCTACTTTGGTCAATTTGTGGCCCAGAGGTATGGCCCCTGCAAAGCATGTGGCCAGCAGGAAGTAGCAGGCACTCCTAACTCCTAACACCCTGCAGCGGAACAGGCAGCTGGATGACTTTTGTTCAAGGTCACTCGGCAGTAACGTGTGGACTGGGGATAAGTGCCGACGCTCACACCTACCCCTGCCTCTCCAGCCACCTGCCCTCCTGACTGCTTGCTGTCTGTTTTGCTCAGATGTGTTCTATTGGCAAATGGCTCTCTCTCTTCTGCTGAGTGTACAGTTGAGCAAGTGCACTTTTTCCCCAACCCCGCTTTGCAGTGGCACTCCCCTCCAGGCTGGGGGGATGACGCCCCTTCCAGGTTAAAAGTTGTGCATATGCAAATTATCATCTATAAAATGGCAGAATGTTCCCCTCCAAGGGCTTCCAGAAAGGACAGTTATGGGGGTTGAATGGCAGGTTAATTCTGATCCACAAATTAATTTTGTCTCTTTGTATATCAAGGGTGTGCGAGACTTATTTAATTTGAAATAAATGTAATTATAGAAATGAATGAGCTATCAAAATTTTAAACATATGATCCATCAATATTGGCATGATGTGAGTGACTGGTTATTATAAATAAAATGGGTCTTTGGCAATATGGAATTCAATTTCCCCCACAGAGTGTCTCATTACGTCTTGACATCTGGGTTAATGCTAAATTACAATCCTTAATTTCTAAATCGGAGCTTAATTTCTAAATAGGAGGTTAACATAAATAACCTCTCCAGCTGTGGGACTTCTGGGAGCTTGCAGAAGAGAAACTTCAGGGCACAACAGTCTGTGTTTCTGTGAAATGATAGGCACCTCCAAATTTTCACCCACCAGCCAAGTGCAGGACTCGGGGCAGAGGAAGGACCCGTAGTGTCAGCGCATCCTGGCCACTGAATGTTTCCACCACCGCATCTGTTGGCTGTGACTGGCTGAGATCACGGGGAGGACACACTGCCAGCCCAGACAGACAGAGCTCCCTGCTACCCGGGCACCCAGACCTACGACAGCACACTACATCCATCGACCAGTATCAGTCCATCATCCTGGGGGAGTTTATCCAATCTCACAGCACAGGGGCCACAAGGAGAAGGGCAGCACTTCCATCCAACCCACCCACCATCCCTGCGGGACACCAGGGACCTTCACAGCCCACATGCAAGATAAACCGAGAAAAGCAGACTGCTATATGAGATTCATGGAGGAAAAATACTGCCGAGCGAGAGAAAGCCACACTCATCCCGACTGCTCAGAGGAAAAAGGGACCTGAGAATGTTTCATTGAAAGAAGCAGGATAAAATCTCAGCAAATGTTTTTGCTTGCATGAACTTTCATCAAGAAAATCCATGAGGTCATGACTCCCACAAAACAAGCACAGGGCCTCTGGAGACAGGGAGAGACTTGATGAAGGGCATCAAGGGAGAAAATGGAGGTGGGTGCCAGGGAGCCAGGGTGTCTGAGCACTGCTGTCCTCACCAGAGGCAGGGAGGAGCAGAGTCAGGAGACGTCGAACTGATGACAAGTTTTCCCGGATTGCTGGGGAAAAAAATAGGTGCAAATGATAAAAATTAATAGATTGCATATGGGGGCGTGAGAACAAATTCAATATCATCGTGAACTAGAATAACTATTCCTAAGGAAGGAAGAGGCTTCTGCTGGAATGTCCTTCCCCCAAGTCAGGTCCGGCCTGGCCCCACATTCTCCTCCTCTGGTGGTGTCTCTGGTTCTCCAGGCCTCTGGCTGCTGCCGCCTGCAGCTGTTCTTTATCGTGTGCACTAGTTTATTGACTATTTCCTTACTTATCTGTAAGATCTCCAAGGGCAGGACTTTTCTTTTTTCTTATTCACTGCTATCTTCCCAGTGTCTGGAACATAGGTTCTCAATTGTTTTTGAAGAAATGAAAGTGTGGAAGTATCAATCAAATATATTACCACACAGAAAAATGACTAGCTAAGGAACTATGTATGTGGATCCAAAAGGATCAAAGCAAATGCCCGTCAAGAAAGACAAATTACACTAACACTTCCCAAAACTTCTCGAATTGCATGCTGAGGACCAAAAATCCTTACGCCACTAGGGAGAATTACATGCCAAGGGCCAAGAATCAAGCCAGCCTCAGGGTTTTCTTCAGTTGCTTCAATGCCAGAAGGTTGACAAAGCAGTTGTGGATATGAAGGGGAAGACGCCCAGCCTGAGACGTTCCAGACGTAGGCCGGGCTGGAAGAAGGCAACCGAAAGAGACTTCTAATGAATCTGCAGTCCTGACCTCCACCACGAGCCACACCTGAGAAAGTCAGCCCAGAAGGCCCGGCCTCTGGCCACCTCAAAGAACAAATGGAGAATGAGAAAAGCTGTGTTAGCAAACTCCAGGTGTCCCCATGCACTCAGCCAGCCCCAGCTGTCAGTAGCCCACCTCTGTGGCTTCTAGAATGCGGCAGCTCAGGAACCTCCTTCACAAGAGCTTCTGGGTGAAAGGTGGGGAATTCACACAGAGAAACCTTTCTAAAGCGAGGTAGGTTGGCTAGAAGAGAGTTGTTTTGCGGGGGCCCTTGGTGCAAGCTACAGAATCCAGCCAGAAGAGTCAGGCCTTTCGTGTTTCAACAGAAGTGAGGCTGCTTCGTTGCCTTCCCAGAGAGATGAGAAGATTTGCACTTTCAGCTAGGGAAGTGAGTATGTACGCGTGGGAAGTGAGATTGCACTTCCTAACTGCTTGCTGTTGTTTCTGAATAAATATTTTGCTAGTGAAATCGCTGGCAGCCTGTTTGTTGGAGGCAACTAATAGAAGGCATGCAGTTTAGTTATGAGGGTGAGAATAACCCCCCTGCCCCCCCCCCCCATCGTGGTGACACTAACTCTGTGACTGACTGTAAGATAATCCACTGAAAATGCCTCTCCTTGGGTGCGGCTTAATGGCACCCTGCTGAACTGGGCCAGGTGTCCTGAAGAGAGAAGTATGTCTCGTGGCCTGCGTCCTCAATGTCTGGAAGGTGGGGAAGGCAGAGGGACTGGGCAGCAAAGGGCTGATCTGGTAGCAGCCCCTGGGAGGATTAGAACCTCCAGTGGGCCTTGAAGCAGCCCTGGAGTTTCCTTCCCACCCACGGAGTCTTTGCGCCCTGTGGTAAATCCAGTTGATGGTTTCTGCTCATTTCTTGGGAGGCTTAATCTGTTTTATTGAATTTTCAGATTCTCAAATCAATACCTATAATAATGCCCAGCAGAAATAAAATTCCGCTCCAGGTATTTTGCCAAAGAGTTACTATTTACGTGTAGCTTGTTTCCCTTGAAGGCTTCAAGTAGCTTAATGAGTCTCACCATAAGGCAGCCTGGAGAACAGGGAGTCCCTCGCTGCCACCTCCAGGGACCTCACTCCCCTGCCAGGGACCGGCAAGCACAGCCACGAGGCCACTGGCCTGGGTTCTGGTCTTGGGAAGCCGGTTTCCATGGACCCTGGTGCAAGTCACTGAACCTCCCTACAGTGTCCTCATATGTAAAATGAGGGATATGATAAGATAATAAGACTTCTCTGTGTTAGGAAAATTACATGACAGTGTGACTCTCAGCCCCTACCAGGCCAGCTGCTGGTCACATTGGGGTGGACAGAGGAGAGACAATGGGGTAGAGGGCAGGGGCTACTGTCAGTCAGGTTCATTCTCTGGGATTCTGACTGAAGGGGAATTGTAGAGTAGTGGGAGGGGGGCTTTGAAAGGGAGGAGGTGTAAGGGGCTGTGCAGGGGACGCAAAGGCTGGTAAATTCTTAGGAACAGGAGGGGGAGTTGACCACCTGAATGGGAGGCGGGAGGCCGAGAGAATTGTGGGTTTTAGGCCACTTGAGTTGGGGTCGCTTCTCCTTGGAGAACCTTCTGTTCCTTAAGAGGGTCTTCTTTCTACTTAGGTATGGGGAAGATGGGTACTACCCCTCTGTGCCTGGAAAGCTCTGTGAGTTTGAAATGAGGCCATCCTGAGGTCTGGCAAACCATAGGGATGGTGTGCTAATTCTTCCTCAACTTATCCCCAGAGAGCCTGACTGGAGGTGGGTGAGCAACACAATTTATATTCCTAGAAGACAGAAGGGCAACCCCAGGATGTCCAGCTGCTCACCATTTTGAGGCTAGGGTGTGGTCCCTCATGAAGGGTTTGGTCACCCTTCCCACCACCTTTGCGCTCTCTCTCAGCAGTGCTACCACGAGTGGGCTTGGAGATAGGCAGAAGGATGAAACGAGATGTCTGTATCTCCTAAGAGGCTTCTCAGAGTGGCTGGCGCTGGAGAAGCAAGGGCTCTGGGAGCCTAGAATCATCCATCATTGGCATGGGGCCTTACATGCCCATGGGAAGCTAGTTTCCACGCTCCCTGAGGGTGACGGATGAAGTCAGGGAGTGTCTTGCAGCAAGGGAGGATTGAAGTTGGTCTTGAAAAATGAGAAAGGCGCATGACTGACTCGAGGATCACAGGACCTGAGACTGGTTTGTTTTGCTTCTAGGCCAGGAAGGAGCCCTGCTTTCATTTTACTCATTGGCAATAGAGGCTTCGGTGCTCATTGAGGTGTTCTGGGGATCAAGGACACACTGTGGGAGGGGTCCACTTGATTCAGGCAGCACAGGGATGTGTGGTCTGTGAAAAGTATAAAAACAATAATGAAACAGACTGCAAGTGGGTCTGCTTGTCTTGTCCCCTTACACCTGCAGTTCCAAACAATGGCAGGTATAAATTGTTCCTTTGCAAAAAAATTCTTTGTGGCTTTAAGTTCTAAGAAATTGCTCCGAGTGTTTACAGTCTACATGTGTAATCTTCCAATGAAGTTTTATTACTTATCCCTTAATAAACATTGGCGTCTACTGGAGGATGATTTGAGAACTCCCTGCTACACAGCCAGCCTCCAGCACAGTCTCAGCTGCATGAGCGGCAAGATCAAGTCACTATAACCCAGAGTCACTCGGGCTCAGCACATGTGCAACTCCTGTTGGAATAAACTGCTCAGGCACAGCCATTGTGGAGACAGGATCTCAGAACTTAGAGTACTAATTAGCATTCACTATGGAAAACAGTGAAGCCATGCAAACCTTGAGGTATAATGTTTTTGCTTAGTAGGTGCAGATTTTACTTCATACGTGAACTATTTGGCAGAATTCAAATACTATCTTTAAAATGTAAATTTATATTTTTAACCATTATTGGTTATTTTAGAATGAAATAATAAATCAAGAAAATAAAACATTACCTCACTGCATGATTTAGCGATTCCATGTAAGCTGTACTCTGCAGATGTTTATGTTTCATGATGTCACTTATTTGTTATGATGTAATTATTTACATAAAATATTATTGTCTTAGTCTTGAATTAAAACCAAGTTAAGTTGCTAGGTAGATACAAATAGTGTTGAGAATAATAAGTAAAAATTAACACATTAATATTAAAAAGTGAAAGTGAACATTTGGGATTCTTCATTTCATGTACTACAGTACTTGATTTCTTTTCTGTTAGGTTTTTCTTAATTTTCTTTTTCTGAGTGATTTTGTGTGTGGTTTGATGCTCAGTAAGAAAAAAGGATCACAGTTTGTTCTTTTCTGGGCATCAATACTTTCCAGTTACCTGCTAATTACTGGCTGTGATTTGTTGTAGAGGGGAGGGATGTTTTGCTGAATCCGGTGTTAGATGCACCAGCCTACTACATGGAGGCCTCTGTGTTTATTCTATCAGTACCTCTGTTCCCAGTCCACCTGGCTCACAGGATGACCCCAGGCAAGTAGGAGACCTTTCTGTGCCTCACTTTCTCTGGCTGAGTGGAGAGAACCATTCTCTCAAGGCTTGAGAGCCCTTAGGCCATGAGTTTCCAAACCTGAGTTGACTGGTATGTGAGAGAAGCAAAACTCAGGTGCTGAGGAGAGAGTTGTATGGTGCCAAGGGCTTAGACATACACAGAGCTGGCTTCTTCACTCACTGTCTCTGACCTTGGGTAAATATTTGTCCATTCTGAGCCTCAGTTTTCTCAGCTGGAAGAGGAGCTCATAATAGCTCTTTTTGAAGTCTGTGGTCATGGTTAAAATGAGGAACACACCCCCAGAGCCCAGCCCGAGGCCTCCAGTGAGTGTGCTGTCGAGAGAAGTAGGTTCCTAGGAAATCCCACAGCTTGGTGATAGAATGACAGAGACCTAGAAGAGTATAAGGAGGAAGAGAAAGATCTGTCTTACTAAGAGAAAGCGAAGCCAGGGCAGAGTTAAAGGAAGAGGGCTCCTTCCACATGCTGACTGCCCTGGTCTTGCCCAGTGTACCCTCAGTTCTTCCCACTGTGCACTGGCTCCAGTCAGACCTCCAGGAAGCACAACCCACAGCTAGCTGTCCCACAGAACCACCTGGACAGCTCTTAAGTAATTCAGGTGCCTGAACTCTACCCCTAAGATGTTGATACCATGGGTATGTGCTTGGAGCTCAGAATTTGTAGTTTTTAATAATTATTATTGAGTAAAGTCCATGTGACACAAAATTAACTATTTATACAGTGTACAGTTCAGTGGCACTTAGCCGACTTGCAATGCTATGTAATCATTCCCTCTATGTAGTGCCGAAACATTTCATCACCTAAGTAACCCCTCTCCACCCTCCCACCTCCCAGCCCCTGGCAACACCAATGTGCTTTCTGTCTCTACGGGCTGATGTGTTCTGAATATTTCCTATGTGTGAAACTACACAAAAAGTGACTTTTGGGGGTCTGACTTCTTGCATTTAGCATAATCTCAAAGGTCATCCAAGAAGTCACAGGCATCAGTGCTTCATTTTTTTGAAGAAGTCTGTTTAGATATTCTGTCCAGTTTATTGATTGGCTCTATTTGTTTCGCTTTGTTTTTGAGTTGTATGCATTCGTTGTCTGCTTTTAGTATCAGATTAAGATTGGTTTCAAATATATGTTTAGGAACATTTTTTCTTTTTCAAACTTTTGGAAGAGTTTTGTAAGTATTAGTGCACTCTTGCAGGTCTGATAGAACCTCACCCTCCCCACTCCAGACTGCAGCTTCCAGGCTTTTCTTTCCACCTACCTCTTATTCAACAAAAAATACCTCTTCTCCATGTTTTTGCTGGTGCAGTTTCTGCTGGATCCGATGTTCAGTTTCAGGCAGACTGCAGGACTCTCTCATGGAGTGTCAGCTCTTTGTTCAACTTTTTAAGGAACCTCTACGTTGTTTCTATTGCAATTACAACACTTTACTTTCCTACTAGAAATATACAAGGCTACCAATTTCTCCAAATCCTCACTACTTATTATTGTTCATCTTTCTGATTATGTTCAACTTGATAGGTGTGAAGTGATGTCTCATTGTGGTTTGCTTTTCTATTTCCTTAATAAGCAATGACATCAAATATCTTTTCGTGTTGTATATTTTCCTTGGTAAATGTCTATTCAAGTCATTTGCTTACTTATAAAAGCTAATGGTTCATTTAAATATATGGGTTTTTGTCTTATGCTACTGAGTTGCAGCAGCTCTTCATATATTCTGGACAGTTAACGTAATCAAACATATACAACATTTACTTTCATCCTGTGAGTTGTCATGCCATTTTCTTAGTAGTGTCTTTTGAAACATTAAGATTTTAATTTTGATGAAGTATAGTATATTTATTTTTCTTTGCTTGTGTGTGCTTGGGTATCACATCTAAGAACCCATTAACAAATTCAAGGTCATGAATATTTCTCCTTATGTTTTCTTCTAAGAGTTTTCACGTCTAGTTCTTTGATTCCAGTTATGCTGTGGTGTGAGTTAGGTGAACAATTTTATTCTTTTGTATGTGAATATTCAGGTATTCCATCGTAATCTGTTGAGACTATTCTTTCTCAATGGTCTTGACACTTTTGTCCAAAGTCAATTGGTCATAGATGCATGGGTTTATTTCTGGACTCAGTTATATCCCATTGACTTCTATATCTATTCTTATGTCAGTACACCCTTTTTCATTACTGTACCTGTGTAGAACATTTCAATATAGAGAAATATGAAGACTTTAACTTAGTTTTACTTTTTCAAGATTATTTTGGCTACTTGGGGGACTTTGAAATTTTATAAGAATTATAGGATTAGCTTTTCTATTTCTCCCATTTTCATTTTAAACTTGAGTAATTTGAGTTTTTTCTCTCTCAATAGTCTTTCTAACTAAGGTTTTGAAATTGTAGATCTTCTCAAAAAAAAATTTAGTTTTGTTAATTTTCTCCATTGTTTAACTATTCTCTCATTTCATACACCTATGTTTTGGTCTTTATTATTTCTTTTTAAAATTTTTTTCTGGTAACTTTGAGTTTAGTATGTCTTCTTTTTATAGTTCCACAAGTTTAAAATTAGATTACTGATTTGGATCTTCATTTTTAAATGTATGTATTTATAGTTATAAATCTCTCCCTTACCATTGCTTTCATCCATTAGGTTTTAGTATACTGTTTTTCATGTTAATTAAGGTCAAAATGTTTTCTGATTTCACTTGTAATTTCTTTTTTAAATTTTGCTACATTGAGTGTCTATGAATTTGTTGTTTAATTTCTACATACTTGTGAACTTTACATTTCTTCTTTGATTGATTTTTAGTTTCATTTCATTGTAGTCAGAGAAATCTCTTAGTGTTTCAATCTTTTCAACTTTATTGAGACTTCTGTGCCGCATATATGTCCTATTCTGGAGAATGTTCCATGTGCACTTGAGAAGGATGTATATTCTGCTAACATTGGGTCTAGGTTGTTTATAGTGTTGTGCTCATCTTCTATTTCCTTCTTGTTCTTCTATCTACTTGTGACAGCCATTATTGAAAATGGGCATTGAATTCTCCAACTATAGCTGTTCGACTACTTCTTCATTCAATTTTGTCCATTTTTGCTTCATATATTTTTCAGCTTCATGGCTAGGTGCATAAATATTTAGAACTGGTTTACATTCTTGATGGATTGTTTTTATCAGTATATAGTGTCCTTCTTTGTCTCATAACTGTTTGTGTGTTAAAGTCTATTTCATCAGATGTTAGAATAATCACCTAGTTATATTTTGGTTATTATTTGAATGAAATAACTTTTTTTATCCCTTCATTTTCAACTTATTTCAGTATATACTTGAATCATATTTTTTATCCACTTTACTAATTGTTTTTTGAATGGCAAGACTGAACTACTTACATTTAAATTAATTACTACTAGGGAAGGAATTACTACCACAATTTGTTACTTGTTTTCTATGTATATACCATTTTTGTTCCTCAGTTCCTCTGTTACTGCCTTCTTAATGATTAGTTGTTTTTTCTAGGGTGTTGTTTTGATTTCCTTCTTATTTTTTCTTCAGTTAGCTGATGAACATAATTGATATCCTGACTATTTAACAATTCCACTTGAATTTTGTCCAGTTTAGTCTCAGTAGTATACAAAACTGATCCTTCTGTGTCCCCATATAACTGTCACAAAATGCCTTTTTATACATTGTGTGCTGGTTAAACTCAATTTACGAATTTGTCTTTTAAGTCCTACAAGAAGAGTGAAAAATCACAATTTGGTGACAATTATATTTATCTTTATCAGTGGACTATGGCCACTTTAGATTGGGTGGGGATACTCTCTCTGAGGAGGGGACTTTGAGCTAAGATACCCAAGGAGGCAGCAATGGGAAATTCTAGGCTAAGTACATCAGGCAGAAGGAGCACGTGTTAATGGTCCAGGATAGAAATAAGTATGGCTTGTATGAAGAACAGAAGAAAAGGTCATGGGTAAGGAAAATAGTGAGAATGAGCTTTTTTGTTTTTTAAAGATTTATTTATTTATTTATACAGAGCTGGGGTACAAACCAGAGGTGCAGGGGGTGAGAGACAGAGTGGGGAGCAGAACAGGCCTACTGATGAAGTACACTGCTGAGGGGAGCAGTGGGTGGGTCAGGAGAGGACTGCCTGCCATGTGGGTCACCTCTGGAACCAGGGATCAAACTCGCATTGAAGCGGCTGCGGCCAGCTTGCAGTGCTGCATCCTAACCAGTTGCGCCACAAGGGAAGGCCCGAGAATGAGCTTTTTAAATGACATGGAGTCACTCTGAGAATATATTGTTTCTAGTATATTCTCTGCCCCTGAGTGTGTAGACCCTGTCAGGGTAGTATAGTCACTTCTAGAGTGTGCCGTCCTGTTTTGACAACAGAAGAGAAATAAGAAAAGGCATCTGCTCATTTCTACAAAAGAAATATAGAAAAGGTAAACCAGACTAAAGAGATTAATTAGGGGTAGAAAGAAGGGACCTCAAAAGGGTCAGAAAACAGCATGAAATGAACAAGATATCAGGCATTGAGGCAGGAATGACACATTCCTGACCATATCTTTTAGTAACTCTGACTTTTAGAACCACAATAGTGTTGTACATGTCCTTTAAATAACCAAATAAATAAATAAATAAATAAAATTGAAATGACTAGGGCCAGGGGTTAAGCCAAGATGAAATATAAATAGTATGAATAACATAACCACATTATAGGATGTGGGGAGGAAAAGAAATAATCTATGTAACTGGGGAAAAGTAGGCTTCTTACTCAGCCTATTCATTCAAATGTAGATCCTACCCCCAAACACCCTCACAAACACACTTGTATAATGTTGCATCAAATTTGGGCATCCTGTGGCCCTATGAATTTGATACACAACATTAACTACCTCAGGTGGTAAAAGCTGGTGCCATCTACTGAGATGAAGACTGGAGGAGAAGAACTCTTGGGGGTGCATGTTAACTTGGAGGTACCTGCTAGACATCAGAGGGAATACCAAGCAGGCAGATTGATCGATCTCTCACACTGGTGCCAGGTGCAAAGTCAAGTGAGACATGCCCTTGTTTTCTAGGCGTTTGCTATATGGTGGGGAGTCAGGCCTAAAACAGATATTTCAGCAAAATATGACAAGTTCTCTCCTGAGACTTTATCATGTGTTCTGCCTAGAGCTGGGCCTAGCTAGGGAGAAAGGAATCCAAGCTGATTTGGCAGGAATCGACCCCTTGGGGTCCCCTACTTCTCTCCCCCAAAACTCATTGTCAGCATGTGATGCAAAGGCCAGATCCAGAAGGAAATGAGTCATTTTATTTCATTTCATTTTTACAACCAATGCATTTAACTGAGTTGGTCCTGTTTTCCAGTACTTGGTAAGTCAGGTCAACAACATTGAGCAGGCACAGACATAGCTATGCAGAAGTGTGTGTGCGTGCAACACACACACACACCATTTTTCTGGCTTCCAAATTTCTTAAGTGTTAGGTCATTTTCCTTCCTGGCCAAATGGCGGTCTGCCAAGTGCTGGGCCAGCCCATAAATCGTCCCGCCCGTAATATAAAACATAGCCCTTATTGACAGCAGGTCTGCTCATAGCAGCCGCACTGCCAGCTCGTAAAGCAGAGCCCGGTGTCACTCCCACCAGGCCGAGGCAATAAAGGACGTGGGGGAATTACCTCGTGCTCCACAGCTGGCCGCACGGCGGGGACAAGACTGGCCCTTGCGGGGACAAGGAGAACCTGACGTGTTCGTCTCTTGCCTTGTAAAGAACTAACCGTTAGACTGTTCGAACTAACTCCTCCCCTGGCCCTGAACAAGACTATCAGGGAGAGAGGCAGCTCCCTGAAAGAGCCACTGGCCCCCAATCCTGACCACACAGTGGAATCCAAAATTCTCAGATAGGAGGGAAATGTCACCTCTGGCTCTTTGAACAGTGTGTAGCTGGGGCTGGTTTCAACGAGGTTTGCTGTGCCCAAAGACCTTGGGTCATGTCAGACCAAGGCGTGCAAGACTCCAGCTCAGACCACCCCTGAGCAGCACAGCCCTGCTGGAATCAGGTTCCCCAGGGAAGGGGGTTTTCCCTTCATTTAGAGATCCCCCTCAGAAGGTCCTCAGGGACTACTCCCTCCCCAGGACTATCTATGCCCAACTCTTCATTTTCTTGCATCTCTGACATCCTCTGTCCCCAAAGACCACCTCCACCTTATGTCAAAATTCAGAAGAATCTCTTTCTTCTTCCCAATGTCAAGGCTACCTCTGTCGGCTGCCTTCCTTTCTTCTCTCTTGTTTCAACAGGGATATTGTCCCGCCTGTCTAAGGTCAATCTCCCCCTACCTTGCTGGCTGCCCACATTTTGACTCCCACCATTCACCCTGATACTCATCTTCCCCTTGCCTGTGTCTCTCTCTCTCAACTGGATCCCTCTCGGCAATTCTTTCCCATTTAAAAAATCACAAAAACAGCCCTCCCTGGTGGCGCAGCGGGTTAAAGTACAGCACTAAGAAGCTAAAGCCACTTCCGCATGAGTTCAATTCCCGCCTGCCCCAGAGGAGATCCACATGGTGTGGCAGACCTCTCCTGACCTGCCCGCTGCTCCCCTCAGCAGTGTACTTTGTCGATCTGCCTGTTCTGCTCCCCACTCTG
>NW_004567103.1:81754698-81771172 GCF_000260355.1 Condylura cristata | reverse complement strand
CATCTCTGGCCTGTACCCCACTTCTGTATGAATAAATAAATAAATCTTTTTAAAAAAATCACAAAACCCTTCTTTAGCTATTGTTCTCTTTCCCGTTCCCTTTGGTGGGCAAACTTTTTGAGAGTTGACTCTGATTGTTTTCTTCATTTCCTACTTCCCACTCCTTGTTCTCTCCAACCTGGCTTCTGCTCTGTCACGCACCAACACTTTTCCTGCTCTTATCACCGATAAACTCATGCAGCCAGTAGCTATTACACGATGAATCTGAGAGTTCGGGGGGGGGAGGGAACTTTTCAAAAATAATACTTTTAAAAAAATTAAAAAGTGATAATTTATATAGGTTGGTCAAGAGACAAAGACCTGAAAGAGATGAGAAGTGAGTCATGTGTATAACAGGAGAAAATATTTTCAGGCAGTTGGGAATGGTAAGTGCAAAAGTCCTGAGGCAGAATATGTAAGGAGTATACAGGGGACAGAAGAGGTGGGTGAAGAGGAATGGAGGACCATGGATTCTGAGGAAGTCCTTTGTTCCACAGGGCCTGGGTTGGTGGGAGTGGCACAAGGTCAGTGCCAAGCAGAGAAATGACCTGGTCTGAAAGTACATGGACTGGAAAGTGAGAATAAACTGGGAGAGGATGGTGGGAGCAGATGGACCAGTGACGAGGCTGAGGTGAGATGCGGTTATAGCAGTGGAATGGAGTTCTGATAGCCAGCGCTCCCAGAGGCAAAAGGAAGAGCTCCGGTCTGATCCTTCCCTGCTGAATTGCTCCTATCCATGTGGTGGGTTCGCCTGCACATTTTGGGGAATCAGATACTAATGGGCTCCAGGACAACATGGGGCCCACAGGGGTCCACAAGGATTATAATGAAAGTGAACAGATTCTGGAATGTCTCTGAACTTAGAGCCAAAGGATTTCCTGATAGGTTGGTTGTAGGCTTGGGATGACTGGAGGGCCGGCCAGTCAGTGATGGGTGACTGGCAGCGCCCCCCACGGTACAGCCCCACCTGGAAATGCTTGCTCCTCCCTGAGCTCTCTGGCATTGCCCCCCACCACGACCCCCCCAACACACACACACCTCTGCTTTCCCTCCTCCTTTCGCCCTTCCTTCTCAACCCCCTGGTAGCTTCACCCTCCTTGATCTGGCTCTTGATTACTGGGGTTTCTCAGGTCTTTCTGGAGGTCCTCTGGGGCACTGCTGCACCCTGGTGAGCTCATTCATGGCTCCCACAGCTTCCTTGCAGCTGACTCACATGTGGGCAGCCTGGCCTTGGTCCCCGGAGCTCCGGGTGTTCTGTCATCTCAGATGCCTAAAGCACACCAAGCTCATGTGGGTGCCAGAATGGCTCTCTCGGTCATTATGTTTGGACACTGGTTTCCCTAACTAGGAGGATTCCCCCTTAGGGGGGCTATGGGGGTGCCTCTCACCTTCCCACTGCTTCTCACCCACCTTCCTTATTTGACCCAAGATGATAAGCTCCCTGCTGATCTCTGGCTCCAGGTGAACCAAAACTGCAGCTCTAGTCTGTCTGTGGAAAGTAGAGTGATGGTTCACACTTTTTCAAGAATGCACCTTCTTTCCTCCCTTCCCCATACTTCTCTGCCCCTTCTTTTCCTTCCCCTTTCCTCTCCTCCTTTGCCTTAGCTCTCCTTCCCTCTTCTTGCCCTTCATTTCCCTAACCTTTCCTTTCTCCCTCTCTCCCTCCCTGTCTGTAGTCAGCTTTTCCAACACCATTGGTTGAAAAGAGTATCATTTTTCCATTGAATTATCTTTGCACCTTTGTCAAAAATAAATTGGTCATATATGTATGATCTATTTCTGGATCCTCTATCCAGGAATTGACAAAGATTTTTTTTTTGTAAAGGACCAAATATTAAATACTTTAGGATTTTTGGACCGTAGTCTCTATCTCATAGCCCTGTCTTTAAAATAAAACTTTAAAGATGTTAAAACTATTCTTAGCTCACAGGTCATACAAAAATAGGCCATTGGCCAGATTTAGTCTTTGGATCCCAGCTGCCAGCCTCTGCTTTGTCCCTCCCATTGATCTGAGTCTCACTTGTTACCGATACCACACTGTCTTGATTATAGTGGCTTTATAGTAAGTCTTAAAATCAGGTGGGGTGAGTGTCTTTTAATTGGTGCCTTCAGGACATTTTCACTTTATGTAATTATTGATATGTTGGGACTTATGTCTACCATTTTGTCCTTTGGCTTGCGTCTGCCACCACCCCTGTTCCTGTCCAGCCTTCCTTTGGGATGCTTGAACATTTTATCTGCTGTGTTTGTGCCTACATCCATTGTATTACTTGCTCGTTTACTGACTGCACTGGGATTACAATGTATATGCTGAGCGTTGCTCTCACAAAGACTCAATACTTGGCCACTTCAAGTGAAAGGTCGTCATCTGAGTCAGACAGTCCCTATTCCCCTCCCCCACTTAGGTTCCACCCAACTTAGGACCGTTTCAGTTGTTGTACGTATTAAAGAACTCAGGATGAAGTGAAGTTGACTGTACCTATCCATATACTTACACTTCTCTTGCTTTAATCTTGACGTTCCAAATTCTTCCTGGAATCATTTTTCTGCCTTTTAGTGGAAGACCTGCTGGCAATGAAATCTGTTTGTTTTCCTCAATCTGAGCATGTCTGAGAGTGTCAATTTTATCCTTATCCCTGAGGATATTGTCATGGCTACAGAGCTTTTCCTTTATAGTTCTTGTCTTTTAGAATTTTAGAAACATTCCCCTTACCTCTGACCTCTATAGTTTCTGATGAGAAGCCTCCAGTTCCTGCAGACAGCCTCTTATTCATCTTCAAAGTCTGAATGAGACTTTCTACACGGTCGGTCTGGCTCTTGTGTGCCCCCTTTATCTGCCATCCCCTCCCCAAATAAGGGGACCACCCTTCTGTGCATGACCACACTGCACACATCACTTAATGCTACAATGATTCAGTCTTGTGCTGGGCTCACCCACGTGTTCTTTGTGGTGTCAGAGAGAAAGGTGGGGGGAGGAGACTATGAGAGAGGAGAGAAGGAGACCGATAAGACAAAACTGAAGACTGATCACCTTCCAGGAGCCGCAGGTGACTTCTGAATTCAGAGTGTTTCTGGAATTAAATAATGAATGATGATCGCTTTAATGGAAGGAAGCCAGTGCACAACCACATAGGTGGACTTCCAGGCTTGCTCTTTTGCAGGAAAATTCACAGGTGGCTCAAGAAACAGTTGGTAAAGGTTTACACTGTTATTGGGGGTGCATTTGTTCATTCATCCATTGAGTCTAAAGGTCATGGGTACCTTTGGCATCTTTTTCAGGGGATTTCAATGATTGCGCCCAAAGGAAGCATGCTGCCATTGCAAATTCTCTGAAACCAAGAGGTGTGGAGTACATTTTGGAGTTGGGATTGCTCACCAAAGACCCTCAGCTCACAGCGACCAGGTTCCACATAAAACTCTGCCTCCGCTCTGCCCTCCTTTGGTCTCTGCTCAGCCCGCATCCTGCCAGATTATACCATTGGCCTTCTTTCTCCCGGTTCTCTCTACCCAGTCAAAAAAAAAAGGCCCAATACCTTTAAAATTTCTGCAGCTTCTTCTCTGTGCTCAGAATTCTTTGCACACATCCTCGGATGTGGTCTCATATTCAAATACATTCTGAAAGGACCATCACATGATCCAATTTCTACCCAGTTCTCAACTCTTTGTTCATTTCTCCCTCCCACATCACGCTTTCTAGACTACCCTGTTTGGAAACAAATTCAGCAGAGTTGGTCAAAACTACTGAAGGATTTCTAGGCACTGGGCGAGGAGATACCAGGGAGCTTAGGCACGGTGCCTGCTCTCCAAGAGCTTGGGCTAACAGGCAGAGAGGCCAGGGCTTGACTAGTAGCTGTGGACTGGGCTCTGGGTTTATCAGAGTGCTGGGTGCACCAGCTAACTTTCGGGACTCTGAGACCTAAGATTCTAATGTGCTCCGAAGTTGCTCACAGCCTTTTCTGTGACTCAATGCACGTGGTGATTCAGGTTGTATGACTTATAAATTTGAGGGCCACTAAGCTAAATGACATGACATGTTAGGTGGCCATGACAGTCTGGACTCACACGTTTTCCATACAATGAGTCCTGTGAAAAACTAAACTTGTTTACAACCTCTGGCACACCAGGCTTCCACACTCACAGTTCTTGTGTATGCCGTTAGGTCCCCTAGCAAATGTTTAACAGATGGCTCTGGAGGTCCGGTGGAGGAAGCCCCAATTTGGAGCGTTTGTGAATTTCCATGACATAAATTCTCCCCACAACCCAATGAACATATCAGTGTAAAGTTTCCAAACACACAGTTGGGAAAAGATGCACATTATAGGTCCTAGGTCTGGAGTTTTCACATCACAGGCTACTGGGTGCAATTAATGAGCTTTTGGGGGTTAGGGCCCACAAAGGTACAGAGCAATGCAGCAGCCAGGGACAGCCCTGCTGTGTCAAAGTTGGTTTGGAGGATGTGGCAGGTTGGGTTATTGTTCAGATACCTGCTCGCTCTAATCCTGTAGGAAGTATGCATATGCATCTATTGATCTGGGGTTCAGTATGAGCTGTTTCTGTTCCTTGGCTGGTAGAGTCCTCATGTGCTTCGGCTCACCTTTTTGTACTATGCCACCACCATTAGATACCTGAGCAGTGCTCTGGGCCCAAAGGAGGGGGCACAGCGCCAGACACCTGCAAGTCCCCCTGGGCTGACTCTGAACTCCTGAATGAGATAAATGCCTCCTGTCTGCTACTGGTCATTTGTGGGCACTATTCGATAGCATTATTGGGCACAATTAACTTGTTTAGAAATTGTTCAGAATGGGAGATTATTATAACAATGTCCCGAAACATGCAGCATAGGTTTGGAACTAGGCAGTCAGGGAATTTAGAGGAGATTGGAAAATGGCAAGAGAAATGGTGACCTGCACCACATGATGAAGGAATATTAATGCCTAGAGTAACCTGAGAGAGAGATAATATGATTATGATTTTGTGGAATTGGCTGGCTGGTTTCTGGGCTGGCTATTGTAAACACGAGCTTCTGGGAGCTATAAATGATAACATGGCTACAAGTAAAAGAGGAATTCAGAAATGAACCAGTCATCAGTGTAAAACAGAATTTAGAAGATAAAATTCTTTCTCATCTCCCATCCCTTAGTGAAGACAAAATCTAGGATATGACCTTCGTTTTCATGCCCTTTGTCTGATGGTCCTTGAAAGCAGTAAGTTCTAGTGATAACAGCGTGTCCATAAACTTTGAGGATATGGCCCCACTTAGCCTGGTGTAGGGTCCCAGAGCTGAAACAGAGGCATGCTGTCAAGGAATCATGAGTTTGGGTTTTAGTGCAGGGTGGCCTGGAATCAACTATGCAGAAAACTATGATGTTTGGGAGAGCTGAATGGGTAATGGCACTGTAAGCGTGAAGCATGGGGACTTCCGGCTATCGACTCTCTTCAAACAGGAAGAGGTTAAGAGCTACTCCAATGTTCTTTTCACAAACCATAAGGAAGAGGGAAAAGGAAGAAGGTGGAATCTAGAGTGGCAGAGCATAGTGGTCTGGGGGCTGCTGTCACTCACGAGGCCTCCTAGCCAGAGCAGAACCACCTGCAACATTTTCCCAGGTGTACACCAGTGACTGAGCCAGAGTGGCGGCTGCTGTGATACCAGCCCTGTTCCTTCAGAGTACTGGGTGTGTCTGTGCTTGGGAGGTGGAGGTGAAACAGGAGTGAACTCCCTTTTCAGTCCCTAAGAAGAGCCACCATGTCCAGGATGGATATAGAACATAATCTCTCAGACTTTGAGCCTGATGATTGATTGGGTAGACTTCTGGGGTATTGGTATGTATATTCTACATCTGGGGGGACATGAATCATTGCCTTTTTGTATTATTGTTGAAAGATACTTGCTCTCCCTCTCACTTCCTTGGAGGACTGTACTTCCTGATGCCACAGATGATGGATTTGGCCATGGGACTTGTTAAATTTAAAGCATGAGGTGAAACTGGTGGTGTACTGGTTCTGAGCATAAGCCTGCATTTTCCTGCTTGCCTTCTTGTGCTCCAGTCCTTGCTAGAGGAAGGCAAAAAGATAGCATCCCCATCCGGGAGGACGATGAGCCCTGTGAGCTCATCCAGGCCTCTCGTCAAGCATCTAGACTAATTGCCTCATCTGACGCCCCTGCCCAGATCAGCCTCCATCAGTCAAACCGAGCTGACCCAGGTTCATGAGCTAAACCACTTGCTGTTACATGGGATGGGGGTTCCAGGGGACGGTTCTGCAGCACAACTATGTCCACCGTGAACTGACATAGACGGGCTTCTTCATCATGTAGCCCCCCTGGTCTCAGGCAGTGCGGAGCAACTTTGCTTCCTCTTGCCCCCACAGCAGGCAGAACTGCTTCCAGAGAAAGAACATGTGGAGAAGCAGAGGCTCTGTGAAGTGGGTTTTGAAAAAAGCAGAAACGATCAGTTCCTCCCTCCAAGTGGGCAATAAACTGAGAGAGAGTCCCCAAGGGAGGAATGAGGTTGGCAGTGACTCTGGCTGTGTTTCTACCACGAAACTGGGGGCAGAGAAGTTACGGAAGATTCAGGGACAGCCTGCAGAAGGAAAACACACCATACTTCCATTTCCTTCCATGGGGGTTTGTGTGTGGGGTCCTACACTTGTTTATCAAAGGGTCCTTCTTCAGTCCACTTGGCCACGTCCCACAGACTGTTTCTCAGCTGAGTGACTTCCATGTGATTTTGACTCCCAAACCTTCTGAGCTGTGTGTTCGGCTTACGCACAGAGAGGAGGGCCTGAACTGGGAGTTCGCAGATTCAGTATACCTGGCTCAAGGAAGGTGCCCTCATGTCTCCCCCTCAACCTTCCTGAGCCCTCCCCCGCTTGCTCTCAGGTCCTCATTCCAGAATTCATTTAGGTGTCATGTCGAATCACTGGCAAACGTCTCGCCCAGCTCACTGTGGTCTGTGGTGGCTGTCATGGTTGCCAGTGACTGAGTTGGGCCCTCCGGTGAGCTCAGGGCCACCCGCTCCGGCCAGACTCCTGTGCGTGGCTGTTCCCACAGCTCCTTCACTCCGGATCAGCTGCCCAGGGTACCCTAGGCCTACCCATTTCCCCCTTCAGCTTGCACCAGAGCACAGGTTTCTGTCTGTCCCCTCACCTCACACCCCAATTCAAATACACTCATTAGCACAGCGTCAGAAAGGAGCCTGCCCTGTGGAGAGCTTGGGAGTACACCTGGCCTCATATGCAGTTCTCAGGAAGCCAGGGAAGACGTCCAGAGCAGCACACTGGATCAACAGCCAGCTGCTGGCTGTAAAATGTCAAACCCTGCCCCCCACCTCAGTGACAACAAACAAACAGCCAGTAAATGCCCCAGCATTAAACATTTCTTAGCAAAGGCGGGATAGTCAATTTTGACACTGTTGAGAAAAAATACTGCCTACTTTCCTTTCAAATGCACCAAATTTATAGCCTGGGTTCTCATTAACTACTGTCAAGGAAGAAGCAGATAGACAAAATAAATTATGAAAAAATTACTTTTTTAATGTACAAAAAGACTTATTTACAAGTTGAGCATGTCATCTCAACTCATAGCATGTAGAAAAAGCTAAAAATGTTTTGAAGATATAAATTTGACTGGATGATTCACCTACAGTATTTTCCGGGATGATGTCTTCTGTACAGATTATATACAGGTTGGGAATGGCTAGGAAATCCCAGCTCAGGGGGTGAATAAGCACCACCCCGGAGCCCAGACCCAGGAGTCCCAGGGTTGTTACCCAGAGTTGGCTTTCTCTTAGGACTCTACCAAAGCAATCGATGTCCTGGGTGCACAGGGACCTGTCCTAGTTGAAGCCAGGGTGACAGAATCCAGCTCACATTGGTGCAGCTGGTTCGGGCAGGGTTGCCTCAAATTCACTGTGGGGTGTGTAGACGTGCACGTGTGTGTGTGTGTGTGTGTGTTTGTGTGGTGGGGAGGCTGTAACAGGTCCCGAAGGGGTCTTCTGATGCCAGCTTGAAATTCCATCTCTGGGTGGGCCTTGGTCACATGGAGTGGGAAAATTCAGTGATGCTCCCTCAGAGTTCCAACTATCAACTCTTCACCCTCCCACTCCCGTCCAAACACCATGCATGTATTGTTCTCTGTGAAATGAGCAAGGAAGGAGGACAGAGGGAAGGGGATCCAGAAACATCCAATTGCATGTTATAGCTTGGCAAAACCACTGGACTGTGGTGAGGGGCAGCATGGCCTAGAGAAATCTGGGCAGAGCCTGCCATCCAGTCCTGGGGTTCCCGTGGTAAAGTGGGCTGATAGTGCATTGGAGAAACAGGACTGGGTAAACATGCGACTTCCTCTTCCTACAGGGAGCCCTCCAGGGCAGCCTGAGCCCAGGCCCTGGGTACAAACTCTCGCTTTCTCAAGCCTGTATCCTATGTTCGGCTCACCTTGGTTCATCCCTAACCCAAAGCAGCTCTGGCAGCTCCGAGGTATTTAGAAATAAGTGTTCTTTCGGGAAGGGCTACATTCTACATGCATAAACACTGTAAACACGGTCTGGAGAGGCCAGGGCAGCTTCTGGGCTTGTCCCAAGCATTACAATTTTGTCTTTCCTCTTTCTGGCGATTCTTTCATACTTTCTTCATTCATATACACTTGAACAGTCTGCCAGTTGCAAACTTGGCTTTGAAGGGTAGAGATGCCAGCTCTACCAAACCTGGAATCAGGACGTGCTTCCAAATCATCCAGGTAAAAATCTTTTTTTATTCTTCCATGGCAAGGAGGGTTGGAGACCTCAACAACTAAGCTTCATAGATTTCTGGTGGACAGAAATTTCTTTACCTTGTAGGTAACGGCATGAGAAACGTATTTTCCTAGATTAGAATATCCTGTATGGCTTTCAGATTCTAGCCCAAGTGTGGTTTCTCTACCCTATTTCCTTGTGTACTTGGAAAGCTCTCGGCCAGTGTAATCCCTCATTAGCCAAATGACAGAGGCAAAGAAGCCAGAACAGAGTGGTCCTATAAACACCAAAGGCTGGGAAACACTGTGTAAACGAGTTTTTCGTTTCTGCCTTGCCTTTGCCATTGAGACTTTTTTCAGCGTCCCAAAAAATAATCCAAAAGAAGAACAGACAGGAGGCACATAAACCTATCCTTAAAGCATCTGTGGTCTGAACCAGACATTGGCAAAATCCCCTCAGACCCATTTAACACTTTTTTTGGAAAAAGAGGAAACGGATGAAACCCCCATGCTCGACGTCCCGCTGGTCCGGTGAGTGGCAGGGGCTGGGGCCTTAGGTCATCATGTTCAAGAACTTGCTCTCCTCGGCCAGGCTGGTGAGCATGGAGCTCATGTCCCCAACGGCCATGTTGCTGATGCCCGTGGGGATAGTGGGCAGAGTCAGAGAGTTCCGGGGGGTGGTGAGACGGGAGGAGCTCTGGGAGAGGCTGTGGAGGAGGCTGGGGCTCAGGGCTCCTGAGAGGAGGCTGGAGTGATCACCGTCATCCATGATGGCATCAAAATCAATCTGGGGAGTCTCCAGTAGCTGGGAGTCTACTGTGCTGGACACCTGGTTCACCCCTGGCGAGGGCAGAGGTTGGGGCTGGAGGCTGTCCGGGCAGGCCTGTGGCTGTGGCGGCTGGGGCTGCATGACCTGGCAGCCGACGTGGTTCTCCAGGCCTCCATTCTGCTCATACATGTGGATCTGGCCGTAGTAGTAGAGCATGCTGTGATCCTGGGTCCCGTTCGTGTCATGTGGGGGCGGCTGAGGAGGCAGAGACACCATTGTGCCCATTGCTCCCTTGGGTACGGATTCTGCCATCTCCTGGTGGGCTTGCACAGCAGCCACGGCATGGCCAGTGGCCCTGGCATAAGCCAACTGCTGCCCGGCACGCACCCCACGGTGTCGGCTAGATGTGTTGGGCTCAGGGGGTGGCCGGGGTTGCACTAAGCCAAAGTTTGACCCAGCGTGTCCCATTGTGCTCTGCTGGGGCTCCGTGAAGCCAGGCTGGTGGGAAGGCAGAAGGCTGGGGCCCTGGCAGTAGGCCTCCTGGCTCATGGGGGTGGCCAGATGGTGGCTCTGCTGTGGGTAGCTAGGGGCTGGTTGAGGTGGGGGCATCCCAGCCAGGGTGGAATTGGGGACCCCAAGTTCCCTGTGGCCACTACGTATCATGGTGGGGCCAGGGGCAATTTCCATTTGCTGAGGGAGCCCCAGGTGCCCTGGCTTGGCTGCTATGTTGCTGCAAGATGGGGAGAACTGGTTCAAGGCTCCACCCATGGTGCTGGGGCTCAGCTGGGGATGGACCTGGCCATAGCTGCTGTGGGGGCTCCCGGTGGCGGGCAGGCTGGCACATTGGCCACCTGCCCCTGGCTGCCGAAGCTGCTGCATATAGTTTCCCCTGGGCACAGAGGGCCCTCCGCTGCAGGGCTGAAGGTGTGGCTGTGTACTGTCCAGGCCTCCAGGGCTTGGCTGCAGGCCTTGGGGACTATAGCCTGAGTACTGGCCGAAGGCCGGCTTCTGCTGCACCACTGCCAGGTTACCCTGTGGAAAGGCTGGAGGCTTCACCTGGCTGGCCAGGGTGTCCATGGTGCCGGAGCTCACCTCGTTCCACTGCACAGGCATGCTGCTTTTGTTCAGGTTGGAGGGAGCCCCGTAGCCTAACTGGCAGCCTCCCAGCACTGGGGCAGAGGGACCCACATTAGAGTCGGCGGCCACCATCCTGCGCTGGCTCTGTAGCCCAGAGTTGGGCAGTTTGGGGTTATCAGAGAAGCAGGTGCTTTCCGGGGGATACACCTGTGGGGTGCTGTCATCCAGAGCACCGCTGGCATGTGCCTTGATGTACTGCACCACGTCGTCCGGCAGCACGAGGTCGTCGTCTGGCAGCCCCAGGCCAACATCGGGCCCGGTGCTGTCTGCCCCTGCGGCCATGGCCTCCATGGCCACATTCTCGCTGATGCTGGGCGGCCGAGGGGAGTAGGCACTGCGGGTCAGGCTGCCGTCTGCGCTCCTATGGCTTTGCAGGTGAAGGCCTCGCCTCTCCACGCAGGACAGAAGTGGGGCAGGGTTCACGTTGTGGGCGCTATGGAAGCGCTGCATCCGCGGGGGCGCCAGGGTGTCAGGCCGCCTCACTGGGTCGCTGGCCCGCCGAGCCCCACTGCCAGGCGCCTCGTGGGGGAAGGCAGGAGCGGGGCCCATGGCCCCGTAGGGCGGCCCATCGCTGCCGCGCCGGGGCCCCAGGGGGTGCGGACAGGTGGGTGGCAGCGCGCGCTCCGGGCCGTCCAGCAGCGCCAGCCGGGTCCGCAGGCTCATGCGCTCCAGACCAGGCAGAGGAGTGGGCGGTGGGCCGCCTGTGGCAGCCGCGTACCTGGCCCTCAGGCTGTACTGCTGGGCAGGTGTCAGGTGCAGCAGCCCCGAGCCGCCTCCACTGCACTGGCTGGCCTCGCTGGAGCGCCGCGAGGCGTCGGTGGAGATGGGGTCGTAGGAGTCTGCGGAACTGGCCTGGTGGGGGCGGCCGGCGCCCAGGGGCGACGCCTCGCTGGAGCGGCGACTGGAGAAATACGGAGAGATGCCGGAGGAGCGGCGGCTCACGGTGTAGGCTGAGCTGACTGTGCTGGTGGAGCTGTCCCGGCGCTCTTGCAGGTGGCTCAGCAGGGTGACTTCGCTGGTGGATAGCTCAGCCAGCCGCGGGTTGGGCAGCAGGCCCGCAGGCCCGCCACCCCCGCCGCTGCTGAAGTTTTCCAGGATGGAGCCTGCGGAAAGGGAGAGGGGTCAGCTCGTGGGCATCTGCGGGTGCTCCCCCGGCTTTGACCATGCTGGTTCTACCACAGGGCCTGGCACACACTGGGCACCCGACCAATGATTTCTGAATGGAAGGAGGGGAGGAGTGAACTCATCACCCCGCTTGCTGCTACGGGTGGGCAAGTGGAAGTCAGGAGGCCTGATGGCAATTTTAGCTGCACTACTGTGATGCACTACTGTGGTGTCTGGTTCTGTTTCTCCAGCTGTAGACAAAAGGTGACTTTCGGGGCCCTCCCTGCTGGCGCAGCGGGTTAAAGCACTGCATTATGAAGCTCTCAGAAGCCACTGCAGCATGAGTTCAATTCCCTGCCTGGGAGCTGACCCACATGGCGCAGCAGACCTCTCCTGACCCGCCTGCTGCTCCCCTCAGCAGTGTACTTTGTCGATTTTGCCTGTTCTGCTCCCCAATCTGTCTCTGGTGAAGCCTCTCACCCACCACACCTCTGGCCTGTACCTCAGTTCTGTATGCATACATAATAAATAAATCTTTTTTTTTTTTTTTTAAAGGTGACTTTCCACAAGACTGTGTTAATGAGAGGGCTCTGGCTCCCTTGGGATGGAGTTTACTGAGCAAGCTGATCATTGGGAGTAGACTGGGATCCACAAGGTGATCTCAGAACCCCTCCACCCTTGGTGGGTGAGGGGGTGGTAACAAAGTGACCAGGGCAAAGTGAGCCAGGAGGCAGCCTAACAATGCCTCCACAGGCCTCACATGTTCAGCCTCAAATGGTCCTTCGTTTAGTGCTTGTCTAAGTTGGGCTGAGATGGCCTCTTAGATTCTTGTAGCCAATGGTTGTGGGCAAGCCCAAAGGGGTGACCTTGGGTGAAGCTGCTGTTTGCAACCCAGGAGATCTCTGTAGCAGAGAGTTGAAGGCCATTTGCTAGCAGTTCCCTCCACAGCTGGGCCAACACAGCCTCCCTTCCAGGGCAAGCTGGGAGGCACATTTCACTGTCTGCTACACAGGATGTCTGTCCCTGGGGTGCATCTTGGGGTTGAGTGCCCAGGTATGCACCCACGTATGTATGTTCAGCATAAGACCTAGCATGGAGGTGGCACTTAGAGAGTGTTGCTAAGGGTGCCTCCATCCCAAAAACTTCTTGAGGTTGAGCTCAGGTCTGCTTCCTCCATGAAGTCCTCCCTACTTCTCCCCAGTTGATGTGCTCGCTCCTCCTTTGCAGACCATTACTGTGGGCATGGGCTATGGTGCCACTTGGCCTATTCTGCAGTCAAGTGTACACCTGGTGCCTTTACTGGGAATATATTGCTCTCCTGCCTAGACCTTTGTCACAGTGCACACAGCAGGTGGCTGATTAATGACCGCATGGCTCACAGGGAGGGAGAGGATGTGAGCAGGTTCTGTTTTCCAGAGGCGACTGGGATGCCACATGGTGTTGTTGAAAGAACATGGGCTTTGAAACCAGCTGGGTCCGGGTTAAGTCTCAGTTCTGTTGTTCATCTGAGTGAGGCACGTTTACCACTCTGAGCTCCAGGGTCTTTATCTGGATAGAGACTGGTAAAGGCTATCCTAATGTGGGTGTTCAGGAAGCAGGTATAGGGCACTGAGTGGGGGTGAACTGTGGCTGCCACCCCAGGCTCTCTCTAGCCCCTGCTCACACCCCCTGGACCTGCACTCACCACTTCCCGGGAGGGGAGGCAGCTTGGTGATCCGGGTATGTGGAGCGGGCCCGGCCCACGAGCAGGAATCCTTGAGTGACTTGAGCTTCTCCTTCTTGAGCTGCTCAAACCGGTGCATGGCAGTCATGTGTTTGCGCAGCTGCAGGCCCCCAGCGGAGGGGGTGGCCAGGGCTGAGGCGTCAGGCCCCGTGGGCGGGTCATCCAGAGCTGTCAGGTCTCCCAGGCTCCCGGGGCCCGTCCCCGGCATCTCCACGCCACTGTCATTGTTGGGGGCACTGCCCAGAGGAGAGGGCTCACTGCTGCAGGACGACTGGGCCCCGGGGCTGGACTGACAGAGCTGCAGGCGGAGTAGGGAAAAGGAGAGGACTCAGAGGGTACAAGAACCCACCTGACCCTTCACCCACACTTGCACACACGCCTTCACCACGCCCTTGCACATCCAGGGTCAGGGAAGAGAGCCTCACTTCTCTGACCTCGGTTCCCCCAGCTAGAAGATGTCCCTGGAACAGGGCTGCAGGATGGGTGGATGGACAGCTATCAGCATGCACAAGTCACCCAGTAACTGTCACCCCCACACTCCCATGTGCCCTAAGATCTCCCAACAAGGTCTGGCTGGGGCTTTGCCTGTTGAACTTTCTGTGTGTGGACACCTGAAGCTGTGACCCACAGAGGCTGCCGTAGCTACATGGTAGAGCTCTGCAGTCAGCGAGATGGAAGTTACTTAAACCTTTCCAGCAACAACCCTGGGTGCATGATGATGCCAGTAACCACTGCCTGCTGAGTTGGTGGCTTCTCAGACTGCCAGCAGCAGCTTGTTAAAAGGGGAAAGGATAACCAGCGAGAGTGGGCCTCTGTCTGCAGTGTTTGCTGAAATGCCACCCCTGTTCAGCCCTCTGCAGACCTAGGATCCCACCACTGAGGCCTGGGACCTGAGCCCAAGTGGGATTCACCTCCACGGCAGCAGTTCTGGGCTTAGTCCTCGGCTAAATACCATCTCATTGCAGACTTTTCCTGAGGAAGTGGCAGTGCTCCCTCCTATCCACAGCAGCATCCACATATCTTACTTGGGCACTCGAGACCTTCCCCAGCTCTGCAGCCTGAACTCACACCTCTTCTCTGCAGGCTTGGTGCTTGCAGTTTGCACACATCTGCCAGGTTGACTCTTGTTGCTATCTGATGGTGCCTACCTGTCCAAACCCACTTCCAGTCTCTGCCCAGAGCCCCCAGACAAGCACCCCAGCACACCCTCACTCATGCCAGCCCACCCACACCCACAACCGCACAGGCTTCTCTGCTCACCTCAGTACCGTCTATCCTTAGGGGAGGTACAGTCGGGAGAAAGAGGTGGAGACAAAGAACAGGTGGTTAGAACAAGAGGCGTGGAGGCCAGAAGGCAGGTGGCAGACAGAACAGAGGCAAGGTACCAGCGGAGGCTCTCTGGTACTGGTTGGAAAAGCAGACACCAGGAATCACCCATCCCCTTGAAAATGACCACTTTGGAGGACAGGCAACTCCACTGCCCATGGTCTGACCCAGGAGAATGGGCCCAGCCTGGCAACAGACAGGCTCTGTGTGAGGCCCACAGTGAAGGAGAAAGGTGAAGTTGGAAAAAGAGAAGTGACGTCTTTGTGTGCTTAGGGGTGGGGCGCCTGTGGCAGAGTCTACAGGTGCAGCCGAGGTTCTGGGTTCCTGGGTGGGCTGTGGAATTGCCCTCACACCCACTGAACCTGCAGGGGGTGGGGGCACAGGGATTGGGGCCTCCACTGCCCAACTCTGCTTACCCCGGAGCTCTCGGTCTTGATGGCTTTGACATGAAGACAGTCTTCCACGGCCTGACTAGTGCTGCTGGCTTCAGCGCTTTCCTCAGAGCCCCGGCCACCAGGCTCTGTACTGGCCTCATTGTCCCCGTTCTCCTTGAGCAGGGGGGCACGGAGGTGCACGTCATTTCGCTGCTTCTTGGTGACATGTGCATCTGGGCCATGTACCGTTTTCACATGCTTCCGGAGAGAGCTGGGGTCTGTGTATCGCTTGGTGCAGCCTGGGATCTTGCAAATGTAGGGTTTCTGGGAAGAGAATCAGGTCTGCATTGTGGGTGGGATCGGAGTGCATGTGCTGTCCTGAAGCCCTGCCCCGTCCCTTGGCAGAGCCAAGGTGTCCAGGAGCATGGGGTGGCACATCTGGACACAGTCGCCGGGCCAGTGTATCTCATTAGAGTGGGGCTGGAAGGTGCTTGACCTATCTGCTCAATTCTCTGCATGGTGGCGTGGCTGCCTCTCACCTGTCCTCACCTGCCACTGCTTCCTGCAGCAAGCATGTGGTTAAGGGAGCGGCCAGAGGATGGATCAGAGACTACAGGGGCCACACAGGGCCTGGTGTGTCACTAAGCTTCCTTCCCATGAGCAGGGTGCTGGCATACCTGATGTTACTAGTCAGTGTATCTATCGCCTCATTATCCATCTGTGCAATGGCACGAACACTTGCATCTGATGAAAAAAGAGGCTCAGAGAGACAAAGTGTCTCAAAGTTACTCAGAAATAGGCTCCAGGGTCTTGAGCTCATACATACACCCACACACATACATTAGACTCACACATGCACGTACACCGACATGTACAGACAGAAATACAAACACATGCCTATGTATAGACACTGGACCCCGCATATAAACACATGCGGTCTCACACACTTATATAAGCACACAGCCATTAATGTACCTACAGGTACTTAGCAACACATATGCGTGCACACACACACACACAGGCATACCCCTCTCTCCAAGGTTAGCTCTTGTGTGCAGAAACTCGGAGGATACAGATTCCTTTGGAAATTTTTTGTGCTATACAATGTGCAACTTCTTACAAGCCTTGGAGCCTTTGAGTTTAAAATATATCTAAGTTTGGGACCCTCCCTGGTGGCGCAGCAGGTTAAAGCATAGCACTAAGAAGCTAAAGCCACTTCAGTATGAGTTCGATCCCCGCCTGCCCCGGAGGTGACCACATGGCGTGGCAGACCT
>NW_004567103.1:81741923-81754518 GCF_000260355.1 Condylura cristata | reverse complement strand
ATATATATATATATAACTTTGTGGACATATCCCCCCCACAGCTCCCTGAGTGACAGTGAGTGGTGGGAACTGAGGCCAGTAACAGCTGACTTCCTCCCATGTGCTCTCTCCATCTCGCCAGGAGCTCTGGCTGCCTGGGGAGAGAGGCCGGTCTGTTCCGTCGCCGGCTGGCAGGGGACTACAGCCTGGCAGCAAGAGCTGCGGGTTGGCTGCAGGCCGTAGGGGCGGGTCCATGGTGGGCAGGGGCTCATGGACCCGGTACCTATGGCCTACACCAGGTGTCCAGGAGCAGGGGGTGCATGGTCAGCAGGGCCTGTGTACCTCATTGGAGTGGGTGCGGTTCTGGTGCTTGGCGCGGTCGGACGCGTTGGAGAAGGCCTTGTTGCAGCCCTCGTGCTCACACACGTATGGCTTCTCTCCGGTGTGGGAGCGCAGGTGCGTCTTGAGATTCTCCAGGCGAGAGTAGGCCTTCGAACAGCCCTCGAACTGGGGAGAGGAGGTTCGGTCAGCGATGGCCCTCAGACCCAGGGCGCAGCGCCTGACCCGAGAGGCAACCCATGGCCTCCCCCAACCCCCAGCAATGCACACGTGTGTATTTTAACAATAACATTTAACTCCCATTCTGATGATAAAAAGGACATGTGGCCATTCTAAAAACTTAGAGAAGACTGAAAAGTACAAAGAAAAAAAAATTAAAACCATTGGCTGCCCAAGGACAGTGCCTGCCAACCTCCAGATAGGGCTCATTCGAGCAACTGAGCGGTTCACCCCGAGCAGTTTTTAAGCCAAAAGTTGCTTGATAAAATCAATAGCATATTGTGAGAATCTTCCCTGATCATTAAAAATCTTTGAAAATGTTATTTTTATCTGTTTCCCAAATGCCACTCCCTGATTAGAATTTTTTTTGTGTTGTAAAATGTGCTGAGAATAAAATTCAGAGTCCTCTGGGCGAGCCTGTCCCCCTCGGCCTTGCTCCTGCCACTAAGTGACACCACTAAATCCTTCAGGGCACACACGTCCCCTCTGGCTGGAACCTTTCTCCCCCTGGCTTGACTTGCTCCCTCTCAATCTTCTAGGTCATCTCCTCTGAGAGCACTTCTCTGATATTCTTAATCATCATATTCTACCCTTTATTCTCTCTAACACATTTATAATTATCTTAATCATTTGTTCACTGGCCTTCCCACGAGGATGCAAGGCTCTATGAGAGCAGCTAACTTCTAGGTCTTGTTCATTTCTGCGTTCCTAGTATTTAGCACCTGACAAGAAAGAAAATTTTTGGTAGGGAGGAAAAAGGTAAGAACAAGGGAGATATGGAGGGAAGGACTGAAAGGGGATAAGGGAGAAGGAGGGAGGGAAAGAGGGAAGCAGGAATGGAGGGAGGGTCTTTGTAGAGGGTTTATTCTAAAGATTCTTCCATTGCACCCAGTGGATCTGTGAAAACTGTTCCTGAGTGACAGGCAAAGCCCGTTGAACTCTCCTTAATATCCTCCTTTCCTTCTGGCCACTCTGACTGAGCACACTGGCTCCAGATACCTCTATCTGGTTCTATGTCAGGGCTCCTATGGCGTGGACTCTGGTTTCCTATCACGGAGGGTGTGAAGCAAAAAGCTTGCTGCAAAGGACTCAGGTGACTAAGCCATCTTACAAAAGAAGAACAACATTGGAGGCCTGACACTTCCCAGACTCAAAACTTCCTGCAAAACAACAGCAGGCAAGACCATGTGTGGTGTTAACAAAGGCACAGACATAGAGAGGGATGGAATAGGAGTTCAGAAATAAAGCCATCCTTTAAGGCCAACTTACTTCAACAAGGTGCCAAGACCGCTTCCTAGGTCTGGACACATGTAAGCCAGGCCTCAAGGCTGCAAGGCAGGAGGCCTAGAGCAGCCACAGACAGAATAGCCCAACAGTGTGCCTGTCCTAGGGTCACTGCCGTGGCCCTACAGACACTGCTGTGACCCAGCCCAGGGCTGCTGCTGCGGCCTGTCCCACAGATGCTGCCATGGCCCATCCCACAGACACTGCCGTGGCCTGTCCCACAGACACTGCTGTGGCCTATCCCAGGTTTGCTGCCGTGGCCCACCCCACAGATGCTGCCGTGGCCTTTCCCAGGGTCACTGCTGTGGCCGGTCCCACAGACGCTGCCGTGGCCCATCCCACAGACACTTCCGTGGCCTGTCCCAGGGCCACTGCTGTGGCTGGTCCCACAGACACTGCCATGGCCCATCCCATAGACACTGTCGTGGCCTGTCCCACAGACGCTGCTGTGGCCTGTCCCAGGGCCACTGCTATGGCTGGTCCCACAGACACTGCCGTGGCCTATCCCACAGACGCTGGCCCGTCCCAGGGCTTCTGCCGTGGCCGGTTCCAGATGCCGCTGCCTGCAAGGACTGCACGGGGGCCCACTCACCGTGCACTTGTGCGGCTTCTCGCCCGTGTGTCGGCGCATGTGCACCACCAGCATGTACTGTGCCTTGAAGGGCTTCTGCTCTCGAGTGCATGCCTGCCAGCGGCACACAAACTCCTTCTTCTCCCCGTGGATGTGCTCATTGTTGATGTGCTGTGGGAAGAGACCACGGAGGGGTGGGTTCTGCTGCCCGCCCCTCCCAACCTCTCCTGGGCGGCCAGACCATCTGCCCGCTTGCCCACCACCGACTGTCTGCAGATCATTCACCCCTTAAGACTACGTGCCAGGGCCCTCCCTGTGGCGCAGCGGGTTAAAGCACAGCACTGAGAATCTAAAGCCGCTTCCGCATGAGTTCGATTCCCGCCTGCCCCGGAGGTGACCACATGGCGCGGCAGACCTCTCCTGACCCACCCGCTGCTCCCCTCAGCAGTGTACTTTGTCGATCTGCCTGTTCTGCTCCCCACTCTGTCTCTGGTGAAGCCTCTCACCGCCTCTGAGCCTCTGGCCTGTACCCCAGTTCTGTATGCACAAATAAATAAATCTTCAAAAAAAAAAGGACTACGTGCCAGACCACACACCTCCTCACGCATTGTCATTCAGTGCCATTAAATGAAGCTCGACTGTGTGCTACTTGTCTCAAATGCATTTTTCAATTAGTCATTAAAGTGACTGATGAGAGTAAATTAAACTTTGGAATTAAACTGGGTCCTGGGTTGGGACCCCCATTAGCTCCTCAACCACTAGCAATATTTCCTTTGCCACAGCAGCCTCCTTCAGTGCCATCAGCACCCTCCCCACCTGCAGGAACAGGATGCACCCAGCACTTGCTAACTCTGAGCTTGCGAGGTGGACAAAAAGGCAAAGGGAACTCGAGTATAAAAGCTAGATCCCAACTCCTGTCACACAACAGGGAACCACTGACTTCTACCTTCTCCTCCCTTGGAAAGTCCTTTCTTCTTCTTTTTTAATGATTTATTTATTTGTGCATACAGAACTGGGGTATAGGCCAGAGGCTCAGGGGCGGCGAGAGGCTTCACCAGAGACAGAGTGGGGAGCAGGACAGGGAAATGGAAAAAGTGCATTGCTGAGGGGAGCAGCAGGCGAGACAAGAGAGGCCTGCCAGCTATGTGGGTCACCTCCTGGGCTGGGGATCAAACTCATACTGAAGCAGCGGTGGCTAGCTTGCCATGCTGCGTCCAACCCACTGCACCGCCAGGGAGGGCCTGGAAAGTACTTTCAATAAACTTTGCTTTACTTCTAATCTCTCAGTGTCTGTGGTTCTTCCGCATCTCATGCCGAGCTGACCTGAACCCTGCCCACCACACCTAGGATGGTCACAGGCACCCTGCTCACCTCAGGCTGGCCTCCTGGCTGGCCCCCTCTGATCCCTGGGGAGTTGGTGGTTATGATGATGGCCCCAGGTTACAAACAATAGGCACCCATTCGGCAATGAGACAGACATGCACCTATGGGTCCATGAGGATCCCAAGCTTGCCTATTACTCCAGGAATTTTTAAATAAAAATTTTCATTATAATGGAAATGTAAAAGAGTTTTGTCTCTATTTTGACAGTACACTATGAGATGACAGCTCTGTCCTTTTGCCAAGCCCCAGTGTTAAGTGGCCTGCTCATGGCCCAGGCAATCAGCATGGTAGAGCTAGATTCTAATCCTGCTGGTGGGCTCTGAGCACCATGTAAAGCTGCCCCTGGGTCAAAGTGGCCCAGGAGAGCAAGGTTGCCCAGCCAGATGGTGTGGCTGAAGGCTCCTGTACGGGGACCCTGGAGGAGCGGTCCCCAGACCAACCCCAGCCGCATTGTCCTAGCCCAGGCTGTGAGCTAACTTTTCTTTAGTCCAGGACCTGCACCCACACCTCTGGCCTCTACCTGGGCCTATCACCTGTGTCTACCCTGGAGTCATTTCCTCTGCAGTGTGGAGCAGGGGGACACAGAGGCTTCCCGTGACAGGCAACCAGTGACCTGTCTTGCGTAGACGCTTTGTCTGTGGTTACTTTGGTTATTTGACCAAAGGCTGCAGCCCTCCCTGGAGCAGGTATTACTACCCTACCCTTGGGCTACGTGAGTATGCAGGAGGCCTCTAGGACCACTGTACCCCTCCATCTTTCAGGTTGCTCATATAACTGAGGAGTGGGAATGGGGGGGGTTAAGTCACTCACACAGTAGAGTGAAAAAGTCTAGTGATATGCCACTGGGCTCTCTAAACACCACCAGGGGCCTCTCGGCCCACCAGGGGCCCCTCTGTGTCCAGCCTATACTGTGGGTGGGTCTGTGCTGCTTGCCACAGGGAGCTAGTCAAGGGGAAACACTTGGGTCTTGTGGGCCCCCTTTTCTCGCCTCTCCAGCTCCATTAATTTTCTTCTTACTGTTCTCACGCCCCTTTCTCCAGTTTCATTCCTTTCTACACATTCAGCTTTCCCTGCCACAACCTCCCCACCCATAGTCCAGTGCAGTGGTCATTCATTACTGAATGTGGCTGGTCTCAACTGGGATGGCTCTAAGTGTAAACTGCATGCTGTTTTCAAAGACCGATAATAGAAAATAAAAGGGTCACAAAATATGTCAATCACTGTTTTGTGTTGATTACAGATTGAAATGATATTGTAGATCCACTGGGTTATGTAGAACATTGAAATTAATTTCATCCTTTTCCTTTTACTCTTCTTAAAAATGTGTCCTGGGGGGACCTTTCCTGGTGGCCCAATGGGTAAGGATGCAGCATTGCAAGCTGGCTGCAGCTGCTTCAGCGTGAGTTCCATCCCCCGCTCTAGGGGTGACCCTCAGGGCACAGCAGACCTCTCCTGTCTCGCTGGCTGCTCCCCTTAGCAGTGTAGTTCGTTGACCTGCCCGTTCTGCTCCCCACACTTTCTCTGGTGAATCCTTCGCTGCCTCTGTGCCTCTGGCCTGCACCCCAGTTCTGTATGCATGAGTAAATAAATCTTAAAAAACAACAACAACAACAACGGTATTCCTAGGTAATCTAACATTGCACGAGTGCCTGTTATTTGTGGCTCACAATGTCTTTCCACTGGCCAGTGCTACTGTAGATCGTTTGCAATCTCTAAGACAGCCGAGGGCTGAGCGTGCAGGCAATGGCAACCTTGGGGGCAAACGGCTGGGCTCTCCTGCGTGAACCACGGGCTTGGCTGTCATGCAGACAAATGTACCATCGGGGCTAGTAAGGTCTACTGAGCTTCGAACTTCCAGGGGAATCTTATCACATTAGCCTCACTTCCATTTTTAAAGCCCTTCAAATGATAAAAATGCTTTCTGTCAATGACTTTCATTTTTTTCTTATTGGTTTACTTAGCAACAAATTGTTAACAATTGACAGGGGGTTCCAGCTCACCTGTGTGCCTGCTGCTCTCTGTCTGCAGGGGAGCAGAAAGAGTTAGGCAGAGGGGCGTGGCTCCCCACTAATGGGAGCTGGGTGTTTCCAGAGCCAGGTGGAGGCTGTCACCTCTAGCTGCAGACAGTCTGCAGCTGAAACCATCCTTCCCCTGTGGGGACCCATCTGCTTCCTGGGGCCAACTCATCATCTTTGAACATTGTTTACGTCCTCTTCCTGCCCCAGATACTGGCCCCTCTGTCCTTTTTTGATTCATTCTGATCTGTTCTACAAATCACATCTCCAGTGGCCTGTCTCTATCTCCAGCCATGTTTATCCAAAGAGATCCTACAGGTTGAAAAATGACGCCCAAGGTCCAGACAGATTAGGTCTGTCAGCTGTAAAGGGTTGGCTGGGAAATCCTAGTCTCCTGGGTAAGAATTTGGGGAGAAAAACCCGAATGCCAAAGTAATCTGTAGTATTTGAGCCGAGTGGCATGCCTGCAGGCAGCACAGAGAGTAAGCACGTCCTCAATGCCAAGTCCACGTCGATGGTTTCTGGATGAGAACAGTGTATGAGTGAACGCGTGTTGTGCGTCTACCCATGAAGGCTGCTCATTTACTGTGTCTGTACAGACACCGGCCTAGCAAGTAGTGTGTGCAGGGGGAAGAATTATTCCTGAATTTCAGTTCTCGTCTGCATGGAGAAGAGGGAACCATTCAGGTATGGCCCGGAAGGGGTGTGTGTGTGTGTGTGTGGGGGGAGACAGGGGAGAGGCGGGAGGGAGGTCATGTGTGTGGAATGCTGCTACCTGCGAAGGGTTTACCTTTGTGCCATATTCAATCTTTATCCCTCCATTTACAGGAGAGAAAAATGAGGTGCACAGAGGTTGTCACCTGTTCAGACCTCCTTGGCTGGCTGTGGTGGCGCCCAGCTGAAGTGCTCCCACACTGAGCCCCTGCTCGTCTTCTTCCTGCTGCATAAAGTTCCTGACTCCAGGCATACAGATGCTCCTGTAGAGTGGGGTCTGGAGCGGGCACCAAGTGATACACCCTGGAGGGCACACCCAGCTCCCATGGCCCTTCTTTTCTCTATCCACATCATCTGTGTACTTGCTTCTAAAAGCCTCCTCTTAGAAACAGGCAGGGCATACACAGATCATGTGCCCCACAGAAAGGGCATGTGGTCAGGGCTCTCCTGGTCTACTCCTCTAGTCCTGTCCCCCCATCAGAGGAGCCGGAAGACTCAAGGCCCCGTATGGCCTGCCCTCTGTGCCAAGGAGCAGGCTGCTGGGGCTTGGACACTTACATGCACCAGCTGCTCCTGGGTGTCGTATTCCTTGGTGCAGTCCTCCCAGTGGCAGTTGGTCTCATAGATGACCACCTCAGCCTCCTGCTTGCAGTCTTCCCTGTCAAGGTCTTCCTTGAGGTCAGCCAGCTGTTCCTGGGGGAGGAGCAGAACACATCGACCCGAGCCATGTTCAGCTATCTGGCCCAGAGGAAAGATCACTCTTGCCCCGGGCCATCTGTACCAAGGACCCCGGGCTGGTATAGGTGCAGACACACAAGGCCACACATACACATGCACCACATGCGCACACACAGGGATCACCCTCACATGTGTGCACACACACAAATGTGCTCATCAGCTTTCTCATCTCAGACTGACCTGTGTGTCTCCAAAATTGCCACAATTTTTCTTCATTTAACTTTAAACCCAAACATGGTTGCACCAGGGTCAGCTGGTCCAGTCCAGTCTGGAGTCCAGACCTCAGCTGGACTCCAAGCTCCTGATCATGCTGGGGCAATGGGTGTCCATTTTGGGGTGGTGAAGGCAGGTTCCTGAGATGTCTATACCCACACACGGGTGCCTAACATTCTTCTCAAAGATGACAAAGCCTTTTGTTCCTGAATCAGCAAGATACTGAGCATCACCCCTACAGTGTTGCCTCGCCCCAGCTGCTGCTAACACAGATGGTCGGGGGGAGTGGAGAAGGCTAGAAGGTGGCAGGAGCTGGGGGAAGGGAGCAGCATAGATACGCCAGGTTGGGATGAAGGCCCAGGGAAGACTTCTAGAGGATGTGGAGGATACTCCCAGATTCCACTGGCCTGCCGGGCAGGCTCAGAGTTGAGCCAAGCAGATGGTAGGATGTCTTGCTTTACATTTCAAGCTATGTCCCAAACAGTAGGAATTTCTCTCTTTGAAAAGCACCAGTTGCAAAATATGTATAGCTCAGATTAAGAGGGACAGCCTCTCTCCATAGTCAGAGCCCTCACACCCACAGGTCCAGAGCCTCCGAAGCTCCCGTGTCAGGCTTTTGACTAATGAGCAGTCCATTTCTAAGCAGGGAGAAGCCAGAAGCCAGCCTCAGACTCACAGCTCTGACTGACTTCCCACTGGAGCTGCAGAGTCCTACAAGAACTGGCCCCTTCAGCCAATGCATGTGTTCTGAATGTAAGGATGTGCATAGTACAGCCAGGTGGTCTTGGGGCCACAGCCGAAATAAGGGGCAGTAGAACATGGGCCCTAAATTCTCAGGTAAGGAGGTCTTCTAGGGCTGCAGGTTCCAAATACCCTCTGCAGTATCTGAAAAGCTGGAAATAGATTTACTATTTTCACAAGCTGCATGGCCGGCTTATTTCACAGGAGACTTGAAGAAGCTGCCAGATTGATAAGCGAGTGGAGGTCATCACGGTGGGGGTGGGGTGGGGTGAGTTGGGGGGGTAGGGGGTGGTTGAGTGGGTAGGGGGTGGTTGAGAGGGTAGGGGGTGTGCTCAGGCTGGGCAGCCTCCTAGTCCATGATTTTAGGGTTTAGTGGAGAGGGGATTCATCATGCTGCCTCTTCTGTCCAGGGAAAGCAAGCCCATTCACTTTGCAAATGAGTCAGGTCACTAATCAGAACTGAGTGGCACAGTGACAACTTACTGATGATAAACAGCCTTCCATTCATTGACACAACTGAGGAAGGAGCCAAGTTGGGCAGGAGGGAGGGCTTTGTGCGCACCCGCCCTAGGTGGAGGGGTTGGGGTACGGGGCTCCCAGGTGCTCAACGCCTTGCCAGCCCATTCTCACCACTTGGTCGTGTTATCTCACCTGGCTATGTGCCGTCCTCATCAATTTCAACAGCCCCCAGTGATGGCCAGCCTCGTGGAAACCATGCATCATGCTGAGATGCTTTGGCGTCAGCGAGGGGAGAATTTGTCACAACCCCTCTGTTTGCCTGACAATAACAGGACCTAATATTTCATAAAAATTAAGTGCCCGGAGCATGCCTGATGGTTTACAGCTCTGATAAAGGATGGCCTGGTAGAAGTAGGAAAGATGGGGACCAGAGGCCCTAAGCCTCCTCCGTGTCAAAGCTGGTGATTCTGAGTAATGGGTGGAGACCAGGTCACTGGGCCTGGGGGGCAGGATGCCCACCGGAGAGGTCAGCACACACACCACACTCTTCCCACCACAGGCTTCTCTCCCAAGAACTGGGGCTATCTGCCTGCCATCTTGGGAGTGCTGAAGGTGTGGAAGGATCTCCAAAGAGCCCTGCACCAGGGTCTCAGCCTTGGAGCAGGCTGGGTCCCTACCTTCTTGCCTGAAACTTCTTCCCCCTTCACCACACCACAATACTACGCAGCTACCATGTACGCGGCCCGTGCAAACCCTAGTGATATGGAGCGGTGCTTCTCCCAAAGTGCCACCCAAGGCTACAGTGCAGTGGGAGACATCTGGGCATCTAGGTGATGGTGAGTTTTATTACCCTGGGGGTCAGGAGGTGGCGGTGAGGGGTATAGGGCGGGGAATGGACTTCAAGGAGAGGGAGCAAGTGGATGGGGCCTGAGTCATTCAGAGACCATGAACATCAGTTTGAGTGGGCCTTGCGCTGTTTGACAGTGAGTCGTGGGGAGAGTTGACTGAAACAGCAGATATTCATTCATTCACTCAGCAGGTGTTTGATGAGCATGCATTATGTGCAGGGTGCTTGGGACAGCACTCTTCCTTCCTGATCTACGTGTCCACCCTACTCACTCATTCATTCATACAGTCTTTGCTCTTCCGTTCACCGGAGGATTTAAGGACTGGCCCCAGTTGAGAATAGAAAGGACAGCTAGCAGTTACCTGTGTCAGAGTCAAGGGGGAGGCTGGTCGCAAGCCCTCCACCTCAGTCTTGACCTTGCTGCGCTTGTGAATAACGATGGGGTTGACGGTGCTGCTCACGGCCGACTCGCTGCTCTGCTTGTTCTAGGGAGGGGCGTGCGAAGGAGAGCCCATCATGTGGAGGCATCCCAAGTTGTATGGGCTATACCAGTGGGACCCTCCCCACGCAGAACTTCTGGGTCAACCCTGGATTTGAGGTTTCAGAAGCTGAGTGCTCCCAGGTAAGTGCTCTGCCCGGAGGACCTCGGCCAGGACACAGACCAGAGCTTGGCCTGCCAGTCCCCTCCACCCCATTGTGTAGCTCCTAACTCCAGCACCCTGACTTCAGGGAAGTGCTGAGCACCCATCTTTCTATCCTGACAAGCTGGCTTCAACATCTTAGGCCTCCAAGAGTGGCAGGAGCAGTGCTGAGCCAGAGTGGGGCTGGAACTGTGGTGTCAGGTGTGAGAGGCCAAAATTCACTGGGGAGGCACCAGGTGGTCACTGGAGCTCAGGGTGGGGGTGTGGGGAAGGGGGAACTGAAGAGGGGCTGCTCTGGGCCTTGCAGTACCCTGTCTTCTTCCTAGCACATGGTCAGGTAAGGTCCTGTCCTGCTGGGGAGGTGGCCTGGGAAGTGGCTTTACCTCATGAACTATCATCAAGATCTGGGTCTCACGGCCTGTGTGGGTAACAAGCTCTTGTACGCACAATCACCCACCACAGTGGCAGGCCAGTTAGCCCAGGGTGAAAGGTAGAAGGAGGCTGGCTACTTTCAGATAAGCCAAATCTAATGCAGTCTGATTCCCAAGCCCTGCCATTTCTACTGCCCCATACTCTCTCTGATCCATTTTTCACGTAAAAACAGGATGTCATTGGTTCACCAAAGACTACTGTTCACGTCCCCCCCGGGCATGTCAAAGGTGCTCAGAGAAGGTCAATGAAACCACCTTTGGTAAACTCATACTCTAAAGTGCATCATATTAATTCTTATTCATTAATCCACCATTTAGTCACAAGTGCATGAAGTACTGTCACATGTATGGGATGAAGACTGCAGAACAGAGGTTGAGTGACCACCCATGTGAAGGTTGGCAGGACAGAGCCCAGCATCCAGCCCAAGGCCCTTGGGATCATGCAGCCTCTGCCAGGAAGGTATTCAGACCTGCAGCCAGAGGCTTTCCACAGGTTTTCAGCATGAGATAGCAATGCCCGATTCTCTCGGGGTCCAATCCTTGCTTCTTACCTGGTGGTTGCTGTCACTCAAACAGTTGCTGCTGCCGAGCTGGGTGGGCGTGGCATTGATGGAGGAGAGGGCCATGGGCTGCTGGGCCAGGAAGGTGGGCGAGGGCTGGATCAGGGGTGGCGTGTGCCCAAAGGCCGAGCCCAGGCCCCGCTGCTGGCTCAGGATCTGCTGGTAGGCCACGGGATTGATGGGATGGGGAAAGGTGAAGGCTGGGCTGCAAGGAAGAACAGACAAGGTCATAGAATGAGGAGGGAGGACAGGGGCTCAGTCAGGTTAACACTTCATGCGCAGAGGGAACCTTGCCCAGGGGCTGGGGTGGACCTGTCAGTAACCTCACTGGAACCAGGGCTTCACTTCAGTCAAGAACTTAAGTGGTTCCCCACTGACTGCCACCTTGGGCCTTAGCTCCCAGACCCTATCTCACCATGCAGCCTTCTGGGAGGTCGGTCCCTCGGGGGCTGCCCCGGGTTCTACCTCACTCCCACAACTGACCCCCACTGCTCTGAGCGCCCTTGCATTTGAATCCCGTTCAGTCCTGAAGCTGGTTCCAATGGCCCTCAACCAGGCACCTGCCCTGCGCTCTCCACTTCCATCAGCCTCTCTCTCCTTGAACTTCTATGACACCTCTAGGCTCTGCCATGTCTTTGGACATGAGTCACTTTCTTTTCCGAGCAGGAGCCTAAAGACCTAGTCAGATCTCTGAGGCTAAGCCATAAAAGACTTTGTGGCTTCTTCCTCGTTTTCTTGGACCACTTGTTCTGGGGTGGGTGGGGACTCAACTACCGTATTGTGAGGAAGCTCAAACAGCTTTACGGAGCAGCTTCTTTAATGAGAGACTACAGCGCTAGCCAACAGCCATTTTGGAAAGAATCCCCGGTTCATTCAGTCCCCACAAGACTAGAGTGCTGGCTGGCATCTTGACTACAGTTGCATGAGAGGCTCAGAGCTAAGACAGTCTTATATTCCTGGCCTGTAGACAAAGTGAGAGATAGTTTATTGTCCTAAATGGCCAAGTTTTGGAGAAATTTGTTAGGCAGCAAATGCTACTGCATATGCCGGTTTTTACTTTTACCCCACAGAACCATCCTGGCATTCCTAATCCCCCCTGGCTTCTCTCTGAAGGTCAGGGCAGTGCACAAGTTTCAAAGAGGTCAAGATCTGTGTGCTTAGAGCAAAAGGACTCATGGGCCACAGAGAGGGCACAGGAAGTGGGGGGCCACACCGGGACCACGGGGCCAGTCAGGGGCATGCCTGGCCCAAGTCAGTGCTACACCTTGGGTGGCCCCCAAAGCTGTCAGTAGCCAGGCTATGCCAAGACTCCTGCTGACATCATAGGGAAGGCAGCTTTGGCTTCATCACTGAATCTTCCTTGACAGGCCATTAAAAGTCACTTTTCACATTAGAAATCATGTGGGATGTTTATTGCTGCTTTATTCACAATTGGAAAGACATGGAAACAGCTCAAATGCC
>NW_004567103.1:81665462-81741423 GCF_000260355.1 Condylura cristata | reverse complement strand
AAACATACTCAGACACAGGCACATTTGAGTGTCATCATTACTGGTTTTGAACTCATGAAAGATCTGTAAGTCTACCGATTCACGAATGCTGCAAATCCTGTTTTTCTCCTGAAGTTGAGAGCCTGGCCTCTCCCACTGGGCCCCAGCCCATCTGCACTTCCTGGCCCGCTGCTTGCAGCTGGACTCACCTGAGGGCGCCTGCCGACAGGTGTCCATACGAGCCACTGGCCGCCGAGCTGCTCCGTGAGTTGTTGATGTAGGCCACCAGTGAGTTGGGCGAGGTCCGGATCATCCGCTGCAGGTCCAGGCTGGCATCGGAGAGCGGCGAGATGGACAGCGCCCGCTTGCGGCTCAGGCGGGGTGTCACCCTTGGGCTGGAGAAGCGTGACACTGTGGGGACACCGGCCCAAAGCATGTCAGCGTCACATGTTCAGGGGGGTGGGAGAGGAGGGTAGGGAGGAAGGAAGGGACAGTAAAGGCCCATGAGGCGGATTTAATGGGAATTGCAGCTCGGTGAGCTCTGGGATGAGAGATGCAGCCTCTGTTAGTCCCAGCTTGTCCATCCATGATAGGACCCATCCACATGTGGAGTGGTGAGGTTTGAGAAGCGGTGCTTCGTGTCTATGAATACTGAATATACGCTAGTGTGTTTCTTTGCTTTAAAAAAAATTAATTAGAAAAATATTAAAAAATATATTCATTACATCATCCTTCAATTACGTACAATGTATGATTTCCCCATGAAGGGGCTGTGGTGATGGCACATGAGTGAATTGGTGGTGGGAAGTACATGGGGATTACAGCCGAGATGAAAAAGGGTACATTGTACAAAAACGAAGAATGATGTTTTCTTGCTTTTAGGGTGCACGCAGAGGTTTTGGGGAGGTACAGAGGCCAGGCTGGGGCCAGGAGAGCTTAAGGTGTGACAGTGCACAGAACACCAGCGAGCATTTTGGCGGCCTCTCTCACTAAGTGAGCACCTGTGAGGCCAGAACCAGGTCAAGACCAGGGTGTGGCCAGCACCCGATACCCCTGCGTCCCCTTCCAGGCTCACCCCAATGGCTGAGGCCACCTGCGTGGGTTTCTAATGTTCAGATTACTGTTGCCTATTGTGGACATCTGCCTGCTAGCTAAATAGAACTACAAATCCTCTTTCCTTTAACATTAGCAATTTGTGTGATTTCTCCATGTGATTGGTTGGGTGTGCCAGTAGCTGTTTTTTTTCTTGTTTGAAATAGAGGTAACACTGGCTTACACCAGTATATGATTCAGATATCTATCTATCTATCTATCTATCTATCTATCTATCTATCTATCTATCTATCTATCTATCTATCTATCTATCTATCTATCTATCAATACATGCTAGCACAGGCACATCCCTCCACCACCCATTCTGACTGCCCTTTACCCCTCCATAATTATGGGAAGAGACAAGAGCCTGCCCCCAGCGAGGGCTCTCTGCACCTGGGGTCACAGGATTCCCCACATGTTTCTAGAGGTTCCTCCTCTCTGCTCTCACCCTGTACCAGGGTCTCTCCACTGGACAAACAGTGGCCTAGAAATGATCTGATAGCATCACTGGCCAACTCTCTACATATTTAGGTTCCCGCCCTGGCCACATCCTCCTTGAGCCTCAGTTTCCTCATTATGGAAAGGTCTGATACTGCTGACCCCAGAGCTGTGGTGAGAAGTATGCAGGTGATGAGCAACAAGTGCCTGGTACACAGCCTGGCAGGTGAATGCTTGGTCGGGTGCCTGCCCACCTGCATGTAATATCCTCTCCCTGGCCCCTGCTGGCCCCTGCCCACCAGCTCCCCCTTCAGGGGCTCCGGGTTTCCTTCAGGCTGCAGGGGTGTCTAGAAACAACTCTAGTGTTGCTAGCACATATCCACTGCTAACATGGCCCAGCCACCCCCCTCCACGGTGTTCCTGGGCTGGCGATGCTGCCTTCTTCCCTTCTGCTCATACCTCACAGGGCCACTCCCCCCAGGAGGAAGCAGGCTGCCCTGGCCACAGGATTTGTGCATTAGTGCCCTGTATCTACAGCTGTAGGAACACCAATGACAGTGCTGTGACCCTCTGAATCCCCATCCCCAGCCCTCACTGGCCCCACCACCTCATGCCCTGGATCCACTGCTGACCCCCCTATTTTTTTCTGGCTGGTAGACATGGGAAGCCCCTTTACCATGGAGCAATCAGGACTAACACCTCTTAGATTGTAGGTAGCAAAGAGAAGGCCCCAGAGTCTCCAGGCTGGAAGGGGATTCCAGGGCTTTCTCTTCTGTCTTCTTTGTGGGTGAGGGGTATGAGAGGCCACAGAGGGAGTGGGCCACAGCCTGTGAGTAAGGAGTCTCTGGGTGCAGGGACTGAACCTGAGTAGGACCAAGCAGCCCAGGGTGGATTTGGTGGGGTGAACACAAGGAGTCTTGGGCTGGAGCCCTAAGTCAGAGCATGACTCGGAGCAGATTCTGTGGGAGACACGGAATCTTCATCAATGACCTGAACACAGAAAGGTGCCTGCCAGCCCTGGGTCTGTCATGATCATGGGATGGCAGACACAGAGGTGGCTCACAAGCCCCGCAGCTATGGTGCTCATGTAACTGGATGCTTCGTTTATTCTATTGGGTTCTGAGAAAAGGGGCTTACAGATTTTTTTTTAAAAAAGATTTATTTATTTATGTACACAGAACTGAGGCACAGGCCAGTGGAGCAGGGGCGGTGAGAGGATTCACCAGAGACAGAATGGGGAGCAGAACAGGCTGACTGATGAAGTACACTGCTGAGGGGAGCAGTGGGCGGGCCAGGAGAGGTCTGCCACGCCATGTGGATCACCTCCAGGGTGGGGATAGAACTCATTCATACAGAAGTGGCTTTAGCTTCTTAGTGCTGTGTTTAACCTGCTGCGCCACCAGGGAGGGCCCTGTTTGCGTATCTTTTAACGACAGCTATGGTGGTACACAGAAGGTGTTCCAAAGATGCATTTGGAGATGCTTGCTAGCTCTGGCCACAGGGGTTTAGGGGTATAGGCCCCTAAATGTTATCACACATGCAGAGGGGAGAATCCCTGTCTACACGCCCGGTGATGCAGGATGTCCACCTTTGCCCTTTTGCCTCACAGAGGCCAGAGGAGCAGGGGATGTTACAGCTGCTCCCATCTGGGCCAGCAGCCTAGGTGACAAACAGATGTGGCATGAGGCCCTTTGGTGTGGTGTTCAGATAAATGACATTTTCGAATTCTCATAGTAGTGACCCAGCTACCACCCTCTTTAGTGACATTGAGACCCACTGCCTTACTTAATAGCTACCACCATCATCTAAGATGCAAACCCAGCCTTGCAGATGAGGGTGGGATTCGAACCAGGTCCAAAGGAGCCTTGCTGTGTGGCTTTCCAGGGGCTCACTGTGTCCTTACTATATTCAGAAAGGTGGGGAGAGGCAGACCTTGGAGATGTCCCCTCACCACAAACAACTTTTCCCTCCCTACTTTAAGTGGCTCTGAAAGAGAGCTCCCTGACAGGCAGCTGCTTCATGGCCACCCTCTCTCATAATCTGAGAAGCCCTGACTCAGCCCACCCAGCCCCACATGCCCACCTCCTGTAGGACTGAACTCTGTGGGTTCCCTCCAGTCACATGGCCACAGAAACACAGAAGCTTGCTTGACCTCCCTTTCCTCACCCCCCTCCACAACTAAGTGTGCCTCTTTCTTCCAACCTCCACCTGCCTGGCCCACCTCTTCACTTGCCCTGTTCAGCCCAAGGCTCCTGTACTGAGCTGACAGCAGCAGCCCGAGGGCCTTGCTTTGTCCATCTGTACAATGGGGCAGCACAGCTTTACCTGCAGGGACAGGGTCGAGGAGCATGCCTACATCCCACAGCCCTTCCAGAATGAGGCCGCACTAGCATCGCTTCTCGAAGGGCTGGGAAGACAGTTTGGATGGGCAGGGTGAGCCTAGAGGTAATAATGGCATGAAGGACAGCCCACCTAGAAACCGTGACGGCCACACAGCAGCACATCTGCCACGAAACAGCCACTCATTCTTGTTCGCTCGGGCAGCTTCTCCTTGTCTTAGCGCCTCATGACTGAGTTCACTCCCACTCAAGGAAATTCAAAGATGCCAAAGCGAATCTTCTCCACTACTCCCGCTAGTCACAAACTGAGTGGCAAACAGGGGCACAGAACGGGGGGAAAGACCTAACACCATCCAAGGGGAGAAACGCCTCTTTGTAATACATTCCTTAAAATAGGCTTTGCCGCTAATATTTGGATTCCCACCCTCTCGGGCGCCCCTAACAAGAGGAAACAGGCCAAATCTGACAGTGATATTCATCTCTGTTATCCCCACCCCTCAAGGGAAATATGTTTATTAATGCGCCTCTTCCCTTGATAAATTACTAAATAGAAAGAAAAGCCTGGCACTCATTTCCCGTGGCTTCCCCTGTGATTTATGGCCAGAGACTGGCAGAGCCGTCGCGTCCATTCATCTGTGGATGCGCCTGTTCTGGTGTCCATCAGCTGCCAGGTGAGCAGCCGCCAGCCTGCCCTGACCTGAGAGGATGCCCGACAGCGCCCACCCATCACTGCTTACATCTGGCTCCCGTCGCCGTCACTAGCTCTTTCTCTTGCTCATTCATGTGTTTGTTCATTCACCCATAGGCCCCTCATATGGTGCTGACAGTATGTCGGGCGCTGGGCTGGCCAGGTGGGCCACAGTGAGGACCTTGGCCTTGTCCTCCTGGACCTCACTGTCGAGGTGAGTTGAGAATGTTTTTTTGCAGCTGGTGGGACAATAGCAACTACCACTAGCCCTGGGCAGGTGAGCAGCCCGTCACTGGCAGCTCCAGGTAGACCTTCTGTAGAGGGGGATGGGAACCCCCAGGGGTCTCAGACCCAGGAATCTGGGTTGAGGCTGGCAGGAGGCATGGAGGGCCTGGCTCTGTAAGACCAGGCAGGTGTGGCACTGGCAATCAAAGGAACAGTGTCCTGGCCCAATGCCCTGGTACCCCAGTGCCTCCTCCATGTCACTGTCTTCAGCACAACTTTCCTCAGAGTGAGCACAACACCCCTGGTGGTGGGGCTCCTGGGCCTGAGACCCTCTGATAGGGAGCACCCCTGCATAGTCCAGCTCCCTCACCTGCATATTTTCTGAAATTACTGAGATAATTTAAGGAAATTGAGTTTGGGGTCCTTGAAGTGCCCCACACTTATCTGTCTCTTTACCTTCTTCTTGTCAGGGACAAAAGAGCCTATTTTTTGGAGCACTGAGGCTTGGGGCTCAGACTGAGAACCTCCATTTCCTACTCATGTGACAGACAAATAACTAAGTTGAGAGTTCTGGGCCCTCAACTCCTCACCTATGACGTGGCTTTATAAGTCAGGATTCTCTCTCTAGGCCTAAGACCAGGTTTACCAAGTGACCCATCCGTGGGTGCCCCTGTCTCCACACAGCAGCTCTGCCCCTTGGGGGCTGCAGCCTGGTCTGCTGCCTCAGTCTCCCTTCTTTCACTGTAGGCAGGGCACAAGCTTCCCGCCTGACAAGGGCCTCTGGCAGCCCCTCCATCAGCTCCTCCTGCCTCTCTGTGGTGTGATCAATGTAATTGGTTTCTGAAACCCCCCCTGGACCCGCAAGCAGCATAAAGAACGGGCGTCAGAACGGAGGTGACATCCGAGTCAAATTAGTGTCAATATGACAATAAAATATACAGCTCAGAGGAAATATGGGCTGTAAACAGACAACATTTCAATCGGAAACATTTCAATCTTCTCAATGTGGTGGGAGTAAAGGGGGGGGGCAGGCTGTGGCTGCTATCTTTCTGCTGTTAAATCACCAATAGTCAACAGCATAACACAAGAAAATTCCATTTTAGGGCCGTGGTGACAACCCGTGAATTCCCCGCTCTCCAGAGAACCACTAGGCAGAATGATAACCTTGGGTCCCCTGACTGGTTATCTATTACCTCCCAATGCAGCATCACTTCTCACTCTTCCTGCTATAAATCAGCCTCCTTGAAGAACAAGAGGCAATGGGCCTTCATCGACCACCAGGAGGCCAGGAAGCTGCGGGATAGGGAGGGGGGCTTTCTGGGGAAATGCCCTTGCTGCAGCCTGGCCTCCTGCCCTGGGGGGAATCTTGGCTTGTCACCTCAGCAGATCCGTCAAGGCTTCTCTGCCTTCCTCCACCACCACAAACCAAGGGAGGTTACTGTAGGCTTACTGGAGACAGAGGTGGGGACACCAGATGCTACCAGGTTTTCCATTTCAGGAAAAAATACCAAGTTCTACTCCCCCTGCCCAAATCCTCATCCATCTGTTATCAGGGAGGCAGTTTCAATGCAAGTCATGTTCGTGTAAAAGATGCTGGCTCTACTTTCCATGTTCACATACCCTAACACAGAAGACTTTCTGGGTAAGAACTACCACTTCTGTAGTTGATTCCTTTGATGGGGTGGGGTGGGATGGGAGACAGCAACGGTCCCAAATGAATCAAGTTCCATCTTCAGATTCTTTTATCCAACTCCAAAAGGTGAGTTTACTAAAAACAATATTAGACAATTGTGTAGAAAGCACTTGGCTGTAAAACTATGCTGATAGTTGGCTGCTGAGTAACAGGGTAATCCCAGGCAAAGGGGAGGTTTCAGGTTGTCTACCCCACCCAAGAAAAGTGGGGAGCGGAGCATTGAGGAGAGGTTGGAGTGGACTGGGAGAAGGGGGGGAGATCAAGAAAAGGGGTGAGAGGAAGCACAGGAGGCAGAGACCTGTGACAAAACCTTGCTTGCTTCCTGGCCTTGGACTTGAACATGGAAGGAGACACATGAAGGAGACAGAGACATGGGTGGAGACGCAGGGGGAGCTGACAACGGCAGCCTTTATTTTGACATGGATTTTGATTTTGCTCTTTTCCTTCCAGACTTGCAGTAAGCTTTTGGCCTCAATGGTCCTGCTTTGGGCCCACCCTGTTTGGCTGGACATTTACCCATGAGGGGATGGGTAACCCATGAGTGCTGGGTTTGGAAACTACAGTCTTTTTTTATTTTTTTTTTTCCCTATTTCACACTAGTTGCATTAAAGTTCTTTTCCACTGAAAAAGGTCTTATGCACTAGAATGTGTTGTGTAGATGCGGCAGAAGGAGGGTTTGGGGGCTCTGGGGGAACTTCACTCTGCCCTATAACAGCTATATCAGACGTGCACCCAGGTAGCCTTCTTCCGCAATCCAGTCACCTCACGTCTGGCAACTCGACATGCAAAGCCTCTAGAAAGTTCTCTCCCTATAGTTCTATCATCTCTGGAAACATAAAGAGAAGGAGGCGAAAGGGGGGCCTGTGGGATAACCTCCGGATATACGTTCTTTGCTCTGCCTTGTACAAATCAGCCCGACTGGGGCATAAGCACAGGCCTTAGCGGGCTGCCCATTGCTGTGTCCTAGCAGGACTGGGCTGGCACACAGTAGGTTTCAATAAGTGCTGACAGAATGAATGAGAAGCAGGCAGACACTGCAGACAGATACAGAACGGGAAAATGCCACCTCCTCAACTTCCTATGAGCTCTAGGCCCCTGCACCTACACAGTACTTACATGGGGCAACCGTGCCTATAGCAGCTTCTGAATGTGAACACACATGTTCCCTGAGAGCCTCGGGACCCTTCCACAGAGGGTCTCCTGAGCCATGCTGCCCAGGCCCCAGGTCTACTGTTTTCTCTGGGAGAGTTTGAAGAGTAAGAACCTTGATGGGAAGATATGCTCACACTTTCACTGGCTGGAGAGACGCTTCCTGGGAGGGATTCTTCCAGACCCTGCACTGGGGCCGGCTGATGAAAACCAGAGCTGGCAGGTTTTCCCAGGCTCCCACTGTTCTGGGATTCTGGGGCAGGGAGGGCCTGGGGACATCTTAAGAAGCAGGTTGGGGCTCTGCAGAGCACAGACCTAGGCTAGGGAATCTCTTAAAGGCACACAAGTACATATCCACGTTTTTTCAGAGCTGAACAGAAACGCCTAAGACATTTGAAAGCATGGAAGCCAAGGTTCTGGTTCTAGTCTCGACTGATTTGAAAACAATGGTATGAAGTAATGACACATACAGTAGATCACGCTGACTACTGTGATTTCCTTGGATCGTAAGTGACTGGGAACAAAATACAACAACTTGTCTGTTCGCAGAATCAATCAGGTTCAGAAAAATCCCGTTTTCCCACCCCCTGCAGGCCTCGGTCCCAGAAATTGATATGCCGATACAGGCCAATGCTGGAAGCGTGATGCGCCCTGAAGCCAATCACATTCCCAAGACAGAGGTGGAGAAAGGACTTGGCAGGTGGGCGTGCTGAGTTAATCGGCAGCAGCTGACTCGAGTCGCTCTCACGCCCACTGGTGAGCTCACCTCGCTCCACCGCCTTCCTGTTTCTCAGAGATGCTCGGGCCCCCCCTCCCCCAGATGCTGCCAAATGCTGAGTGCCCCTGTGAACAAAGCTTCGGTGTTCCCGGCCCCCTTCCAGGATCCCTGCAAGCCGGCAGCTGCTTGCCCTGAGTGTAATTTATTCCTTAATTAGTTGCACCTTTCTAGCCCAGGTTCTTTTGTAGCTGCTACTCACTCACTGACCCCACGAATATAGAAGTCTGCTCCCTGGCAGTAAGGCGTCTGGACCTGTGGGGCTTTTGGGTTTGCTACAGAGAAGTTCCAGCCAGCTCCAGCTGCCTCCAGTCTGCAGGTGGGCACGGACAGGGGTCAGGGCCCAGAGTTGATGATGGGGCTGGGCTAGGGCTGCATTTTGGTGGTATTCCAGTGGGTGGGGGAGACCCAAGTCTAGGACCCGTGCAGTCCAGCTGCAGGGAGTGCACTACAGGCCCGGCGGGAATCGTCCACAAGCCTGTGGACTTGGCAGAGTGGTGGGGTGCAGTGTTCAAGTGTGGCTGGAGGGTAAAGCTGCTGAGCCATGTTAGACCATTGACATTTTAGTCTGAGGGTGATGGGAGGCACGGGACTGACTGCAGAATGATAGAAGGGATGAATGATCAATGAGAGGTGTGAGGAGGCCGAGAGAACCTGAGCTGGGAGGTAACACGAGGTGGGGTGGGAAGGACAAGTCAGCCTTGGCAGGCCTAGGGGTGGAGTGGATGGGCTGGTGGTAAGGACTCAACTACTGACACTTGAGACACATCCATTAAGTTGGGACAGATTTGAAACATGGAAAGCATCTGGTGGAACAAGGTAGGATCGAGTATTAACTGAGCCCCTATTATACCCCAGGCATGAAGTGAACGACACAGATGTGAGGTCATTCAGTGTTTCTAATTCCCATGGCACGCAGGACTGGGTTTCAATGTTCAGACCCCATTCACCACCAGCTATCAAGTCAGGCACTGGCCCAGGTCTGCCTGCACTCATTTCTTCTCACTGTTGCCCTGCCAACACCCCCAGCACCCACATGACTGGGGTCATCTGACACTTGGCTCCTGGGTCAGTAGGTCAGGTGTGCGGCCTGGAGGTGACAGGCCCAGGAAAGAGCTGATGATGCTGGTGACAAACAGCATGGAACCCTGACTTGTGGTTTGGGCAAGTCACTTGATGTTGGGAAGCCCATTTTGCTCATCTTAAAGTAGGGGTAACATTGAGGGAGAAAGTAGGTGAAGGCTGGGAGCACAGTCTCTGGGGAATGCATGCAGCAGGTTCTCTCATTTGCTCTCAGCATCTCCCACCCTCTGGGGACACCTGATCCCTCAGCCATGGTTTCTGCATGACTCCTCACTGTCCGCAAAGAAAGCCAGGACAGAGTGCTGGTGGGACTGGAGGTGGGGGGCAGGCGAAGGGACATGACGCACGCTGGGTCTTACAGCCTGCCTGATCCTCTGAGACTGCTGCACCCATTTGCAACCCACTGCAGGCTACACAGCCCAGGAGGCGCCCATGGGGCAGGTCTTCCGGAGACTGCCCCCTGCCGGAGCTGTCTGACCATTGTGGTGGCTGCCAGCTCATAGGCCTAGTCCCTGGATCCCCAGATATTCCTGGGCTGGACTCCAGGGGCATGGCTCTGACTTGGAGTGAGGGGTGTGTGCTTAAGCTTTCCATCTGTGACTTTCTCCCCCACAGCTCCATGCTGACTCCAAGAGGGTCATGTTCGGAGGGAGTAGGCATCCCTGTGAAAATGGTAGAGGTGCAAATGGTGGGAGGGAAGGGCTTGGCATCTAATGGGTGACACAACTTCATCTACCTGAAATATGTGCTTTCCTGCCCTCACATCGACCTGGTCTTCAGGCTCCTGGGCCAATTGCTGACAACTGCAAGGCCTGCGGCCTCAGTGTCTTTCTTTCTTTCTTTTTTAAAGATCCATTCATTTATGCGCATAAGAACTGGGGTACAGACCAGAGGTGTAGGGGGTGAGAGGAGTCACGAGAGCCAGAGTAGTGAGTAGAACAGGCAGATGAACCGAAATACATTGCTGAGGGGAGCAGCGGGTGACACAGGACAGGTCTTCCACACCTTTCTTTATACCTAAAGCCTTATTCTACTTTGGGAGTAAATCCTGTGGTTCTATCTTTACAATCTATGCTTGCTCCTAATTACTCTCAGATCAGCGGGTGGAATGGGATTCCCTTGAAGAATAAGTCCTTACTCCTCTGTCTAACCATCTCCAAGCCCCCCCATGCTCCCTTTCTGAATGAAAGCCAAAGTCTCCCCAAGCACTGAGTAGCCGTCAAGACCTCCCTGGGTCACTGACCCCACACTGCTCCTAACCCTCACTCACTAGAGGGTAAACCCACTGGCCTCCTGGCCATTTCTTGAGCTCGGCAGACTCACTGCTGCCCCAGGACCTTTGTACTTGCTGTTTCCTCTGCCTGGATCACTCTTGCAGCGTATTTCTGCACAGCACAACTCTTTGAATTCCTTGCGCAAATATTACCTCCCCAGTGATTTCCCATCCAAAACTGCACCACCACTCCACTCAGTACTCCCTACTTCATACTCATCCCTGGCTTGGTTTGTCTCTTCCCACTCTTCTGTAAGTTCCATGAAGGCAAACACAAGTGTATTTTGTTCCCTGGGGTGTCTTCCACGTCTAAAACACTTCCTGGCCTGTGGTGACTCAGTATTTGTGCATGTTGTTCAAAGCCTTGATCTTTGTTGGCAGCAGGTGTGGCAGGGATTGGGGTGCAGGCCAGACTTCCTCTGTGGGCCCCTCCACCCTTAAAGGGAGCAACAAGCACCCTCCTCTGCCCAGCAAGTTATCTGTCAGCTCCCTCCCCTGTCTCATTCTCACCCAGCACTCACCATCCACTGGATTGAGGTAGTCGTGGAGATGGGGCGTACCGGCAGCACCCCCACTCTGCATCAGCAGGTCCCCATAGGGTGCAGGGTGGCCCGCCATGAGGGTCATCTGGTGGTAATAGTCTGAGGGGTTGGTTCCTGGAGTGGGGAGGCCAAATAGTCCCCTCTCCTTAAGGTGCTCGTGGGCCACTGTGGGTAGGAAAGGAGACAGAAGTCACAATCTGGAAGCAAAGGGAGATGCCCACATGGCCTGAGCAGCCCCCGTAGTGCCCTCTAGCCTGTGCTCTGCCCCTGGGCCTTGTCCCCTTCCTCCCATTCTCCAACCATCTGCACCAGGCTGGAGTGAGTGGCCTTCTTTCTGTAGATGGGGAGGCCAGGTCTGGCCTCTGCATTCCTTCACTTCCTCAAGGCCCTCCTCTGAGGGTCCCACAGAAGCTCTGAGCTGCAGGCCATCAGGATTCATGGTGGCTGGACAGTTGGGTCAGGCAGCCTCGCCTGGACATTCAAGGTGGGGCTGTACACTGAGAGCACTCCGGCCTGGCCAGATGAGACTCCTTGCCTGTGCTCCTGGCCCTAGCCCTAGGCTGCAGGCCCTTTGCTGTCTGTCCCAGCTCTGCATGTTGCTCTGTCCAGAAAGGGGCAGGGAGGGTGACATTCAAAATATCTCGGGAGGCTGTGTACTCAGGGGTGTGGTGTCCACGAAATAACAAAGTGTGGAAACCAAAATAGCCAGAGTCCCGGCTTTTACCACATGTGAACATTGGGAGATCCACCGCTCTCGGCTGGCCCAGTTTTCCATCTGTAAAATGAGGTGATAGTACCCAGCACTCAGATTACTATTAAAAATGAAAGTAGCAGCCAACGTCGTACTGAGTGTGCTGAGTCTGTGCAGAATTCACATTTATTCTATAATTTGACCATGATGAGCTCAGGGACACTATCACCAGCGCCCCCAGCGGTGAGGGTTCTGCTTAAGGTTGCACAGCAGGAAGGTGATTGTGTAACCTGGAGTTCTTGACCTTTCTACTCCACTTAACCTTGGCAAATGCCACAGTAGAGCTTGTGCACTGGGCAGGCAGAAGCAGCCAATCAACAGATGTGGTGGTCCTCCCCTCCCTCTTCCTCTCCTTCCTCCTCCTGTCTCTTGAGATCCTCGACAGCCAGCCCTGGCCTCCATAGGCTGATGGCCCAGGGTCTCTGTCTGATTGTGTGACAAGACATGCTCGGATTGCTGAAGAACTTTCCAGACCTCGTGGGCAGACATGCGGGCCAGCACAGCTAACAAAGCAGGTGTATGAAGTTGATATGCCTCTCTAGTAACTCAGGAGCCTGGCCCATGGCCAGTGAGGTATCTGGTCCACCCCCTGCAGGCATCAAGGACATGTAAGCTAGCCAAGTTCCCTTTGGTGCCAAATCATGAGATTGCCTCATGGGTTGGGCACTCAGGGGACCTAGGCAGAGTTCAGGGTTGCATTACAACCTAAAGTGCCATTTCAGAATGGTCACGTTCTGGCCGGTCACTCTCAAGTTCCGTGGCTGTGACCATTCACCTTGTCTGGTTTCTCCTGGTGAAGACCAGGCAGAGCGCACAGCTCACAGGCGGGAGGACGAATCCAGCGCCTTGGGGAGCGTTTCTGTACCTTTGGAGCCTGGAGTTCTTTGTAGTGTGAAACTCTAGCTAGACCCTTGTCAGATCCAGGCTTGGCTTCTGCTCATGGTCACATTCACGTGGTGGGAAGACACATCCCCTCGTGAGGATGGAGACAGTGGTGAGGGCCCTAGGTCAGTGTGTCCCTGGGGTCTCTGCCCACATATTCACGAGTGCAGATTGCTCACTAATATCCCCCATCCTGAAAAGGGCTGAGAGGGAAGGTTTCACGGGGCAGATCTTGAGACGACACAGCTGGCTGCTTTTGAAGGTGGCAATGATGAGAAGTTAAGGAGACACTCTGGCGGCCCCATGGGACAGTGGGTAAGGGCTCCTCTAAACGGGAGGTGGTGCACTTCCCAGGAAGACAGCATGAGGAGGACTGCCTCCCAGTAGTGCTCCCGACTGCTCAGTGTGAGCATCTGTATACAGCACATGTCTGCACAAGTGGCAGTGGGGTGGGGTAGGGGCTAGACATGGAGAATGTTAGGTCTTTAAAGCCATTTGGAAGCTGGGAGCCTGCTCTTTCCTGGCTCAAGTTAATTGCACTGGGGTGGCCCTCTGATTATGGTGCCGAGGCAGTCTATTCCCTCCCAGGCCTCTGACCTCAGAGACACAGAGCGGCCGCTGAGTCCCTGCATCTCTGAGTCTGATGGCAAAGCCCATCGGAATTCTCTGGGCTTTCAACATACACTTATTTAGGAACCTTTGTAGTTCAGGGGTGATGAGAAGGAACAGCAGCCTGCTTCCCATCCCAGGTGCTAGGGAATCAATAGTGTCTGTTAACACCCCAGCTCCTCCAAACCAACGCCCCAACACTTCCAACCTTCCACCCACCACACCCCCCAGGCCACCCCAAACCCTACTCACCCTCAGCAGGGCTGAGGCCTCTGGCTGCCGAGATGGTGGGGAGCGTGGGGCTGCTGTGCATGGCACGGAGGTAATGCTCCATGTGGGGGCTCACGTACGGGTGGGGGGCGTTGAAGGGGGACTCCCCAGGACCAGCGGGGTGTGGGGAAAGCCGGATCAATGAGATGTCAGAGATGACAGGGCTGCCGCTCAGGGAAGGAGGCCTGCAGAGACAAAGAGGAATGATCTAGAAGGCATGGCACACTGGAGGAGGACGCACAGGGAACCCCGGGAGAAGCAGTAGCAGATGGGCCACTTTTGTATTTTGTACACCAGCAGCCTTGGCCCAGCTTCCTGTCTGAGCTCCTGTCTCCCCGGCACCTGCTCAGGCTGGACACATAACAAATTAACTTTTGTTAAAGAAACAAGTGCAGCATGTCCGAAACATGCATGGAAAACAAAACACGAAAATACGGATACCTGGGGTGAGAGGCCGAGTGTTCATGTTGCCAAAAGAACTGAGAGAAAGAGGAGTCAGGTGGTTTGGGCTGCAGCTGGACAGTCATTGGTGTGAAGCCCGGTCACAGGGTCTGGAAAGTCTAGGATTCAGGAAGGGTTGTGAAAGGATGAGCCCTGACTAAAATTTTGGAGTATCGGCCCTCCCTGGTGGCGCAGTGGGTTAAAGCACTGCACTGAGAAGCGAAAAAGCCACTTCCGCATGAGTTCGATTCCCGCCTGCCCCGGAGGAGACCACATGGCATGACAGACCTCTCCTGACCCGCCCGCTGCTTCCCTCAGCAGTGTACTTCATCTATCTGCCTGTTCTGCTCCCCACTCTGTCTCTGGTGAGGCCTCTCACCGCCCCTGAGCCTCTGGCCTGTACCCCAGTTCTGTATGAATAAATAAATAAATCTTTAAAAAAAAATTTTTTGGAGTATCACCCTAGCTCCTCTTACATGGAGTCCCTTCTGGATCTGACAGGGCCACTCTCCCATGCCCACTGTCAGCGTGCCCCGCTTGGTGGCTCTGACCTGGGCTGCTGAGGTCTATCTCCGTGTCCCCTGGCCAGCCTGGGAAGTGCAAGCTCTGCTCAACCCAAGGATGGCGTCTTATTTCCGAGTCTCTAACCCACGGTTCTCTGAGCAGCTGTTTGCCCGATGCTTCAGGGGTGTCCTGAGGTCATTACCAAAATACACCCATGAAAGAAAAATCAGACTTCAGGGATTGGAGCTGGGAGCACACACTGAAGTCACTGGGAACCAAATCTTCCAAGATTGAATTTTCCATTTTTCAGAGAATGGGGTTTTTCTGGAATTCGATATAGCACAAGAATAGAATATGTGTTAGAATCAGGCCCTTCCCCTTGATAGCTCAGTCACAGAGTGAGAAATTTCTCCAACTCTTGGTTTCCTCATCTACAAAATGGGGCCAATAGTGCCCATTTTACAGAGTGTCCATGAAGAGGAGCTCCCCAAATAGTGCCTGAAACTCAGCTGTCAGTGAGTGAGCACCAGTGCTGCATTTACATGCCTGAGGGCCCTCAAAATCTTCACACGCGACAGATGTTAGACTGTGAAGAGGTATCGTTAGTGTTGGCTAGCTCAGAAAGACAGCGATTTGTCTGTTGACTGGAGCAACTGGAGGTAATTACTGATTAGGCTCAATAGTGCATGGAACGGTGCTTCCAACATGGTGCGTGCCAGGGCCCACACAGGTGACAGCCAGATGTCTCACTAGCCAGGCTCCGTAGACTCCCCATTGGAAGTTGCTCCTCCCCTTCAGTGGAAGCCTTTGGCTCCATTCTTTCCTACCTTCACAGATGTGGCTGCTTAGACCTGCAGCTCAACATTAACACTTAAATGTGCTTGTTGGGCAGATTCCTTCTCTTCCCTTTAAGCCCAGGAATCCCCTTGGTGAGGAAATCCCTTTAGAATGCCCCCCTGAAGCATTTTCTCCTGGCGTGGGCTCCCTGCTACCTCCTGGGCACTTCTGGTCTTAGGTTGGCTGGTCCAAATCCCAGGTAACTGGGTTCTGCTGGGAGCAGCGCAGGTCTGAGGCATTTCTACATGCTGGCAGCATCAGGGAACTGGCATCCTGCAGGTAGTTAGAGGTGTCTTCAGAATCAGTGATGGCTGCACATTTGTGTGTCCAGCACTGGACTTGGCAGAGGAAGGCTTAGGAGGAAATCATGGAGTCACGGCCTCAAGGTATTCTTACTCGTTGCTGCCTTTAGAGGTAAGTGGGAGGGAACTGTGTTCTGTGTGAGGGGCCTAGAGACATATTTGCTCTGGGTGAGGACTTCCATGTGTCCAAGAGAGGGGACAGAGAAATGGACCAGACTAACTCACCCTCTTACCACGTCCTGTGGCCTACTATGCTGACCCTGGCAGGCTGGACACTCACAGTCTTGTGAGAGGACAGGCTTCTTTGAGAGGACAAGACAAGGAATACACCAAGGGTCTGTGGGGAAGAGAGGCCTCTGTGTGACTCCTGGGGACATATGGGGTGAAAGGATTCTGGAAGGCTGTGTGTGGCTCAGTAAAAGGCAGGTATCCAGTCAATCTGGAGAACAGCTGAGACCTACGTGGGCCCCTGAAGCAGTGCAGGCTCTCAGAACTGGGTTGAGAGAGGGATTGTTTCCTGCACTCTTGAACCAGTCCTGTGTTGGGCTGACCCATCTCACCGCCACCCTGTTTTGCCTCTGCATGGGGTAGGGCTGTGCTTCTCTGAGCCTCCTGCCTGCTCATGCCAAGGGCCCAGGACAGTCTTCTCTGGCAGGTGGCTCCAGGATGAGGGGAGAACCTGGGAGTGAGGTTGCCTCGGGCTGACTTCCAGCCTGTGTCCGTCTGGCCACCGGGTATGGAGGAGTGACTTCCTTTCCTGGACCCAGAGTCCTCGTGAGTGAAGTGTGCCTGTTGGTGCCAGCTTATTCTGTCCCCTCCCAGACAGGTGGCACATGCTTCCCTCATGGGCCAGTGTTCCAAAGTTAGCCAGGCACCTGACACAGGAAGGAGTTTCTCTGGCAGAAATTGGCACGCCCTGCTTACTTGGCGTGTGGTAAGGAAGCCTGAAGCTGTAGGACCTGGGCCAGCAGCACCTTCGGTGGATGGATGCAGAGTTAAAATATGCTGCTTGGCACATGTGGAGCAGAACTGGCTCTGGATGCTGCAGGGGGGACTCAGGGCCTAGGGACAGTGAGGCAGCCTCACTAACCCTGCTCATCCACACTCAGTTGGGTGGTCGGCTTGACTGCTTCCACTTTCCAGCCCCTCACCATGGTAGCGCAACCGGCTAGGGCTGGGTGCATGGTAAGTTCCACAGGCATTGACTCCTTCCCCTCTTCCTTCTCAGCAACAAGTCAACTTGGGGTGGGAGAACATGAGAACATGCCCATCAGCCAACACAACCACAAAAGACTGCCCAGACACCTCCTCCAGGAAGCCTCTCTGTGCTGCACCACTTAGCTGTGTCCTTATTAGGCGTATTCTCAAGTGCACTTCAGCCATCAAGGGACCACATGCATGTATTTCTTTCTTTCATCAAAACAAACAAACAAAAAGCAAAGTAGGCACTTTCTGTCCACTTTACACAGTCAGCAAGTCTAGGTCCTTTGCCTAAGGTCACTTAGGCTGCAGGTAAGAGAGCCATCATCACCCAGGGGCGTCTAGGCCTGAGTGCAAGCTGAGATCCTTCCCTCAGCAGAGAAATGGGTGTTCTTGAAGATGGTGATGATTTATAAGTGGGGCTCGGGTCAGTAGAGCTGTTTCAGCTCTCTCTTTTATCTTCACCCCCACTCACCTCATCATCACACACAAATCCATCCAGCTTTCTAGCAGGAATTGGAACCTCACTCTTGCACTGTTGTGAATGACTGATAAGGAACTAGGGGCACACATGTTCCAACAGATCATTTGACAGACTAAATAAAACCAGGACAATGAATATTAAATGGCAAATTCCAAACAATTCATTGGGAGGACCCGGGAACTGCCCAGGAACCCTCAATCACACCAAAATTGCCAGTCTTTAGGGAACAAAGCTTCTTTCTCTTGGATGGCCCCTCTTTGGGCCCAGCTGAGCACCCCCAAGCAGATGGGTGCTGGCAGTGCTGGTGAACTGAGGAGCAGCCATGGTTCTCACCGGGAAAAGTGTCTGCTAGGGAAATCTGAGCCACTACTTCAGGCCAAATCCAACAACAAACTCCCTTTCTTCTTCCATTTCTTTTTTAAAGATTTATTTATTTTTGCATACAGAACCGGGGCACAGGCCAGAGTGCAGGGGCGGTGAGAGGCTTCACCAGAGACAGAGTGAGGAGCAGAAGAGGCCAACTGACGAAGTACACTGCTGAGGGGAGCAGCGGGCAGGTCAGGAGAGGTCTGCTGCCCTGTGGGTCACCCCCGGGGCAGGGATCGAACTCATGTGTAAGTGGCTTTAGCTTCTTAAGTGCTGTGCTTTTTTACCCACTGTGCCACCCGGGAGGGCCTTCTTCTTCCATTTCTATGCTATCGGCTGAGTGAGCTCACCCTGGTCTAAGTTGTAGTCCATTCAGGTCCTGGGTTCTAGCAACTGGGAAGAGACTCAAGAAGGTGGCCTTGAGAAGGGGAGGAAGGCCCACCTTTGTGAGCTCATTTAAAAAGGTGCTCAGTGTTGCCAACGTGGTAGACAGGCACACATTCATACCTACAACTTGCAGCCTGTAACCAGCTAGGCTGGAGGAGCTTCCAGCTAGGCTGGAGGAAAGGTGTTCACTTTGGGTACTACTTTTATGCATTATCTTCCCCCCTTCAATACAGCTCTGAGTTCATCTGAGCATGATTCTACCAGTTATTTCTTCATATATGTGTTCAAATACCCAGTAAAGTGGTCCCAAGTACTCACTCTGTTCCTAGAAAACTGTAAGGGGCTCAGAGCCCAAATGATACAGGCAAGACCATAACTCATATAAGTAGCCAAGACTCCAGCAGATGAATAAATACCCTAACTCTGCATAATGGCACCTATTAAAAGAAAAAGAAAAAAAAAGAAAAAAAAGAAAAACAAAACAAAAACAGGCAACAACAAATGTTGGCAAGGATGTAGAGAAAAGGGAACTTTCCTACAGTGCTGGTGGGAATGCAAACTGGTCCACCCACTATGGAAAGCTGTGTCATGTGGAGGCTTCTCAAACTACTAAAAATGGAGCTACTGTATGAACCAGCAATTACGTTCCTAGGAATCCACCTTCAAAATACAAAAACATTAATTCAAAAGGATATCTGCACTCCTATGTTTATTTACAATAAATAATATATGGAAACAACACAAATACCCAAAAATAGATGACTGGATTAAGAAGATGTCATATATTTACACAATGGACTATTACTTGGCAATCAAAAAGATAAACTCATGCCATTTGCAGCAACATGCATAGAGTCAGAGAGGATTATGCTAAGTGAAATAAGCCAGAAGGAAAAAGAAAAATATCCAATGGTTTCTCTTATAAGAGGAATATAAGGGGACCAAATAAGGGATCAGGAGAAAATAATCATAACAAATAAATAAATAAATAAATAAAAACAAAATTAACAGGCAACTATAAAGCAGAGAGAAGGATCTAAATGGGAGGGAAGAGCACAAGGGACAATGGTGATGGTGCATGGATGAAGTGGTGATACGAATTTATGGGGAATACACCTGAGAAGAGAAAGCGTACATTGTACAAAAATGAAGAATGATATGATACACACACACACACACACAAACATATAGATATATAAAATTAATTAAAAAAGGAAGTGCATTACAAATAAAGGGAATAGCATGTGCCCACAAAGGCTCAAGTAAAGATGTGTGTGCGCAGGCTAATGAAGAAGAGCCCATGGGGCACTCTGGCCAGGTCTCACTGGCCCCTGCTCCTGGTTCTACTGGGGTTTAGGGTGGGATGAAGAAAGGGGAAGGAGCATGTGACCTGAGCCCAGCTGATCAGACCATGCCCTATCCCTGGACACCATGGTCAGCTCAGAGGTGGATGTGTGTCCAAGACAGAGCTTTAGCTAGACCCTTTGGGATAGAAGAGCTTGCTGACCATAGCAAGCAAATAGAGCACAAGCAAGCAAATAGAGCTTGCGGGCAGAGGCCAAGAATGAAGATGACACATGCACGGAACTTTAGATCTGAGAGAGGTAGAACCCGATTGCTGAATTGAGCCCCTGGACACAGATCCAACTTCCCCAGATGATAGTACCTTTGGCTCTTTCAGTTATCTGAGCTAATGCATTTGTTTGTTTGTTTAAACCAGTTTGAGCTGAGTTTTCTGTCTTTGTCAACTGCCAAAGTTTGTCTAGACAAATATAACCTTCTCCTACCCAGAGGGATCCAGGGCCCAGGGCAGACCCTAGCCACAGCTCTCCCAGTCCACCCACTCTCTTGTCTGCAGGACTGAGGGAGAGCACCCTGGACATCCTGCCCATGGCTATTGAGGCAGAAGGGACAGAGCTGTGCTGGCTCTGCCATGTCTCGGGCCCTCCCTGGTGGCGCAGCGGGTTAAAGCACAGCACTGAGAATCTAAAGCCGCTTCCGAATGAGTTTGATTCCCGCCTGCCCCCGGGGTTGACCACATGGCGCAGCAGACCTCTCCTGACCCGCCCCCTGCTCTCCTCAGCAGTGTACTCGTCAGTCGGCCTGTTCTGCTCCCCACTGTGTCTCTGGTGAGTCCTCTCACCGCCCCTGCACCTCTGGCCTGTACCCCAGTTCTGTATGCATAAATAAATAAATCCTTTTAAAAAAAAAAAGCAGGAGCTCTAGGTAAGAGGACAGCCAACCCCTCCTGCCTCTGTGTGTGTATGTGTGTGTGTGTGTATGGGTGTATTTGTACATGTTGAATGGCAGCCTGAAGCAGAGGACCCCTTCATGTCTCCTAAGGTTCTCCAACATTGGTGCTGATCTGCTGGCCAGACCTGGCTCCTCCTCCCCAGAAGGCCAGGGCAGGCCCAGGAAAGGTCCTTTCCATAACAGGTTCTTTCCTCTTCCTTCCTCCCTGGCTCCCCTAATGGGAGGGGCCTGCAAAGTGTCTGGAAGGAGGCCAGACTGGTGACTGGTGAAAGGAAGGAAGAACAGGGGAGAAAACTGACAGAGAAAGCAGAGACCTCACTGGACCTCTGTTGCTCTAGCCTAATGGATGTTGCCAAGAAGCTGCTGCTGCTGCTGCAGCCGAGGTCACCAACACCGCTGAATACGAGTGCACACATGAGAATGATTCTGCAGGGCAGGTTTTCTTACGCCCATTTTAAAGACAAGGAAGTGGAGGCTGGAGGCCCAAAGTGGCTGGGCTCTGAGTGGCAGACCGGGAGGGGAGCTGGCCTTGCTTGCTGCGATGTTGAGACTGGGTGTGCTGCATCTCCACTGCAGCTCCCAGAGGCGAGCTTTTCTCTTGGCTGTCTCTGTCCTCGGGAAGCTCAGTCTGACAGTCCCTTTGCGGACTTCGCCTAGACCAGTGCTCTTGGGCTCAGGACGGGAGGTGGGTTGTTGGTGAGGAGAGCCACACCCACGGGGGCAGAGCCTGAACCTTCAGACAGACCTAGTTCTCATGGTGGACCCTGGTCTCGCTACCTACCTGAGCTTGCATCCTTGCCTGCAGGATGGCGCGTCGGTGAGCCAGCCTGAAGGACAGCATGGGGTGGGATGTGCTTAGTATGGACAGCGCAGGGCAGCACCAGGCGCTTAGTAGGTGCTCGGCTGGTGCTCACTGTCTCTGATACTTAACGGATTAGCAAGTGCAACTCAGCCTGCATCTGCCAACATCTAGTCTGAGGCCCCCGACTTTTTGAGGAGGTGAAGCTGGGTCTGAGGGAGCACACTGAGACGCTAAGTCGGGAGCCAGCCCTGGAAGTTAGAACAATGGCGCCATGTTCCAGACGGTGGGCGTGTGGCTCGGGGGATGAGTAAGAATTTCATGGACGGGAGGGTGTTCTGCAGCACAGCCTGGGTGGAGGTGCAGGGGCAGGAACCGACGTGTTTCTTAATGCAATGGGAGGAAGGGACGGAAGTGCAGGGGTTGGGGCCCCGGCATCCCACCCATGGTGTCTATTTGGAGAGGCAGAACAATACAGAGCTGAGGGGTGCTGACTCACCCAGACTCAGCAGGAGACATGTGGGACAAGCTCACCCACTTTGGGGTTCAGGAGGCAGGAGGAGGAACCTGGTAACCTTTGACAGCTCTGTTCAAAGGTCAGTAAGATCAGAAATAGGCAAGTTTCATCAACAGCAATACCGAGACCCACAGCATCCGTGACGAGGCCATGGTGAGGTCAGCAGCAGCACCAGGATTGGAGGATTGGGGCGTTTGTGCCCTGGCACTGTCCTGTTGCAGCCTAATTAGGGGACCTGCTGAAGATGAGGAACAGGAGATCCCGCTGGGGCTGTGAGCCTATAAACCTCACCTCCAATCCATTCGTTAGGCTGAATTAAGACCATAGTGGCAGCGGGACTGAGGTCGCAGTTCTATGGGGTCACCACCCGTGTGTACCTTGTTGTTTCCTCTCAGATCCTGGACATGGGCCATGAGTGCCCTGGATGTCCATCCTCCAGGCAGACCCTTCTCTTCATCTCAATCCTGCTTTGGGCACTGAGCTGGCCCTCAGGGCTGCAGTGATGAGCTCTTCTCTGAACACGAAGCCCTAGGAACAGGCTCTGGGTCCACTTTGCTCACTTGCTTTGCCAGCACCAGCTCTGACACCCTTCACAATATGGAGCACACGCAGCATGTTTCTGCTGAATGAATGATTGCATGCGTGCATGCATGAATGAAACAGTATCTCCAATGAAGAGACTGAGCACTGCAGCCAATCTCTAGTCCATCTTAGCTCACTCCTTGCATGGCTTGAAGTTAATCATGTGTGTCTCTGAATTGGTTTCCTCATCTGTAATGAACCATCCTAATAGTGATCTTACAAATATGTGGCCAAAAGCAAAGGGGAGGTTAAGTGTGGAAGGCAAACGTCTCTCAAAGATGCATCCACACCCTAATCCCCGGAGCCAGTGAACATTATCTTGCTTGGAAAAAGGCCCTAATCACAGGATTACGGTATGGATGTTATAATGAGGAGGCTCTGGGTTATCCAGGTGGGTAATAAATGCCAGCACAAATGTCCTTATAAGGCACAGGAGGCATAGCAAGCAGGAGGCAGTGTCCCCACGGATGCAAAGGCTGGAGAGCGGTCACAAGCCTAGGAATGCTGGCAGCTGCCAGAAGCTGGGAGAGGCGCAGAACAGATTCTCCCCAGCACTTGCAGAGGGCAGCCTCTGTCCTCCCCTTGATTTAAGTCCAGCAATTCTAATTGTGGACTTCTGACTTTCAGAAATGTGAGAGAATAGCAGGCATCTCACCGTTATTATTGTCACCTTGCTTCTGAGACTGTCAACTCTTAGTTGCATTGCTGCCATAGAGCAGCATAGCTCTCAGTAGATGCCACCTTGGTGGCAGGCTGGCAGGGAAGAGAAGCTTTCCTGTATGCTGGGAGGGCATTGAGCTCTGCGTTCCAAGTCCCATGCTCACAGAGCTCTGGAGCGTGTCTTCTAAAGGCCGCTGGGATTATACGGTCACTGACTCCCCATAGCCAAATGCACCCTGCACGCAGCCCCAACATGCCAAACCTCCTGCCTCGGGGACCGCTTCTTGTTCTGGTCCTGCTTTCAGGCTGAGATACTGCCACCCACCAGGATCACAGGTGGGGTGAGTAGACTCCAAGTGGGGAGGTTGTTATTCCTCTGCTGTTGCCCATCTGTTTAGGCACAGGTAACCTCTTTCAGAATCACTAAGCAGGGATCCTGGGCCCACTTTCTTCTACAAGGGAATTGGATTCCCCAAAGAGGATCTAGTTGCTCTGAGTTTCTTTTCTCCCCGAACTGGGGCTTTTTAGTGCCAAGGCTGAGCAAGCAAGCTGGGAAGGGCAGGCATGTATCTGTGTTCATAGAGGCATCCCTGCTTGCATGCCTGACACCCACTGCCTTAAAACTCCAACAGAGAGAAACAGCACCTCTGCGTTCTGTTCAAAGTCTCCAACAGCTCTGGTTCTGGCTTTCTGGTTTTGCATGTGTGTGTGTGTGTGTGTGTGTGTGTGTGTGTGTGTGTGTGTTTGCTTGATATGGAACTATGCACTAATGCAAGCTTACTTGCCATGTTTTCCATACATTAACTTAAAAAAATTCCAGAAAACAATCCTTTTCAGGACATACGAGGGAGGGTTACAACTTTAAGATGCACAGTGAATTCTTTTGCAGAGCACAGACAACTGCCTCTCCCCCAAACAGTGGCCAAATTCATTCCCTGTGTCAATCTGCGCATTCCCTGTTATCCAGGCTGCAGTCTGTACAGGTGGGGGAGAATACATAAGCAGAGCTAACCATAAACAGGAGCTGGAGTCCAGTGCCCCATCGTCATTGATTTGTGCACACATTCACGTATCACTGCCTCTGTCAGGCAAGCTCACTGAGCTGGGCCTCTGGGGGCACTAGGTAGGGAGAAAGGTGTTTGAGGAAGATTTAGCTAGGACCCCACACTGAAGAAGTGGGATAGGAAGTCACAAACCTGACTGGCGAGTGTTGCACCAGGTGTGTCTCATCAACTCTGATATACCCAGGGTCTACTTCGAACTTACATTGTGTACATTTCTCTGTAGAGTAAATGAGTTCCCAGGAAGCTGTGGTGATGATAAGTTGTCAGGCTGATGCTGCTGGGTGGGATGCCCCAGATTGAGGAGGTCAGGAAATTACAGCCTCCTCAGCTTGTTAGTCACATCAGTGCCTTGATGAAGCACCATGCTGGGGTAGCTGGGGTCACAGAGTGGAAGGGACACTGTTTGTAGCTTATAAACAGTACACAAGGAGCTAGAACAGAAAGAGGGATAGAAGGAAAAGAGCTCATCCATGCTGCTGAAGTAATCAGGGAAGGCTTCCTGCAGGAGGTGGCATCTGACCTGGCCCTAGACTCTTATAGGGCAATGGAAAGGTGGTAAGTGATACAGGCCTGGTGTTCTGAGACAGAATAGCTGAACCAAAAGCAGTTCATTATGGGAAACAGCTAGCAGCATAAAGAGGTTGAAAGTCTGATTAGACAGTTGAGTGGAAAAGACTGTGTGGAGAAAACCATACAGGAAATGTTGATAATTTGAACTACATTTTAACAGGTCAGCTGTTAAAATGAATTCCTCTTCATCCAGAGATGCCATCAATTGGTGTAAAAAGACCAGGCACACACAAACTGAGAGAGGATATTTGCAACACATATAACGAGTCAGGGAGCGGGTAGCCTTAATATATAAAATGCTTATTCAAATCAATTGGAAATAGACAACTCCATAGAAAATGGGTCAAATAACTAAACATCCATTTCACAAGAAGGAAACATTATTGGTCAACAAACATGAAAGGATATGCAACTTCATTAGCATTAAGTGAAACAGAAAATTAGAATTACAGGGAGATGTCATTTGCAAGTGGACTACATCACTTTGACAGCAAGATCTGAAATAAGCTTAGCTTTCAAACCATGCTGGTACAAGTGAGGGTGGGAAAAACCCCCAGGCCAAAGACCTGTAACACCTATGTGTGATAAAATGCAAATACCCTATGACTCAGCAATTTCATCTCCAGACATGCAGTAATCCTAAAGAGACAGCTATAGCTGAGGACCAAAGAACTGCAAAGAACGGCACCATAGCAATGTTCAAAATAGCAAGAACACTGTCACATCCAGATGCCTGATGCTTCCGAGCATGGTGAGAATTAATGAATTAGAGCCCCATGCATTAATGGGTGAATCTCTGGAAAATATTCACAGTGTAGAAAAGAGATTCCAAAAATATATGTCTGCAGCGATTCTATTTATATAATGCACACAAAGCAAAACCTAACAATATACTGTCAGGGGGAGTCAGATGTCGGTGCTAGGGGGATGATAAACTTCAGGTCCCAGAGAATGGGGAGAAAGGAGAACTGGGGCAGGACAGCGGCCAGGCAAATGGGTCCTCTAAGAGGTTGGCACGACCCCAATCCTAAAGCTGGGCAGGGCATGGCAGTGTATGTGTCACTATTTGTTCCTTAGCTAAGCTTTGTTATTTGTTTGTACATCTTCAATATTTAATAAGTTCAATTTTTTTAAATGGATGTCAAAGTGGAAGTTGGCCCCTGGGGAGAACTGGCTGAGTGGACAGGGGTTCTGAGTTGGGGAATGGAGTGACCCCACAACTGGTTGTGGAGAATATGTGTTAGCTGACAACCCTTTGAGGACTCAGTGTTTGTCACCTAGTGGGTACATTTTGGTTTCTCCCTTGTTTGATGTCCAGGTCCCTGCCCGACTAGCCCCAGTCTGTCTCTGGCCCCCCTATTCTCTGCACTCTATAGCCACATGCAATCCATTCAACCCTCAGCTCACCGGTTCCCACTACAGACCCCACCAGACGAAGCTGAGGGCCAGCTTCCAGCAGAACTGTAATAAAGAAATCACTGTTTTCAGTTGACAAAGAGCAGATTTCTTACTAAGTAAACACTGATGTTTTGGTAGGGAAATTAGGTTATAAAATTGTGCCTACAAAGGAGCCCATACAGATGGACTTGGTTAAGGTCTAGCCACACAGGCAACAGGGGTTAACTGTACCAGCTAGAGTCTTGATCACATTTTCCCCTTTGAAACAGAAGGATAGGAGGGTTATCAGCTTCTGCAAACATAAAATGCAAGAAGCTTAAAAAAAAAAAAGGAAATATCAAAGAGACTTTTTTTTCCCTAGCAAAGTGATGACTTGTGCAGAGCTGAAGGGGGGTTTGGGGGGAGAGGGCTTAGATCTGATCCATGGGGAGGGGAGAGAGTTCAGCAGCTGGCCTCTGGGAGGAGGCCCAGGGCCCATCTGATCTGGGTGACCCCTTTCCAGGTGACCTGTGATGTAATTTAACCTCCAGGCATGTGGGGTCTTTGTCTATAAGAGGACTCTTTCTTGGCTGAGTATAGCTGGGCTGAATCTCCCAGAAAGTCAAGGCTTTGAGGGAACTGTCACATCAGAGGGCACACTCCAGGGGGTTAGAAGGGGACTCATGAGAATGAGACCTGTGGTCTTGGGCGTGGGGTGGGGAGGGATGGTTTCAGCAAAAGGTAGGGTGCTAGTGAACTTCACTAGGGGCCTAGGTTTAAGTAATAAGAAAAGGCCTGGATGGGGGATGGAGGGGAACTCTTAAATGGCCTGGTTTGCCCAACGGGTGTGTGGAATTTCCTCTCTGGGATGCCTGTCAAAGCTAGATGGATAATCTGGAATAGTTTAGATAAGCGCTTTCCTAAAGGTGGCAGGCGCTGACTTTTACCAAGCACTTGAGGCTATCGGTGTGGACTTTGCAAAGGACTCCTCTTTAACACTGGCATTGGTGTCTGTCTCGGAGCGGAAGACCCTCACTGGAAATAAGAGCAATCCCAAGAAGACAGAGGAGCTGTGTCGAGGAGAGGAGGGCCTCCTGCACCTCCCCCTTCGAGCAGAGCACCCTGGAACTGCCAGTGCCACGCCCTGATTGTGCCCTCTGGGGCCTATACCTCTGCTGCCTGGCACACCCCAGGTCTTGGGAGAGGCTCAACAAATCACCAAGCACTAAGAATTTCCCACAATGGGTTAAGCAGTAACAAAACTCTTTCTACTTGGATTGGACGGAACAGGTGAGGTTTACATTTCAGACACGCAGTTCCGGGAGGGCAAAGATGAAGGGGGGCTCCTCCTGGGCCCACCATATTTTTTTTCCCTGGGCACTGGGACACTTAATTGAAGTCCCAAAGCTGGTGCAGTGACAGAGGTTTAAAGAGAAGCCACAGCGGGACCTGAGGCTGCTCACACATTTCCTCAACAAAGGTTGAAAGCTGACAGCCCTTGGGACACAGATCAGGCAATTGTGAATTTGGCTGAATAAATGGAGGAGCTGTGGGCAGCTGTATTAGCTTCCACCCAGACTGGACAATCTAGACATGTGTAGTGGCGGAGAAGCCTTTCTTCAGAAGCCAATCCACCCCACCCACTCCTGAAATTTTACTATTAGTGATTAATTCCTTTGGATTAGTTACTGTTCTGTTTCCCAGCTTGCCAAAGGAAATAACAGAGTGTATCCATGAATCCTGTAGTGAGATGCAGCTCTAGATTGGAGGTCATGAACTCCGTGATCTTGACAAGCTCTTAAATTCTGAGAACCTCCAGTTTTCTCCTCTCTGAACTGGGCAGACTATTATCCATTGTATAGGGTTTTGGGAGCACTGGAGAGGATGCTATCTACCCAGCACCCAGGAGAGTACCTGGGTTTCCTTCTGGGGTGGCCAAAAAGTGAACAGAGCAAATGACTGTCCTAGTACGTGTTTCATGTGCTTGACCATCACTTACTCCCCTAATCTTCACCACCGCCCATGCGGGCTCCTACATGTCCTATCTTCCACTTCCGTATCAGTATGGGGTGAAAAATGCCTAAGATTGTGGGGCCCAGGGAGTCGGGAGAGCCAGAAAGAACACCCCCTGCAGGACCATCCTCCAGGCAGCCCCTCCCCACGCCACTCTGCACGCTCTGCTCCCTGCAGACGGCCTTGTTTCTGCACATCAAGATTTGCATCACTCTTCGGGCCCCTCCTGCCCTTGGCTGACCACACGGGCTCTCTCCAAAGCCCACAGCCAGGCAGAAACTCTTCTGGGAGGGGCTGGCACTCAGCAAAGATCAAAGACCAGGCTGCCTTATCAGACACGCTCCTCATTAAACTTTTACAGCCCAGTTTCCATTATAAATGAGCTGTCTGTCCCCTGCCGCAGAACATGTTCCTGCAGTTGGGAATCTGAAGGTCTCAGAGCCAAGAGATTCTTTAACAGAGAAGCAGGACGGGGTGATGGTGGTGTGTGTGTGGGGTGTGGGGGGCTGTTAGGGTCAAACGGCCTGGGTTCAAATCCCAGCCGGGCTACTTACTAGGAAAATGTCACTGGACAAAGCAGTCACCTGCCCTCTGCCTCTGTTTCCCCACTCATATGCTGATATGCTGCCATCTGTATGCAGTGCTGGGGAGGTTAGATGGTCAAATCCAGAGGGCTGGGCCAGGTCTTGTGATCATAGCTCAGCTCGTCTGACCCCAGCATTGTGTGGATAGGCGAGGGGACAGGAGAGACCCCATCTGCATGGTAGGGTCACTAAGGACCACTCATGGGGGGAATGCAAACTGCCTGGGAAACTGTTCAGTCTTGGGGTTTCCTGGGCTCTTGTGCAGCTGCCACCCCATGGCTCTGAAGGGGCCATCAGCCTCGGTGGAGATGGAAGGGCAGTGCGGATCTAAGTGGGGAGGAAGGACAAGTCCCTGGTGGGCTGTCGTGGGCCCACCCAGCTTTTCAGCCCAGCAGCCAGGCAGATAGGCCTTCCGGAAGTCTCCCACCCACAAATCCCTGAAAAGGAACCTGCACATTTGCTGAGGGAGGAGGAGGTTTTTGCGAAACACAAACAAAGTCAGTTCTCTATGAACCGTGAACCTGGTGTGCTGTGCCAAGAATTAAGAAGAAAATATCCACACGTCTTTCAACACGCCCTCGGAGACTGGCTGAGGACTGAGCGGCAGGGGCCGGGACCAGGCGGGTGGGTTGCAGGCAAGTGCACTGTGTGTTTATTCATCTCAGGATGAGCCCATGCAGTCTTCATGCAACACTGACCTTGGAAAAAGCCATCTTCAAATCCCCTAGACTGGAAAGCTCAGGAGCTCAACCAGCAACTAGGCTACTAGTTTCCTGAGTGAAGCACAGCTACAGAGGGCTAAACCTTGCCATGAATATGCAGTTGCCAGGACAAGGTGGGGTTTGGGCATCCTGAGCAGCTTTCTCAGGGGCTCTGGGTAATCTGCATGCATGACAAAGTGCGCAGATGAGGGGTGTGGGGCATAGAGGCCCTTCCCCCCACCACCTGGCATTCCCTTGCTTTGCTTAAAGTACCTGGGCCTGCTTGGTGACTTTGCACCAATTGCTAGCTAAGCTGCAGAGCCATCTGTCCCTAGCGAGAGTCCCCTCGTTTCCTCTCTGTGCACATGACCTTGGAAGCAATGCTCACTAAGCACAGCTCAGGATCAAGCGATCTTCTGGGTGGTAGTAGTCAAGTGCAGAATCTAGGGAGATGCTGGGGGTCAGAGGCAGGTATGGAGCCAGGTCAGAGGGCAGGGGCTGTGCTGTCCATGTTTGAGATGCTGTGGCTGGCCCCTTCCCTGCCCCCAGCCCCAGTACGCTCACCTCCTTTTATGAGCTGAGAATATGAGTAGGTTTAGGTCAACTTTTAGACACTGAATCTGAAAACGGATTACAAAAAGGAGCCGGAAGGTCTCTAACACCACACATTCCAGAGTGGTCATCAGAGAGAGAGAAAAGGCCTGGTAGCCTGCTAGTTCTTTGATTCCAGAAGGCCAACACAGAGCTCTAGATCTGCCTCTTGAATATGAGATAAGCAGGGTGGCTGCAGGGGTTATCAAACTCTGGCTTGCGGGTGCCTGATTCCCAGGCTTTACCTAAGTCTGAATGATCTCCAATTTCTGGGGCTGGAGCCCAGACATGTGCATGTTTAAGACACCCTGGCTCAGACGGGCAACCAGGTATGAGAACTGCTGCAGTTGTTCTCTCTAAGCCTTCCTGAGCTGCAAGGGGGAAAGTCCCCATAAACAACATGGGGAGTCAAAAGTCAATTCCAACTTGAAGAACTAGGAACATGAGTTTCTACTTTCCCTGCCAGGACACGAGGTAATCCCAGCCCAAGGCAGCCCTAATTCCTGTTGTGAGGCTGCAAACATGGAGGAAGTGGGGAACTCCAGTGGGGGCCCATGCCACGCCACGCCACGCCATGCCACGCCATGCCTTACTATTAGCCCCATGATACCAGGACCCAGAGGCCAAAGCATTCTTTCCCGCCTGCTGAGATTACAGGGACCGCTTACCCTTGAGAGTGGACTCTGGGAAGCTTGGGAGCAGGTCCCAAGCAGGCATCACATCATAACCCCATGTGGCCAGTAACACCTGCTGTCTACCCCATCTGTCTACCCATCACCTATGGTTGACACAGATAAAAGGTGACGCACCAGGCGGTTCACAGGCAATGTCTTTGACTCTTCCACAACCATCAGGGGATTACTCAGCTAGGTGAGTCTCCCAGTGGGCTGCACCACAGGTGATGGGGCGGGATGAATCTGCAGGGGGCTGGGTGCTGGGCTATGCTGATCGGGCTTATACATGCTAAACTTCACCTTCTGCCCCATGCTGTGTGAAGTCAGGCCTGACCCTGATCCTTTTCTGCCTGAACCACAAAGATAGCTTTAGCAGTCTCTTTGCCATGCTCCCACCGTCTCCTCTTACTGCTGCTGTTACCCTGAAAATAAATCTGATCACTTTCTCCTCTTCCTGGTGGCCAAAAGGAACAAGTACAAATTCCCTGAGTGGGGGAAAAAAGGCCCCACTTCCCTCACCCCCAGTGGTACATCTTCAATCCTGTTTCTACCCTTGATGTCACAGCCACCCGACGGGATTGTCACCCAATGACAATTCAGGCCTGCCTCTGCCACGCAGGTCTCTGAGAACCCCCTTCCCTAATAAGCACAGGGAAACAGCAGTAATAGCAACTGCTGTTAATATCCACTGAATGTTTCCAAACTGTTCTATATGCTTTACCATGAGGACCACGGCTGATGAATTCAGCCTGGGGTTGAATGCCCGGTTGCCTGGACGGGCTGGTGAAAGCAGCATTCTGCCAGACCAGGGAGCACCATGAGTGGAGCACCCCATGTGGAGTGCCTGGAGCTATCCTGAGAGCAGAGCCAGCTGGGTGCTCAATCACTGCAGCCATGAAGACCATGCGAGCCAATGGGCCGGTGTCCTGGGAGCCAGGACCAGGTACAGGCTCAGGCTGGGGAGACAAGAGATGACACTGCACCTCATTTGCTGTGCAACATTTGTGTAATTAACACATTTGGCGCCAGTGAGAGGGAGCGGGATCCAGCAGGGGCTTGATGGATCGGGCCCTCCACCAGGCTCTGACCACATTAATCACAGAAGCCAGAGCCACGGGCCATTTTTCTCATAGGCTTTGTCCTGCTTTCTGCCTGGGCGCTGGGGGTGGGGGCCAAGAGTAAGCTCTCCAGAGCCAGAGGGTAACCCCAAAGAGCTCACTGTGTGCCCCTGTGACCTGGGCAGGGTTCAACTGTCCTGAGGATAATGTGGTAGCATGGCAGCCCAGCAGGAAGGGGGTCTGGGAACACAGTGCTGTGTCACCGCACTGGGGAGTTGAAGGGGACAAGCCCTCCCTGGCTGGGGAGGGGAGCCTGTGCCAGGGAGCCTGTTCCCTTCAACCCTTGAGCAGATACAAGTGCACAGGCCTTGTAGAAACATCTCACCTCTCCCAGTCTCAACACTGGCACTTGTGAGATGTCGGCTAACCCCATCACATGGGGCTGTGGGGAAGATGAACTGATGTCATAGCCCTCAGGCTGCACAGCAGAGCCTGGACGAGGGGCACCCTAGAAACGCTACCCTAGGGGTGATGCCAGACTCATCACCAGGCCCTGAATAATGACCCTGGATATGTCCCCATCCTAGTCCTAGGAGATTGGCTGTTTTCTGTGGGAAAATGGACGTGCAGGTGTGATTGAGGATCTCAGCACAGGAAGATTATTCTAGATGATCCAGGTGGGCCTAAAAGCCATCCAGACAAGGAGAGGCAGGAGAAAGTTACTGCAGAAGATGAAGAAGTCAGACAGAGTGGAGAGAAAAATCCATGTGATGAGAGGCAGTGGCATGGACCAGGAAAGCAGGCAGTGTCTGGAAGCTAAAAACGTTGAGGAAAGGGGTGCTTTCCTGGAGCTTCCAGAAGGAGCTCTTGTCCTGCCAAAATCTTGATTTTAGGTGCATAGGGCTTACTTCAGAAATCTAGCCTCCAGCTTTGTGTGAGACTAAGTCTTTATTGTTTTAAATCACTAAGCTGGAGGTAATTTGTTACAGAGCTACAGGAAACTAGTACCCACCCTTCAGCGATCAAATCTAGTGAAAGAGCCATCCAGGCCAGTGAATGGCAAGGCCATCTCAAAGGCCACTTACTTGGCCTGGCCAGACCTCGCCTGCTGCCTTCCATCATCACTTTCTACTTCTTCAGGTGCTCTGCCTACACCTGCCCTCCCAGGGCAGGAAGGAAGCAAACCCAGAGAGGGAATGACCTGTGTGTAAGCCAGAGCAGATAGCAAAGTCTGGAGAAAGTTTGGCCCACAGGCCCCTGCAGCTCAGGAGGGACAGCACTAGAGGACCCTTATTCAGCGACAAGTCCCTGCCTATAGCCAGAGAACCCCAGGCCTCAGCCTGCAGGTACATCACCTGGAGGTCATGTTAAACACAAATGGTCTGAGCCTCTGACTCAGCAGGTCTGGGTAAGGCCTGGGACTTTGCATTTGCTCCCTGGGAACTCTGGTGCTGCTGGTCCAGGGTTTGGGAGCTGTTGACCTTTATAAGGGTTGGGCCCTTATAAAGGGATATATATGCTTTTTTTTAAAAAAAAGATTTTTTTTTATGTATACAGAACTGGGGTACAGGCCAGAGGTGCAGGGGCGGTGGGGGGAGTCACCAGAGACAAAGTGGGGAGCAGAACAGGCAGAATGACGAAGTGCACTGCTGAGGGGAGCAACGGGAGACAGGGGAGGTCTGCCGCTCCATGTGGGTCACCTCCCTGGCTGGGGATCAAACTCAGGCTGAAGCGGCTGTGGTTAGCTTCACCACCAAAGAGGGCTCTAAAGGGATATATATGCTTTTAAGAAGGAATCACATGGACCCATCTAAGAGACTTGAAGTCTGTATGCCCAAGGGAGGTCAGAGTGAGGATGGGGGCCAAGTGAATCACTACATCTCTAACTCTTCCACCCAAGTGGGTGACCCTGATGGTGAGTTATTAACCCCTCTGTGCTGCCTCAGTTCCTTCATCTGTAAAGTGGGGATGATAAAAAATGCCCATCTTTCAGGCTTGCTGAAAGGATTAAGACATGAGATGCCTGAAGTATGTTGGGAAGGTTTGTTACTATGAGAAATTACAGTTGCCAATGGTGGGGTTTTCAGAGATTTCTGTTGCTGCCCTTAGGTATGTGGGGAGATGTGAAACCAGAATAGTCACTTACAAAGGTATAAACCTGGTGGGTCTCCTCCAGGGCACTTCCAGCATTGTCTAGCTCTCTGGCCAGCCCTGGCCAGGAAGCCTGTGACCAGGTCCTATGACACTGAACCGGTAATTCCAGTCCCCTCCCAAATAGGAACTCAGCTCCCTTGGTACAAATTCTCATGCCACCAATCCCATGATTTGCAGTGATCTACTAGCTCCAGATTTATACAACTTCCAGAAGCTGCCTAGGAGGTGGGCAGAGGACTGGAACAGTCCAGTTACCAACTAGGTGTAGCCAAGTGAGAACCAGCTACAAACACCAAAATAAAAAGAAAATATCCTACATATCTGATGGACATGGGAGAACTCCCTTATCTGGGACAATTAGAAAAAGAATAAGAGTATAACTCATAGAAAAACACAAATATCCATGTACTTATTTGATATAAACAAATGATCAATGAAAGAAAGTCATGGGGAGGAAGGACCAGCTCTTTCTTGTGGTAGAATTCTAATTAATCAGTGTGTAAGGAATGAGGGAAAAAGAAAACTAGCATTTAACAAACATTAGCAATGATTGTTTCTAGTAAGAACGATCAATGAATGCTGAAGTTAGTGCGTGAAAATATGATGGCAAACAGGCTATTTACATATGATCAAAGCACTGCCCCACAAAATACACATTAATTCCAAAAGGACCAAGTGCAAAATGGAGAAGCCCCGTGGATTTCCCCTCACCCCAGTGATCAGAACTAACTTCTGCAGCCCTGAGAAGTGCCCCTGTGCCTGGCACATTCTGGGAAGGCCACAACATCATTTCTGTGGTATTAACCCCCCAATGCATGTTCTGAATTGAATCGTGAGGTAGTGTCAGACAGACCCAAATCAAGGACATTTTGCACAGTAACTGGCCTGTCCTTTCCAAATGCAAAGGTTGTGAAAGACAAGATTGACTGAACAAGGGTCCTCGATTAAAGATGACTAAGGAGATAGGGCAGTAAATGCAAAAGCTGAATCGTGAACAGGAAAAGAGATATTAGTTGGCAACCGATTAAATTTGCATGAGGTTGAAAAGCTAGTTAAGGGCACTGAATTGTCTTTGGTTATGAAAGATGTTAACATTTGAGAAGCTGGGTGAGAGTTAGACAGGAAATCTTTGCCTTATTTTTCCAACTGTTTTTATATGTCCGATAGTCTATCACAGTAAAAGACATTTTAAGAAAGAGAATAGTCATGTGAGATCTGCTGTGCTAGAGGAGCACAGGTGCCTAGAAGTAAGAGTCACCAGAGGACTGGGATACCTGCCTAGTCACCTACCTCCCAGTCAGGCAGAGTGCTTGGACATGGGGTGGGGGTGAGGGGCACTCAGCAAGGGTTTACTGACCTAGTTTGCATGGGAGGTGGGAGAGGCAGCAAGACCGTGCATCCATGGATGGATGGCACTAGGGAAGCACTGTACTCAGTGGAGGTGGGCACCTTATCTGTCAGGGTTGTTGAGGAAATAACAGGTAAATTGAGATTCTGCTGGGGGGCTGTAGGCCGGAGAGCCAGGGGAGGGTTCCCACTCAGTGTGGGTAATCCCAGTGTCCCCAGGAAGAGGTAGCTCCTGAGCTGAGGCTTAAGGAATATGTAGGAGGTGGCTAGGAGGAGGAATGATCAAGGCCGGCTGGGAGCAGGACCTGAAGCATTGGGACAAGTGACAGGATTGTCATGGACAGGTGAGGTGGCAAAGGAGCCTTGGAATCAGCAGGTCCTTCACAGCAGATTCCCTCTGAGGCAGGAGGGAACAGTAGAGAGATTGGAGATGGAGCAGAGGTCTCTTCTGGAAGAAAAAAGGATGGGGTAGCAAAGGCCCCTTAAAAACCAAGAAAAATAACATCAGCTATGGGCTTCTAGGCCCCAGGTGGGACAAAAATGGGTAGGATTAGGATGAGTGAGACCACACAAAAGACACCCCTTCCACCAGGGGATCTCAAAGCAGAGGGTAAAAAGAATCTCCAAAGGATAACTTTGAACCTGTCCTTATCAGGAGAATGGCCCTATCATTTATAGTCCAACTGAGACACTTGGGAGAGTGAAAGGGGGCCCTATGGAGTACGCTAGAATGAACTAAAGTCATTGTACTTGTATGGGACATTTCGCCTGGAAGGAGTTCCCAATGGGTGGGTGGTAAAGAGCCTCCGGGTGCTTATGGACAACCCAAGACAGTCTGCAGCCATGGAAGGAGAGATGTAGCAGGCCCGGAGGGAGCTGACTGCATGCATCCACACAGGGTCCCGGGTCCGTGCACCCCTATGCACTCGACAGCAGAGGTGACAGTCTGTTTACGAAGACGCAGATCAGGAACGCCAAAGACAAAGAGACAGAGGCGGGAGAGGTGGCCGAGGTGATGTCGCCTGGGGCAGCGGGCGGAGGGCTGGACTTACCCGTGCACGCCATGGACAGCGTGAGGCTCGTAATGGTACCTTCCCTCCTGGTGTCGCATGTCAAGCGGTAAGGGAGCATGGAACGGTGGCAGAAGTTGCTGCGGCACTGCGGAGGGGGAGAGAGAAACAGGACTTCAAAAAGTTTGCCCCTCCCTGGCAAAGCCATTTTCAAAGAGCTTTAAAGCTCAATGAATTTCAGAGCAAGGCAGTCGAGATGGGGGCTCCTCCATGCCAGCGCTATCACACACCCACGAAGCAGGATGAATAAATAATCAAAGTCAGACCGAGAACCCTACATCTTTCACATAAAAGATCCCCAACCGTGCTCTTGACAAAGACAAGCAACTAAGTACTCTTTGAACTCCAGGAGATTACAGGCCCGGCCCGCAAATCAGGGCTGACAGAGCCGGCAGGCTTCTGCCCATCCCGCCAGCCTCCGCGGCCTGCGGCTCCAGCAGCCCCAGGTTACGTCGGCACCCGGACGCAGCCGTTACACCGGCTGGAAATATTTACCTAGAACCACCTCTGAAGCCAGGGCCCATTCCCAGCTGCGGTCAGCTTCAGGAAGGCCAGATCCCACTGAACTGCCTGCCCAGGCCTGTCAGGGGCACACAGCGGACACCTACGTGGGTCTGTTAACTCTCCAGCTCTTAATATTAATTAGTGACCCTGGGTGTGCCGGCAGGACCTCTGAGATACAAACACCAACACGTGAGCAATCGTTTTCAGAGGTGAGTCAGCCCCTGTCTGTGCTTGGCCTGTCCTCAACAAATCATCATAATTGTAGGATGCTCTTTGCTTATTAAAAAAAAAAAAAGTGCTTGGGTACCCTGGAGGCAAACATAATTATAGGCTTCAGGAAAACAAGGCTCTTTAAAAAGCAGTTAGACTGGGAAAAAGGGCTCAGAAGTGGAGAGTTCTCCATCAACTCTCACTCAGGCAGAAGGTATGGGTCAGTGGGAATCAGGTTTGAGTCTGAATTGCTGAGCATTTTAGAGAAATACAATGAGTTTGCTGGGCATACAACTGGTCAGCTGACTTCCATGTCTACAGTAATAAATGCAGGCAGATAATGTTGTTTCTGTGCAGACAGATTCTGGTACTGCATTATGAATTCCTTTTCTTAAAAATTATGATAAAATGTATATTTTAACCATTTTTAAGTGTACAGTTCAGTGTGATAGCACTCACATTGTTTTGCTAGCACCATCCAGCTCTAGCATTCTTCACTTCCTCCAACTCTATAACCATTAAATAATAACTTTCTATTCTCTTGTCCCCAGTTGCTGGCCACCACCACTCTACTTACTGTTTCCATGTATCTGATTATTCTAGGTGCTTCATGTGAGTGGACTCATACAGTAGTTGTCCTCTGGTGACTGTATTATTTCACTAAGTAATCATAGCATTGGTCAGCATTTCCTTTTTTACAACTGCATAATACTCCATCAACCCCATTAGTCAGTCAGTGGACAGATGCATGATTGAGTGTAAATCATTCTGAACAAGAGGAAACTTTTCTCCTAAAACTTTAACCTTAATTTTTACATATTCAATTTTATTGTCATAATTCTACAATCCTAGCTCCATCCGTGGGGGTTGTGTACAAAGCAAGTGAATCCATTCACCTTGATTAAATCAATTTGCTAAACCCAGACTGCAGCGATCTTGGACTTACAGGAGCCACAGTGTAGGAATGTTGCCCGGTCCCTCTGACTCACCCCTCACTTCTGAAGCTAGTTATTACTGAAGCCTCTACCCTTGCCCTTGTCTCCTTAACCCATGACTAGGTGGCCTCTGAGAGTCAAAGTCCTGAGGGCAAAATTGCTGCATAACTCTAAGTAGGCTTCCTTATCTCTCTGAGTTTGTTGGATCTGAAAACGGGTCACAGAAACTAGTAGTATGGTTGGTATGAAGGTAGAACATTTCTGCAGGGTTGGTACTGAGCCCATTGGCACTGAGAGTGACCACTGAGGATGGCAACTATTACGAATATTTGGATCCCCACAGCCTATGACCAAATTATGCATATTCCATTTACTAGCTGTGGGACCTGGGACAAGTTAGTTGCTCACTACTCACCACAAGCCCTCAGGGGGTGAGGGCCACAGGAGGCTGGCTGACAGACTTGGCACAGACTGGGTCACCCAGCCACCCAGTGGAGTCAGTAGGAAGCAGTATTGGGCATACTGCATACAAGTAAAGGACCTTTTGGATTTTCATAATGGACCAGGCAGATCAGGTTGCAGTATTATTAGCAAGATAAAAATGGCTTGCTTCTGTGTATTTTTGAACATTTCCATACATATCCAAGAGCCCCCAATACCTCCACGGTGGGTTGTATTAGGTCCATTTCACAGATAAGGAAGTGGAGACCACAGAGGATTTCAGCACCAAAGTCACAGGCTACAAGGAGAGCCAGAAGGCGAATCCAAGGTGATGCCCAGCCCAGATGAATACACAGGGGCGGCCTCTGGGAACAAGTATGATCTGTGAGGTCCCGCTGCACCCACCTTACTTATGTATTGTATTTAACCAACACACAGTGGCAGGCCTGACTTTTGAAAATGTCAACTCTGGGGTCTTTACAGAGACCGGAGGAGGCTGTATTCACCCCAGAATTCCTGATCTTCACACTGGCTATCCCCCAGCAACTTCATATGCTCCTTTTCTCCTTGAAGTTGTACCTGGAAAGATTGAAGGGGATCCCCCAAAGCCATCTGATCCAGCCCCCCCCCACACTGGCTGTGAGCAGAGATGTACAGTCTGCCAGCAGCTTGAGTGTGACAAATTGCGTGGTAGTGCTCATCTGTGATGAAGTCTGCTGCCACACGGGGCTTGATGACAGCACCTCACACTTTTTGGGAAAACACGAGGCTCAGAGTGGTGTGTGTCTGTTTCTAGGAATGCAATGACCAGGCCTTTTGTGCTAGGTGCTTTCTTGCTCCCCTCCCCTCCAAGACCTACATGGTTGCCTGAGAACAGCCCAGCTCCCAGTGTACAGCTGGTCCTACTGGCCTGAGCATTCATGCTTCAACACAGCTGTACCCTGCTCTGGCTCCAGAATGGACAGATGTGCATATGCTCAACTAGCAGGTCAATGAGCAAGGAATCGAACCCAGGGACCCCCGCTATCCACACCTCTCTGCCCATTCTCAGAAAAGCCACCAAAATCATGCACATCAGCGGGGTTAAGTTTGGGCAACAGTCACTGGATGAGTATGATGAGTACTCATTTATTTTTCCATTCATTCATGTACTCCCTCATTCATTTCCTCGTGTCATGGGCTTGTTATGTAGCAGACGCTGTTCTAGGCCTTGGAAGCAGTGAGGTGTTGAGGCACCACACTACTACCTTGGTACAGCTTCCCCTACTTGAGGATACCAGTGGTGAACAAACTGGCAACGACATCTATAACAAGGTCAGAGGATGCTGCAACTAAAAAGGAAAGGGGAAGGGAACAGAAAGGGGACTTGGAGGAATTGCGAGGAAAGTCAGGGCTCCCTGGAGGAGGGGGTGATCCAGAGCAGGGGTGCAACAAATACAAAGACCTGGCAGGGGAAGAGCCCTGTGAAGTCACAGGAAGGTTAACTGGGCTGGAGCCAAGGTGTGGAGGTGGGAGCCAGGAGAAACAGTCTTAGAAGACCTGGTAGCTATGGGAAGACCATGAATTTGTTTTCGGGGGCTCTTGCACAGGGAGTCCTGTGCTCTGATGAAACTTTTCAGAGGGTCACAGAAGGGGTCAGGTGGAGAGGGCAGAGGTGCAAGCACGTGCCAAGAATCCCAGACTGGCCCTGTGAAGAAGAGGCAATGGAAGTTTGGTAAAATGACGTCCCCTCTCTGGGCTCACATTTATCCATCTGTACAATGGGGATTAGACGAGCTCCAATGTCCTTCCTACCAATATAATCTGGTATAATCTCAGATTATAATCTCAGATTATAATTTGAGTATAATCTCAGTCTGTGACGGTCACTGCTCCCAGCCATGACACGCGAGGCTTTACAAAGGACTCCCAGCAGGTGAGAGAAAGACTCGGGGTGCAGGCACTGTTTCCTCTTCATAACTCTCTGTGCATCACACCCACACAGGGGCCCTTCTAAATTCACTCGGCTCACCAGCCAGTCACCCAGCCCATGTGTAGGATTACCCCGCTCCAACCACATTGTCTTTTCACCCAGGTAGACTGAGGGGTAAAGACTGGCCCCAGCACATCTGAGGCCTCAGGACCCTTTCAGATGAGCAGGAACTGTCCTCGCATACCCTGATGGAAACCCAGAGACTCAGGAAATCCCTCCATCCAGAGCCCATCAACAGCACCCAAAGAACATGAAGATAAAGAGCCTTCAAGTGACATATTGAACAAGATTCTTCCACACATTGTTTTCATTGTGGTTTCTCTTTTTTTAAGTTAAAAAAAAATCCAAACTAAATCATGTCCTTCCGGCAGAGGGGGAAAACATACACACACCATATGCCATTTCAAAGAAATGGCTCTCTTTTTAAGTTTCTGGGGAAGAAACTCTAAGATGGGAATTTTCTATGAATAGCCCCCTTCCCTCCCCAAAACGCACATTTGTTTTTGATCCTCTATGGAAAAGACTGACAGTCTGAGAAGCTGAGGATGATGGAGCGATGGCTGTTTTTTGAAACCCCAGCATTTCTCTGCTTTAAGTTTGAAACAGCAAATGCGCCTTGGCTGGTGGTCCCAGGGGTGAGGGGCTGTTCGGTGCTCTTGGAATAAGGATCATGCTGTGTGAGTGAGGAGGTCTCACACAAGAAAGGAGGCAAGGAGGACCCATCCGGGAGCCAGGCTCCAGATAATCACGGCCCATCATAAGGAGTCTGGTGCATCCGAAGGGAGAGGACGGTCAGGGGTCGGCAGAGTGTTCAGACAAAGAATGGAGGAAAGAGTCATCCCAATGTGAGCAAGCAGCTGAGCCAGTAGCAGGAGGAAGAATCCACAGAGGAAGAATCCTCAGATGAAGTCATGTGTTGCTACCACACAGAGGCGCTGTCTCATGGCTGGGGTGGTTAGCCAGGTGAAGAAGGCCATCTAAGAGAGGCTGGGTGTGTTGGGGGATTCTGTCTGGGCTGTCCAGTCTCTAGAGAGGAGCTTGATCTGCAAGAGGGGTTCAGCATGGAGCATGCTGGCCGATGTGCTCAGTGCTGGGACCAGAAGAAATTGGCTTCCTGGAGAAGTCACACTGAGCATGCAAAACACAGGTTGGGGTCTCTGGAAGGAGGTCTGGTACTCAAATACAGGAGTGCCTGTGTAATGAAGGGGCACACCACATCTCAGTGCAGCCCATGGACCCTGGAGGGAGGCTAGAGCCAGGATAGGGATCTCTATCCTTCTCGGGTAGCTGGTCAGCCTTTTTGGCCATCACACATTGGTGGCTATGTCACCAATATTCTGGTGGGTTCCAGCCAGCCTCTGAGAAGCTGAAATGGAGACATTCCAATTTGGTGGGGCTGGGCTTCTTGGCCCCTAGTTTCTCTCCAACTACAGGGGACTCTGCTTGCAACTCCTTGTTAATGACTAAATGACTGTATTCCTTTACCTCATATTTCCCCTAAGTCTTAAATGTCAGTAATATGCAGTGCAATTGTTTCATCATTTTTCTTATAAACAAACAAAATTTGGTAAAGTCAGTGTGAAACAAATTCACACTAAAGTGCGTATGACTTACCAGGTGGCTTCATCCCTAATGGAAGCACTCAGGCGGTACTTGTGACTTGGAGAAGGGAGGGAGGGGAAGGTAGGGTGAGGCGGAGCAGACCTGCAGTCAAACCCAGTGAACTTGATAATGGCAGTGAAATCTATCTTGCTTCTGAGTTACACATCAGTCAAACGATAGTCATAAGGGCGATGACCCATCCCCAAGGCCCAAGGAGCTTGCAACAGAAGTAGGAAGCATGAGACCCCCTAAACCCAGACAGTTTTGGGTGTGAACCCTGGTTTTTGTTGTTTACTAATGCACCAAGCTTTAGCGTCTTCATCTATAAAAGAGGAAGGACAGCATGGTTTGTGTATTTGCACTGCTGGCAGTGAGCAGATACTTGGAAAACTGAATTCCCTTTCCTCATCATTGTGAATCCTAGAGGAGATGTGCACCAGGACCCTGGTGCAAGGGGCAAATGGGATCTTTTCCCTACTCCCTGGCTTAAGAGATCCTGAGATGCACCACACAGGAAGCCAAGTATGACATCTACTGCTGAATACACATGCTGTGCAAATTCAGTGGTATCCAACTAGTTTGTTCACGTGGGGACAGGAAGAAATGGTGGGCCATAGGCTTTGGGATTTTGCAGGAAAGGTCATTGACCAGCAACTGCGACCACCCCTCACCCCCCCAACTCTACATGCTCAGTCACAAGGAGGCTCAGTTCAGCTACTATGAACTCTAGTGTTTCCTACCGTTCACTCCCTAGCGTCTGCCTGAGGTGAACAAGAGGACTCTTGCATGGCCCGGTATTTCAACATTGCTGCAAATTTTGTTTATGAGGTTTTTTGTTATTTTTTTTAATGATTTATTCATTTATGAACAGAAGAACTGGGGTACAGGCCAGAGGTGTGGGCTGAGGGGATTCACCAGAGACAAAGCAGGGAGCAGAACAGGAAGACCTACTGCTGAAACACACTGCTGAGGGGAGCAGCAGGCAGGTCAGGAGAGGTCTGCCACACCATGTGGGTCACCTCCCTGGCTGGGGATTGAACTTGTGCTGCAGTGGCTGCAGATAGCTTCATAGTGCTGTACTTTAACCCCTTGTGCCACCAGAGAGGGACTTTTTGTGGTTATTTTTTTTTTAACGTATCCTGTCTCCTCATCTGCCTTCAGCCACCTCCCCTTGCACCAACTTTCGGTCATAACTCAGCTCTTGGGAAAGTTGGTGGCAAAGGAAGAGCAAGGCAGAGAGAATGTGATTGGTCCCAGGTGGGTGATGTCTGTTAACATGCAGGGAAGAGATGACTATGGCACCTTTATTTGACGCCAGCCCTTCAGTTATTGCTGGACACTTGCTGTCTGCCAGGTAAGGCCTGTGTTTTAGGCATTAAGGCTGAGCTGGCACATAATCTCACAGAACAGAGCTCTGCTATCTCCCACTGCTGTGGATACCTCAAGCTTACTGCTCTTACGGAACTCGGTAGCTAAAGGCTTCCCACATGAACAGAAATGAGGGTGCCAGCTCCATCCAAAGAGGGGGCTGGATACTCTCTCCTCCACCACATGGGTCTGACCTAGGAATATGATGTGGTTCAGTCACATCTCTCCTCTTACTAGACCTTGACCTGCAGAGGCTCCAGCTCCCACCTTCTCAGCCTTCTCTGGAATCCACACCAAAGCTGCCCACCACCCAGGGCAGAGCCCTGAGTGCCACCCCACCACAGTCCAGAGGATGGAAGTCACACCCACAGCCCACTGCCGCTCCCCCTTACAGTCCCTGTAGGAGGGACCTGCTCATGTGCTCTGGAGACCCCAGGAAAAGGAAGCGCAGTTCCTGCCCACCTGGAGTACCCAGGATTCCTTTGTGGAGCTCTCTGCAAAGCTGGAGGGCCTGTGTGATTCTGCAGGGGGGAGGGGGTGGGGTTCCGAGTCAAGAAAGGGAGGTTCTATGGGCCCAGGGCAGCCAGGAAGACTGAAAGAGGAGGCTTTGGAGTTGGGTTCTGAAGCGATCAGGGCAGGGAGAGTCAAAGGACAAGGGGGAGGATAAAGTTTCTTCAGGTTCATAGGTAGTATAGACAGAACAGATGTGCCCTGACGCATAGCTGTGCAAAATGTGACTCCGGCCCCAAATCTTGCTCCTCCTGTATAGAAAGGACTAAGAACACCTCTTCCTGGGGATTGAATGACCAGACACACCGAACAGGGGCACCTGATGGAGGCAGCACCTATGGGACACTAACAGTGATTCTCAGCTCACAAATCACTTGCAGGGCTTGCTAAAATGTGGTTTCAGTAGACCTGGAGTGGGCCTGGAAATCTATGTCGATAACAGCGGTCCTGACAATGCTTGTCAGGGGCCACAGGAAGAAAACCACAGGCCTCTGACACATTCCCAGTGCCCACTGAGGCATCAGCATTCCCACTGCACTGGGCATAATAGGACGTCAGTGCTGTAGTTGTGCCTGCTATGTCTGTGTTCCTGGAGTGTGTGTGGAGCCGTGTGGAGCCAGAGGAACGCCACATGGTTGATGAGAGACAGCAATGGGGGTGACGTGGGAATCCCAGTGACCACCACCAGGGCTTCCGTGTAGCGGCTGTGGGGTCAGAACACACCTAGAAAGGCAGGCTGTGAAGGCACACAGGGTCTTGGGTTTTGTCATGTGACAAGAACAAAGGTGCACCCAGACCGGCACAGGCTATGGTGGCATTGGTGTTCCTCTGCTGGCTTGTGGTCCTCTGCTGGCCTCAGTCCACTTTGAAATGTGCCTGGTTCAAAGGCCAACCCTTCAGGCACATGCCTGCTCCCAGAGGGAAGAAAGTCACCAGTCCAGTAGCAGAGCTATGAGGCTAGAAGCATGCAAAAGTCCAGGAAAGCCTTATTCCAGCACCAGCAAGACTTGGAGGCCTGACGCTCATGGCACCATTATTCCCACAACAAGCCGTGGGGCAGGCTGCTTCCAGAAGCCCCTCCTATGCCCAGGTAACAGCCCATAGGAAGCACTTAATAAGAATAATAATATCTGAATGGCACTCCACAGCGTGCAATTAAAAAGCATTTCTGACTCACTTGAGGGGGGAGAAAAAGGCGAAATTAAAATAAGACAGGAAATTCCAACACCACAAGCTGGCTGGTGTCCGGCAGGCTGAGGCTGGGCTGCTCAAAGACAGGCCTGCTTCCACACAGAGCTTGGCAGGAACAAGGCCTCAGCTGGGCCCCCCAGCACACACCACCCATCCTTGCCTCGGGCTCGCCTTTCTAAGGAGGTGTTACATGACACAATATGACAAAATAGCTGCTGGAGAAAGAAAGAGAGCAAGCACAGTCCTAAAATCTATTCCCTCTGCTCTAGACTGGATGTTTTCATCCCTGCAAAGTCATATAATGAAATCCTAATGCTGGAGGTGATAGAGTTTGGGGGAGGGGTCTTTGGGAGGTGATTGGCACATGAGGTAGAGTCCTCCTGAACGGGATAGTGTTTTCACTGAGGGACCTGGTAAGCTCCTCTGTCCCTTTTGTTATGTGAGGACACAGAGAAGCCAGCAGTCCACGAAGCAGGAAGCAGGCCTTCATCAGACACAAAATCTGTTGGCACCTTGATTTGACTTCTTAGCTTCTGGAGTTGCGAGTAATAAAGGTCTGCTGCTTGTGCCACACTGTCTATGGTATTGTTCCCAATCTGACTAACACACCCTCAGGTAGGAGCAATGCCACATGAGGTAGAAAGGCCTTGGGTCAGAGGTGTGGGGCTGTGGTGGATAGTACTGAGGCTGTGGCTGGTGCTGTGGCCAAGTGTGGCCCCACCACCCATCCACACGTGCTTCCGTGCCTCGGTTACCTCATCCATAAAACGTCAAAAGGGAAGACTCTGGAGCAGAGATTAGCTAACATGCATGCAGAGCTTGTGGGGGCCAGGCATGCAGAAGGGCCCCCAGGAATGCAGAAATCATCTTCTTGGACACCTGCTTTTAACAAGGACTGAGAGATGGGGGGTGGGGAGGAGAAGCTCCCGAAGGGCTCTGGGGAGATCCTTCCCATCATAGGGAGGTCTCCCTGTCAGGATAAATGAGTATGGCCCCACATTAGGGAATTTTAGGACAAAATGAGCCTTAGAGATCAGACCGGATTAAGTCTGAAAAATGTCTTGTCCAAGAGTCTGTTCCAAAGAAAGTAATATGTAGAACCCCCAAATCTACAACAGATTTGAGGTCCAGGAAACAATGGCTCCAATGGTCTCTTTTATGAACCCCTAAGGGACCTTGAAGAAAGCATGAATCCAGCCCCAGGGAGTGGAGGAGAGAGTGTGCCACCAGCTGGAGCTAGAAGTGGGGCTGGCACCAACCTGGGTACTCCAGTGTGGACACTACTTGCACAGCTCTGCCTGCACAGACACCAGCCTCAGTCCTACTGGCTCCTGACAGCCTCATCTAACTTGTACCAGCAACCTTGGCTGCCTCAATACTGTCCTGTCCCTGAAACACCCACTTAAGGAGGTTGATCTTCCTTTATTATTTATTTTTTTTAAGATTTATTTATTTGTGCATACAGAACAGGCCAGAGGCTCAGGGGTGGCGAGAGGCTTCACCAGAGACAGAGTGGGGAGCAGAACAGGCAGATCGACGAAGTACACTGCTGAGGGGAGCAGTGGGTGGGTCAGGAGAGGTCTGCTGCGTCATGTGGTCACCTCCGGGGCAGGTGGGAATCAAACTCATACGGAAGTGGCTTTAGCTTCTCAGTGCTGTGCTTTAACCAGCTGCGCCACCAGGGAGGGCCCTTTATTTTTTTATTAAAGATTTATTTATTTATGTATACAGAACTGGGGTACATGCCAGAGGTGCAGGGATGGTGAGAGGCAGAGAGGGGAGCAGAACAGGCAGAATGACAAAGTACAATGCTGAGGGGAGCAGTGGGCGAGTCTGGAGAGGTCTGCTGTGCTATGTGGGTCACCTCCCTGGCCAGGGATCGAACTGGAGCTGAAGCGGCTGTGGTGAATTTCATAGTGCTGCGCTTTAACTCACTGTGCCACCAGGAAGGGCCCTGATCTTCCTTTTCATAGGGTTGTCTGTGCTGATCCTGTGCCTGGTCTGCAGGGCCCTGAAGATGTCACCTCTCCCTAGATGTACTTTGCCAGCATCAAGCCTCTTCCCATAGAGCTCTAGCACAAGTGCCCCCTAGTCTGGAGCTTGGGTGCTGCCTCACCCCCCTCAGAGTAACACGAGGGTCAGTGGTCACTGTGCTGTGGTGTTCAGGGACTGCGCTGTTTGGGTCCCAGCAGGCACTGGTGATGGTTTCGTGGGCTGCGCCCCTTATTTAGATCATAGTGTGATCTGAGACCCAAACAGGCTGTGAGATTCAAAACATGGAGCAGAATGTGCTGGAGAATAAGTGGCCTTCAAGCACTTCTAAACACCTCCTCACTTTCCCGCAATTAAGAGCTAATTACAAAATGCTTTTCATTCCTTCACTGAAGTCAGTCACTTAAGGACAACTTCTCGGCGCCCCTTGTGAGTAGGCTCCCAATGATTACATGTTACTCTAAGGGATTCTTTTCCTGAAAACATCCTCTATCTAGTCCCCTCGAGGTGCCATCCATCACACACAGCCCAGGTCCCGTACAGTGTGGACCACACATGTTATCTTAAACTTTCTAGAAGTCCCATTAAAAAGAAATAGGTGGGGCCCTCTCTGGTGGCACAGTGGGTTAAAGCACAGCACTAAGAAGCTAAAGCCAGTTCTGCAACAGTTTGATCTCTGCTTGCCCCAGAGGTGAAACACATGGCACGGCAGACCTCTCCTGGCCCGCCCGCTGCTCCCCTCAGCAGTGTGCTTCATCTTACTGCCTGTTCTGTTCCCCACTCTGTCCCTGGTGAATCCTTTCACCCCCTCCGCACCTCTGTCCTGTACCCTAGTTCTGTATGCATAAATAAAGAAATCTTAAAAAAAAAAAAAGAAATAGGTAATAATTTCAATAATAATACAAGTTCATCAGATATCAAAAATACTGTTTTCATATACAACCAATATGCACTTCTGTTTGTGCTAAGTCTTCAAAATCTATCGTTGGGTTTGCATTCAGTGCCTTGGTCAGAGAACTGGCGGCTGCCTGATTATAGAGATAGGCTGAACCACATACCGTTATTAAGACTTGCTGAGGGAAGTCTAATCAAGGGGGAAAAAAGCTCCACTCATATAGAACAATAAAGAAAGTGTGTCCATGAGTGTCTCCCCAACCGGAGTCCCTCCTCACTTCTGACTCTTAGCTCCCTGCAGACTTTTCTTTGGTCACTTAAAGCTAACAGTTATTATTTCTTCCCTCCCTTGCTCCCTCCTTTTAACTCACAATGGTTCCCCCAGGTCATTGGGTTATATGAGCTTCTGTGGATGAAGCCCATGGCCCGTCGAGGTGAGTAGATCACGCCTGTGCTCCCAGCCCCCTCACTCCCTCCTTCTACACCCCTGACTATCAGGAAGTCAGCAGTCTGTCTGCTGCATCTCCCTCGACTGTGCCACCCTTCACCTTCTCCGCAGGCTTGTTCCCAAACGAGGCAGTGGGTGTGCAGACTTCTCAGACCTTTTGGGAAATAAGAGGGTTCACCAGAAAGCAAGGGGGTTGCATCGGGCAGGGATGCAGAGAAAACACTGGCCAAGCCATGCCATGTAGCACCCCCAGAAGTTCTGGACTCAACTGGCTGAACGGTGGATCCAGGAAATGCCATTCTCTTTGGCTCTACCATTCCAGCCCATAGCTGCTGGTGGAAAAGAATGGTTCACTTCACCGGGGATGTGTGTGTGTGTGTGTGTGTGTGTGTGTGCCGGGCGGGACACTGGAGGGGTGTGTGTGTGTGTGTGTGTGTGTGTGTGTGTGCTGGGTGGGACGTTGGGCAGAGATCAGTCTACAGAATCCCAGGAAAAGCCCATTCCCCCTATTTCATGGGTTGAGAAACTGATACAGGAAAAACAGCCTTGTGACCCAAACCGCTGACCTGAGCAGTGCCCAGAATCTCGTTTCCTAGAATCAGACTACAAGAAGGGGCCAGAGAGAGGGAAGAAAAACTCCAAAGACTTCCTGGACTTCAAAAAAAAAAAACCTCTTGCAAAACAATATTTTGATGAGCTAAGTGTGTGAATTAAAAGCAGACGGAGCCTACTTCCTTTAAAATAAACAGGGTTTTAAAATCTAGGGGAAAACTCCCACACACAATGTGTTTTGGGGGTGGAGAAACTAGAGCTGCCCTTCCACAAACCCAAGAGAAGCTTGGCCCATTCCTTCCCCTTCAAGGTATGGTGGCAACAGCCCTGCCCTGTGGGCCTGGTGCCACTGGGGCACAGGGGACCCTGAGGAGGAATCCGACTGCTTGATGGGCAGAATCCAGGTCCTGCTGCTGTGCACAGAATGGCGTGCGAAGTCCAGCACTCTCCCGACCTCCCCATGGGCTGCCCCAGTGCCAGATGGACAGCCTCACGGGCCTCAGGAAGCCAGCTGTTTCACACCTCCCAGGTCTCCACACCCCATCGAGTTCTGTATCAAGTCCAGGCCACACGTGTCCTTCTGCCCCCTCTCCAAGTCAGGCAGAAGATGAGCCTGCTGACCATTTCCTCAGGCAGAACCCAGTGTCTGTTATGGAGGGAAGGAAGGTCTCGTGCCGAGTGAGTGCGTGTGAGTGAACCTTCTCACTACTGCAGAAGAGACCTCGAGGGTGACGAGATGGGCACTAGCTGCTGAAGATCTATGGGAGTGAAATTGGGATGTAGGAGAGAAAGACCTACTGTACAAACTAGTAGCAGGCCTGGTAGCATGAGAGCAGCAGCAGAAGAGCGATGTCAGAGTAGTAACAGCAGACTCAGGGCATTAGTAGCGTTAGGCAGAGTAGTATCAGATGGCATTCGAGTAGCAGTGGAGAGAGCAGTTGACAGCTCAGTACAAAGTACTTCAGTCCATCACCTCAGACCCTCCTGGGAGACTGAGCATGAGTGACTCTTGCAGCAAATGCTCCAGGCTGCCAACTCCCTTAGGCATGTGGCATGTGTTGACTGATTGACTTCTCATAGCACATGTGAGGAATACATTATTAATGTTATCATCCTCATTTGACAGATGAGGAAACTGAGGCACAGAGCAGCTCAGTAACCTGCAGAGGGTCAGTTATACCGCTCATCACTGTCGCAGCCTGACAAGCTCACGGCATCCATGGAAGGTCTTACCCTGCACTCCTACGGCGAGGACGGGCCAGGGCAGTCTCTTTGAGGACCATGAAGATCAAATGGGAAGCCACGAGGAGGCTCAGGTCTCCCTCTCGGTGCCTAGCTCCCAGCTCATGGCCATCTGGCTCAGGGCTGCTGTGCCATCTGAGCCACAGACATGGGGTGCATGAGGGAGGGGCGCTTGGTGGGTAAGGAGTTGTAGAGCTGAAAAACTCCAAAGAAGCATAAGGCTGGCTTCGCTATTACCACTTTCTTTCTGGCCTTTCCAAAAATGAGTGGCTCCCAAAGAGGAGCATTTCAGGGAGCAGCTTCTAAGTGGTGCCCAGGGATCCAGCAAAGTCAGAGGCAGGTCCGAGCAGGACCCGCGGGAGGGGTTATCTGTTTTCCCCAGCTGTGGTTCCTGGTGCCTGCTAATAACCCCCATGGATCATTCTGCCTGGCTGGGAAAACGCACTGACTGGCGTTAAAAATGGGCCCCTTTCCTGCCCGTGGCTTGGCGCCCCTTGCAGCACGTGCAGGCTGCTGGTTGCTAGCATGCTGCTGGCGTAATTAGGGTGGTGAGGATGGCACAGGGCCCACCCCAGGTCCCTAAGAGCGATTGCAGTTCAGAAAAAGCACCCACCTGCTTTTGCACTGATTAATGATGGGCCCCGCTAATAGCCCTGCTTAACACAGGAGTTTGTCAAGATTAAGTAATTGCCTTAAACAAAAAGTGTATTATCTTTAAGGCCCTGCTGATGAATGACTGGTGCTGGGAAATGGGGTGATGGATGTCTGTGACTCTCTGTCACCATCCTTCCTCCATTTGCATAAATGAAAAGACAGCCCTGATTAGGTGAACGGCCTGGCACACCCTGCCAAGGGGCGGGGTGGCTGAGGAGGGCTCGGCAATCACCCTGACTTCAGGCCTGTTGGGCACGTGGAGATCCCAAGCTGCTATTGCTATTCCAAACTTCTGGAGTGGGCAGAGGCCACAGTGGGAAGGGTGGACCCCACGAGGATGGAGCTGGGGACAGGTCAGCGGGAAGGAGGAAACCACAGGCACAAAGAAACTGTAGGTGGCCTCAGGGAGACCCTGAGGTATATGGGGCAGGCAGACAGCCCCACAGATGGCTAACCCAGCATATACACACTCTGTGTATCCACCACATAGATAGCTGTAGTTACCACTAAGGTTGTGAGCTATTTCATAAGGCTCTACTGCCCACAGGGTCAGGGGGCCAGCTGGTGGCCTGGGGTGAGCTGAAATGGGTTTAGATGAGTTGCTGTACAGCAGTCCGCTCCATAAATGGACGTCTGTATTTTTACCTCTGAAAATTGGCTTTCCAGGTTTGGGCCATGAAATCTATGTCCCTTCTCCAGGGCCCTTGAGCATACCACCTCCAGGTGGTACTTTGCCAAAGGTAATTCACAGAAAAGGACAAAGCCACATGTGGTGGGATGGAACTGGCAGGGGCAGGGCTGGCCAGAGCTAGTGGCCACTGGGAGGGCAGTTGGGAGGGAGAGCAGAGTTCAGAGTGGGGGATGGTAGGGCCCCTGGGAAGAGACTGGTGGGGCCCAGTTACGTTAGGAGAACCAGGAAGGTTCCCTGAGTGTGTGTGTGGTGTGGGGCTGGATAGGGTGTGTATGTGTGGTGGTGGGCGATAGGGTGACCCTCAGATGATCTCCCTGTGGGATCCTCTTCACCTTTCCAGCCACAGGACCAAGAAGGAAAGCCAACGATTGTGCTGCAATTCTGTGGTGATTCAGGGGACTTGCGCTATGGGCTCTCACAGTCACACTGCTAGGGGTTAGATCTTTAGCACAGAGGACATGGCAGCTTGATTCCCCACCCTGAGTCAGAGACATTTTTCAGGGCAGTGGAGACTAACTCGAGCACTGGCCTGAGCCCCTTGTCTGCCTGCATCTGGCTTCTGCAGACAGTCTGCCCACCAGCCGTGAAGTCTTCTTCCTAGTGGTTAATTCCCCTTCCCTTCTGGCCAAATAAGATTCTCAAACCCAACCACCCACCCCGAATCTGCCTCTGGGCTGAAGTGACAGCAGCAGAGCAGGAGATGTTCCCATAACATTGGTTTTCCCCAAACCACAGCTTCAAGGCAGATGCCTTGTGTGGCCTATCAGCAGGGGAGGGAGAAGCCAGGGGCTGCGGTGGTGGCCAGGTCTGCACTGGGGAGCCTTTCCACCCTGGAAGTGAAAGCCGTGCCTTCTTCCACCTTCTATATGGGCCTCAGGGTTGTTCCACCTCAAGGATCTTGAATCTGCAGACTTAACCAAGGGCTCTGGATTCTTTGCCCCTTCCAGGTACTTCCAGGAACTCACAATGAACAAGAGCACATGCCTGAAAGGTGGTGTGGACACTCAGGGGTTCGAAGTATCTCCACAGAGCTACCACGCAGAAGACATGGGGAATGTTGCTATCTTGTTTCACCCAGTGCCCAAGGATGTGTCACCTCAGGGCAACCCATGTCCACACCACAGGCTCTGGCCAGTCCTGGGCGCCCTGCTGCCACACCTAACCTTACTCTGGCTGAAGCAGAGAGGAGAATGAGAGACTGTGAAGGGCCTCTCCGGTCACCCCTGGAGACATCCCGTTAGAGACAGTGCTTTCTGACTCTGACTCCTCAGTCTCTGCAGAGATGGTCTGCCCCGGGAATTCAGATCCTGGGCGCCCAGCTCCCGAACCCGCTGCCTCCCACCCAGTGCAGGAGAAGGGCCAATCCCACCACACCCTGCTCCCTCCGCTCAGTGCCTGCCTTGTCCAGAGAGTCTCATCACCCATACATGGGAGACATGACCCCTTCCCCAGCCCCTAGTTCAGAGTCAAGCGCCCTAGTAGGCTTCCTCATGGACACAACACCCAGATTGCCTGACTGCAAGTGGACACCACGCTTGGAGTCTGAGCTGTCACCATGGCTCTGCCCATGGTGAGCACAGTGAGCCTTCTCAGAGCAGGCTCAGTCATCCTCTGGAGTGTACACGCCATTCAAGCTAAAAAGGGGGTCAGTAATTATCCAGGGCCCAGCAGAAGGAGCTGGGATTGACCAATCTGAAACAAACCTGAAGGGGTGCAGGGGGTGGGATAGTCCACTCTCTCATTGGCACAGTAACCTCAGGGGTCTCCTACATCTGACTCCCAAATACCTCCTCTCTGCCTGTCCCAATGTTAGGTCTCACAGGGACTACATAGGGCGACAATGGCCTGCACCTTGCCTGGAAAATCTGTGATTTTCCTGAAGAGCCCTCCAGAGGTAGGCTCCAAATGAACTGTGCTACAAGCCCAGACTTGGGGCAGCCATGGGCAGTAGACAGAGCCATGCTCAGGTCAGTCTGGGCCTCTGGCAGCAACCCAACTCCTAAAGGGCACTTATCCCAGGCTCTGTCCTGAAAAGAGGAGGGTTATGGTTTCCTAACCCTGTCTCTAACACTGATTAGCTGTGTGACCTTGGATTAGTCTCTTAACCTCTCTGAGCCTCAGTTTCAGTTTCCTCCTATGTAACTTCCTTTGTAGGGCCCTTGGGAGTAATTGGTGAGATTAAATGTAACCTCATGCCCATCAGGTAAGCAGTTCTGCACCCTCAAAACTGGCACTGGATGGTACACAAAGGACAACACCTATCTGCTTTCACCGTATGTGTCTGTGTGTGTGCCGCATGAAGAATCCTCACTTTCCCCACCAGCAGGTCAGGTTTTAGCTTCCGCTCCCCTCTTGTTCTCTCCCTCCCTCCATCTCCTTCGCAGGAACCAACAGCCCCCTTTTACAGTCCCTCATGCAGGCCCCAGGGGAGCCCAGGGCTGGCAGAAATGACTGCTAATACTTCCAGGCACATTTACTGAAACCTTTTGACACGGAGGATATTTTTATGAGATAAGTGCCCTGTGTCGGCATCAACTGGCAAGTTTCATTGCTCACATTTCAGTCCTGCAAAAAGCCTTTTTCAATCACTGTCCGTGGCAACGATAAACTTTAATGGCTGAGGGAAACTCTGCAGCTCAGGCAGTCTGTCCCTCCCTGCCCCCGACCACCCTCTTCTCCCCATATGGTCAGGGCCCAGGCAGATGGTGAGGGTACCATCATCCACCCAGACTCCACTTCTCAACCTCAGGGGATTGTAGGCCTTGGAGACACATTAGAAACATCAGGGAGCTAAAAAAATTCCAACGGCTTGCCCAGCTCTCACCTATTGAGGTCATCTTGGGTGGGTTCCCAGGGGATTGCAATGGGCAGTGGGCACTGAGAAGACAGCCTGGACCACAGCCCCGAGCAGGCCACTCCACTGCTCATGCATTCACAGACACTCCGGGCCGACGTGCCCTTCTCTGCTTGATGGTGTGAGACTCAAAACGCACAGTCTACGAGGTCACAGAGTGCCAGGAACTGACGTGCTCATGGAGCCAAGGTCCTGAGCAGTCACTGAACGCGTTCGAGTGAGTATCTGGGTGGAAATCTGGGATCTTACAGAGTGGGCAGTTATGTTCAGGGCTGGAGTATGAATGAATAGATTCTGCCTTCAGGAAACTCCCCCACCATCTGTGTCCCCCAAACAAGGACTGGGCTTTGTGTTCCCGAAATACTCTCTAGAACACCCCCGTATGTCCCAGAAGTGAAGTGTGTCAGGGCCTCCACCCATGCTCCCTGTCATTCCTGATACTTACAGAGCTGTTCCCACTGTTCATGGCTATCTTCAGGGATGGCCATGCTCCTGGGACTGAGGTGAGCTGAGAAGAATGGCTTCCGCTTCACTGTTTCTCATTCCATGCTTGCTACCCCTGACCCTCATGACCCCCCTAATCTCACCACACACTCACCTGTCTCAGCACACACCTGCCTTCCCTGGCCCTCTGACATGGTCATAGTCACCTGTCTCCTCTGGATGCCCCCTACCAGCCTGTTCTCCTAGGTTTTTTTTTTTTTTTTTTTTTGACATAATCCCTCCAGATCTTTGGGGAGGACTAAATGTGGGACTCAGAGGAGAAAAGGGGTAGAGTAGAAAGAAGGAGCAGAATCTTGGAGACTCATCTTGCCTTGATCCTTATTGCTGCTCCATCGTGTCTGGCGTGCAGGTGTCTGTGCAGAGGATGGAGAGATTGTCATGTGCTGTTCAGCACCCGAGGTGGATGAGAAGACATGAGGAATGAACAAAGGACCACAGAGCCAAGTCTGACTCACAGGTTGGCTGATTTTTCTCACGCATCCTCAACCAACCTGTCTTCTTGAATTGTGCCGACACCAAAGGCCGAGGATTCTGGGCTGTCTGTCAGAATGAAGGGGGAGTAGGACCCGGTCTCTCTCAAGGCAGCTCTCAGGGGTTGGGTTACCAGCACACGGCACCCACGGCAGGAGGCTGATGGGCAGTTTAAGGAAACTGTCTGAACTACCTTTTCCTACCAAATCAAAAGCAACCAAACCACAAAAACAAAAAACTTGAATTTCCCTTCACTGGTTGTGAGATCCAAATTCTGCTCTGTAACACTGGTCTCCATAAAGGGAGGACCACCCCTCCCTTAACATTGTTTCTTAAGTCTCACTTCCCCCGCCCCCCCCCCCGTCCTCAACCCCTGCCCCAGCTTGAATCATTTATTACACAGCCTCAAAATGAAGCACTTCTACAACCCCCCAATATACTCCCCAATACAGGCTCCACCTGTCCTCCCCCATCCATCATGGCAACAAAATTCATTTCTCCTTGGGAGATGAAAAAAGCCCAACATTGGGGACCAATTAAACATTTCCTTTGAAATGCAGGCATGCTGTAGACTGCCGAGGGTGAACTCCAACCTCTGATGAAATCAGAACCAGATGCTGGGAATTGGAGGTGCCTGGCCTCCAGCCCCCACAACCCGTCACCAAGAGGGATGTAGGGAAGGCAGCGCAGACACTGGAAGGGCTCTGGCTAATGTCACAGCCCAAGTTCATGGCACGAGCGGCAGTTTTGTTTTCTCCATCACCTATGACAAGAAGTGAGGGCCCCTGAGAGCCCCAGGAATACAACACCTCCCAGCCTTCACTCCTCCCTCTTATTGTACATACTCACTGTGATCTGCCCTGCATTTGTATTTTTCCTCATAGCCTCCACGCATACTCAAGCCTGAAAGGAACACGTCCTCACCCACAGAAGGGCTAAGGGGTTCTGCAGAGATATAGCCCTTGACCATAGAGTGTCAATTACTATGAATCAGAACTACTATTTTGCTAGACCCTAGGTTCTTCTTACTATGGTGTGTTTTCTCAGCAAGTCCTCTAAAATCATGTGTTCAATAGCTACAAGAGTGTGCTGGCAAATATAACAACCAATTCTGGATGGGAGGGAGAAGCCCTGACTTGCAGTGTTTGCCAATTTCTGTGATGTAAGAGATGCAGCTGGGCCCTCCCTGGTGGCACAGCATTAAGAAGCTAAAGCCACTTCAGCACAAGTTCTATCCCCACCCTTGAGGTGACCCATATGGTATGGCAGACCTCTCCTGACCCACCCCCCGCTGCTCCCCTCAGCAGTGTGCTTTGTCAGTCTGCTTGTTCTGCTCCCCACTCTGTCTCTGGTGAAGCCTCTCACCGCCCCACACCTCTGGCCTGTACCCCAGTTCTGCATACATAAATAATTTTTTTTTTTAAAGATGCCGCCACCAATAAGACCATCCAAGTCACTAATGTGGATTTGGGCGCTGGGCAGAATTGGTTCTCAGGAACTGGCATGAGCTGGCTCCAGCAAAGCATTGCCAAACTGGGTCTTCACAAGTCACAATGTTTACTTAAGTGAGGATTTTCTTCTTAAAATAATAAAAAAGACAGAAACACCTGGATTTCCTGAAAATTACATAATACCACTTTCTACCTGGGGGGGGGGATACTAGCAAGGTTTTATGCTTAATGAGAACACCCAACACTGGAAAGGTTGCTTTGGGGCAGTATGTTGAAAATAACTGTTACAAATAATTTGGTAATACAGTTCAGAATCATACCCCTTGACTCGGTAATCTCACCTTTTAACCTACTCCAGAGTAAAATCCTAGGTGGTGAAAAGTGTTGGCACAGAAACCTAGCTTACAGTAGAATTTATAATATCAAATGACTTAGGACAAACTAAAAGAGGGAACTGGTTAAATTCAGTATAATATCAAACTTCCAGATGATTCTAAAAGAATGTGATCAGAAACAATAAAAAAAAAGGAAGTGCTTGTGCTGGGTGTCTCCTTTCCAAAGGTGGGTTCTGTGTGCATTCTCTTTCTCCCAGGGTCACTGCTCACCAGGGTCACTGTTGTCCCTCTGCTCTCCTCCTGCTCACCACAAGTCTAGCTGGGAGCGGGGGGTGTGAGGACCCTCCCTGGTGGATGCTACCTCTCCACTAGCGTCCTGAAGTAATGCGTTGGCCAAACAGATGGGATAAATCAATGCCAAGGACGCTGTCACCCCAGGCAATCCTGAGCCACTCAATTTTCATGTGAATTTAGCAGCTCTGCATGGTTTTTAAGAACCCAATTGTATCTTGACACTTTTTAAATGATGCCTTTTTACATCCAGCCATAATTTATCTTTTACTTAGGAGCAACTCTACTTTCATAACCATGGTGGGGGGGGGGAGGGGTGACTTCCCTCAATTTACTATAGTCCACACTCAGTAAAACATGGATGACAGAGGTTTGCCAAATGTGAACTTCATGTCAGCAGCTCATTTTAGTAAAGCTTAAGTGGCTTTATTTTGAAAGAAAATACACATTTTTAAAATGTTTACAGATGCGAGTCAGGCTGAGAATAAGTGTGTGGGTGTGAGAAACAACTCACATTGGAACAAAACCCACAGCTAAGGTTTCTACCCTTCAGAAACATGGGTTGATTTCCCCTTACCTGAAAAAATAAATGATAATTAATAATAATTATCATTTATTTAATAAATAAAATAAATAAGAAAGTTAAAGATGATATCGAATTATCGAATAGTCCAAAGGGATATGAGTGACCAGATGGCTGTGGATGGGTCTCCATTAGTCATGCTCAACGAGTGATGTGAATCTAGGTTTGGCATACGGTAGCTGGGGTGAACCCTCAGGCTTCCTCCTCTGATCTCGAGCAAACCACAGAGCAGCACTTATTTCTTGAATAACATTTTTTCTATAACAACTATCGATATACACATCCTTTGGCTATTTTATCCAGAGGTGGTGAGACTAAAAGATAGCTGGAGAAGCAGAGCAAACAAGGTTTATACAGAGCTGCAAAGGAAGTAGGTATTGTCTTGTTTAATTCACACAGCCCTCAAGGCACCAGCTTATCATTCCTATGGTACAGAGGGGAAACTGAGGCAGCGAGTGCCCAAATCCTATGTGCCAGGTCACCAAGCTAGCTGGTGAGTTGCTTTGAGAGTTCATGGAGAAAACAGCCATTGAATTTGCCTAACAAAAGTGAGGTAAATGTTTGGAAGTTGTCCATCCTGGGCCTTGCTACTCTAAGAATGGTCCAGCCGCCAGCAGCCCGGGCATCCCCTGGTGTGTGTTTAAATAAAGACTCCGAGGACCCACCTCAGGCAGATCCAAAAATGAATCTCAGCAAGGTCCTGGGGTAATTCTTTTGAACACTAAAGTCTGAGATGCTCCAAAAATAGGGAAATATTTTGTTAAAGATGGAAAAAGAAGAGGCAGGAAAGGAGAGGTTGGAGCAGCAGCAGCTGGGATTCTGGGGAAGATGGGAGCACCCAGTATCTCAGCCACAGTGTCTGACTCGGAAGCCAAAGCAAACTTCTCGCCTGAGTTCACACTGTGGCTCCTGGGACAATGACCTTGTCTCCTAGAGGCTGCTTAGAAATGTCAGCTCTTGGGCACTAGTGCACACTTGGGGAACCAGGATTTGGGGGTGAGCCCCGCCATCTGTGTTCACCAAGCCCCCTGTGACACTGAGGTGCCAGGTAAACGAGGGGCTCCCACAAAGGGCCACTGTCCCCTTACAGAGCCATTTACATTTTCCTGCAGGCCCACACCTGGGCTGAACACCAGTGAGAACAGTCTGCATTTGTGCTCACTGTGCAAACCTCATTTCTAACGCATACTTTCAACTGGGACCTCGTTTAACCCTCCCTGCAACCACAACACAGAGGCTACCTGGACACCAGCCTTCCCAGCCATCAGTGGGAATCGAGGCTCCGTTATTTACAGGGCCAAGCTGGGCCTGAGCAGAAAGTGAGAGGAGAGAGGCTTTACTGGGACAAGCACCATCACCTTCAGTTCTCTGCAAGCTGCACCCGCACAGCCTACGAGGACTTCCAGACCACAGACGTGTGATGGTTCCACACTGGCCCAGCCAGGAGCATGCCTGTGGCTTATCCAACCCAACCCTCAGCCTGGGGAAGAGTGATTTTGCAGGGGAAGGGGTGATTGTGTTATGTGTTTGTGTGTGAAGAGAGAGTTATTTCCAAAAAAGGAAACCTTCAGAAGCAAACCCTGAAAGTGAGAAATGTGTTCTCTCTGCATCTAGGGTGTTTGCGTCTATGTTACAGGGATCTGCAAAGTCCGTCTCCCACAGAGATGCCCGCTTGTAAAACTCAAATGCACAAATGAGGCCCAGCTGTGGTTTCGCTCACAACACAGCCAAGGAAAGGGCTGGCCTGGCAGGGTGCAGGAGGCCTGCCGTAAGGAGAAGGCACTGGCGAAGGCCCCGGGGGTTTGATGGAGAGGTGTGAATGCCAGGCACCCTGCCAGGGAGGGAGCTGTCAGAGCTCCTGCCCTGCGCACCACAGAGCCTTCCATTTTGCTGTGTCCTGGAGGTGCCAGGTGCTGACAAATGCCACTGCTCCCTAGCTTTTCCAAACTCTGGCTCCCGTTCTAAAAACTATGGCACTGGGGGCCCTCTCTGGTGGTGCAACGGGTTAAAGAGCAGCATTATGAAGCTAACCCCAGCTGCTTCAGCACGAGTTCGAATCCCAGCCAGGGAGGTGACCCACATGTGCAGCAGACCTCTCCTGTCTTGCCCACTGCTCCCCTCTGCACTGTACCTTGTTGATTTGCCTGTTCTGCTCCCCAAGCTATCTCTGGTGAATCCTCTCACCCCCCACACCTCTGGTTCGTGCCCCAGTTCTATATGCATAAATAAAATAAATCATAAAAAAGAGTATATTTAAAAAAAAAAAAAAACAAAAAAAACTGTGGCACCGGCCTGCAGGCATACACAGGCTTAGGACTTACATGTTCCTCCTGGGCTGGGGAAGGATGTAGCTATGTCAGCCAGCAGCTGTGTCATCTGGAACAGGCTACCGAGCCTCACTTTCCTCTTCTACAAACTGGGAGTAGTTGCTCTTACCATCCAGTGTTGGGTGGTGATAAAATGAGACTTTCCATGTAAAGTGTCCAGCCCACAGTGGAAGCTCCATAAATGTTCATCTTCTCGCCCTAACGCCAGGCTCTGCACTCGCGCCGGGGAGACAGAGCACAGTTACGAGCGAGCATGGGAACACATCCCGGGTGAGGAAAGCCCTCACTCACATCCATTTGCATTTGCTTCTCTGAGTGCTCCAATTTTAAGCGCTTGATATTTATTTAGATATTTATTCCTCCATGTAAATACAATATATGTTTCCAGAGATATTTATTTTTCTCTGTAAACACAGCAAATGTCTGGGAAAATATAATCCCAAACTCAGAGGATCGGATTGATTTTCTTTACGACAGTCATTCTGTTGCTGGTTGGGGGAGGGGGTTATGGTTGAATCTATGATAGCAGGGCATTCTGCCATGGCATTTCACTCTAGTTTGAAAGAAGGGGTGTCACATCACGGCAATAAGAAAAGACACAGGTGAAGGGCTCCAATGGGTGGCAGCTGGAAAGGTGGATTGTGCTGAAAAGTGCCAAGGACTGGCAGCACGACCATCTAGCTGGACACCATGTTGTCACTGAATGAATAATAAAAGGTTACTCCATGGGGTGGGATTACTAGACAGCTTAATGAAACCTGGTGAGAAAGCCCTCATAAAATGTTAAAGCCCTAAAGAGATGAGCAAGTTATATATGCACAGGACCAGTTCAACCTATGAGACTGTCAGTCAAACCAACTCGTTGTTCAAGATGTGAAATTGAAGCTCCAACATCTTCACCTGCCATCTTGAGATCACAGAGATGAAGGTAAAGCCAAGATAGAAATTGCCTTTGTTTCTTATTTTTTTTTCCCAAATGAATTGCGGGGTGCATGAGTGCTAGAGGAACTAACACAGTGTTCTTAGCTAAAGACTTAAAATCTCTGAAGGGGGAGCTATCAGGCCAGTGGGATTGTTCTATGCACACAAGAGAAAAATGCAGCTTAATGGAGGATGTACCCCCAGGAGACCAGAGACCCCACACTCCTAGTATTGATGCTTTCCTACCACAAACAGGGTTCTGTCTTGATTATTTTTCAGCTTTGATTTTACCTTTACTAGGAAAGCAGAATCATTCTGTCTTCTCAGTGTGAAAGACAACACTGAAGACAGGATTCACGAACATGTGCAGAAACTGGGCAGAGTGAGGGAGCAGGTCCACACAACTTCACAACAGAAAAGATTTTCCACTTCCATTGCTGGAGTTCCCCACCTCGGAGGCAGAGGCAGATAGAGCAGAAAGTTTGGTTGTGTGTGTGACTGAGGTTTCAAGGAGTATCACTGGGGGAGGTGTTGGGGGGCAGCACCCATATTAAGGTAACATACAGGGGAGAGTCATGTTCACCCACAGGACTATGGGAGTGGCTCTCTCCCTCCCTCTGCCCTCCCTGTGCTCACACAGGGACAGAAGAGGGGGGACACGTTTTCCCAGGCCCCCGACAGGAGCTGGCTCCCCCTCTGACTTATTACTTTTTATTCTACTTCATTCTCCTCTGCTTTTTAGTGGACCCTATGCATTTTCAGAAACTGCCTCTAGAAAAGGATACGGTAAAAGTGAACAAACATACCTCATTCAGAGTTAACTGTGGGTGACCCTTGAGTGACTAATACTCCTTTAAGAGAGAAAAAGAGACAAGGCCTCAAAAGAGTTTTGTATGTATGGGTTTCAAAGGGAAGCGACACATTAACATTCCCACCTTTACAACAAAATGTCAATGGTTGGCCAAGGGATTCTGCCCTGGAAGGTTGACGGCTGTTGCCATGGCACAAGCGTTGCTTGTCTCTAGTGGGTCACCCTGCAGAAAGGAGGGCCACCACCCTGGATCCTACAAATATACACCCCACCCCACATTGGTAGCCTGGCAAACACACACCTCCAGACTCCCTCCACTTCTCCCTGGGCTTGCCTGACCCCACCCCATCTCAGGATGGGGGCAAGACACTACTGGGTTCCCCCGGCCCCCAAAAGGGACTTTGGTTCCCTTTGGACTCTCCTGCTGAATCTCAGCCCTGTGAAGTCTGGGCCTGGACCTGGGGTGGTGATTTGGTGGTGGGGGAGGGGAGGAAGGTGGCAATACTGCCTCCAGCAACCTTCAGGAGGAAGGGAGAAGAGGATGGAAGAAAGAAATCTGAGCCACACAATGAGGAAGGTGAGAATCAACCTGTCCAGAATCAACAGGGGAGGGAGTGATGGTGACAGGAGAAATTAGACCTGGAACTCTCAGCCTCTAGAATCATACCTTAGAACCCGCACATACTCCAACCGCCTGGTGTTTTCTCCTGGACTCAGTTTCCTCATCTGAGTAACGGGAGAGGTGCTCCCTAGGACTCCAGACTAAATGTTTCCAAGGGTACAGTGACAGCCTGCCCCTGTTATCAGCTGGCATTCATGTGGGTCCTGGGAAGGGTCCTCTTTCTAAGGTCATGGGCATCCGTCACAAAAATTGCAGTAACAAAAAAAACAAGTGAAATTTATATTCAAAAGGTTTGCACAGATTCAGGAGACAGGCAAATGCCTGTGAAGGAGCAGGAAAGCAAACTTTGCTCAAGATCAAGACTCACATCCTTTCTGGCCAGCTGAACTTTGAGACTAGTGGTAAGGAGAAAGGAAATAGGGATTGTGAGCTCCCCAACTCAGCTGAAGCCAACACAAAGCCCCAAGAGGACCCAGCCACCCCTTTCAAGACGTCTGTCTCCACAATGGCCCTCTCTCCCTCGGGCCTCAGCCTTCCATTTGATTAACATGCAGGGGCCGCAGAGGAATGCGGATTTATTCTGCAGCAGGGGTTGAGAGGTGCGGGGTCAGGTGGCCCATCATTAAATCACGCTGCTGTCAGCCCCACACAATCCCTCTCCCCTCCCACTTGGTCATTACTTGGGCTTATGCAAAATAAACAGCTTTGCTAACTATTCCCCCAGACCTGGCCCACAAAGGCCTGGATGAGGGAGGCAGAATGCAGCCAGAGACCCAGAAAACTGCCCGCCTCCTTGTTCAGCTGCTTAGGCTGGGGAGTTTGGCTGTCTCCTGTCCATCTTTTCTGAGTCTGCTTACAGTTTTTCTTTTTTCTTTTGGGTCGGTTTTGTGTGTAGCCTTTCTTCTTTCTTTTTGGGTAATTCCTCCCAAGACACCGCCATGAATACTGTGAACGTATTCTTGTCTGCTTCACTCCCTTCACTTTCTTTCTGGAGCTACGTAAGACTTACAATTCCCACTTTTCTATAGGGGAACTGAGCCATGAGAAATCTCTTATAAATGCCCCCAGAAAGGAACCAGTTCTCAGAAGGTCCTTCAAGACAGACTCGGCGGTGGGGGTTGTGGGCGGCCAGCAAGAATCCTAATTGTCCAGCGCCACACACGTACCCTAGTGGGGGAGGGGGCTGGGGGCGGAGCCACAGTATTTTGAAAACAACTTTCCTTTTCTTGAGGAGCGAGGTTTGATTATTCACCTGAGTATATCCTTCTCTCCCCAACGTCATCCAACAAAAACTAAAGTAGAAGCCAGTACTATCCGTGGCAACCCAGTCTTTCTTTCAACTTGGGGAAAGCCTGAGCTACTCTTGTGTCTCGGACAGTTGCTCCAAGATACATCAGTCACAAAACCAACATCTATGTGTGCTGGGGAGGGGGCAGGAACTGTTAGGCAGGAGTCACATGAGGAAACTGAGGCACAGGAAACAGACTCATGTGTGCCATAGTTAGTGGTGCTCTACCTGACTGACTTCAAGTCGCCACAACTGCCAGTGAAGTAGCATCAAGCCCAACTGGTCTGGGTGCACCAGAACTAGACCCGTGAAGTCAGACCTGGACAGATAAGAACATGAGTGCAAGTGGTTTATTCTGGAGGTGACAAGGCATTCTGAGGGCACGAGGCACAAGCAAGAGGCTAACCAGGAGGAGCAGCCCACTCCCTACCACTCTGGGCAGCTCAGCTTACCGTGACAAGGATGCTCTGGGATTTGGGTAGGCCTGACAGAGGGGTGGGCGAGCTGTGTGTGGTGTGTGGCATGCCAATCCTGCCGTGGCCATTTGTGGAGCAGAGTGGTTGAGCAGGGGTAAGGGGGGTACACTCTCCAGTCCCTGGCCTAGCACCAGGCCACAACAAGAGAAAAGCCCTCAGGCATGGACAAGCAGGCACTGGGCCTACTGAGGTGGTCAGGTGGCAGCAGTAAGTACAGGCAACTGAACACCAAGCTGGAACTTCCTTAGGCTGTGTCTGGCAGCTGTGGGACAGGAGTGGGCTCTCCACACCCATGATTCTGAGGTGCAAATACAGATTGGTTTCCTGCCCATGATTCCACTAGGCCTTCTTGACTCCCTGTCAATCAAAACCAACCTTGAATGGACCATGTGGTTCTGTGGCCAAGACTTCAGCTGCTCCAGACCTGGGAGAACCTAGCCCACCTGCAGAAATCTCTGAGACAGATTTCTCCCTGGTGACCCAGGACACAAAGAAAAATGAAGGGGAGTCTTACTACTTTGTGTCTTTTGAGTCAGCAGGGTACGAATCTCTTCTTCTCTTCCTTCCTTTCCTTTTTCCTTTCCTTCCCTCCCTTCCTCATTGGTGGGGAGGGGACAACAAATTTGCAAGTTAGCACAACCTGGCAGAAAGCCCCTTTCTGCTGGTATCCCCCTGGAGTGAGGATGCAGGGAAGAGGAGGGAGAGGTGTCCACTTCCACCAGTTCAGAAGTGTGAGGTCTCCCCAGTCAGAGGCTCAGGAGCTCTGCACTGCTACAAAGGCTCCCCTCCCTCTTCAGCCCCTCCCCAAACGAGGCCCAGACTTCAACCACACTCCACAAATCCCTCCATCTACTCATTTTACTTATTAAGCAATTACACAGTACTCGCTATAGACCAGGCACTTATAAAAGGCAATTCATTTAATCCTCAGCACAAACTCTATAACATCAGACCCTGTCTTATCCTTGCTTCCAGAAAAGGAAATTGAGGCAGAGAGATTGACCAGAGGCAGAATTCAACACAGGCAGTCTACTCTAACCACTAGGCTGCACTGCCTTGCAAGGAATTCCTTCTCTGCTAAGGCACGCTTCCTCTGCCACAGGCAGCTCAAGTTTCACTAGAAAGGCCTCCTTGCTTCCTTTCCCATCTGGACTCTGTCCCTGCAGAGTCAGCTCAACAGCTGATCTCATAGCACCCTACTTGGGGGCAGTCATGCTCTCTCGCTGGCTGCTCCACCCCTACGCCCTATCAGCTCCCTGAAGGCCTATCTTTTCATTTTTGTGGGCCCCATGCCTGAAGTGTGTCCTCCAAAATCTCTGCTGAAAAATGGCTCAGTCCATGACAGGATATGGCTCAGTCCATGTCCTCTGGAAGGACAACAGGGGAGTGCCAGCCCTAAGAAGCAGACAGCAGGATGCCCATCCTCATACCTCCCTACACCAGACGCCACTTGAGGAAGCCCATCTTGGCCAGGCTGTTCCATGTGCAGAGGTTCTGAAGGAACTTGGATCTCTGTGACCCTCTGTTATGGCTTGACTACATGGGGGAGGAGCTAATGAAGGCACATACATGACTTAACTACACTGCAATTTAAAAAAAAAGTATTTTTGTATAGAACTGGGGGGTAGGCAATGAGAGGGTTCACCAGAAACAGTGGGGAGCAGGACAGGCAGATCTACCAAAATTACACTGATAAGTGGGGTGAGACAGGAGAGGTCTGCTATACCATGTGGGCTAACTTCCTGCATGGGGCTCGAACTCAGGCTGTTGTGGTGGGCTTTCATGGTGGTAATGTGAGACTTAACTCCTAGGCCACCAGGGAGGCCCCCATATTGCATTTTTTATTTAAAAAAAATTTTTCAGAAAATATACAATTACAAAAAAATTGAGATCTTATGTACAGTTTTACAAAAGTTCCCCAGTGGTAGCCCCAGTGGTATGAAAACGCAACATCAGAGCCAAGATATCCATACTGATACAATTCTCCCATCTTGTTCTGATTTTCCCAGTTTTACTTTTAGTCTGTATGTGTGTGCTTATGTGCAGGCTGAACTGCTCTGTTACCAGAAGGATTCTTTGTCTAGCTTTTATGGGCACATTCATTACCATTTACCCTCCCCCCACTTCCACCCTGTCTTTGACCCCTGGCAACCACTCCATTTTTGAAATTTTGTCATTTCAAACATTTTATCTAATAGAATCATACCATTTGTAGCCTTCGGGGACAGTCTTTCTCACTCTGCATAATTTCCTAGCTACTCATCGAAGATGGTGTGTGTATAGGGAGCAATTCCTTTTTATTACTGAGTAGTATTCCACACTATGAACGGCCCACATTTGTTTAACCAATCAATCACAGAAGGACTGGATGATTTCCAGTCTTGGTTTATTACAAATAAAACTGGTATACTATTTACAGATATGGAAAAACCCTAAATGCCCCAGAACAGATGAGTGATCAGGAGGATGTGCTACATATACACAATGGAATACTACTCAGTGATCAAAATGATAAACTCATGATATCATATTTGTGGCAATGTGGATGGAATTGAAAGGGATTATTTTAAGCAAAGTGAGTCAGAAGGAGAAAGATAAATATAGGACAGTTTCATTTATAGATGGACTCTAGAGAAACTAAACAAAGGATCAGACAAAGACAAACTGTAAGACTGAGCCTTGAAAGCAGACCATAAAAGATCTGAGACACTTGGCAGGAAAGGGAGAGGAGGGGAGAGTAGACAGCAGAGGGGAATGAGTGGAGGGTGGTGAAGGGCTGTGAACACTTTAGTAGTGGGGAAACTATGGTGACTGTACTTAAGGGGTGAAATCCCATATTGTGGAAAAATAAGCAAGGGTGTTTAAAAAGAAAAATAATAAAATCTTAAAAAGTAAAACTGTGACTTCCCCTGGTGGCGCAACAGGTTAAGGTACAGCACTGCAAGCTAGCATCAGCTCCCTCAGTGTGAGTTCGATCCCCAGCTCTGGAGGTGACCCACATGGCGGAGCAGACCTCTCCTGACCCGCCCACTGCTCCCCTCAGCAATGCACTTCACTGATCTGCCTGTTCTGCTCCCCACTCTGTCTCTATGCCCCTGCACCTCTGGCCTGTACTCCAGTTCTGTATGCATAAATAAATAAATCTTTAAAAAATATAAAAATAAAAAAAAACCTGCTAATAATATTCACATACAGGTTTTTGTATGGGAATGAATTTTGGGATAAATGCCTAAGAGTGCAATTGTCTGATCATTTGATGTTTGCCTGCTCTTAATTTGAAAAGAAACCATCAGACTGTTTCTGAGAGTAGTTGTACAGTTTATGTTCCTATCAGCAATCTATGAGTGATCCAGCTGTTCCATGTTCTTCCCAACCTTTTGGGTTGTCAACCAATTTTTTCATTTTAACCATCTATAGGTGGGTAATAATATCTAATCATGGTTTTAGCTTGCATTCCCCTAATAGTTAATGAGGTTGAATGGCTTTGTGCATTTACTTATATCCTCATTAGGAAATGCCTCTTCATATATTTTGCCTATTTTCCAATTGGATTGTTTCTTTTCTTTTCTTTTCTTTCTTTCTTTTTTAATGTTGTATTTTGAGAGTGCTTTATATATTATAGCTACTAGTCCTTTGTCAGATTCGTAGTTTGCAAATATTTTTTCCCAGTTAGGAGCTTGTCTTTTCATCTTCCTAAGAGGATCTTTTGAAGAGCAACATTTAAAATTTCCACTATGTCTAATTTATCAATCTCCCCATTTACGTGTCAAGCAGTTAGTGTCAAGTCTTAACAATACTGTACTTGACCCTGGATACTGAAGACATTTTTCCTCGAAGTTTTTTCATTTATGTTTTAGATCCACATTGTGTCTTTATTACTCAAACTTCCTTGTGGTGAAGGAATTTGTACTCACTAAGATGGAAAGCACTCCTTTCCCACCTTTACCCTCCAAGCTGTACAGTCCCTGACAACCTTCTGATTCTGGTTCAAGGGTGCTTATAAGTTGGTAGGAGAGAAGGATAAAAGATTAAAAAAAGGGGGGGGGCATTTAAACTTATAATTGTGACCATTTTCAAGAGACCCCCTTCTTTTATAGGTAGGACCAGAGAAGGACAAAAAATAAAAGGTTCTTTTTCTGTTCCTTTCCCTTTTCCTGAGGACCAGGTACAAAAGGCATTTTGGCACCTGACCATCAAACTTCACCAAAGATGCACACCTTTTCTGGATCAACCCCCATTGCCATGTAACATGGGACCTTGTCACTGCATCTTCTACTCTGGGGAGAAGGGAGATGGCCCCCTCCTGGAGCTGGGTTGGCAATTCAACAAGTCTCCATTTTAACCATCAGTGGAGAGAACAGGAATATTAAGTCATTTCTAACTGACAAGTCTGAGCATTCCAGTCTGGGGTAAAAAAAAAAAAATTGTGACGGAGGTCACAATTGTTTGGGTCATCAAAAGTACTTCTAAGTGGAGCCCAGACTTGACTGATCCTGGCCCACAAATGCCCACCCCCCACCCCCCACAATGGGCAATTCTGTACGGAAGGTCTAGCTGGGAATAACTGGCACCCATATCAGTCAACTCACTTCTGACTGTGACAAAAGGAAATCCTTGAAGGTTCTGAGTATAGCTTGTAGTAAAAATCGCTCCATCCTTCACATTCCAACCAATCCCCTACGGTAGGTGCACATCAACACTACTCTTAGGACAGTGTGGCTCTGTTGACTGTGCACATCTAACAGACGCATATTCTCCCCAAATCCACAGCACAGGGTAGATGTCTTCTGTGCCCTTAGAGAAAAAGATGCCAATAGGAAAGAAGATAAAAGTAATAGGGATGCTGTTCCAAAGAAGAGAATTTGGAAACTTTGGATCTTATTTCCAGTCCTTGGCAACCGTCCCCTTAAGGGAACAGAAGGAGTCACCAGGGATCACACACATCCCAGAAAACACCTACAATAAACCAGAAGACAGCTCCTGCCTCGTCCCAAAAGACAGCAGCCACGCTGCATTGCAGGGCATGGTGGCAAAGGAAACTGTTTACTCTGGGCAAAGAGGTGTGGGGGGCTCGTCCCCACACTGGGCAAACACCCTGCTCCCCACCCAACCTGCTCCCTTCCCCTTCTGGAGGCTTCTTTTTGGTATCTAGTCAAACAGAATAAAAGCAGGAGACAGACTAGAGAAAGGCCACTCCAAATTATTTTGGCTGACTTGAACGGAGCCGCAGGTCACTGCTGCTGCCAAACCCCGGGAGCCCAAAGGTCAGGTCTCTAAGTGGCTGCTGCCCAGCCTCTCCCTGTCTCAGACTGGGCTTCCTGGTCCTTGTCTGCGTGAGCACTGAAAAGGATCTGTGAAAGCAAGTCCAAAGCCTCCTAGCCGCCTGTCATGTTGATCTAGCACTGCGCCCGGTCCCAGCCCTCTCAAGGACCTGGCACACGCTGGTATTAGTGCTCCCTTCTTCTTAAGGGCTTGCTCAGCAGCCACTCCACTGTTTCCCAAGGAGGAGACCCCCCGACCCTGACAATCCATCAAGTGAATGCAAATTGTGGCCCAGACAAAACCAGGCAAACAGCACCCCGCTCCAGAAGAAAGGCCTCTGTGGGAGAAGGGCCCTTGCAAGCAACGATTGCTGTGTACACATCCCACTAAATACTCAACTTCTGATTAGCCTCATAATGATTTGTGTGCGCACCCGCCTCCTTTGAAAGACTCCCAAGTACATGGCACAAGTTGACTCAAGGCTAACCTCAAACAGTGGCCTTCCTGGGCCTCGCCAGCACCAGGCACTGGCTATGCATAGCGCTCACTGCTGTTGATTACAAGCCTCTGGGAAATCCAACACCCCACCCGGCAAGGAAAAGAGCCCTTTGAAAGGGTGATAATCACAGACTAGGGGCTAATTGGATGAGTGTCAGTTCAGGTTCACGTGGGGGATATTCACAGGACGCCTATTTACAGAATGGGATGTTCCCTGAGCCTGGCATGTTGGGGCACTTGGCAGCCTCTGTGGTTTGTGCTGTGTCTCACTTGTGATGTGGGAGTTTTCACACAAGGCATCTGGCTACCTGCTTTCAGCCTGACTGGCAGCAGGCTACCCGGGGGCAGAACCTGTGGCTTTTGCTCAGTTTGCAAAAGGAACATCATCTTTCTGCTGGTGTCAGGGCAGTCGAGAAGGTTTCTTGGAGATGGTGATGCTGATGCTGGACCTTGGAGGGCAGTTGGGTTTGGATGGGCAGAGAGGTGGAGAGGCCCGCAGGGAAATGAGTAGAGAGTGTTCTCTTATAGCAGGAGGGCCGGGGCTGGCAGGAGGTGAAGTGAGTCAGGGGCCCGGTGACAACAGCCAAAAGGGAGCTGGGGACAGGGAAAGTGACCCCTGGTCCAGCAAGGTGAGCAGATGCGAGGCTCTTGCTCTTGTCTGCAGATGGGGCATGTTTGAGTCTGGGTGTGTGGCTTGCAGGATTAGACTGGATGATCCCACTGCCCATTCCAGAAGAACCCCAATGGCGGGGTTCTAATGTCACTTAGCTTAGGGGCAGGAGAACCGCGGGGACCCAGCCTGATTAAATCCACCCTCTCAAGCCGGGCCCACAGCTGTATATCTCCAACGTGGGGGAAGTGACACCTCACAGCCTGCACACAGCTTCATTTCCGAAAAGAATGTGTGAGAGGGGGAAGGTCAGGAGACAGGCACAGCCGTAAATTTGATGGAAGGTTTAGCTGGAAACCCCATTAAATCCACACACAGCTTGATTCTGGGCAATGTCCTTCCTCCGAGTCTGCTGAATGGGGCCAGGGAGGTGAGGGACTCACTAAGTAATGTCCTCATTTTTTGGTGTCTCCTATTACCCAGGGGATGAAAAACCCATTACCCATAAGGTTTAGTGGCACTTGGTCGCAGGACTGCGCTGTTGTCCTTTACCCGAGCCCTCCCCTTGGCTGGCATGCATGGCAGTCAGCCTCTGTTGGCCTTTCTGTCTGCTCCACGATCTGTGCGGACGGCCTCGCTCTCCCCACAGCGCTGGCCCCTGCTGCTCCCAGGTGGGTGTCCTCTCCCTTTGTGACAGGGCCTGGCAGAGCCCAGGCAGCAGTGAGGGTGTAAGTGTGAGCCTGCTCAGCGACGTCCGCACCGTGACGGTGTGAGCAGTGGTCCCTCTGGAACTCCGGGGTGGCCTTGCAAATGATGACAACAGAACACAGGGCTGGCCTTGCAGAGGGTGCCAGTCCCCTGTCCATACAACAACACACCGCAACACAAACAGGTGCAAGGGAGGGTCCCAAGCAGAGACTATTTTTCCTGGAACGGAAAACCCCTAAGGGATATGAACTGGAGACATAGGTCTAGGAGCCTCCTTCTACCCCCAATGATTCACTTAAACCCCCCCACCCCGCCAAGTCTTGTTCCAGAATCTTCCTTATCACTTACAAGTAACATCTGTCCAAGACTCAAGACTCAACAGATGCACAGAATCCTGAAGATGATAGAATTGGACTCAAACCTGCACTGTGTGGCTTTAGTGATATAATTTAGTGAATTACTGAACCTCTGAGTCTTTGTTTCTTCCACATATTAAATGGGGTTATTATGAGTCCTGTCCTCATAAGACTGTTGTGGGGATTTAGGGCGTAAATGTAGCAAATACAAACATCTGCAGACATCACAACTTTCTTTATAGGAACACTGCTATTCAAGGTGATTTTCTTCTAGGCCTAACGAGCGTGCAGACTTTTCCATTACAGCAGGTGCAAATAGCAGGGATGGAAGGAGTCTGTTCTTTCTCCCCGAAGCGTTAACTAAACATACTTTATGAGGCCATTTATATGATATTCTGGAAAAGGCAAAATTACAGGGACAGAATACATAATAGAGGCTGCCAGGGGTTGTGGGCGAGGGTGGGACTGGGAAGGACATTTTGGGACATTTATGGAACTATTGTATATCTTGACTGGTTGTGGCTACATAACTCTGGACATACTTGTTAAAATTCATGGAACTGCACACCTCAAAAGGGGGACTTTTACTGTATGTAAATTATATCTTAGTAAATCTGAGTTGAAAAATGAAAAAATAAAGGCCCATTGAAGACCAGATGAGGCCTAGTCAGGTGCTAGGTCAGACAAACTGTCTCAGTCCTAGAGATAAGAAGGAGGTGCATCTAGAATAAAGCAATGTCCATAGGATCCAGGATGGAACATCTTAGAAGGTGATGGGGTCTCACAATCCAGACCCTTCACCCTCAGAGATACCTCAAGGCCTTCCCGTGGGGTACGAGCACTGTGCCCTGGGATGGAAGTCACTGCCTTCTCTCTAGCTTTCTCTTCTTCCTCATCAGGTTTATCTCACAAGTTCGCAGGCCTACTAGGAGCCCCCACCCAGAGCCCCTCTGAAGGTGTGGTTCCTGCAATGCAGTCTAGGCTATCCCACCTCCCTCTTGTCTCTGATGGAGGCAAGCACCCCATCGAACCAGTCACATCCTCCCCACAGATTAGCTGTTAACTCCCAGGCAAGTCAAACCACTGAAATTTGCTTTCCAAGCTGCAGCTCCCCCAACCTGAACTTGCAAGGCTATTCTAGACTCAGCCTGAGGGTCTTACGGGTCCCTGTGGTGTTCCATCCTTGAGAAACTGGCTCAGCGCAAGCTCTCTGGATGGCAGTCCTCAGGAGCCTGAACAGCCAGCTCCACCTGCCCTCCTTTTCCTGCCACTCTCCTCACCTGCCCTCCCATATTCAGGAGGTCCTGGGAAGTGGGGAGGGACACCCCAGGTGGTTTAGTTCAGGGTTTCTGGGTTTAGGGCCAAGGGATCCACTGGGGAGTAGGGCCCAGGCGCTCTGAATTTGAATCGTCTCTCCCGAAAACACCACTTTCAGGGTCTTCAGTGAAGATATGCCAATACTGGTGGGTGCCAGAGGCATTGCTTGGGTACTCAGATAACCCCATTAACCACCTTATGTATAGTGCCTCACCCCACTTTATAAATGTAGAAACTGCAGCCCCAAGAGGTGATGCAGACACAGGAATATGAGTAGCTGTCTCCACCACAAAGTGCTGCCTTTTAAGGGTGACCAAAAAGAAAGGCAAATTTCAGATTTTGCTTCTCTTGGGGAGCCAGGTAGAAGCTGTGCTGGGTCTCATATCTCATGATGATGGCTAAAGGCAGCGATTTAACACCTGAAGCTCAACTTTTACCTCAACTACCGAAAACTGATTTTTCAAAACCACTACACATCAAGTTCTGCTTGAGAAAGACATACCTTGGCCATCTAGAATCTCTTTCCCATGCAAATAGTTTGCTTGTCTTAATCCAGTTCCAACCTGCTTTCTCTGGCTAACTCCTGCTGCCTGGGGTGTTCCAGGGCCTGGGCAGAAAAACCACAAGCTTGGCCTCTTCATGGGCAAAACAAGGTTTATGCTTGTTTGTTAGTTAATAACAGCACATGTGACCTGGTTTCCCCTCCTAAGGGCAGAGCTGGAGAACTGGTCATAGTGGTGGAAGAGTTAAGAGGCCCCAGGTTGTCACAGAAGGACAGACAAGGGGGTGATCCCACAGAGTGCACCTAGATAAGGTGACCCTGTCCAGGCCAGAAAGAGTGAGGGTAAATTAATGGGCCTTTGGGCTTTAAACTTGAGTGGAAAGTAATTAAGTTCGCCCAATTTTCTAAAATCCACAACCAGCAAAACACCAATGGCTGGGTGTTGGAGATTCATGTAAAACATAGCAAAGAAACCAAGTACATGGAGAGAGGGCTCCAAGCTGGGAGACGCTCAACGCTGCCCGTGCAGAACGAGCTCTCAAGATCCTTAAAGAAGTGTTCTTCCTTCCCAGGAAGAGTTCCCAGTGGGATGGCGGGCGGAAAGTCGGGTTCGATTGGACAGCGGCAGACACAGTGAGGACACTGGAAGCAGCCACTTGGGATGCTCCAATTTATTCCCTCCCTTTATGTCCAGCACATGCGATCAGACATATGAAAATGCACGACGCTTCTTCACACGGGCACTTTAACTGGCATTTAAAACCCTAAATGCTGAAATACAGCCCACTGTGGCAGCTCCGCTAAAGGCTGCACAAAATTATTGGTTTGCTCCACAGGTTGAAGGGGCCTCCACACACGGCAGGGTGGCGCTGGTGGGTTCAGAGCTCCTCATTAGAGTGGGCACACGCAAACAGAGTCTAGCACACTGTATTGGAATCTACTGGTTTTCCTCCGCACACTCCTCACCGGTAATTATGGATTGCTGTAGGGTGACAGCCCAGTCGTTAAGTGACAGCAGCCAGAGACTCTCCCAGGCATCCAGCCTGTGGCAGGGGGGCAGCCCGAGGTAGCCAGTGGACAGGGGCCTCCTAAGAGGGTGGCCTGGCGATGGTGCTGTTCTTCCAGCTCTCTCTACCTTCTACTAGAAACCCTGGCTCATCCAGAGTGGGCCTGTTTTGTTCCTCCTAGGAAGAACCTGCAAAGGTTTCCAGTCAGGTCTCCCAAGCGGCCTCCGGGTCCCTCTCCAGCAGAGCAAGAATTTTAGCATGCACCCAATCCCCATCACTCTCCAACCAACATCCAAGCCCTGAAGTTGGGCACACAGCCCCCTCCAGGCCAAGCTGCGGCTGAGTTTTCAAGTCTTCCCAAGCCTGGAAGACTTCTCGATCTTTCCCACTAAGAGACGCCCAAGCCTATTGTATTTGCTCCACTTCTCTGTGAATTGCTCGAGCTGGGCAGTGCCTCCAGGCCAATGCCAGCCGTGAGCAGGGAGCACAGGGCCACGCAAAGTGAAGTCCCTGTCCTGGCTGGGAAGGAAAGAGATGCACGACTATAACCTGGGCGTTGGCCCAGGCAAAGCCTCAGGTGTCCTGTGGACCACACACACACAGTCTCCTCCGTAGCTGCACCCCACTGCAGGGGGGACTCAAAGAGCAAAGTGGGTCACAAAGGAGGCATGCAGAGAGCTCCAGCAGAAGAAAGATTTTTAAAACCCAGAAAAATTAAACCAGGGTTGCCTTTTTCTTTTTGCTATGGGATATGCATTTTAAAATCAGTGTTCTACAGTGTATATAATTCTATATTCTGCTTTAGTTTTTATGTTATACTAAGTTAAGATTCTTCATAAATATCATTTTAGGGGATTCATATGTCTTGTCCCATAGATGGGCATTAATTTATTTCAACCTTCCCCTTTATTCAGCCAAGTCTTTAAACACCATAAAGTGACTTTACTACACCCATGAATCTGCTTAGGCAGCTCTTCTTGGACCTAATTATTTGTGTAAAGTGATGGTCTTCCTCAGTTAGAGCCATTATTGGCCAAAAGAAGTAACTAATACACTTCACTAGACGATCATAAGGGCAAAGGATTCTGTTTTTCCTTCTTTCTCAGCTGGCCCCTGGGAGGAACGAGGCCACAATGAATATTGCGGCCAAAGGATGAACAAATAGGTGAGTGTGTCAGTGTGTAACTGAGTATTCCCCCAGTCAGTATTTTAATATTAATCTAAACAGTTTTTCT
>NW_004567103.1:81650568-81664892 GCF_000260355.1 Condylura cristata | reverse complement strand
CAGATCATATATTGTGCTGTGTTCACAAAAAAGGGAGGAAAAACTATTCAACAATGAGAACAAACAAACCACAATATATGTAACAACACGAACGAATCCCCCAAACATAAGAAGCCAGGCACAAAAGTGCACATACTGCATAATTCCATTTATATAAAGAACAAACGCAGGTAAAGCCAAAGGACGCGAGCAGAGGTCAGGACAGACTTGTTCCTGTGGGTAGAGACTCGGAGTGGGCACAGGGGGTCCCAGTGGGCACTGTCTGTATGCTCGTTTCACACGTGTGTTCAAATGACAAAACTTCACCAAGGTGTCAGCTGAAGATGTGTTCACTTCAGGTATGTTATAGTGTAATCATCCTTTTGAAAAATGCATGTCATTTTTAAATCTCACAAAAATATTTTACTTTAATGCTTTCTCAAGTGTCCATGTGCAAGGTACTGGAAAGACCAATAAGTGCCACGGGATTTGTCCAGTGGGTCTCAGGAGGTCCCAACTGACATGGTATGATGGGCAACTCCAGAGCAGATGGGCAACTCTGGTGGAATCTGCTGGTGGAAGCAGGAAAGGCCAGGCAAGAGCCTCCTGTGGTCACACTGGGGTCAAGTCTCAGGTAGATGCACCCGCAGACCCACTGCCAACAAACAGCCCTTTGCAGGGGGCAGACCCCACACTTGACCAGTCCTTCTTGGACCTCTTGTCTTCCCACGCACAAATGCCCACTGTGTGAGTAACATGCCCAGGTTCCATGGGCCCTGAAGCTTATGCAATTGGGGGGTTGTTACTCCTGAAGACAAAGAGTATCAAATAATGAAGCTACTATTAATCATACGGCCATGAAAAGGGGCCATATAAATAGGGTCCTAGAGAAGCGCCAGTGTCTGCTTAGTGAGTTTCTACCTGGCGGGCCTCCAACTGCCTGCTCTTGACACCGGGCTGGCCAGAGTGTCCTCAGGTGCCTTGCAGAGCCTGCCTCAGCTGGGGTTAACCTCGCCTTGCTCCCTGCTCCACTGTCCTACCAGACCTAGCACATATGGTCTTCTTTTTGTTTTGTTTTTAAGATTTATTTATTTATTCATACAGAACTGGGGTACAAGCCAGAGGTGCAGGGGCCGTGAGAGGCTTCACCAAAGACAGAGTGGGGATCAGAACAGGTAGATCGACGAAGTACACTGCTGGGGGGAGCAGCGGGCAGGTCAGGAGAGGTCTGCCACGCCATGTGGATCACCTCTGGGACTGGGGATCAAACCCACACTGAAGTGGCTGCCGCTACCTTGCAGTGCTGTGCCCTAACCCGTTGCGCCACCAGGGAGGGCCCGGAAGGCCATTCTTGAGGATGACATCTACATCTGCGCGCCTACTCCATGTACCCCTCCTCCACCAACAAACCTTTGAGGACAAGACCGCCCCCCACCACCACCACCACAACACACACACACACACACTCTTTCTGATAAATATTTAAACCATATGACATGATTTGATGAGATTTGCATTCATTTATCTTTTCTGTGGGAGTGTACTAGTGAGCTTTGGTGGGGGGAGAGGAATCTCTTCAGTCCAGGTTTTGCACCAGTTTGGTGTTCTGTGGGTCTCTCTGGTCACAGCATGCTCAGCAGGGCACTCGGGAGAGCAGCCTTCCTTTATGTTCACCTGTGGAGTTGTTTTCTACAGGAGAAAGGCCATCCCTATAGACAGTCCGGTATTGTAGGGTTCTGACCAGTGTCAAGAAAGGAGCAGCTCTCTGAATACTCACCTCTCTGCAAAGTATATTGCCTGTGACACTCCCCCTAATTCCTTTCCACATGCTGCTGAATGGTTTGTCTGATGTGCACCATGTATTCTTTCATATATTACAGTACTTGAATGAAAGCAATGTCTGAAAACCAGAGATGGAGTGAGAGTTAAATTTCCTGAGCAACTATTATAAATTGCCATTTTTTTCATGGGCAAAGACGAACTGTTACAGAAGAGCAACAGCTTTGGGGTCAGATTAAGTTCAGATGGGATCCTGGCAAGCCTCACCTAACTGTTATCATCTGTGAAATGGATTAATAGTACCATAGATTTATCTTGAAGAATAGAGCTAACAGGCATACAGAATCTGAAATAGAAGGAACCCAATACATTAGCTGTTATTTTCACAAGTATTCTGTTCTCTTCCTTGCACAGATGTACTCTGTTCAGACTTCATGAACACAGTTTCTTATAGAGATCACCCCATGTCTGAGTGAATGGATCAAATTCGACTGCTGCATATTATTCAACAACATGGAAAAAGTCAGTTTACTTAAGCATTTCTGGGTTGGTTAGGTGTTTTCCAATTTTTTGTTAATATAAACTGTGCCACAGGAGATCTTTCAGTGCATATGGTATATATCATTTGGGTACCTGTACAACTGTTCCTTCAGAGTAGATTCTAAGAAGGAAAGATGTTGGGTCAAGGGAAGCTGTCAAATGCTCCCCAGACCTGACGCTCAGTTAACACTCCCCCCAGCAACCTAGGAGAGAGCCTATTTCTGCTTATCCTCATTCAACATTAGAATTTTAAGTCCTTGACAATTTGACTTACACTCTAAACACAAAGGTGGCATTTTCTTCCTTATGTTTAAATTATATTCATAACATCTCTCCTGTTTTTCGGCCATTCCTTTGTTTATTAATTTCAACCCCTGGACAGTCCTTTCCTTTGTTCCATCAAAGTGTCTGTCTGTAAGTTGTGTGACGTGGGGAGCATGCCTTCTCCTCATCTATCACTTGGCTTAACTTTGTTTACGGTATCTTTTTCACACGGAAGTTTACAACTTCACTGGCAGTTGCAATCTACTTTGAGATGCATCAAAAATCAGATGAAGCAGGGGATGAGAGGCATAGATGGAGGGACAGATATGTGATCAAGGGGAGGAAATGCCAAAGGCAGAATCGGGAGCTGGGAATTTCCATGCAGAATTCAACTGTTGAATGTCTGAAAGTTTTCATGATAAAAAGTCATAAACCAAAAGGAATGCAATTTTGATAGTATCGAGCATATCTATTTTTCTTTTATGGGTTCCCATTTTATGTCTTAAGGTTTGCCATCATTGTCAAAATGCTGGGATGATTATTAAGCTGGATTCTTTACAAAAAAACATCAGCTCTTGAATTTTCAACTCATTTTTGTAAAGTCTAAATATGGACTTAAGTTTTTCTTTCTTTATATCTTAAAGCTACCTATTGAAAGTCCATCCTTATCAAAATAAACTCAAATCCCGATTGCACTTTTATTGATCCCTATACATTCTATTCTGACCCAATGCTTTATAATGGCACTTAAAGTCTGAGCAGGACACTTGACAGAAACTGAGGTACCCAGAAAATCAAAGACCCCACCCGATCACTGTCTTATTTTGCAAAACAGTCTTGGCTATAGGGGTTGTTTTCCTTTCCATGTGAATTTTACAATCTGCTTGGAGAATTCTATTAGAGTCCTCCTGGGATTTGAATAGAGCTGATTGCATAGAATTTATAGGTAATAACACACACAGAATTGTCATGAGGAAGAAAAGAGAGATGGTATCTGCACAAGGGCCTGGGCCACACAGAGTGGTCAATAAACAGGGGCAGCTATTATCACTGTGGTGGTCACTATAAGAGGGGTGGGATTCACCCAAAACAGGCTGCAACTAATCTACCTCTTCTAGCCCAAGAAACATTCTCTCTTGAAAACTATTTTCCTTCCAACAATCCCCTTCCCCACCTAGGCTATTTCTCCCTAATGTGCCCTCCCTTCAAGGAGCAGTCAGGGCTAAGAAACCCAGTTTGAAGCCATGTGCTGGACATTCCCCCTAGTTTTGGTCCATTCTCCCCAGCTCCTGAATCCATAGGGTGCCCAGAGCCAGCCAAGACACATCCTCCCCCCTCAGTCTGCTCTACAGGCATGGCTCCGGGCCTCGTGCTGGTCCAGCTGAGGAAGGCACCTGCACTCACAGGTGAGCCACCATGCCAGGCACACGCTCCATCAACATCCGCCCCAACACAATTTAGACAGCATGGATGCCAGGCCATCACCAAGTCTCATGACCCACCATGGGGGGTGTCACCTCCCCACCTTATGGGCAAGGGAGCCCGCTCAAAACTTTGAAGTTGGGTGCCAAACCTATCTGCCGGACACCCCTGGGTCACATTCCTTCTAGTAACCACAGGCCCCGGGCTGACAGTTGCTGAAATAAGAATCCCCAATGAAACATCCCATCTGGGACAGACCTTTGACTGAACTGAGGTTCCTGCAAAACCAATCCCTAAGCCTTCAGCTATGGCTTCTCCTAGCATCTCCCACTCCTTTTTCTTCTTTGCCAGGACGGCAGCTGCCACAGCGAGCGGCTGTTGACAAACTAGTCAGCAGGCTGCTGAGGCGTCTTTCCAAGCTGCCTGCGTCCTCCTGAGCAGAGAGATACCTCATTAGCGTGCTATATTTCAGTCCCGAGAAAACAATGCATGCCAAGAGACCATAAACAACAAGTACAAATGCTACAGGTCATGGATGATAGATGCCACCTGCAGACATTCAACGTGGGCCCTGCTCACACAGACAGGAGTGAGGCCCACTGCCAGGCACATCTGTCTTCCCCAAATGCTGACGCAGGAGAAGTTAGCACGCCTGCGCCCCACATCCAGGGCCACAGCTCCCCACCCCCATCATTGCCTTTCTCCTGAAGGAGAATGGCCCTGTTTATTTGCTGATGGTTTTCAGTATCTCCGAACTCTCACTACTCGATTTTGACTACTGCTCCTTCTGATTATTATCTTAACTTTCCCACCTCCTTGCCACAGGTCTGGGAATTGTCTTTTGGAAAAATAAAGTTTCCAAATACTCCAGCCAATTTTTGAAAACGGACTGGCCAGCAAGGAGAGGAATCAGGCCACAGCTGAGGCAGACGGAGGCTCATGTGCAGACTCTCTGTGCTCTCACAGACTGGGCTCTGCTGGCCTGAGGGGTGGTTCTGCAAAGGGGGCAACCCGGTACTCAGCTGTGATGTGGGAGCCCAATGGGGCAAGGATAGACAGGACTTGGGTGCTTCCCCTGGTCAGTTCCTGCAAGCAGTAGATTGTGAGGTGAGTTAGGCTAATGGAAAATTCCAGAATTAGGGGAGAGCTTGCTTCTCAAGCAGTCTGTGGACACAGGTTTGTGTGATCTGGGCAAGGTATTGGGCTGGCTGTGGCCTGGGGAAGTTTACCCAACAGACAACTGTAAGAAGACATGAAATGCTTTCAGTGGTCACATGCTTTATGAACAAGCCCAACTTTACACAGTGATTCCCGTTTATGGTGATGGGCAGGGAGATACTATGTGGGCAGGGATGTGGTCAGCAGAGGGGCCCCCGTGAACACTGACACCCCTGAGTCCCAGAGGGATGCTCACAGCCTAGACTCAACAGGGAAGGTCAAAAACACTCAGTCATCATAAAAACTGTACCAAAGTGTAATTAAGTTTCCTTGAGGAACCCCAAAACTCTTTCAGGGGTGTACAAATCAAAACTATCTTTATACTACCACATTATTTGCCCTTTTTATTATAACTCCCTCATGAATGGATGGTTGAGCTTTCCAAAGTAGAAAAACATAGGTCAGATTAAACACAGAAAAGGTAGGAGAGTGTACCTTCTACTAGGCCAGAATGTAAAGAAGTGTGTGAAATTGAAAAACAATGCCGTTCTTGGTTTTTTTTTTTTTGTTTGTTTGTTTTTTTTTTTTGCTGTTTGGTGATTATTTTCCATAAAATGGGTTATTTCCTTGAACATGAGGTGTTTTTTTTAATGAGTTTTAAAAATATATTTAATTTCTGTTTTAATATCTGAAATGGTAGCTATAATCCCTCCTGCCCCCGCCCCCACCTCAAAAAGCTCTTTGGAGCGCTTAATCATTCTTAAGAGAGTAAAGAAGCCCTGAGACCAAAATGTTTGAGAACTGCATCTACAGAAGAACTTTAATGACCAGAAATCAAGAAATAGACAGGATGCACTGGTGACTGAAGAGGCTAGCAAGCAGCAAACACAAATTCAATACCATTTTGTAAAAAACAGAGATATATTTGTGTGTTTGACACATGGGTACTGCAAGTCTATAGTCCAGAGTGTTACTGCTGGCTCTCAGAGAAGTATGGGTGGCTGTCTTCTGCTTGCCATTCACACACATAACGACTGCAATCAAATGAAGGGTAAAATGCGTAGTTAACGTTCATCTACCCTGTTCAAAAGAGCCCATGGAATGATAAATCGAACAAATAACCTCTGTGAGGCCTCACTGTGGGTGAGGCATTATGTTGAGTGGTTGAGGGACATGAGCTTATTTAATCCCAAAGATACATCTGATTATTAACCTCATTTTATAGAAGAGAAAGTGAAAGAGCAAGGCAGGGCCTCTCATCCACAGACATGCAAAGACAGCTGGTGACACAGGCAGGACTCCAATCCAGGTGCCTGGTCACCTGTGCCCAGAGGACTGGCTAGGAAGTCCTCCCAACTCACTCCTGGCCTCAGGGGCACACAGTAACCTGTGTACCAGAGCCTCTGCCCACTCCTCCTTGGCACTAATGACACAGCCTGCTCACTCTGCTGTGTGGACTTAATCTTGTGGGCCACAATTCAACTCCGATATGCATCTTGCAACTCCTGTGTCCACTCCTAGCCCGGGCAGATGATTCACAGACAGGGCCAGGGAGCAGTGGTATTTTACCCCTCAGGGGAACTATTTGTGGACTGACCAACTCCAGCTACCTCTCTCTCTGTCTCTTGTCTCTCTCATTTCTCTCTCTTCTTCTCTCTGTACATATATATTTATACAATCACATATATGTGTACATGCATATGTATATTAGATGCAAGTATAACAGAGACATGGATAAAGGCATATAGAGATTTATCTTCAGGGCCCACCCAGAGCAGAACCCAGGCCCAGTGTCTATAGTCAGTGCTAAGGATCTACTCTGCACACACATCTATTGGCCCATCTGAGCTCCTTGGTCATCGTCATGGGCTTGGAGCAAGTCAGGGGCAGTGCTACCCTAGGGTATGTCACCATCATCTCTTCCAGCCAACTAACCCCAGCCCTCAGACCACCTGGCACAATGACAAACTTTTTGCCCCCGTCTCCATTTCTGACACAACTCCATGTGGTAACCAGGCCCCATACGGGCCCCTGCACTCACCCTGGGAAGGGCCGGAACTCACAGCTGATTTCTGAACTGGTGTGCTTGCTGTGGGAGTTGAGAAACATAATAAATGGGCCCAGCTCTGTGTGCAGCACCTAATTTGCAATAATATTGAAGTCTCCAACAATAACTCATTTACTCTTATAATAAATATATAAAAAAAGACAAATTGCTACATTGAACATGCATTTTCTTCACTGCAAGTAGCTGCTACCCTAGGGAGAAAGCCCTGTGCTGCTAACTAATAGTAAATCCTTTGGAAAATCATGTGTCATAATGATGGACAACCAGGGAAGGGGTATTAAATAGATTTAGAGGTTAGCTACTCTAACAAGAACAAAAGACGTCCTTTGCAAGCCCGCACCTTTAAGAGCACAGATCGGTCTCCTGATTAGCACGCACCTCCACACCTCTGCCAGCCCAGGTGCACAGGACAGAAAAGTTTCAGCCGGAGGCGGGCGTGGCTGGCCAGGTGTGAGGATGGAGAGGTGAGGAGTGAGGGAACGCCAGGGAGGCCCGGGCATGCTCAGGGCTCGGGCACCAGGATATGCTTTCCAGGCCTGCAAGGATCCCCGAGTGGAACATCTCACCTCTGTTTCCACGGGACCAACCCACGTCTGTGTATCCGGAGAGCACACGCTCACAGAGCACCTGTCACACCCAGCTCACACCCACTGCAGGCCTGGGAGACACTCTCCCTTGAGAAGAAAGCCCTGACCTGGGGTAAAGAAAGCTTTGATGAGAGCCCAGGTTGGGGCACTGGGAGCCCAGGGCAGCTGTGGTTGTGGGTGTCTGGGGCTGCGTAGCTGTGGGGGTACCCAAGTTAAAGCCTGGTGGCTCAGGGCTAGAGGGTGAGCTGAGGAAGGGCTGACTTGCTCTCCCGCTTCTACCAGGCTCATTCGTGACTGGAACAACCACAAGCCGTTCTTTCCTATCGGTTTCTTCAACTCCTGGGACTTCCCTTTCTCAGTTTGGGAGGCCTGGCTTTCAGGACAAGGGGTGACAACTGTGTCCAAAATCTTCAGAGGTCCCTGCCTTTCCAACCGTCTCTTGTCCTCTTCTGAGTTTCTGTGCTGACATAGGATCTGGCCCATAGTTGGAGCCAGCGGCTACTTATCAAGCTGAAAGATGGGCACTGGGGTGTATTTACTGCACACCTGCTGCCCACTGGACTCTGCAGGAGTCTTTTGTGTGACAGAGGAGGGAGATGAGGTTCATGTGACTTGAATGACATGGGAAAAATCAGACACTTGTGAGGGTGCAGACGGCAGACCCTTCTCCACAGCCATGGGAGGAGCTGCTCCCTGAGACCCCGGCTGGCACATTGGCAGGAGCAGGGTCTGCAGGAACCAGGGGTGAGTGGGTTCACTCAGCAGCATTTTGGAGGGCAGGGGAGCCCTCAACACAGGTGTCAGAGCTACCCCACAACTTCTCCGCCAGTGATGAGCTGGCACTTAGCTCAAACATTGGCCAGTTTACATTACCTATCAAGTTCAAGTTCTGGTAGCTATCACTGCCAGTCATACCCTGCTGGGGTCCCACCCCAGCAATGGTCACCAACTCCTTCTGAGAGCCTGACACTCACAGGGCTCAGTTTCCTCACCTATAAAATGGGGAGTTGCTTAGAAACAAAATATATTCTCTGTGATTTTCACCATTCGTTCATCCAGTCATTCAATCAATGAAGGGAAGTTTTCCTCTTGAACTGATGATAGAAATAAGCTATAGTCCTGGAATAGCTCATTGAGATGGAGGTAATTTTGTGCACACACTATTGCAAAATCTAGAACATACTTCTCCAGTGCCAGTTAATATTGGATGGTGCTGCGCTCCAAGGCAACACACACACACACCACTTACACTTTTGAGAGACTGTTTTAAAAATCAATATCACACATTACTTACACATTTTAGAAATTGGAAAAATTGGGCCCTCCCTGGTGGCTCAATGGGTTAAGGCTGCAGCTACCTCAGAGCAAGTTCAGGCCCTGGCCAAGGAGGTGATCCACATGGCTCAGCAGAATGCCCCCGTCTAACCTGCTGCTCCCCTCAGCAGTGTACTTCGTCAATCTGCCTGTTCTGCTCCCCAATCTACTCTAATGAATCCTCTCACTGCCCCTGTACCTCTGGCCCGTACCCCAGTACTATACATAAAAATAAATAAATATCTCTTTTAAAAGGAAATTGAAAAACTTCCACAACTGTCTCGAAAAGAGAAACAAAATACTAAAGTGAATGGAGAGCACTCCTAACCCCTACATAGTGGAGCATAAGGTGTCCTTTGACCTAGACAGGGCTAGCTTTTCCTTCCTCCCTCAACCACTCCATCCCTTTGACTTCAAAATACAAAAACACAGATTTGATTTCACTGGTGCTTTATGCCTTTGGGATTGCCAAATTGTTCCTTCACTGGCCTCCGTATCTCACTCCTGGAAACCTTTCTATAGTTTAAGAAACATTGCCTGGTGATTGATGACTATTTTGCGACTGCTGTCAGTTTACTATTTTAACCAATATATCGTAAATCAGGAAGAGGAATGCTGGTCTAACTGGAGAGTGTAGCTTTCGCTCATTACCTGAGCGGATTATAGCCATTTCATCAAATCCATTATCTAGGGAAAGGATCCTATTGGCGGGGGCCAGCAAAATTCATTTCATGCTTCAAAAGTTTGTGATGGGGCTGGCTAGGAAAAAAGCCCCTAAACTGTTTGGAAGGTGGGAATCATGATTTGTTTAAAAACCACCGATGGCCAAGACTGAGCTGTGTCCATTATACCAAATGGCACTTTGTACTGAAATGTTCCGGTGCCCTCATCCCAGGGTCCAGTCCCACAAACAGCTGGATGGGAGTGGGGGTTGGGGGGTGTGCTGCTCTCCCCCCCACCACCATTCCAGGCCCTCATCCTTCAGATACTGCCCAGGGCCCCTCAAGTTTCTTCACCACAGCAGTTAACGGGGTGTGCCAGCTACCACTTGGCTCACGTCCTTCCCATTGCCCATCCTTCCCATTGCCCATCGGGGTCCTAATGTTCCTGGCAGGTGGCAACATGAGTCCTGTTCCTCTCATCTGCACCCTCCACCCTGTCCCTACCCCTACCCCTCACCATGGTCTGAGGAGAGTGACTGTTCCTCTCCTCCTCGAGTTCCCACTCTCCTTCCCCCACAGAAGATGCCAGATGTGTTCATTCTCTTTGCAGGGAAGGGTTTCCCCTCTATCATAGAAAGGGGGTGTTTTTGAGTGATGACTGCGGCTTCCCAAATACCCGGGTCCTTCTGGGTTTCCAACTCTTTCTACTTTATCACAGTCACACTCCGACCTGACATGTGCTCACTGTGTCCATTTCCCCCAAAGGCAGTCCCCTCCTGTCCTGACCTTGTTTCCAACTGACAAAGGGAGGGGGGAGGGATAAAAGTGTCCCCAGGACTCTGCGTAAACAAGGCCAGGGAGTGAGGGGGGTCTTCTGCCCTACCCTGCCTGTCTCCCTTTGAGGGTCTAAAGGTCATCAAACCTTTCCTCCTAAAGGCTGGGCTAGGCAAGGGGATTTAGGAAGTTAAAAGAAGAAAAGTACATTAAACAGAAAATAAATGATGAAAGAAAGAGTCTTCTAGGTTTTGCCAAGTCTCTAAAACCTTCTTTTAGAATATAATTTTGCCTCCTCTCCTAAACCCAACTTCCCCCACATTCATTCCTTCAGCAAGAATGGCATCTTCCCCAGGGAAGCTCAGTTTTAACACACATATTTTTGTAAGTAACTTGGAGCTGAGGCTCGGCAGACAATAAAGATTCCTGTCTGCAAGTCCTCCTTACCGCTAAGACCACCGGGGAATTGAATGGTGAAGGCTGAGTTCTCAGAAGTTCGGCTTTGCCAGATCTCAGAAGAAACTCCCGGTTCAAAGTTCTCCCTAGCACCCAAGAGTCTGAGGGCCTCAGAATATGTCAGGAGCGGGGAGCGGGGAGCGGCAAGAAATCTTATCCTTGCCGGCGTGTGTTTCCCACCGCCCACTCCCTGACAACCTCAGCCTGTCTCCATCAGAGCAGGAAGGAGTCCAGAACTTTCTTTCATAATGTTTGCAGGGCCTCTGCTCAGCCCTCAAAGGGGGCTCTGGTCCATCCAGCTTTTTCTCCCCTTTCCCACCCCCTCCTTTTCTTTCCTCCCCAACGGAGACCTCTCCCTCTCCCTCCTGGCACCTACTTATTCTCAGGGCTTCAAACTTGGAGTGGAGCAGGCAGGGGGGAAGGAAGGGGAGAGAGAAGCTGCAGGCCAGGCCTGTGCAAACAAGAGCAGCCACCTCCTCATTTCTACTTGAAGCATCGCAGGAAAAGCTGACTTTCTCCTTCAACTTACCCTGTGTGGCCGTGGCTGGGAGGGAGGAGGGATGCCTGGCAGGGGTGGTGGTGCAGGGAGGGAACTGCCTGGCCAGAGGCTGCTGAGGAGCAAGGCTGGAGGAGCAGCAGGGAGGGACTGTCAGTGACCGCTGGAAGGGAGGCGGGGCCACATGAATCATTTATGACCCGCCTGCGGCTGCAGAGGGTGATGAGCGTGGCTAATGTAAAGGCCGCCTGATCTGAGGGGCTGGCTACTGTGGTGGGCAGCATGCTCTCCTCCCAGGGTTGCCTTTCCCAGGCAGGGAGCACCTGAACCTTTGTCCTCCAGGAACAGGCCTGCCCCAGGGCTAAGAGCGGGAGCTTAGGCACTTGGGTACCACAGTGCAGTGAGCTTAAGGCTCTGCAATCCCAAGAGAAGGAGAAGGAGCCGGGCAGGCCTTTAAAGCTGTCTGCACAAAAGGGCTTGCTGGATAAGAGAAACTGGGGCCCAAGAAGGGAGGGTGTCTTGCACAAGATGGACAGTGAGGTTGTGGTACAGGTATTATTGATCCCCTCACCTCTGTTCCCTACCTTCTCTGGAAAATTCCATGGCTCTCTACAGCCCCTGAGCCCCTGAACCAAGGAACAGAATCCCCAAGGACAGGAAGTCAGTCACCCTTGGGATTCACGGGGAGGTTCTGACCTCCAGCCCCAACCAGCAGAAAGGTCACTACTCAAATTTCAGCCTTTTGAATGTGATGTGGAATGCTTTTCAGGGAGTGGAAAATCACTCCCCACCACTTTTTCCCTTCTATGGGGAGGTGTGGGGGACACAGCTAGGGCCTTGGGAGAAGGAACCCAGTCACACAGGAGGTTGGCACTCCCAGTCTCCACAGCCTTTGACTTCTGGGTCCTTCAAGGGCGCTTGGCTGGGCCTGATGACTCCACTCGGCCACCACCCATGCTCCCTGCCAGGTGCTGAGCCAGGTAGGTAGATGCTGTATTTTCTGCTAACATAGTAGAGAAAGGCAGACTAGGATGACAAGGGGGTCAGTCGATATGGTCTTTACCCCTTTCTACCCCCATGACAGCCAGCACCTTCTTTACCATTTGACTTCAAATCATCAACAATATGAAAAGTAGGGCTTCAATTCCCAAAAGGAAGATCCTGCTTTAAGTAATGGGATTAACGTAAGCATAAGAGGCTACAGGTTTATCCCAGATCTGACCTGGAGGAGGAGGGCTCTGGAGCCAATCACTCTCTTCTCGTGCCCTAATCTGTGCTGGTCCCACACAGACCTTTGAAAGCACAGTTTGAGTCCCCAAAAGTAAGCCATGTCTCCTACACAGGGGCAAACGCTACAGGACCCTCTCCTGCACAGAAAGGAGGCCCCACCTCTGTGGCTCTCTCTGGTCTCTACGGAACTTTGCATGTGCCCAGCACGGAGCACCAGGAGTCAGTCCTACAAACACCAAGTGCATCTTTGGCTTCAAGTCCTGGCAGCCCTGTCCATGAGCTGCAGGAAGCAGGCTGCTCAAATGTCTCCCCAGCCTTGGAACGGGAGGATGTCCATAGAGAAGATCTGACCTGCCCGGGCACACCAGGAGCTCTGGACATCAGGAGCAGGGCACAGGGCAAGTCCTCACACCCACAGGGGCTACCCTGGCAGAGCCCAGGCATCCCCAAGCCTCCAGACCCCAGGCTATAGCACTGCTCAAGACCCACTTTCTCCCCCTCAGACAGCAGCTGTGTTGCTGAGTTAAGGCTGCTTCCTGGGATGGGCGTGTGGGTCTGAGATGGCCAAACCAGACGGGTGGGGAGTTACCAACGGGTCAGAGGTTGTCTCGGTGGATTACACAAAGAACTCTCCCCAGACCGCTTGGGTCAGCAAAATAAAAAAACAGACCCCTTCTTGGGAGGTACTGCCTCAGATGGCACCGCAAAGCCCACAGAAAGGGAAAAGGGAAGTGCCCCAAACTTTGCCTCAGTCTCGGGGGAACACCAGGTCCAGGGAGGTTGGAGGTTGATGGGACAGAGGCTTGCCCCTGACCGGTGGGACTCTTGCCCAGAGCGAACACTTCATTGCTGGCCTGAAGATCCCAGGAGCTCTTTGTCCCACTCCTTGAGGTCAGAATCTGAATCCTTCTGGTAGTTTCATGGGTGGCAAGAAGGGATGCTACAAGGACAGGTAAGAACCAGCCTGACAGCTACCTGCATGCTGGGAGTTTCTCCCATGAGTCTTCGTTATTTACAGTGTGTGGCCATTCTGGAGCCTCAAAAAGTACTACAGTCACTTTTTCAAACATTCTAGAAGTCCAAGCTGCATTTATTTTATCTTCCCTATCCCCGGTCCTCACCCCCAACACCACTAAGACAAGTGCCTAACTCATAGCAGACTCCTTGACATCACTGCCTGCCTTCCCCTCGGTCTCAGGAGAATGTCAGGGCCCAGGGGAGATGGAGCAGATCCTCAATGCTGTTTCACTCAACGTCATTTTGCTATAATGTCAATGAGCAGAAAACAAGCCCAGCCAATTTCGCAGGAAATGACGTTACGAGAACACTTGGTCTTGCTGGGTGTTGCGTACAGTCAGTTTTCAAGAACCTATTGACAATGTTCAGTGAGAACTTGCTATACTTACTTACTGAGAGAGCACCTGGCCAACCCCAAGAACAGAAGGGCTGTTCTCTGGGCCCCACAGCCACCTCCAGAGACACCCCTCCCTAAGGTGTGGGCTCTCCCATCAGGCCTTCCTCACTCAGCAATGTCTCTGAGTTGGTTCTCCTCAACTAGACTTAGGATCTTTTTTTCTGTGATAGTTACAATTTTT
>NW_004567103.1:81648429-81650448 GCF_000260355.1 Condylura cristata | reverse complement strand
GATAGTTACAATTTTTAAAAAAATTTCTTTCTTTCCGTGTGTGTGTGTGTGTGTGTGTGTGTGTAGCTATTTATATTATTGTTCATTTTACAGCAATGTTTGCGTCCCTCCCTCATCAATGGAAAGCTGTTTGGAGATTCCTCAGACTACTAAAACAAAAACCAACAGACTTCGGGGACTTTTAGACAATTACCTCTGTCACTACCCTAGGGAGAAAACGTTCACTGCCTCTCAGGCCCATGTGAAGTTAAGGAGGGTAGGCCTTGACTGCAAGAAGTCCACACCCACCTCTCTTCCTCCAGCAGACATACCCATCCTGACAGTAGAACTACCAGGATCAGTTTGGCCCAGGGGAATAAACAGCAGGTGGAAGTAGACAAATCTAGACCACAAAACCAGGGCCAAAGCAGAAGCTGCTCTTCTCCCAGCAGGCCCTTGCTTACAGGCCCTCAGAGGCTACTTGTCCACATCCTAAAAGCCTGGTTACCCCAATACCCTGCAGATGCAGCCAAATATAGTTACACCCTTGATATCTGTCTACTTGTCCAGGAGTCCCCTTATGTGGAAATCATTTTGCTGCCAAACTGGTCTGGCTACAAACCCTAATAAGCCGGCTAGCCCAGCGGAAACCCTCCTTGGCCTTCCCACCTCAGAATGTGAGCCTTCCTGCATGGCCACCACAGCCCATTCGCCTGAGATGTGGCTTATCTGTGCATTCCAGGGACACATCAGACCCTTTATTTTTGAAATACAAGCTGTTGGCTGTTCCTATTTACTAATGAGTTCTGTTCTCAAACTTCAACATTTGGGAAGTCAATGATTTGGAACTCAAATGTGTCTTGCCCATGTAAAATAATGTAACATGGGTAGGTTTCCAGGTTAGCCCACAACTGACAAGGTACCCAAAATATAGCTGAATACTGCAATATGTAGTTGAAACTTCTATTTTTAAAGCACAATGGTAGTAATTAAGGAGACTGAAAGTCATCAAGCATTTGATTAAGACAGAATAAAGACCTGTGTGCTATTCACATAGAGTTCTAGTACTTGAAGCAAAACAGATACTCATCATAAAAGCAGAAATGGCTGGGACTGATTCCATAGCTGAGGATTGTGTAACCTTGGGGTGTGGGGGTACAGGCAACTGATGGATTTGATGGTCCTTGGCCAGGGGCAACATGGATGCTGGTTGGAGCCAAGGTGAGATGGGTTGCCACTGGACAGCCACCAATAGCTGGCACATCTGTAACATCCCCTGAGAGGAACCCAGAGGGGGCTCCTGTTCCCAAGACTTCCCAACTGCCCCCTGCACTCACTTAGAGGCATGCTGCCTTCTCACTGACCTGATGCAAAAAAGAGTTCCTTTAATAAGGTGAGTGGCCAACCCAGGTCACCTGGAAGCCAGCCACACATAGGCCGTGTCTCAAATTCTTGTCACCCCATCGCTTGACGAGGCAGATACTACTCATACCCCTGTAAGCCCAGGCTCAAGTGCCACAGGCAGCAAGTGGCAGAGCCAGCCATGTGGCTGCCTCAGGAAGCTGTCTGGAGTTTCCTACCTATAGGTTCTTGAGGAGGGTGGGGATGCTCTTTGCTTCCCTCTGTGTGGAGTAAAAGGGGGAGGTATTACCTAAAAATCCAAGCTTCCAGAAAGCAAACACAATTTGCAACATACCTTATCAGCTCTAAGTGGGGCTTGAGTCTAAGTCAGGGTCAGCCTACTGTTTCACCTGAAATTGTTTAAAAAAAAAATAAAAAAACAAACAAACAAAAAAACAAACCCTCATTCGGAAATGCAGACATCCAACAAGCATATGAAAAAAAGTTCAACATCACTTGTAACAAGGGAGATGCAAATTAAACCACAATGAGATACCACCTCACCCCAGTGAGAATGGCACATCTTCAAACAACTAGCAACAACAAACTTTGGCGAGGATGTGGAGAAAAAGGAACTCTCCTGCACTGCTGGTGGGAATGCAAACTAGTACAACCACTATGGAAAACTGTTTGGAGGTT
>NW_004567103.1:81633163-81648104 GCF_000260355.1 Condylura cristata | reverse complement strand
GGGGAATGGGATCAAAAATGGTGGGGGGAGGAAAGTGAACTGGACTATGGTGATGGCACAGGGGTGATTTGGTGATGGAAAGCCCACAGGGATTACAACTGAGGTGGGAAAAGGCACAAAGTGATGTAAAAATAAACTATTATGTTATTAAAAAGAAAAAAACACCCTCACTCACCCAGAATTGTGGAGTGCCTTCTTGGCGCTGGCATCAGGGTAACAATGATGAATAAAAACTGTACATTGCCCCTCTCCCCACCTCCCCCCACCCCCCGGCACAGTGGGTTAAAGCACAACACTAAGCTAAAGCCACTTCAGCAGGAGTTTGATCCCTGCCACAGAGGTGACACACATGGCACAGCAGTCTCCTGACTGGCCCGCTGCTCCCCTCAGCAGTGTGCTTCATCAGTAGGCTTGTTCTGCTCCCCACTCTGTCCCTGGTGATTCTTCTCACAGCTCCTGCACCTCTGGCCTATACCCCAGTTCTGTATGCACAAATAAATAAATCTTTAAAAAAAAATACTCTGTCTCTGGTGATTCTTCTCACAGCTCCTGCACCTCTGGCCTATACCCCAGTTCTGTATGCACAAATAAATAAATCTTTAAAAAAAAATACTGTGCATCTCCTCAAAGGGCTGAGAAGGCAGGAGTTTGAGCCTTCCCCTGCCCAGCACAGTGCCTGCAAACAACTCACCTGTTCTCAGAGCACCCACGGGGGACCCATCACAGCTACAAAGGTCTCCTGGATCTTGCCAATCTACCCTGTCTAGAGGGGCAGGCACTGCGAGGCATGTTTACAGATTAGGAAACAGGAGTGGCTAGAATCACACGGCCAGTTGGACGGCAAGACAGACACAACGCAAGATCTGTGGGAACTCCTGGACAGCGAGGACTGCGGCGTCCCCAGCACCTGGCACAGAGTGGGGCTCTGGCACAGTGGTCGGCAAATTACGGGCTTGTTAAGAGGCATCCCCATGAAGGTATTTGCTCATTCCACAAACATTCAGTAAATGCCTTTGGGGCCAGAGCTCACCCGAAGTTCATTCCAGGTCTCCTGTGAGAGAGAACTCCTGCAGACATCTGCTCTCCCTCTCACTTCCCCTCTCTGGAGTTCTGGATGGTGGGGAGGAGGGCGGCAGGACCCCCTGCACCCTGCTCTCTCCCCAAAGCACAGGCAAGCAAGAGACTTTGAACAGTTGAAGAAGAAAAGGGTGGAGGTGTTGGAGGTGTTGGGTAGAACGGGAGAAGAAGCCTCATAGGAGAAGAAGCCTCATAAAACCCCCCATGGCTGTTGTGCCTGGGCTGGGGAGTCAACAGGCCTTCGGGCCGCTCCCCTTTGCCCTCAAGTAGCGGGTCACCCAAGCCTTGCCTGCCTAAGCGGACACCTTTTCTTACTTGTTTCCTTCAAGAAGAAAGAGAAAGAAAAGACTCGCATGAGGGGCCACGTCACCCCCTCTGAGGCGGCTGTGTGTCTGTGTTCCTCCTCCCCATCTGGGGTGGCTTACCCTTCAGATGTATAATGAATCAGGCACTGGCTCATTAATAAAAAATGACAAGCGATCATCTCATTGAAATCCGCCTCGCTGCCAGAGCCTGCAGACACAATCCCTGCCCGGCTTGGCAATTCCTCTGTGGTCCAGTGGTAATGAGCCTGTGGGCTGGAGCGGCCAGTGAGGGGGCACCCTGGCGCTTACGTGCAGGCGGGGAGTCACCTTTCTGAGGTGGGTGGCACAGGGCCTACAGGTGAATGACTCTTTCAGTGGTTTTAACAAAGGCGCTCAGCTTAGCAGTTCCAGGCCTCCCCGAGCACAACAAGGCAGGAGAAAGTCACTAAGCCACAGAAAGCTCATCCTGCCGTGCGGGAGCAATCCAGGGCCTCCACACCCCCTGAGGGGGTCTGAGACCCTGCGTGATTGGAGACCAAACCGCATGACTTCCTTTACATTTTACAAAGCAAGTAAGTAAGGGGAAGGCTTTAACAGCAGCATACATGGCTACAGGGTGGCAGGTCACCAACCAAGAAACCTGGCATCAGGACCTCCTCCCCAGCTCCTTCACCTAGTGGAGAAACACAAGGAAGCCAGGACCCCTGAAGGGCAAGCTACAGAGGGACCTTGGGCAAGACTAGCCTGGAGCCTCCCAGACCCTCCACCAGCCCATTTACTATTTTGTTTGTTTGTTTAAGCTTTATTTATTCATTTATACATACAGCGCTGGGGCACAGGTCAGAGGTGCAGGGGCAGTGAGAGGATTCACCAGAGACAGAGTGGGGAGCAGATGGACAGAGTACATTGCTGAGGGGAGCAGCTGGCGGGTCAGGAGAGGTCTGCGGTGCCATGTGGGTCACCTCCAGGGCGGAGATCAAACTCATGCTGCAGTGACTTTAGCTTCTTAGTGCTGTGCTTTAACCCGCTGCGCCACAGGGAGGGTCCCCATTTACTGTTCTACCCTCATTTCGGTGTTCATGTTTTACAGGCAGCATTGGAGCCAGGTAAGACAGGAGCCACCTCAAACACAGAGCCCTGGGGCAGAATCCAAGCTCCATCACCCATGGGTCCTGTAGCCTTGGAGACATCAGGATCCTCAGGCTCCTCACTTGTAAAGTGAGGTAGAAGCCTGTCAGGCAGAGATTAAGTGAGGTCATGAATGTAGCGCTTTAACCCATCACCTCTTACTTCATCATTGCACAGTAAGTGACATTTGTTATAACTGGAGGGACAGGTGTTGGGGGTCACAGATATTAAGGGCTGAGTGGTCCAGCCCCCAGCCCACCCCACAGTCAGGGTGTGGGGAGGGCGCAGGTGTGCCCACCTTATCCTATCACTGCAGTGACCTCTGAGAGCACACAGGGTGGGTGAAGCTTGCATTTCAGTTCCTGCTCCAGCACTGTTTGCACACGTTCTAGAAAGTATGTGCAACTTTTTAATAACAAAAAAGGGGGATAATCTATAGGATTGTAGTGAGGCTTAACTGCCTTCACTCATCACTCATTCCTTCATCCAACAGCTTCCCTGCTCTTGTTTCAGGAAACAGTCCCTTCCTATGGGAATGGAAGGGGGCACATTTAGCTTCCAATGACATTCCAAGACAGGAAGGAGGAAGCAGAGCTCACTCTGGACTCAGGCAAGAGGCTTGGGCTTGGGTTTTGGGCCCAACCTGATGTATGACCTCAGGGTTAGCCATGCGCCCTCAGGACCTGACTGAGCCTCATATGCAAAAAGGAAAAAGGCCCCTCCCACGTGTCACATTGCCAGTGTTTGGAGGAATCTCAGAAAATAGCAAGTAACTTGGGAGGCCCAGCCCCGGGCAACTTCCTTTAGAAGACTGTTGAAGAACATCCTTGTAATGAAGCTATTAGCCAGGACATCTTGGGGTGTGGGGAGGCGACGCCCCACTCTGTTGTGCCTTGGCAAGGCCTGGCTCAAGCCCGAGCCTCGTGCGGAGGCATAGCTAGGGCAAGAACGCTCTGGTCCTGCCCGAGCCTGGAACATGCAAGAGACAATCATTGCAAAACTCCTGCCTCGGGGTGGAGTCTGCCCTACATTAAGAAACACTTTCCAAATGAGATAATTATTTAATAGGTAATAAATGGAGTCGGGGAGGGGGCAGAGGGAATTCCGTTGATTAACTGCCTGTGGCCCCCAGCGCTGCCTGCCCTCCCCAGAGCTGAGCAACCTGCCCTTCACCTCCCAATGCCTTCCCAGACTCAGGTACTCTCCACCCCCTTTCCAGGTATTGGGAGCAACCTTCCAGCTGCAGGTCTGCACCCAGGGACTGAGCCAGGGGCCCCCATCCGGGGCCAGGTTCATCCTAGCTCTCCTGCGTCAAGCGACTCAGCAGCTTGCCCCTTTCTTGGTCACACCCTGAACTAGAAGGCCCGAAAGGGAAGAAAGACAGGAGGCTGCAAAAGCCAGGAGAGGGCGGAAGGGGGTGGGAATATTCAGGCTGTTGACTGCTGTTCACTGCTGGGCCCTTGTCCTCAGAAAGGGTCCTTTGCCCTCAGAAAGTTTTTCCAGCTCTTCCCATTCTGCCTCAACAAGGAGGAGGTGGGTGTTAAAGGAGCCCTTGGTCAATCTTCAAATCTATGGATACGGAGAGGGGGACAGCACCATGCAGTGCCCAGATGCCAGGGACCAGGAGGAGCCTGAGTGCACATTCCATTGTATAGATTTGTCTATATCTTACTCCTTGACAAATAAGGGTACAGATTCTCAAGGTTAAGTGACTTGCCCAAAGTCATCTGTCTGAAGACTCAACCGTACCCTCACCTGGCTCTAAAACATGGATCCGTTTCCCAGCACCATGCTCTGTGCCCTCCACCCACACCTGAGCACTGCATGCACTCGCTGAACGTGACTGCCCACCTAACCACTCCAGACACACCAGGTAATCTCAAGGCATTTATGTGTCTAGAGTAACCCTGTCGTCAATCCATACAAGATGCTCTGAGAAACTCCTCCAAGGAGCACTCTAAGAGAGAACTGCAGGAGAGTTAGAAACAACCCTGCTTCTAACAGTCTCTGGTTCACAGAGAAGCAGGTAGAACCATAACAAAGTGGTAAGGTGCATATGTTAAGAGCCAAGGGTAGAGATCAGGCTGTGAATGCAAGAAGAGATGAGAAAATGGTGAAGGAGGCCACAACGACAATTGGCAGAGAAGAGGCAGAGAAAAGGAAGCTTATTACACTGCTGGTGGGAATGTGAACGATGAAACCATTAGGGGAAGCAATTGTGATTTACCTTAGAAACTAATAATGGGCCCTCCCTGGTGGTGCAGCAGGTTAAAGCACAGCACTAAGAAGCTAAAGCCACTTCAGCATGAGTTCGATCCCCGTCCCGGAGGTGACCTACATGGCCTGGCAGACATCTCCTGACCCACCCGCTGCTCCCCTCAGCAGTGTACTTTGTCAGTAGGCTTGTTCTGCTCCCCACTCTGTCTCAGGTGATTCCTACCACCGCTCTTGCACCTCTGGCCTGTTCCCCAGTTCTGTATGCATAAATAAACAAACCTTTAAAAAAATACCATGTAATTTGGCACACCCACTCTAGGGCATATATCCACAGATTATGAAGCCATCAACGAAATCCACAGCTCCTCAATGATCACAGCAGCATTCAAGGACAAGGATGCAGCCTAAGTGTCCACTGGCAGATGTTTGGGTCATGAAGATGTACACCGTGGAATATTACACAGTCAAAAGAAAGGATGGAATGCAGTCATATTCAACAAAATGGAGGGAATCTGAGGGCATTATATGCAGCAACGTAAGTCAGAATGATAAAAATGAATCCGCCATTTCCATAACATGTAATTTGATAACATAAATTACTTACACCATAAACAATAGGAAACATTCTGAAGACTCAGAGGTAAAGAGGGAGGGAGGGAGGGAAAGGGACAAGGGGATACAGGGAGAGTAGAGGAGAAAAAAAAGAAAATGGTGAAAGAGATGACTTTTCAGTGGGAGCTACACTGAGAAGGTGGAAGCTGGATGGAGATTAATGGAATATAATAGATGATGGATAAAAAATGTGTTGTATAGCTGGGTGGGTTCATAGGTGAGCTGATAGATGGGTTGATGGATGGATGGCTGGGTAGGGGGAATGGAAAGACTATAATCAGGGAAGTTCTTCTCTCTGTTTCTATCAGCCCCAGCTCACACTTCTCTTTCCTCATCTCCATAAACCATTTCAGCACAGATCTTTTTGATTTTCCACAGGTACCCACAGAGGATGGACAGTGAATTCAAAGACCAAAATTCATAGCCCTATATATCTCGGAGGTATTACCATGCCTCCCCTGGTCTGCAGGCTAACACAGTTAAAAGGCATGGAGGAATGAGCTCTTCCTCACAGCTACCCCCACCCCAGCTTCCACAAGCCCCCATCCCACACCTTTATTACCTCTGCCTGCCCAGGCAGCTCCCACCTCGATATAAATCAAAGGGCCCCTGGGCCCAGTTCAATTCAAAGAAAACCTATTCCCTCTGGGTCTGAAAATGAGCCAGGCACACCAACAGTCCAAGTTACCCAGCCGGGGCCTATCCGTCTGGATTTTCATCCCCATTCCAGCCACCTAAGGCTTCTTCAGACGCCCCTGAGGAATGCACTGAGACAGCCAACAGAAGCAGCCCAGGAAAACACGGCCTGTAGAGTAATAGGAGAGTGGAGGCCAGGCGGGTATCATAGTACAGCACTGAGAACTGCGGTACCCTGGAACTCAGGGGGCCCTCAGGGGCTCTTAGCCGTTGGGGCAGTTTTCTCACAAGCAACCAGTCCCAAGCCAGGCCAGGCCATGCATACAACATAGGGCAAAAGAAACCCAGGGGGATGGGGCAGGCTCAGTGTAGAATGAGATTCCTACCTTACTACTCCCTACGATGCCCTGCCTCAGTCTTGGTCCTAGTTCAGGATGAGTCTGCTAAAACCTAACATAATCTTGGCTCCAATCCCAAGTTGGAGTCCACATGGAAGAAGTGGGATAGAAGTAACAGTGGGTGACGAACTGAGCAGCAGTCTGGGCTCTGATTCCAGGAGGCCAAAGCCACAGCAATTTAAGGATCTCCCAGGAGAGATCCCCAGAGTAGGCAAAGGGAACAAAATGAGGAAGAGGGCTTTCATGGAGCTCCCCAGCCTGAAGTGGCAAAAAGGAAGTTGCACTGGACAGAGGGCTTTCATGGAGCTCCCCAGCCTGAAGTGGCAAAAAGGAAGTTGCACTGGACAGAGGGCTTTCATGGAGCTCCCCAGCCTGAAGTGGCAAAAAGGAAGTTGCACTGGACAGCACGGGGAGCTCTCTGGAGTCAGCAACCCAGCTGCAGCTCACATGGTCTAGCATAGCACAAGCAAACCCTCCTCCCCACCCCCACCCCCAAGCCTTTACCTCTTTAAAAAATGGAGGCAAGCACCACACCCTGGCTATTATCAAAAGGAGCAGAGATGAGGCAGGCCAGAGCAGGTCTTGTACAAATGGTGGCTGCTATTGTTTTAAATAATATAACTGACTTTCCTTAATGAACTCAGTAGACCTTCTGCAAGCCTGTGGGAGTGCAGCCCTCTCTAGCTCGGGGTCAGAGTGCAGACTGGGTCAGATGGTCAGGGCAAAAGCCTGGTTCCACTTCTCATGTGTGTGCGACCCTGGGCCAATCCCAAAGCCTCTCTGGCCTCCATTTCTTCAACTACCCGATGAGAATCATGAGACCATTTTCTGGGGTTGTTCGGAGGATTAAATAAATGCATGCATATGAAAAGAGCATTGCCTAGAACCCTAAGAAATGTGTTGTGTGCTCATATTGTTGTCATCTCAACCCATCTGGGACTCTCCATCCTTCTCTGGGTGCTCCTGTTGGGAACACAGCTGGAAGATGGATCTCAAATTTTGAGAATACTGTTAGTGGTGGGAAAAGAGTGGTGCTTTCAGGGTGCATTTCACTCCCCCTTCACCCATTCAGCAAATATGCCAAGCACGGAAGGCACAGCCCCTCACCTGGACATGTACAGACAGAGCACCAGGCTGCACAGACAATTTGAGTAAAAGTAAAGTGTGGCTATGACCAATTTTCTTGAGTGGCCCGCTCACCGACTTTGAAGATGATTCCAAGGATAAGAACAACCCCAGAGGAGCAGTCTGAGAGCTGGGCCCTCCTGTCAGCCCAGAGCAGAGGCCTCTGCAGGAGCTCCCAGGGACTCATTTGTTTGCAAAAGCTGTGTCTGTACCATCTCCTCCCTGTAGGATCGGCCCTGATGGGCTGCGAAGGGTTGATTGACATGTGTTTGTCTGCCTGATGATTTCTACTTCTTTCCTCTCCTGATTTGTGTGTGTGTGTGTGTGTGTGTGTGTTTGTTTGTTTGTTTTTTTAAATAATTCTCCCCTCATAAGAGGAAGCCAAGGCCATTCTCTGATAACCTAGAGAAGAGTCTGTTCTGTGATGGAAAGTATTGCTGCTCCCAGCCAGTGACGGGGCCTCCCCACAGAAGCCCCCATGTGCCCCAGTGCCTAGAACTGGCCTAAGCCAAGGGGTCTCTAAGTGCTGTTCCAGGCCCACAGCGGCATTGGCTTCATCTGGCACTTCTTAGAAATGCACACTTTCAAGCCCCAGCCAGCCCACTGAATCCAAAACTCAGGGTGGAGCCAGGAAATCTCTGTTTTAACAAGGTTTCCGGGCGATTCTAATACACATTAAATAAGAATCTCCATGCTAAACAAACAGCAGATCCTCAGTGAGTCAGTTCTGCTGATTTTGCCTTCCTTCTGATTTCTTCTCATTCATGGATGTGTCCCAACACTAAAAATGGCAAATCTCTGAAAATACTCAACAAAGAGCAAGCTAATAGGGTGACATGCATGACCTCTGCCACACCTGCACTCCCTCAGGACTCCCAAGGCCTCTCCGGGACTCTGCTTCCATGTGACTGTCACACATTCAGCCAATGGCACTCACTAAGAAGAACACCCCTGGGGAGTCCCATACAATGCAGGACCATGTGGCAAAAATGATATATCCTCCAGCTCGTTGAGAAGGCCCAGAGTACTCTGGGAGACATGCAGCCCAGAGGGGACACTCAGGGGGTGAGCAGGACAAGGATTCCTACACCTGTCGGGATGCTTGTGCACCTGAGCCTTCTCACCCTCTGAGTGTCCCCTCTGGGCTGCATGTCTCCCAGAGTACTCTGGGCCTTCTCAACGAGCTGGAGGATATATCATTTTTGCCACATGGTCCTGCATTGTATGGGACTCCCCAGGGGTGTTCTTATTCCGGAGTCCTGTCATACTTCGGCAAATTCCTTTGCATCCTCGACTCAGGTTTCACCACCTCCAGTAAGGCTTCCTTGACTCCAGGCTCAGCCCCTCTCAGCTGCTCTCCCCATTCCCTTTGCTCTTCTACTCTGCTAAATATCTGGTTGGGTTTTGTTTGTTTGTTTGTCAAATCAGACTGTGAGCAATCTCAGGCCAGGGGTCTGTCCTTATAGTCCCTGGTACACAATATGTACTCAGTAGTGCCGTTTGAATGAAGGAATAGACAGAAATGGTCTCAGAGAAAGTCAGGGGCCAGGATGGGACCACAGAACCCCACTTCCCACACCACCACCATGCAACCACAGCCACCAGTCCCCAACCTGTGCCAGACACACCTGGCGCCATGTCACCCCAGTGTCTTTTCCAGGTGCCAGGAGAGAAGAATCATAGCAAGTAGCTCAGAAATGGGATCCCAACCCCTGAAGTGTTTTCTGGTGCAGAAAACAGGTGCTTCTCCTTCCCAATTTCAACTAGTCAGAAAAGCAATCTTTTATGGAAAAATGTAGGGGAAAAACCACAATAATGCCATCTTACGGGTTTTTCCTCTTTGCTTTCTCTTGATAAACAAGGGTCAAGTGACTCAATAAACTTCAAAACTACCAAAAGCCCAGGCAGCTGGAAAGCTCCACTGTAGCCCCAGGCCAGCCTTGAAGATGAGCCTTGTGTTCCTGCTGACCGGGTGTCCCCTGCCTGAGACTTGCACTTGGCACCAGAAGAATTTTCGTCCCAGACCCAGTGGAGTGGAGTGACAAAGTTTCTGCTCTGTGAATGTCACCTCAGCCCAGATGCCGCCTTGTTCTCATGTCTTCCTTCCTCCCTCGCTCCCCAGGCCTCAGTCCCTGATGGCCAGGACATGGGTCATTTTCTGAACTCCTGCTTCTCTACTGGAACAAACTGCCCTGCTCTAGGCAGCCCCATCTCTCCATTCCTGTGACTTCTTTGTTCCCCTGAAAGTGATCTGGCCATCCTTTCAGCCTTCTTTCCAAAAAACATAGAGGAGCAAATATCACCTATTATTGAACCCCCTCTCAGGCGAGGTCAGTGAGGGCCCCTAACCCATTTTGCAAAAAAGCTGCCAGCTCCACCCTCTGGAGTGATCACAAGAGAGCACAGAGAGGGCAGGGGACTAGCCAGCTGCCCAAGGACAGCGGTGAGGACAAGAGGCCAGGCCAAATGTGCTTCAGCCTGCACACCTTCCACTCTAAGCAGTCTTCTGGTGGCCTTACCCTGGCCTTCTCTACCATAGTGCTCAGAACACTCCCACTACCCCTTGCAGAGTCTTCCCTGCCCCTAGGGCACAGAGTGTGGCCCATCTCTGCACAAAGAACAGGCACAGTCACAGCACTCAGGGGCTGCATGAGCCCCGACTGGCCCTTCTGCTGAATGTCAGCTGTCCTGATGCCCTTCCCAGCAGACGCATGCCCAGTGTCAGCGATAGCTCAAGATAGCTCAAGGGTCACCTCCTCACTGGGTCGTTTATATTCTAAGTCAAATGAACAGTTACAGTGAAATTCCAGGCTTCAGCCCCAAGGAGGCTGGGGGAGGGGGAGCAGGAGAGGTGGCTTCAGGCAGAGAATCCTTCCTCAAGCCAACCACAGAAAAGCCGCCTCCTCTACCCACATTTATGGGTGGCCCTACCGCTAAAATGCTGGCACCAACTCCCAATGCCATTCCTCAGAAACACACATCCAGCATGCCTGTGTTGACTTCGCTGTTGCCCACATGGCACGTCATCTGAGGAGGAGTGGGGTGGGGGGAGGGAGGTTCAGCACCTTCTCTGGCCTGAAGTAGCCCTCAGCAGGTCCAGAAGGGTGCAGACTCCACCAGAGGGGTTCAGGAGACTCCCCACTGCACAGTAAGGCTCTCAGCCCACATAGCACCCCCACCCCCAAAGGCTTCCTGGATAGGGCTGTGTTTCCAGAAGCCAGGCGCATAAACTGCAAATGGGAGTGCCTACTCAACAGCAAGAGACACCCCCAGCCCACTGGCTGTCTGGCTGTGATTTTGCATATTTGTTTCCCAAAAAAGTAAACCCAAACAGAGGAAAATAACAGAATAGAAAATTCCTCCCTTGAGAGGTCGCTGTAGTCTGAACCAGTCTGGCGTTCACTGACTTTGAAAGTTGGACATGGGTGTGGTCCCATAGGTCCCATTAGGGGCCAAAAGGCTCCCACAGCCCCTCTGTGTCTGCAACAAGTTCCCACTGGAGACTGAGGCCCATTTGCATTCTTTCATTTACTTTTCAAATCATTTCATAATTTTGTTTTCTTGCTTAAAACAACAACAAAGAATTCCATGTATGATTAAAAATAATCAAATAGTACAGAAGGGTATATAAAGAAAGGCAAAGGTCTCTGTGCACTACAGAAAACCATTTAAAAAAAAAGATTTATTTATTCATATACATAGAGCTGGGGTACAGGCCAGAGATGCAAAGGGTGAGAAGATTCACCAGAGACAGAGCGGGGAGCAGAACAGGCAGATCTACGAAGTACACCGCTGAGGGGAGCGGCAGGCGGTTCAGGAGAGGTCTGCCTCACCATGCGGATCTCCTCAGGGCAGGCGGGGATCGAACTCATGCGGAAGTGGCTTAAGCTTCTTAGTGCTGTGCTTTAACCTGCTGTGCCACCAGGGAGGGCCTGAGAAAACCACTTTTAACCTTAAAATTTTTTTTCTACTTTTAACCCCTCTAATCTACATAAGAAAGACATTAAAACACCATATTTTGATTATTAAATATTATGCACTCAGTGCTTCCGATTGATCAGTTATTTATATGCACGGTAACTTGGCCCACTAGAGTTCCCCTATGATACATGGGGTTGGTGTGTAAGGCACCCTTTCTTCCCAGCACCGAGGATGCGACCCTTAGTTCTTCCACAGGCACCGGAAGGTAGAAAGTCTATGGAGGGCCCTCCCAGTTCCCCTGGACCTATGTCCCAGGGACCTGTACACTGATTCTGGAGAAAGCTGCCCAGCTTGGGTCTTGCTGTCAGGCCTTCTCTTGTTTGGTGGGGGGTGGAGGGAGGGAGTCTCCCTGCTGGGGCCCCAGGTCTTCCCTCCCTTTGCTTACTCCTTGACTTTGCATCAGAAGATCCTTAAATAACCTGGAAAAAGTTGTGTGCAATGTAAAAGGCTTAAATCCTTCCTACATAAATAAAATCATCCCTCATCCCTGAGCACAGTCTGGCTCATAGCTGGATGATTCCCCTCACACCTGCAAGTCAAGAGGATATGCAGTTTAGACAACCTGGGGTTTCATGTGGTTTCATATTTGCTAGAAAGTTCTAGAAAAGTTCTTTTACTCTTGGTTATCTGGGACCTCACAAACACATGTCTAAATAGGATGTTTTGTCTTTGTAAAATGTTGAATGTTCTGAAGGTTATTGTAATGGGAGGATTTTTATCCTTTTTAATATTGATAATTTTCTTGTATTAATTCTTTTGTAATATTCGCTCACCTGTTTTCTGTTTCACTTTCTAGAACTACATTATACACATGATCACCTCCCTTAATATTATGGCTTTCTCAATTTTCCTCTCATATTTCTCTTGGCTGCTAACTTTTTCATCTTCTTTCAACAATACCTTCAGTAGTCATCTTCCATCCCTTTGATAAACTTTATTTCCTTTACCATGGTTATTAATGTAAAGTTTTCTGTTGAGAGTTTTAAACATTCTGCTCTCTTTTATGGATGCAGTGCATTCTGTTTCTTTCTAAAATACCAATGAGCGGCTATTTTTTCCCTTTCATGTTTATCTCTTCTCGGATTCTGCTTCTTCTGGGACTGTACTTTCCAGAAAGCAGGCTTTCTTCAGATGTCAGTTAAGTCTTGGACCTCCATTCATATTTATAGATGGGAGATTAGAAACCTGTCCAGAAGTGCTACAGAGTTGGGTGGCTCAGAGGCAGCGCTACCTTGTCTACTGGGGGAATCTCTAAAAGCCCAAGTTGGTGAGGCTTCGTTCTGATGTCTGAAATCCACATGGCCTGCCCTGCTCACTCACGAGAGTTTAGTTTCTCTGCAAAAGAATCTAATAGCCCCTTGTGCATAAAAGATCAACAGCTGATCCCAGTCATTCTCCATAAGGGTGTTAAGAAAAAGAAAGAGGCCAGCCCCCATTTAATTTATTACTGTTGTATTAAATACATAGCATAAAATTCACATTTTAAGTGTACAATTACTTCAGTAATGTTAAAGACATTCAGAGTCTTGTTTACTACTCATCTTCCTACAACTGAAACTCCACACTCATTAAACACTAATTCCATTCTCTCCTCCGCGCAGGCTCTGGCAACCACCATCTCTTTCTGTCTCTGTGAATGACTATTTTAGGTAAGCAAGTAGGTTGAATCGTACATTATTTGTCCTCTTGTGTCTGACTTATTTCACTTTGCATAGCCTTCAAGGTCATCCATATAGTCGCATGTGTCAGAATCTCCGTCCTTTTTAAGGCTGAATCATATTCTATGGCATGTATTTTGAACATCTTTCAGCCTTTACTCTTAAAGAAGCTACAGTAACACCCAAAGGAGACTGCAGTCCTTCACTAGAAGGCAGGGGTGCTGCTAAATTCTCCAGAGACAGCCCCAAGGGCCCTTCACCTTCCCTTTCCCCCAATGGACTTGTCCATCTATGAGTTTCCAGACTTCTCAACAGAAGAGACAACCCACATCTCATCTCTCTAGTCTCCTGATCATCAGCGTGGGTGGCCGTGACAGAGGATGAACTATTTTTAGCAGAATTGCCACCATTTTTAGCAGAAAAGGCAAAGGAGCCAAAGAGACTTCTTTCTCCTTCAATTCTTTCCTCCCTTACATCCCCTTCCTGCCAGGTCCTGTTGCAAAAATTGCCAAGAATAGGATGAACAATGAAAAAACAGACTTAAGTTCTCTTCCACCCAAAATTAAACGAAAGGCTGGGGAGAGAGGGATAACCCCAGCCTGGAGTCAGAGGGCAGAACCACCCTGCTGCTAAGTTGCTGTCTGACCTGTTGCTGGCCAGTCTCCTCTCTGATGAGGTGAAAGCTGGGGCCGCCTGACTCCAGACATTCCTAACGGAGGGCCCCAAGTCTTAGCTGGTACAATCACAGGCCAGAGCCAGGGTCCCCTTCAGGGTGCTATTTCAATAGGCGGCAAAGTGAATCCCATCCTTCCCCAGCCTCCGGAGCTAAGAGAAACTTTTCTCCCAAGTGCAGAGGCGAGGAGTGTCAAAGCCTTGCTAAGGTGTGCACTGTGCTGCCCAACACACTCCATCAAGCAGCAGCCTGTATTATTCATGCCTCCTTCCTCTCCCCTGGCTTCTGCCGGAGGCTGCCACCAAGACCCCTTGCAAGCGCTGCTTGGAGCACTGCCCTACCCCCACCCCTAAGTGCCTGCTATTAATAAAAGATAAACAAGAAACGCGTGAGTAGGCGACATCTGCTGCGCCCCCGTGGGTCTCTCCCTTCCTGGCTCTGGAGCCACATGTGGTGGGGGAGGGGAGCCGGCAGACCTCAGCTGCATCCTGAGCCTCCACACTTGGTCCTGGCCTCGGATGGATTAAATCAACGCCCTGGCTGCAAACGGGAACCCCCCACCCCTGCCCCCCACGCAGCCAAGGGCGGAGCATCTGAGGACCAAAATCTCCCAGCTCACTTCCGGAGGGGTGAGCAGCGGTTTCAGCCCTGACATGCCGCTGCCCTGTCATCATCCTTCCAATCAAAGGTCTAGGGTTTGGCAGGCCCAGACACAGGGCATTGCTTCCCCATCAGGGACCCTGGGAGGGCATGCGGCGGGCACAGTGCAGCGTAGTGACTGTGTCCTCTCCTTACCATTTCTTCTTCCTCCTGAGTCCCAAAGAGTCCTGGAGGCAGGGCTGGTACTAGGGGTGGGCTTCCCCACAATTCAGTATAAGTCAGGTGGCTCTGAGTACTTTTACCTTAGAGGGCCCCTTCTTCCAGAAAACACATTTAGAATTTTGTTTTCCAAATGTCTTGGTTTAAAAAATGAATGTAATCCATGTTACCAGGCTGATCTATAATCATGTTTTTCCTTCTCACTAAGAAACAACATAGAGGGGCCCTCCCTGGTGGCACAGTGGGTTAAAACACAGCACTGAGAAGCTAAAGCCACTTCAGCATGAGTTTACTCCTCCCCACCCACACCCT
>NW_004567103.1:81630638-81632928 GCF_000260355.1 Condylura cristata | reverse complement strand
AAAAAAAAGAAAGAAGGAAGGAAAGAAACAACATAGAAAACTTTGATGGGTTCCTAACATCATCATGCGTCCACTGCTCAGCGTCCAGTGGAGCTGAGAAAAGCCCCCTTTGCTCTTGCCTGAGCCCAGGACCACCCTGTCCGAACGTGGCCAGCTCACCCCTCCACGGCACAGCAATTCCCTGATGCAGTTACAGAGGTGGATTTCTAGGTTAGGAAAGCATGTCTCTGAGAGGTGCGGTAACTTGCTCATGCTCCCTGGCCTTGAAGGAGGAGGGCCAAGGAGAAGCCCAGGACTGCTGAGCCCCAAGCCTGGCTTTTGTAAGGGCCAGACTCTTCAGTGAGACCAACACTATGGCTATTTCTGCTTCTTGCCTTTACACAGTGGTGTGGCCTCGTTGAGGGACCGAATAGGTGAGGTAGGGGAGAGCTGGGGGGAGATGCTGGCTCCTCCGAGCCCCCACGGAACAAGTACAGTGCCCCCAGCTAAATGCAGGAGCTTGCACCAGACCATCAGGAGACAAGGACCAACAACTATAACTCACGTGGCTCCGAGTACTTTTACCTTAGTGAGCCCCTTCTTCCAGAAAATTTTGTTTTCCAAATACCTTGGTTTAAAAATGAATCTCACCCATGCTACCAAGCTGGTCGTTATAACCATTTCTTTTCTTCTCATTAAGAAAAAATATATAGGTGCCAGGGCTCATCCCATACCTGGCCAGTCAGGGCTGCCACCTGCAAAGGTTTTCATGAAACCTCTTCTGAGACTGCCGAACAGCCAGAAATAGAGGGGCCAGAACAAGCCTTTCTTTCTGCCAAAGGCTGAAGCATAGTGGGCCCAGTGTCCAGGAACGTAGCCTAACTGAACCATATGGACATCTGGAGGAATAAATCAGGTAAAGTCCAGGAGGTGGAAGGTAGGTCCGTTCACGATGAGTCATGGACTGGGAAGAATATAAACTGTGGACATCCCTGAAATGACAACACAGGCAGGCCTAGTTTGGCCTGGGGCCAACAATATCCCCCAGCTGACCTGGGGAGAAGAAGAATCAACCAGTGATACCCTCACTAGATCAGTCAGGCTCAAGTCATAGCTCTACTCTGACTGGCTGTATGTCCTTAGCAGTAATATTGCTAAGCCTTAGTTTGCCCATCTGTGAAATGGACAGGGTTATTGCAAGGATCCGGTGAGCTAACCTGTAACCTGCATCTTGTTTATCCTAGTGCCTGGCCATTAGGAGAACCTTGTTAAGTAACAATATCCATCACACTACTTTATAAATCTTGGCACAGTGCCTGGGACCAATAATAAAGAGTTAAGAAGAATTATTAAGTGGATGATTTGCCATGGACACCCAGGTATCTAGACATCACCCATCCATGATTCAAATAAGGAAATCAAACGTCCTGGGATCCGATCAATGCTTCGAGTTCATTAGCAGTGGAATGGACCAAGTCAGCACAAGAAGCAAGCAGAGCTTGCAAATGCTGTGCAATTTCCTCTCCAGCTCTCCCAGGGAGCATGCATCCAGTCCCCAGGCCACCCAAGGCTGGGTGGGGTGTCTGAGAACCAGACTGGAGGCAGCGACCCTGGCCAACTGGCAGCAGCCACATGTGAGCAGCAGCAAAGGCTGGGCCGGCACAGGCGTCCCCGGGCCTGCGCTAAGCAGGGAATGCACGAACAGGCCTGATTAATCCAGCTTCCTGAGTGAAAGTGAGCGTGTTTCCTCCTAATACAGCAAACCTTCCTTTGGAAGAGCCAACAGACAGGTAATCGCAATAATAAAACCTCGTGCTCTTTGTATTTCCAAAACGCTTTTCCCCTAGTTTTTCTCACTTGCTCCATCTCCTCTTTCCCAGCTCCAAAGGTGGCAATTCCAGGAGAACACAGGCGAGGGGTCAGCATGTTCTTTACCTGGGATCACAGAAACTCACAGGTGAAGGCAGCCTCTGATCACTCTCCTTGGAGCCAAGGAGGCACCTAGGAATGTCCTTATCCAACTGCTTTCTGAAGGCTTAGGGCGCTGCTAAGATGAAGTACCCCAAAGGGCAAGTGTCCCTCAGGGTACAGATTCAGCAAAGAATGGCCTTATCCACTTTGTCTCGGTGACCAAAGACAAAAGCCAAAACCTCAACTCCCAGGGAAGAAAATATGACTTTCCTTTCTAACTAAAACCAGAATATTTTGGAGCTGGGGGAAGCTTTGCAAAACCACAATCTCCCATTTTACAGGTGGGGTGAGTGAGACTCAGGGCAGCTGAGGATGTGCCGGGCTGCACCAATGGCTTAGA
>NW_004567103.1:81618972-81630240 GCF_000260355.1 Condylura cristata | reverse complement strand
CAAGTCCTTGAATAATGCCCTTTCCTTCAAAATCATTTCATTAGAACAGTAATGAGAAACACCAGTTCTGGCCAATGGGGAACAAAAGGACATTGTCCGAGGATCTGCTTTCATTATACATGGTTCTCTTTAAAGTTACAATATCCCAGAACCTATCAATGAGTAATTTAAGTGAGAACTTATATGTAGTTGTGAGATGGTGTGTTTGACCCTGAAAATACTCAAATATTTACTATCTGGTCCTTGAAAGAACAAGTAAGTTGCCGACTGACTTAGAGCTGGGGAAACATCAAGAATCCCTGGCCAGGAGTGACTCCAGCTCTTGTGTGACATCAAACAGGACCCCAGCCCCATGTGACAGAGAGAGACAGGTCTAGCCCCATATCACACTGCAGGGCCTAGCAAGATCATGCTGCTCTCCCTGCTCCCAGCCCCTCTGGTGTCTTGAAACCTCCTGCTACGTGAGCTCTGACTGGGGTGGGACATCCATTTTCCACATCAAAATATATTACTGGAAGAAAGAGGGGTCTAACACCCTTAAACAGCACCTCTGAGACCTGCTGGAATTGTGTTTATCGACAGCAACATAAGCACCGGGCATGGCTAGAAGGGAAGATGGTTGAAACCTGCCACCTGGCATCTCAGGTTAATGCTGAAGTGCCACGGATGCCAGGAGTCACGGCGAAGTCAGCTCCCCTCCTGATCTGCGAGCCTGTCAGAAGACCTGGCTGGGGGAACTTGAGCACCCAGAGCCACGAGTGTCTGTAAAGTGGGGATGACAGCAGTAGTGTTGAGAGGGCTGAATCCCAGCACAAGGTTGGAAGAATTCAGCTGCCCATGACACAAGATCAATAATACTACCCGCTGGTGTTGCTGCATCCTTAAGGGTTAAGAATGAAAGCACGCCTTCTCTAAAGGTATGCTCTAATACCTACAGCAGCTCAGATAGAAAACATCCTGTGTTAGATCAAAAATGACATTTCTACTAACTTTGATGCTCACATTGTTTTAGTGCCATTTTAGATAAATCTCCTCCTATCTAGATGTTTCATAAGCTGGCTTTTACAGGACTGTGGATGATTCCTCAGCCAAGTTTCTACCTGGACCATGAAAGTCTCCCGCAAAACTAACAAACCTATTTCCGTACCTTCAACTCACTGTGACTTCTCTGAAGTGCGGGTATTTTCATGCACTCTTCAGAACTATACATTGCCTGCTATGGATGCAGGTCTGAGGAAATCTCTGTAATTGCTGAGGCTAGACCACTTCCCCGCCAAGGAGCCTTGATCCGAACACGGGTTAGTACTTCAAAATATGGGAACCTCCCTGCAAAACGCATTCTGTATCCTACAAAAATACACTCTCCAATGTATGAAGTAATTGGCACGAGACGATTTCTTACCGCATTGTTGAAAATAGCAGAAGATTGGAAATCTAAATATCCATCAGAGGGGGACTCATTAAATAAATTACGGTCCGTCCATATAATGGAATACCAAACAGCTATAAAAACAAATGAAGAAGCGCTTCAGGCCTGATATGGACCAATTTTCAAGATACATTGTCAAGCCAAAATAGCAAGACGCTGACAATTGCATTAAAACACATATGTATGTATGTACGTGTGTAAATTTATAGATATGCATACATATATAAATATTCACAAATATATGTATTATTTACGTGTACACATCTAGAATATCTCACGTAGGGTATATGAAAAACTGGTGACACCAGTGGTCTCCAGGGAGCAGAGCCAGTTGGGCTGGCTGGGAGATAGGACTGGCAGGGAGGTTTTAAAACAGCCCATTTGCAACTATTGAATTTTGAATCGCGAAACAACACTATCAAAATAGTCAAGTAAATAAAAATTTAACACAAAAACAACTATCTCCAGTTGCACCTGATCAAAGGGTGAGCCACAATAAGGGTGATGGAGTGGCGTTTCTCTCTCCCAGACCGCAGGCAGCACCACCACAACCAGTCACACACATTCGCACGTTCTCCCACTCTCACACACTGCCACACTCCTCCTGTCTGGATTTGTCATGACCCCCTTCCCACGAAGGACCCTTTGTTACTGTGCCTGCTTCATTCAGTGCCACACTGGGGATACTTGGGTATAGACCTTCTCCCCACTAAATTCTGGACAGACAGGGAGGGAATCCAGTTCTTTGACTTCTCAGCACCAAGCGAGTCAAAGTTCATGAAGAAATGTTTTAAAACGTGGCTAGAACAGCACCTGGCAAACAGCAGGTGTACAGGAAATATGACTTGAATGAAGGAAGACAAAAGGAGATTCAAGAGGTATTCATTAAGAAGTGACTTCTGGGCCCTCCCTGATGGTGCAGCGGGTTAGGATGCAGCACTGCAAACTAGCAGCAGCTGCCTCAGCATGAGTTCGATCCCTGAGTTCGATCCTTGGCCCTCGAGGTGACCCAAATGACATGGCAGACCTCTCCTGACCCACTCGCTGCTCCCCTCAGCAGTGTGCTTTGTCGATCTGCCTACTCTGCTTCCCGCTCTATCTTTGTGAATCCTCTCACTGCCCCTGTACCTCTGGCCTGTACCCCAGTTTTGTGTGCATAAATAAATAAATCTTTAGAAGTAACTTCTCAGGCCTCCCTGGTGGTGCAGGGGTTAAAGTCTCAGGGTTATCAATCTATCACCAGCCACTGGAGCAAGTTCAATCCATGGCCAGGGAGTTAACGCACATGGTGCAGCAGACCTCTCCTGTCTCACCCACTACTCCCTTCAGGAGGGTATTTCAGTAGATCTGCCTGTTCTGCTCCCCACTCTCTCTGGTAAATCCTCTTGTCCTCTGGCCTACACCCCAGTTCTATATGCATAAATAAATAAAATAAATCTTAAAAAATAATAAAAATTATTTCTACCTACTTACACCTTACGCCCTGAACTCAGTGTCCTCTAGAGGTGCATTTATAAATAGAGATGTGCTCACTGAATGGCCAGGTGACCTACCAGGATGATCCACAGGTAGCGGCAAAGAACGCCCTGAATCAGGTAGAGATGAGGTGAGATGGGCCCTCCCCGTTATAACCCCAAACCCTGAGGGCCACCGTGTGGTGTGGAGGAGCCTTGCCCCATCCAAGTAGGGCTTAGTTAATCTGCAACTTAGCCCGTGGATCTGGGAATAAGGTAGATGCCGTGAATTTTCTCCTCTGAAAACCAACCACCACTTCATGAGTCTTTTGCCTTGAGTGGAAAATAATTACAGCTCTTTTCCCAAATAAGTGTCTATTTTCCCATCAACCTCATTTTCGCCTTTAATTTTCCATGTGATAAACAACAGCACAGTGACTTAGCACAAGTAAGCTAAGAATTCTGCAGCTCAATAAATGCAAGAACTATGGCACAACAGGTCGGAGTGCAGCACCATGAAGCCATAGCAACCACTGCAGCATGAGTTTGATTCCCGGCCAGAGAGGTGACCCACCTGGCATGGCAGACCTCTCCAGTCCTGCCCGCTGCTCCCCTCAGCAGTGCATTTCACAGTACATCTGCCTGGTCTGTTCCCCACACTCTGTCTCTGGTGAATCCTCTCACCTCCTGCACCTCTGGCCTATGTCCCAGTTCTGTATGCATAAATAAATAAATCTTTTAAAGACACACACACACACATACATACCCATCGTGGGGCAGATAACCAAGAGGGAATCTAACGATAAAAGCAGGAGTGGGAGGTAGGGCAAGTGGCTCTGGACACCCCTCAATGCACACCAGCACAGGCACACACCCAGAGTACCACCAAACTATATGGTACTTAGAATAAACATAACACACATGTAAAACTGAATGATACAAATTACCTAAAGCAATTACACGATATAAAAGGAGCATAAGTAAAGACATGATTAGAGGCGAGGAACACTCAACATGAGGAAGATGCCAGTGTCCCCCCAAATTCATCCATGGATCAGTTCATTCCATGACTCATGGAATCTAATGTGTGTGTGTGTGTGTGTGTGTGTGTGTGTGTGTGATTCTAAAGTTCTTATGCTAGAACAACGAACGGCCAAAGAGGAGCCAAGATGATGTGCAAGTGGAACAATGGGGGCACTGGCCTATGAGGTACTACACTGTGAGGGTACGTGGAGAAATGCAGGGCGATGGGACAGAGAAGAGAGATCAGAAACAGAGCCACATGTGTGGAAGGAAAGTGGATGTGACAGCTTCAGCATGAAGGAAAAAAATCATTAAAAAATTAGGAAATACAAGAACTACTACTGGGATAATTGCCTATCTCCATACGACAAGTGAGATTTGATCCCCTGTCATGTCAAAAGCAAAACAATTCCATCTAGATTGAAAACCCGTATGCAAATGTATAATTTTACATTTTAGAAGAAAATAAAGACTATTTCTCTGACCTCAACATAAGAAAATATCTTTTAAATAAGGGCCCTCCCTGGTGGTGCAACTGGTTGGGAAGCAGCACTGTAAGCTGGCAGCATGAGTTCGATCTCCAGCCCCAGAGGTGACCCACATGGCACAGCAGATGTCTCCTGTCTCACCCACTGCTCCCCTCAGCAGCGTACTTAATCGATCTTCCTGCTCTGCTCTGATGAATCCTCTCACCACCATTGCACCTCTGGCCTGCACCACAGTTCTATATGCATAAGTAAATAAATCTTAATAAAAAAAGTGAGTTCTTGCTGGTGATGCAACGGGTTAAAGCACTACATTATGAAGCTCTCTGAAGCCACTGCAGCACAAGTTCGATCCCCAGCCAGGGAGGTGGCCCACATGCAAGGCAGACATCTTCTGGCCGCCTGCTGTTCCCCTCAGCAGTGTACTTTGTTAGTCTGCCTGTTCTGTTCCCTACTCTGTCTCTGGTAAATCCTCTCACCACCACACCTCTGGCCTGTACCCAGTTCTGTAAGCATAAATAAATAAATCTTTAAAAAGAAAAACCAAACAAACCAAATACACAACACACAGAAAAAGGATGATAAACTTGATTATATTAAAATGTACAACTTTTACCCCAATAAACCATATCTTACACGAAAACAAATGGCTAGTCATTATTTTTGGAACTGAAAGAAATGATTTACAACATATCTAAATAATACATGATTAGCATCTCAAAACAAACAGAAAAGAGAGACTTATCCAGTAGAAAACTAAGCAAAGATTAATAAACCAAACAGGAGAGAAGAAACCCAGATGTCCAGGGCACAAATGTAGAGTGTGCAAATTAAAATAAGATCATTCGCACTTAGTAGACTGACAAATAAAAATGTAATTATAATTATATAAATCACTGTATGGATGTGTCCAGCTGCTTTGGAGAGCAAGTTAAGATGAAAATGTGTAAGCCCTCTAAGTCAGCAAGTCTATCCATGTAGAGACACTGGAACATGGGCTTCCAAACTATTTCATGTGATGCAGAGAGATATGTTACATTGCAATGTGCACAATTGCGCACACACATACATGTGCACAAATGTGCACATACACAGGGACACACGTGCACACGAGACACATATGTGCACGCACACACACTGAGCAGTCTTTTTAAATGCTATTTTTATAAAGATTTATTTATTTTCGCATACAGAACTGGGGTATAGGCCAGAGTCTCAGGGGCAGTAAGAAGTTTCACCAGGGACAGAGTGGGGAGCAGAACAGGCAGATGGATGAAGTACACTGCTGAGAGGAGCAGCGAGTGAGACAGGAGAGGTCTGCTGCGACATGTGGGTCAGCTCCGGGGCAGGGGATCAAACTTGCACTGAAATGGCTGTGGCTAGCTTGCAGTGCTGTGTCCTAACCCATTGGGCCACCAGGGAGGGCCTTTTATTTAACCCACAAACTGCCTAGGACCTCCTGGTACATGTGAAGGAGGAGAAGTCCCACCCACAGCAACAATGTATGTAGTAAAAGAAAAAGTAAAAAAAAAGAGGAAAGTAGATAAGTGGATTGTGGGATATTCATTCATGTAGAGTACACAGAGTTTCAATGGATGTCTGTGGAACATGGAATGCTCTAGATCAAAGGTGCCTTTAGTGAGTCGGGGAGGATAATGGAGTCAAGGACATATTGAAACAATGGTGCAACGAGGCTGGGCTGTGGGGGTCAGTCTTTGGTCCACCCCAGAGAGTAAGTAATACTCTATCACTGGCATGGTTTACAATTGCCAACACATGGTAATAATAAAAAGAAGATTGACTTTCAGACAGTTTGATGTCTGTTTTCAAATTCTTTACAGTGTCTGCACCTACTGTCTGCACCCAGGGCAGACCAGCTCCCACCCTGATATGGAAAACAAGGCAAAAAAAAAAAAAAAACAAGATTAACTTGCCAAAAGGTATGGTGTGGGTTCCTATGAGCTGGCTGCGGGCTGACTACTAGCTGGCCATTCATGGGCAGCTGTGACCAATTTGCTATCTATAATAACCACAGAAGGATTCCCGACTGACTATGGAGTGTAGCCCACATCATGAGGCAGGCCTGGGACGCCTAGGCTATTGCTGACTGACCTCCATGACTGTCTCCGCTCACTCTGGTCTCGGCTCACTCTGCCTGGGGTAACACATACTTTGCTGATACAAATGGCTCTTGGAGTATGGTCACAACGTCCCCTTCCCTGTCCCTCATAAAACTTTGTCCCCCATTCCTATCCTCATACCACTGGTGCATGAATACCTTCTACTAGCCTATGTGCTTTCAGGAAATGGCAGAATTTTGCCTGCAAACCTGCTCAACTGCTGCGTCCCTCATCGGGTTCCCCTGCAAAGTGACACCAATGTTCCTGTCGTATGGTATGCTATTGGCTAATTTGGAGGCAGATGTTTACAAGTTTATATATAAATATGTGTATACATAGAAGTATATCTTTTCTATATCTTTTCTAAAGACCAGAGAGAGAAGTCAGGATGAGGCAATTTCTAGCTTCCTGGCATGCATGGTCAAAACAGGCAGTATGGTCCCTGAGTAGCCAGGCCTTGCTGACACCTCGCCAGGAGAGGCCAGGCAGCCCAACCCCAGTTTTGGAAAGGCTGCTGCTGCCAGTGGCTTTCTAAGGCTGCATCACATCAACTCCCACCAGATCAAGTCCCAAAATGGGGGGCTTACAGCCCAGGCAGCTGTAAAGACTCCGCCTTAGCTCTCCATTCTGACCTTACCTTCTTTGGCTGGGGGCCAGCAACATCTCCCCTATCTCAGAGACATGGAGTGGATCAAATGCAAGGCATTTGCTCAGAGTTGCACAGACAGGCTGCTACAAGCCAGTAAAGCCATAGGCTTGGCCGGGAGAGGGGAGTCAACCATCTGTGGTGGCACAAGTGACACGCACACCAGACGTGCTCCTGATCACCTCTGATGCTTGGGCCAACTGTGCACAGGTGGTATCATCATCCCTATTGCAAATAGGGAAACTGCGGTTCTAAGTCATTCCCTAAGCTAAGACACACTAAGACTACTCAATAGGGTTTCTGGACCCAATTCCAAAGTGTGTAAGTGGTTTCTCCACATCAGCCAGCAACTGTCAGACATCTGCAGGGTTTACAAAATTTCATCTCAATTCTGACAGCATGGACCCAGAAACAGAATAAGATTCCACAGAAAGGACTCGGTCTCTCAAAATTGCCCTCCTCTTCAGATGCCAGTCACAAGCCCAGGCTGTTACCTGGGCAGCCCTCTTCATATTTCAGCTGTCTGTAGAAGCCCAGGTTGGCATCAGGGCTTCTGACCAACTGAATATAAACCAGAGGTTCCCAGGACCTCCTCCTCAGGGTCAATTAATTTGCTAGGAGCAGCTCATTGAATGAGAAAGCCACTTTATTTACTAGCTCACTGATTTATTATGAAGGGTATAGCTGAGGAACTGCCAGATGAAGGACTGTATCAGGCAGGATATGAGGACTGAACTTCCATGCCTGCCTCTCAGGCACGGATTTTTCCCTAAATCTCTACTACTCATCAACCAAGAGCTCTCCAAATCCCCTTTTGGATTTTTACGGAGGTTTCATTATTTAGGGATGATTGATGAACTCATCAGCCACTGCAACTGAACTCAATCTGTAGCCCCTCACCCTTCTCCAGAAGTCTGGGGGATAGGGCTGGATGTTCCCAATCCTCTAATCTTATGTTTTCCAGGCAATCAGCCCCCATCTTTAGATGCTTCCAAAAGTCATCTCATCCATTAACAAGCGACACTTTCATCACTTAGCAAATTTCAAGGGCTTGGGCAGCTGTATGTTAGGAACTATAGGTAAAAACAAAATATACATGAGAAACATATTTTTGGTTATCACAATAAAATGAAAATCACACTGCAGCTCCCGGGGACCCAGCCATCCAGTTCTGACTCAGACAGGGTTCTCTCCCTTGCCACAGCCTCTCTGGCTAGAAGATCACCTTGGCCTCCATTATTTGATAAACACCTTTGCTTCTTCAGAGAGATTGGCTTCTGATTGGTGTGGAATGTTTATCAAAAGTTATAGTTTGCTCCCAAAAGTTGATCTGGCCATAATGCAGGCACTACATGACAATGGAAACTAGCGGAAAACCATGTGGGTTTAACTAAGAAAACCTGGGACATGGGGTCACTGAAATGCCCAGGTGAGAACTGCACTAAAGACCCTTCCTTACACATGGCCTTCCCATGGAGACCAGGCCAGCACCAGGAAAGTGTCTTGTACACAACCCCCTATAGAAAATGGGTAAGGACTTGTACTACCAGCCACAATGATCACATGGCAAGGGGCAGAATCACCAGGAAGAGTGTGCAAAAGAGGCCTAGGAAATGGCCTAACACCAGCTCATGGCTCCTGATTATTTGTGTTAACTGTTTTCTTATTGGTTGTATTCTTGATGCTCTGGCTCCTGGGGAGAAATCTCCATCTCAAAGACTAGTTCTTAGAGACAGCAAAGGACCAGCAGGGCAGAGTACCTTTCCTGTTGAACCACCCAACCTATTATGCTTCAAGCCACCTCTCCTGTTCTGCTCTCACATTTAGGCCTTTGCTCCAACCAGTCAGGACCAGGAACCAGCTAGAGAGGGCCCTCTACCCAATGCCTCTGGAAAGTACTCAAACCAGCCAGTCCCAAGCCTGTTTACCTGGCCTCACTCATGCCTCTCCCACTAAGACCACAAATCCAGGCTCAGCCCCATGCTGTCCCCTCACTGCTTTTGCCTTCCTGCAGTCCCTTGGGCCTCTCTGTGTGGTACTACATGGTCCGACCTGCAGCCTCCTCTTGGGAACTGTGAGTGACAATTGCCTTTTTAGTGACAATCATCTCCGGATCTGTTGGCCTCACCATGCCTGAATAATAATTAAGCCCACTTTATTTTTTATTTATGCATACAAGAATTGGGGTATGGGCCAGAGATGCAGGGTATGTCTATGTGAGAGAGGATTCACCAGAGACAGCGTGGGGAGCAGAACAGGCAGATCTACTGAAACACACTGCTGAGAGGAGCTGCGGGTGAGTCAGGAGAGGTCTGCTGTGACATATGTGGGTCAGCTCCCTGCTTAGGAGTCGAACTCATGCCACAGTGGCTGGCAGTAGCGTGATAGCTCTGAGACTTTAAGCCCTGTGCCTCCAAGGAGGCCCCTAAACCTACAAGTTACATTATTGCATACTGGGCAGAGAATCTGGGGTGAGCTGCTGTGGGGGTGTCAGTGCCCAGAGCTAGACTGTGACACTGACCAACCTGCTGTTGATTTCAGCTGACTACAGCCAACTACAAAGCCGGATGTGCTCCTCATGCATTGTAAGGCCTGAACTGAGATGGCTTTGAAAGCCTTGGGCATTAGTTTCCAACTGAATTTTAAACCTTGGTTTGTGGATTCTGCTGAAAGAGAATCTTACATTCAAATGCCAAGTGTCCCTAAATGGCCTGCATTTGCCATGCCAGCAAGGCAGCTGGGTTACTGAAGGGTCCTCCTAGCCCAGGAGTCTTGACAGCCCTCAGGTCCTCAACAGTGACCAGCAGGGTGGACACAGGTGACGCCCATGGTGGGAAGTGGCTGCTGTGATGTCTGAGCAGCTATGTCCATGGAAAACCAGAGACTTGGAGGGGCACAGCACATGAGAGCATCTGCTCATCCCAAGTCGGGCGACAAGGCTTCCAGCCACTCCCAGAGTCAGCTCTGCAAAGGCAGTCTGATTCTTTGGGTGCCTCAGACAGGAAAGGGGTCCACACAGAGATGCAATGACTTGGCCAAAGACAGCTACATGGGAGGCAGGCCAGGTTCTCGGCCTGAAGCTTGGTGTGACCCAGAGCCTGTGCACACACCATCACATCCCATCTCTCAGGGAGGAGCGTCACGTCCAGCTATTGCCTTTCTTGAAGGTTACATGAGCTTCAGGAAAACAGGAAACAGGAGAAGAGGGAACAAGAGAACAGGTCTCCCCAGCTGGGAAAGGCACCTGGGAGAGAAGGACAAACAGGTCTCTGCCCTGACTGCCACTAGCATGGGGAATTTCTCCTTTAGCCCTTCTACTACGTAACACTTCCCCATGACCTCTGAAGGTTCAGTAGTCCGAGACACAGAGGACAAAATGACCCAGCCGTATAGCACCGTAAGGCAGAGCAGAGCTGCCTTCCAGCCCGCTCCCTTCCAAACATTAAGCCCTCTACTTCCAAGTGCTCAAACACACTCCAATGGAGTCACAGCCGGGAGCACCCGGGGGACAGGGATGTAGGCTTGGGTGTCTGCAAACTGCTTGGATCCAGGTTGAACAAGAAGGGAGACATGTCATTCATCTTCAAGGACAGACGCAGAAGGTGCACCCCCCAAGCCCTCTTCCATGCTGACTCAAAGGGGCGAGGCTCACCGGTTCTGCACTTGGTCTGGGCACCCCAAAGTTCCTGGAAGGAGTTCCACCAAAGACAGGGGCCTAGTGAGCAAACAGGATCCCCACAATGGAAGGGCCAAAAACAGTTACTGAGCACATCTGATTTATTCCTCACAGACATCCTAGGAAGTCAGCACTTCATTATCCCTAGTGAGAGATGGGAAACTGAGTCTGGAGCTCCTTCTACCTGTCAGTCTCCACACTACTGGTAAACAACTGGGATGGGATTTAATGAGAGCTATCCATCTCTGGGGCTGAGGTCTTAATCACTAGCCTGCCTTTGAGTCTACTGGCCTCAGACAGGCATACTCTGTGGTCAGAAGTGCATTCGGAGACACTGCTCAGGTCCACTTAGATGCAGATTTTCTTATAGACAACCATCATAAAGCTTACAGTACCAATCTAGGACACTTCCTCTTCCTTAAAATTTTCTCCATA
>NW_004567103.1:81580844-81618181 GCF_000260355.1 Condylura cristata | reverse complement strand
ATGTAAAAATAAACTTTGTAATAATAAAAAAAAAATTTTTCTCCATACCATTTTCTTTACTCTAGCCTACTTTATTCAGAATACACTGTCTAATACATAAATTCACAAAGTATGTGTTAGTCTGGTGTCAGTAAGTTTTCCAAGCAACAGAAAGCTACTACTAGCAGTTAAGTTTGTGGGGAGTCAAAAGTGATATGTGGATATTTGACTTCATGGGAGGTCAGCACCCCTATCAGGTCAACTGAGTTTCCTGAACTACTAACCTGTTTAGAAGCATTCTTAGTTCATCACAGCCCTGCGTGTGTGTGACCGAGTATAAGTGTGTGCATGTGTGTGACTGGGAGGAGTGTGTGTGTGTGTGTATGTGTGTGTGAGAAAAAGAAGAAAGAGAGAGAGAGAGAGAGAGAGAGAGAGAGAGAGAGAGGGAAAGGGCGTGTGGGCATACAGGGGCGAGTACTGTCACTGTCTGCTGAGTGTCACTGTCTGCTGAGAGCCCCCACCCTGGCTTGCCTGGCGAGGTGAGGGACCCTTCAGGGGTTTGTAAGGAACAGTGACTGTGGACAATGATTCCTTGGGATAGAGCTGGGAGTCATGGCTTCAGCAGAGAATCCATTTTAGTAACAAGAGAAGTGGAATGACGTGGCAAATTATAGTGTCTGACCAAATAAATTATTCCTTTCATTTCACCGTTTTGTTTGGAGGAGAGCTTCAAACCTCATCCCTGAGCACATTCAGCAAGTGCTTACTGAGCGGATTTGGCTGTAATTAATATGAATTTAACTTTCTTTTCTTTCCCAAGGCAGAGAACTGGAGGAGAAACGGGGCAGGGCAGATTCCTCTGGGCTGTGGGCTGGGTGAAGGTTTAATAGCTTCACGGACCTGTGCAGGCTGCAAGAGCAAAAGGGAGAGGAAAAGTATAAAACCTTTAATTGCTACTTCCCAAAATAACCTCTGCCGGCCTGTAATAAGCTTACGCTAGATTTTAATTCTTTCACAGAGAAGGGAAAAAAAAAATCAGATTTAAATTTCTAAACCAACATATTTTTCGGGATCAGCCCTCAGCGTCTGTCTGTGGTTGACAACTCCAATGTTACGGATGTCTCAGGGCAAGGAATTCAGAGAAGAGATGGGCTGCAGGTCACTTCCTAAGGGAACAGCAGGCTTGGATCAAATGAACATCTCAGAAAGTGGGGGCGGGCAGTTGCATCCTGGTGAGCTTCCCTCATCTGTAAAGCAATGGGGTGGACAGACTGAGAATACCCCAAGGTTAGTCATAGCTTTAAATGTCCATGGGTTTTTGGGATCTGCTCTCTGCCTCTATTTTTTAATTGTTTCATTTTTGAAACTGGGGTAAAATCTATGTAACTTGAAATTCCCCATTGTAAGTTACCAGTCAGTGGCATTAAGTCACTCACAGAGTTGTGCCATCATCTCCATCTGTCTGTCTTCACATCTTCACATCTCCAGATCAAAGTTCTGTCCTCATGAGACAACCAATTCCCATCCCCCCCACCCCCATGCCCCAGTCCCTGGCAGCTGCCCTTCTACTTTGTCTCCATGAATCTGACTACTGTAGGGACTTCACATAAGTGGAATCATACAGTTATTTGTCCACTTGTGGCTGGCTTATTTCACTTAACATAATGTCCTCGAGATCCACTTGTGTTGTAGAGCATGGGACAGGGTTTCCTTCCTTTTTATTGATTTATTTATCTATTTATGTATGTATGTATGCATTGTGTGGAAAAACTGGGGTGTAGGCCAGAGGTACAAGGGATGAGAAGATTCACCAGACACAGTAAGGAGCAGAACAAGCGGACTGACTGAAATACACTACTGAGGGGAGCAGCGGGCGAGATAGGAGAGGTCTGATGCGCTGTGTGGGTCACCTCCCTGGCTGGGGATGGAATTCAGGCTGTCATGGTGGTAGTGGTCAGAATTAACCTGGACACAGCAGACTCTCAAAAGACTCATAATGAGAAAGCGAAGTGGTAAGAGGATCCACCTTCTCAAACAACCCGCTGAAATGGTTGCTCTGGGAGGTTAATGTGGCTGAGGTGTGGGGAGAAACAGCCCAAAGTAAAGTCACCATGAAGAATTTGCCCAATGAGTAAAAGGAGAAAACTGGGAGCGGGGAATTGGGGAAGCATCAGGCAGACCTTAAATAGGCTCCATAGGTTGTCACTGGGGCAATAATTAGACTTAACTGACCCATTTCCAAATCATCCCAGTGACAGGTGTGCAAAGGTCATGGGCTTTGAAACCTGAAAAGCACGGCACAAATTTCTCAACTGTGTCACCTGGTGCAAATGCTTTCTCTAGGTCTCGGGTGCCTAATATGTAAAATGGGAATGCAGGGGTTTCCCATCTTTGCAAGGATTAGAAGCAAAAGTCTTCATAGGATAAAAATCTCCAACAGTCCAAATTTCCTTCGCACACCTCAAGGAAGGGTCCCCTATGAAAGTGGACTTCCTTCCTGGGGTGTCCAGTCCAGGGGGTACCCTGGCTGGGAGGGAAGGGCCATGTATGAAAACCCCAGATGTGGGAACAGCCGGGGCTGACATACAAGCTGGCTCCAGAGCCCAGGATACAGGAGGCAGGAGTGAGCATGTCCAGGAGATCAGCAGATGTCCATGCCCACCTCCAGCCCCAGTCGTGGTGGCACACTCAGGCAGAAGCAGTGGCAAGGGCACAACTCCAACCACAGGCACTGCATCTCCCTCTGTCCCGATCTCACACATAAGCGGACTGGCTAAGTTGGGTGTGTGCAGGTGCACGCCAGCCCCAGCTCCCTCCAGCCCGCCCTGCGGGGTTGGCCATGAAGCATCGCAGCTGTCTCTGGACAGAGCCTGGCCATGGCCCAAGACTCTGCTCTGTCATAACAAAGGCAGCCATCACCAGCCACTTCCTGCCGTGTCCAGCAGCAAAGGCCTGTGCAGTTCTCACCCCTCATCCTGTCCCTTGCTGGGACACCGCTGGGTCACAGCTGGAGTGCAAAGCTTCGAGGCCCTGAGGCCCATGCGGGGACATCTGTGAACCAGCAAACTTGGGAAGGAGGGACCCCTGGATCCTGCACTAGGTTAATCAAACATCTCTTGGCTGTCTGGGGCAAGGCCTGGTGCATGCAACACAGTCCAGGCTCTGCCCAATCGAACTAGGGAGGAGGCGGGAAGTAAGTTGTGAGACAAGCAAGAGACACATAGAACTTTGAGGTAGAGGGAAGCAGTGGGAAGGACATGTGGAGGAGGGCTGTAATCAAGGAAGGCTTCCTGGAGGGGGTGGGAAACAAATAGGAAAGGGAACTCTTAGGTGAAAATTGTTTCAACACGAGGGCAGTGAGAGACTGTAGAAATGGTCAGGGCCAGACCTTGAGCTTTATCTGCTGGGCTGTGTTTCTTAAAGCTTAGTGAGAACAGAGTCCTTCAAAAGGGAATAGTTCTTTTAAAGGGAATAGTTCTTTCAGATCTAAGAGTGGCTTATATTCTCTCCCAACCTCCAAATCACATATTCCACAGCCACGCAGACTCACTCCACTATGAGAAATGCTATGGGACACCCCAGAAGGTGTCGCTGATAAGGTGTTCTCCCTTCCGTGTGGTCATCAGATGTGATCCAGCTTACCACACACCAGGAGCCCCAGGGTGGGCTTATAAAGACCTCCCCAAGGCTAGTTTGAGGTGTTGATGCAGACTCAAGAGGGAAAGGGGTTTGCAGTCAGAAAGAGAGAGGCATTGGCTAGAGGTAGAAATTTGGAAGGTCACCGGGAGCTATAGTCATCTCTGACCCCCTTGTTCATGAGGCTTAGAGCTAAAGCCAGAGGACAGGTCTGGGAACCTGGGGTGGGGGAGGGTGGCAGCAGTGACCACTCATGTGAGGAAGGGGCTCTCTCCATTCTTGGGGCTAGAGTGCTGTCAAGGCCACCAACCCCACAACCATTTTTGGGAGAACTGGTAACAATTAAGATGGACATTTACCGGCTGCCCTCCCCCATGCTGGGCTCAGGGAAAAAACAAGTTATATTTTGTTCCCCTTTTTTCCTTTGCCTTACTCACTTCTCCATCCAGCAGACTTCACTTTCACATCATCCTTATCCATGAACCTTATCACCACCTACCAGCTGTATGACATGTGATGAGTTAACCTCTCTCAACCTGAATTCCACTGCTGTTTTTGCTATGCCAGAACCTCCCACTTTTACAATAAAAAGCCACCCCAGGATTAGTCATCCAAGATCCAAAAAATCAGAAAAGTATGTTTTTCCTTTGTTGTATGTTAATTTACCACCGAATTCCATTGATTAACTAACCACTTTTGTGCATAGAAAATAAGAGTGTTTTTTACCTCTGTGTGGTTTTATAGGAATGGGACAAATTTCCCAGCAACATGGAAAGTTGAAGGCCACCCCCCAAAGGTAAATTCTTCTAGAGGTCAGACAGAGGGCACCCAGAGTAAAGCCCCTCCCTTGGCCTCCTCCAGTGTCCCCACCAATGAGAATGCCACAGGCTTTCCTCTCACTCACACACTCATTAGCACCCAGCAGAAGTGTTGACTTTAGACACCAACACTCCCTGGGCCCCGCCTGGAGGCCCATCTCTCCTCTCCAGACAGAGCCCACAGTGGGGGGGCAGGGGTTCCCTAGTACAGGTATCCAGGGGTGCACTCTGGACCCTGCTTCCCTAGACATCCCTGGGCCCCTAACCCAGGGATGCTCCCCAAGTCCCACAGCAAAATGGGGACTGATCAGAATGAGCATTTCCTTACACACTAGTCCGCTCCCACAAGCCAGCTTGAGATCAAATGTTCTGCGGGGTTAAAGCCAACTTTAGCATCCTTTGGACAAAAGTCGTCTCTTCCATACTTGCCCAGTGGTCTGGAACCAGTACTAGACATGGAGGCCAATTTCACAATGGTGGGGATCCTCTCCCCCAGACCCTCACAGTTCCAGTCCCTTCACCCTACCAGTACCACTAAATTTATAGATTTGGGATTGCTGTAAATTATAATGTAATTATACCGCACCAGGGGCAGCTTCCCACGGCAGAAATTAAAAAGCAATTCAGGTAAATGATCTTTAGCTACAGTGGAGCATCCCTGCAGAGCTCATTAAGTACAGCGAGCAAGCGGCATGCCAAAGACAGTGAAAGGCCTGCAGCACGAACAGCCCTTCACCTTAGAAACACAGACCGCCAACATGAGCAGGAGAGGGTCCCTCCTGGGACACCCACCAGCCCTTCACCTGCCTCCCACTGCAGGTGTGGCGCAAGCCTGTTCAGGTGTCTCCCTGAAACCCTTTGGACCTGTCAGTCTTAGCCCACTCTGTGGACATCCCCTTTGGGGAAGGGGGGAATTTGGGGAGCACTTGTGGAAGAGTCAAAGGAAGAGGTGGGACATGAGATTGGAATGTATTTAAAAGAAAACCAGGTGGGAAATTCGCCATTTTCGTTGCATTAGTAACATTTCTCCTGGAGCTCTGATTTCCAAAACCCAGAGTTTTTGAATTTTTAAAAATTTCCTTAATTGAATTTAACATGGAAAAAAACTACTGCATCAAAAGAAAAAAGGGGCAGGAAATAAGCTAACATGTGAATAATAGGAAGTAGAATCAGGGAAGAACATGATGATGTTCATGGAGCTTTTCTGCATTAATCAAAATTTTAAAATGCTTTAATAATCAGAAAAATGGTAACCATGTAATTTGCAGAAGCATTCCCATTTGCTGTCCTCATGACCTTCAGTCATGTACTAGGGGTGGGGTTGGGGGGCCCGCGCGGCCCGGTCTCTCTTGATATTAATTTTAACCAGAGTCCAAGGTAGTCCTGTGATGGGTCCCCCTCGGCCACCCTAGCTGCTTGTTAACATGCTTCCACAAAGCCCTGTGTCCATGTGCCTTGAGTCACAGCCCTGTCCCAGTGTCACCTCCAGCACTTACTGTGTGAAGGTGCCCTAGCATGGTGTGGTTGCCAGGGACACTTTAGAAGCCTGTCCCCACACAGCCTTCTGTGAGCTTACTGCCTGCCAGAGCTTCACTGAAAACTCTTTGAACCACTGTGATAACCCATCCACTCACAAGGTGGATGCTTCACAGGTGGAATTCTGAAGCCCAGAGGGCTTCCATGGAGCCCCTGGCTCCAACGCCCATCCAGCTGGGCAGAGGCAGAGTACAACAGGATCTAAGTAGGGACTTAGCCACAGATAGCCACCTCCAAGTTGGAGACAGGGGGCACAGCAAAGACAGGAGGGGTAAGGGGTAGACTGGCAGCTGACGTCCTCGAGACAACTCTCCCCTGCCCTTTAGATCGAAACACTGAAGTGCCCACTCTGTACCATGAATGGGGTCCCACCCAGCAAAGGGCATCTGCTGAGACCTCAGAGGCTCAGTGACAGGTCACTGAATGTAGCCTCTTGGCTTCCCCATCTGTAATATGGGATGGAACCTGCCTCTCATGGTCCTGGCACAGACTCAGGTAACCTCATAAAGGGCTGGCTGGTCCAAAGTAGAAAGAAAAGGCAGATGTAACAGTCTACAAGTCAGCCCCCTACCCACTTAATGAAGGGAGTTGAGGGATAGGGGATGGGGTGTAGGGGAGCCCACACAATGCCTTATCATACTCTTTCCTCATCCTCACAGCTGCTCTCCAACACATACCAGCGGGACCCCACCTCATGCCTGTGAGGCTAGGTGGGCTAGGGGTATGAGCCCCTATGACACAGGTTTATGAGCCCATTTAGGGGTTTGACAGCTTCGGTTAGGGCGAGACCAAACACTCTCCCCCAAGTTGAGGTTCTGCCCTCACCCGCCCTACACATCGGTCAGATCTGCTAGCTTCCTTCACTGCGGACGTTCACTCCCTGAGTTGCTCTGCTGAGCCACAGGCCCATCCCTAATTTGGACATTCTTCTCCCAACATCCAGTCAAAATAGGAAAACACATGACATACCAGGTCTTTTCTGTCCTAGTAAACGCGATACATGAAATCCAAGAAGCAGCTAGCCGTGGGCTCCATCTGCACTTCTGCAATCCTGGTGAACCTCCCCTGCACAAGACACCCCAGGAAACTCTGTCCCCATCGCATCCTGGCAGCTCTGGAGGCCACAGCACTGCTGGTCAGGAAGGAAAGGACTGCCTGGATTTGGTGTGCTGGGCCCCAAACACTTTACTAGTCTTCCCAGGGTCTTGGCAAAGTATTAGAAACCATGGGGAGACCAAACACTAGTCACAAGTCAGCACACAGTGACCCACTGGAAAGTCCTCCTGGTCACAGACAGGTTGAGAAAACATGCACTCAGAGCACCTTAGTGAGTCGCCCTTGTGGCCACTCAGGGCTGCATGTCCAGGTAGGACAGTGCACCTCCTCGCATCCCTGAGATCACGGGCAGTAGCTCCTCCCGCCCGCTCTGCTGGTGGACACAGGTCTCTTGCATGGGCCCCAACTTGAGAGTTGGTTTAAGAAAAACTCAGTTCCTTCCCCCACCAGAATGAGAAGCTACCCTCTCCAGCACTCACAGCCTTTCCTTTTCCACCAAAGTTTCTACCACAGTGGAAGGAGACCCCGCACAAAGAGAGGAAACACAGACACACACAGCACCACAAGTCTAGGTACCCCGCAACTCTGTGGTCCCCCAGTGGCCCACAGATCCTCAGCCGCCTACCTGCAGGAGTCCAGGTCAGGGTCTCAGACCAGGAGCCCGCCCCGCGGACAGCCTCAAGGCAGACCTCTGCCTTCTCCCGCCACCAGCTCTGCTCTCCTGCATCAGCCTCTGACGTTATCGCCGGGAAAGAGGGACTAATGCTCACCAGCTGGCTTAGTGGTTTAACCCTCTCAGGCTCCCTGGGTGTCTAACAAGGATGCAGACTCACAGTCCCCCTAACGGGGGCCCCAGAGCTGAGCTGCTGTGAATGCAACAAATATGAGGGCAACAGCTGAGAGTTCGGCAGGGCCTGCGTGGAAGAGAGGCTGTTCCAAAAACCCACCCTCATTCCACTGCCCTGATTCTAAGGGTGTCAGGGGAAATTCAGACTCAGACAGAGGCAAAAGCTTGCACCTTTCTTTTGCCTCCTTTTGTCCACCATCTTTTTAGAGTACAGTGATTCAGGAGAAAGTCTCTTTCAGCAAACCAGTCCAACTGTTCTCAGATTCACATTATCCCAGAAGCGACCCTTCCCTCTATTGGTGCCCATGTTTTGTTCCCTAGACCTGTGAACCCCTATTCATCCCTCAAGACCTAACTCAGGCATGCTTCCTACAGGAAGTCTTCCCTGACTGCTGCTTCTCCTTCAATGGCAAGAAGCATCTGAAGTTGAGTTCTCTCGATGTCCTTACCACACTGAATGTTAACTCTGTGCCTGTCAGTCCCTCCTGGCTGTCGAGCTACCTGGGTGCTTGTAAGCACAGTGACTGGCACAATGGCGAATGTCTGCAAGTATTTAGATACTGCCTGTCCCGAAGCAGGTCTGATTTACTGTTGTTGTGACCAAGGCTCACATCACCGAAATTTCCAGGCCTGCACAGACCTCTCCTGACCCGCCCGCTGCTCCCCTCAGCTGCTGGCAGAGGAAAGGTAAAGGTGGGGGGAAAAAGGAGTGGAGAAAGAATACAAAAACAGCCTCTCTTACTAGCATTCTATCACTCTGACGAGTGTCAATGCTTTTCAAGTACAACACGAACCTCAGCAAACTGGGGTAATCTCCACTGAAGATTGCCAGGAACCAGAGAAGCAAGGAGCCTGAGTTCCCAAATCCTACACCTCAGAGGTCTTGCACAATATGTATATTAAATATATGCATGGGCCCTCCCTGGTGGCGCAGTGGGTTAAAGCACTGCACTGAGAATCTAAAGCTGCTTCCGCGTGAGTTCGATCCCCGCCTGCCCCGGAGGTGACCACATGGCGTGGCAGACCTCTCCTGACCCGCCCGCTGCTCCCCTCAGCAGTGTACCTCGTCGATCTGCCTGTTCTGCTCCCCACTCTGTCTCTGGTGAAGCCTCTCATCGCCCCTGAGCCTCTGGCCTGTACCCCTGTTCTGTATGCACAAAATAAATAAATCTTTAAAAAAAAAGTTTAAAAAATATATATATGCATGCTGCATATCATTCATCCACAGCAGAGACCCCCTCTGCCCTTCCTTATTCAGTGTCCTTAGATTCTTGGTTTAGACAAAATTCTATCTGTTCATATGTTATCTTAGCATGCAAAGTGGAAGTGGGCATAGGTTACAGGGGTAGGAGTTGTGGCTACTTTATATAAACAGGGTATCAGCAAAAGGTGGGAGGAGGCAGGCAGCAAGATGAAGAGGCGCCTACACTTAAGGCTCAGACAGACTCAAGTTCAAGTCCTGGCTAAACCACTTAATAGCCGGGTGGCCTTGGCAACATGCTAACCAGTAGGCCTTCCATAAACATTCAAATGCTTTTTGAATTAAACAGAATTGACTAATTGAATTTGGCCTTGAAGGAGCCTTGGGATTTGGAGAGGCAGAGGCCTAGAGGAAGACACTGGGGTGGGAGAGGTCCCCTGCAGAGGCTTGTCTGGGATTCCAGATCCAGGCCGAATGCGCAGAAGTGTTTTGGTTTGGGCTGGTGGTGTGGGCAAAGGTAAGGGGCATGGAGAGCTGATGCAGCATAGGCAGCTCTGTGGTCTTGCAGCGTGAGACACCCTGCTTCCTACAGAGCCTCCCGCCTGCAAAGAGTTAGCCAATGTTTGGTCTGGTCAAGCTCTTGACTTTATCTGTGCTAAATGCTTGGACATTCTGCACCAGCTAAGGAGCCAGACAGGGCCTGGAAAATGGAAAAAGGTCGGCACACACGCTTCTCTCTGCTTTGAGTCACTGGCTCCTATATACCCCTTCCCAAGTGCTGCTTAGCGAGGCAGAGCTATTTTCTTCTTAGAGTCTTCTTGGATTGAAAACAAAAACAGACTAAAATGCACCAAATAGCAGCCATGGTCTCAGACTCAGTGTTTCAGTCCCATGGGAAGCTGTCACCTACCTCCCACCCTTTCCCCCCCGGCTCCCCGGGCTTGGAGGGTGCACGACACCCCATGATGATGGATGCCAGAGTGCTGAGTGTTTCTGACTCTTCCCACCACCTCTCTGTGAGGACCTCTACGCTGCAGGCAGCTCTGGCCTCTGGAGGGGCAGAGGCACGGGGTCAGGCTGTTATTTCAAACTAAGAGCAGGATGCCTGGGAAGGCCTGGGGCAGCAGAGGCCACAGCCTTGCAGCCTGAGGCTGCTTCAAATCCCAGTCTGCCCATTCCTCTTGGTAGATCCCCACCTCCATCCCAGGCCAAATCAGGATATCAGAAGTCACATTCGGGGTAGGTGCTGTGTCAACCTGAGTCTCGGGCCATCAAGAACCAGGTGGTCCCCTAAGTTTTTATCACACATGAGTGAGGGGCTGGTGGTGCTATTCCCTCAGAGGAGGTCTTGGTTGGCAGCCAGCGTTTGCAGGGTGGGTAGAGAGTGAGGTTTAGGGTCCAACCCAGGACGCATGAGATGTCACCATGGGTAAGTGGATCTGGTGCTAATGAGATGAGGGTGGAGTCGGGGGTACAGGTGTCTGAGAGGGTCCTAGGAGAGATGAGGTGGCCTGTCTCCCTCCAGGAGAGCTGCGTCAGGGAGATTGGGGGAGCAAGAGAACACTCAGGAGCTGGTTGGACAGTAAGAGGAGGAGGAACGAAGACAGCTCACTGCCAGCGCAGCATGGGAACCAGAGGGACCTCATAATGGTAGGTTGGGTCCAGATGGACACGCATTACAGTGAGCATGGACAGCTATCAAGGAATGAAGCCACGAAAGAGAAGGCAGAAAGCGTAGCCAAGGTAGATGGGACCTAGCGGTGCAGGGGAGCTTCAGGAGACATCCCAGGAAGGGCCCCATGGTTTGTTTTTTAAGGTTTATTTTTTTTTAATTTATTAATGCACACAAAACTGGGGTACAGGCCAGAGGTGCAGGGGCAGTAAGAGAATTCACCAGAGACAGAGTGGGGAGCAGAACAGGCAGGCTGACAAAGTACACTGCTGAGGGGAGCAGTGGGCGAGACAGGAGAGGTCTGCCACACCTTGAGGGTCACCTCCCTGGCCAGGGATCGAACTCCCACTAAAGTGGCCACCGTCAGCTTCTCAGTGCTGCGCTTTAATCTGCTGCGCCACCAGGGAGGGCCAAGGGGCCCCCATGGTTTTGTGCTGAGGCAGCAGAGCCAAGCTGATGCTTCACTGCTCTTCCGTGTGGGGATCCAGGGGCTGACCACAGCAGAAACCCAGGTAAGATGTGAAGGAAAGATGGAGTAAAGCAGGGCTCCCCTATCAAGGAGGGAAGGAAGTCCCAGCTTTTTCACAGTAGTAATAAAACTTGGTTCACTTTTTTCCTCATTCTATCATGGTGATATTTTTCCCTTGTGCATTTGGAAATCTGTACCAGTCTGAGCCAGTTTTCTCAATGGACTAACACGTGATGGTACAAATAACGTGTAGGTGGGGATAAAAAAAGTCCATTCAAAGTGCAAGACCGAGTGCTGGACTTGTAGGAACACAATGTGGAGAGATCTTTGATATGGTTTCAAATTCCCAGCCACAAAAATGTTTAAGGGACAACCACGTTTAAGTTTAGGTGTAGAGTTAAAGAAGAATATTTACAATGAGCTGAAAAGAGTTTTTAAATATCCCTCCCTCCCTCTATATCATCTGTGGCCATGTTTCCTCACAAATTTAACCAAAACAACATATTGCCAGAGACTAAAGGCAGAAGCAGGATGCGAACCTACTGATGAGTGTGGGCCTGTTATCCTTAGTTCTCCCATTGAGCCAGAAATGAAAGGAAATCTACAAAACTCCACTCCCATTCTTCTCATCTTATTTTGGAAATGTTTGTCATTAAAAATCATGAGTTTATCATCGTCATTTTCAAGCCAAGTAAAAATTTAAAATTCTAAATTCTGTTCACTTTAAATTTCTAACAAGTTAAATATCAGGGCCTTCCCTGGTGGCGCAACAGTTTAAAGTGCAGCACTACGAAGCCAGCCGCAGACTCTTCAGCGCAAGTTCGATCCCCGGTTAGGGAGCTGGCCCCCATGGCGCAGCAGACCTCTCCTGCCTTGCCTGCTGCTCCCCTCAGCAGTGTACTTCATCAATCTGCCTGTTCTACTCCCCACTCTCTCTTTGAATCCTCTCATCCCCGCCCCCACACCTTTGACCTGTACCCCAGTTCTGTATGCATAAAGATTTATAAATAAAGACTCACTCACTTACTTACTTACTTACTTACTTATTTATAAATCTTTATGCACACAGAGCTGGGGTATAGATCAGAGGAGTGGTGGATGAGAAGATTCCCCAGAGACAGAGAGGGAGCAGAACAGGCAGATAGAGGGAGTACACTGCTCAGGGGAGCAGCGGGCGGGTCAGGAGAGGTCTGCCCAGCCATGTGGGTCAGCTCCCTGGCCGGGGATTGAACTCGTGCTGCAGTGGCTTTGGAGAGATTCATGATGCGGTGCTTTAACCCATTGCACCACCAGGGAGAACCCAATAAATCTTTTTTAAAGATAATACCAATAGATAGAATCCACATAAACACACTTTCTTGGGCCCCTCAGTAATTTAAGAGACCTCAACAATTGGAAGCCTAGATGAAGGTCAGAGGCACCTGCCTCAGCTCCCTCATCTCTAGGCCAGTCTGGGGCTCACCCCGGCAGCGGAGAGCTGGCTCTTTCAGCCTCAACAGGGCTCCTGGGCTTAAAGGAAACAGGTGCAGACAGAAGATCTTCAGCATCCACCTCCCCCCCACCCCCATGGATGTGACTTCGGGAACCAGCAGAGGGACACGGGCTGTGCTCTGACTGTCTCCATGGCTCCAGTTTGCCTGGCCTTCCCTCTCATCACAGACCCCAGTGACCCATGTGACTTAAGCCCACAGCCTTCCAGAGGTTGCTCAGCTCCATCGATGGGTGCAGGCTGTTCCCATCACAGCCCTGTCCAGTGCCACTCACAATAGCTCTGCTGCCTTGAGCAAACAGCAGCTACTTACAGGCATGGTGGGTGCTGAGGGCACCATGAGGCATGTGCAAAAGCCCTCGAAAGACAAGCAGGAGCCCACCTGGTGGGGGGAGGGGGTACCGTGCAGAGAGCCACAGGCACTGGACAGCTGGCATGTGGGAGGGACACCAGGCGGCCACAGAGCCAGGCAGCGAGCTTATGTGCTTGGACTGGGCCATGGCGCCACCACAGAGGGCTGCGTTCCCCTCTGTGGATGCATGAAGTGAGCTGGGGGTGGGAACATTCTGGAAGGCAGCAGTCAGGTCAGACTCTCACTTCCACCCCTGAACTTTGGGCACGGTAATGTGTGGTCCTGTTACAGATGGGTTGCAGCTCCATAAAGGCAGAAAGGCCCCGTGGCTGAGACGAATCTCTCCCAGAATTCACTGTGTTTTTTTATGAGTAAACATTTCTCGATAAAGACTTACTGTCTGCAGACACCCCTTTCTACCCCAAAGGTAAGGGTTTAAATGGCCTTATAACTGCTGTTACTTATCTTTACAATGACCAGCAAGAGCCCTCTCAATGGCAGAGGCTTTCATTTCACTGTATATATTTTTAGTGACTGGTTATAAATCAGGCTCACCCCCAAGGCTCAGGATCTGGGGTCTCCTCCATTCCAGGAGGCAGGCTGGGAAAGCCTCCCCTGCCTCCCTATACCTGTTTCACCATTTCACCAGGACTCTAGCACAGGCGGACCTCAGGAAGGCAGGGTGCGGGCCCATATCCCTGACAGTGCACCCAGGGGAAATTCAGGGCCCTCAGACTTGTTCTTGTTGTCTCCTCTTCTTCCCCATCAAACCCTACATTTGACAGACGCCGATCTGCTCATTCCCACTGAGACACTGATGTCTGACAACAGCCAGCTCGTCTGTGTCCTCCCTGGGACTATCTACTGTAGTACATATACATCCGTAAGCCATCAGAATTCATCTCTAATGATGAAATGACTGAGAGGGACACTGAGAAAATCATGACCTAGAAGTACCCACTCCATCCATCACTCTGGAGCAGGGACAGCTGGTTCCCACTCATGTCCCCACATCCTTAGTGCTTGGTGAGTACACACCCAGCTTCAAACACCAGCGCCTATGCTGAACTGCCTGAAATTTTTCTTCTGCCTCCAGCTGAACAACAGGGCAGAAGTGCCAGAGCAGCCCACAAGCAAGGACTGACAGGAGCTAGTGTTTAGAACTCAGCCCCCTTGCCCCTTGGGTGGGAGAGATCACGTGGGATTCCAGAATCCTCCCCCCCCCCACCTCCCACCACCATCCACACTGCCCCCAGGATGAAACAGCAGTAGTTCTTGGTAATAACTTGATTGCTTTACAGGTATCTTCCTGGTCTGATCTCACCTTCCCAGTTCCCTCCTTTCACCTCCAAATAAGCCATATTCACTGGAACCCCCATCTTAGAGCTTGTTTCTAAATACCATATGTGCAAGTCACCTGTGATTGGGACACGGTCTGAGACTTTCCCTGGACGGAGAGACTGCGATGAACTTTTCAGGGCAAGGTGGCCCCACCTTGGTAATCTGCTGGAGAGGGGGCTGCATTCAGGATAGGAGAGAGGCTGTGGGGGGAATGGCAGCCAGCGTGGGGAGAGGGCTCCTGAGGATAGAGGACAAGATGCAGCTGTATGTCCAAGAATCCTGGCAAGAGAATGGTCCAGCAGACTTGCAAAGTGGCGTCCATCTGCCCTAGGCAACCATGCAGCTGGAAAGTTCTTGCACAAACAGATCCCAGAGCTCAATCACTTCAGTTCACTCCCTCCCAAGACATAACCCAGCAGAGGGGATCAGGCTGTTCCCCATGTGCGGCTGGAACATTTCTGGATAGGGGAGTTCAAGGACACTGGGCCCCATCTCCATGCAGTACCCACTCCACCCCCATCTCTTCTGGGAAGAACTTTCAAAGACTGCACTTGCCCTCCCCCCAGGCCCAATGCAACAAAGCTCCTAAAATCACAGCATGGAAACATGGACTCTGCTTTTTTTGTTCTAAGTTCTCACCAGCTTCCGGTTCCTCTTTGGGGATACAGGCACAAAAGCCATGTCTGACCACCCGTAGCCCTGCGAGGCCTTTTGCTGGAGGCACTCACTGCCAGGAAACTTGTAAAGCCTTACAAGGCGCACTCAGGATTCTTTGGACACACTCTCGTCATCACCCAGGGACTGGGCCCGCCTCCACATGAGGGCCCAGTGTTTCTGGAGGACTGTCCCCAAAGAACAGAGGACATGTGTCCGCACTGTGAGTGCGGCGCCCTCCCCACCTCTCCCACCCCCACAGAACTAGGCTGTAAGGCAACACAGCCCTGCCACGTGTCCCCACAGCTTCGGTTAGGGCTTCTCCTCCCCCCCAGCCCCGCCATCTACTGCAAGTACAATGCTTGGTCCCTTTCAACCGGCTTCTGCTGCTGACTATTTTGATTCACCATCACTGATGCGCAAGAGTGGCGGGTGGGACTCAGAGAAAGTCATGGTGAAGGGAGAATCCACTTGAGGCAGCCACGGGATGCAGAACCCTGCACAGGACAGCCCAAAAGGGCATGTTCCAGCATGAAAGGGAAGACGGGCCTTCATGTCAAGAATGGGAAGTGGAGGTCCCAGGGCAGCAGCCAGGGAAGGGGAATATCTGCAGAGAGAGCCCAGGGGGATCCCTCCAGCATCCTCCTTGAACTTCAGAGGGGCTGGGAAAAGCTGGAAAAGTCCCAGCAGCAAATTCTGGGAGCGACAATCTTAGTGAGAAAGAAAAGAGCCTGAACCTCCCTCCCCACCCTCCCACCCCCACTTCCCCACCACCTCACACACACACACACACACCCCGCTGCACTGCAGTCAGCCCTTCCTGGCTTCCAGTAAGGAAGACCCTTTGGCAAGCCCTACTTTAGTTCCTAAAAGGGAGGGCATGGCATTCCTACATGAAAGACTAACCCCAGAAACTGTCCCTGCTCCCACAGGGCATCTGGCTCCTCTGGGCTCCAACCTACTGCTGCTGGTGTGGTAAGCATGTGGCATTGCCCATAGCACAGCAGATAGTTCATCTGCTTCTCATGCCCCAACAGAAAAGGCAGTTCCGCTTATGCCCAGCCAGCTCATCTGAAAGTGGCAGGGGCATCAACAACCCTGGAAAGTGTGCCCAGCCCCTCTCCCTCTGCCAGGGTGCACTGTTTCACCCTGGGCAGCACGATCATTCTCTGGGGGCAAATTCCAGTCTCTCTTTTTTTTTTTTTAAAGATTTATTATTTGTGCTTACAGAACTGGGGTACAGGCCAGAGGTGTGGTAGGTGAGAGGATTCACCAGAGACAGAGTGGGGAGCAGAACAGGCAGATAGAGGAAGTACACTGCTGAGGGGAGCAGTAGGCGGGTCAGGAGAGGTCTCCTGCGCCATGTGGCTCAGCTCGCTGGTGGGGTTTGAACTCGAGCCACAGTGGCTTCGGAGAGCTTCATAATGTGGTGCTTTAACCCACTGCACCACCAGGAAGAGCCCCAAATTCCAGTCTCTTTTAAGGAGGCTGCTGCTTCCAGAAAAGGTGGCCCTTGCCTACGTGTCCCCTACTGATGCCCCCTACTGCGACCTGGTGGCTGGGACACTATCCAGCACACACTAAGTTCCTCGATAAACATTTGGTCTCCCTTCTTCCTTCCCAATGTTGTTCTAGAACTGGCAAAGGTAGAGACCCGGTATGTGGATGGAAGCAGACAGGGAGCAAGAGCAAAGTAGGAAGGCAGGAAGATGATTTTCTAGAGAGCAGCAGAAACCATTTCTTTGTGAGAACTACATTTCATTCATTAATGGGCAAGAAATGCTTCAAGTTACAGGGTATATGTTAATCAAGCAAAAAATCCAGTGTATTCGAAATGTCCCTCCCTTGCTCAACACCTGTCATTGGCTCCCTACTGCCCAGCATCCAAAATCCTCAGCTCGGCCTCCACAGCTTCTCGCAGCTATTCAAAGCTCCAACTTGGTTCCTCCTCTTTCCTTTGGTGTGATGCCTCCTCACAAGAAGGTGCTCTCTCTCCTCTGTCCCCCCACGCAGCTCATCTCATCCTACCCTCCATCTCCACTCATGTCCCTCTTCTCAGGGTCCTCTCCCACAGCTCCTCATTTTTTGACGACACCTCTTAGTGATCTACTCTGGAATCTTCTGGCATTTCCTCTTAGTATCCCACCTGGTGCTTCTCTTTGGAGCGGTTTGTGTTTCCTCAGGAACAAGGAAGGAGGAGGACAGGCCTGGTCACTTCCAGTTCCGCCCAGAGGAGGAGGCCCAAGGATGGAATGACCAGGAGTGCCCACGGCTTTTGAAGCCCCAGTGCTCTGGCGCCAGCAGCCACTGGCGAGTCTGCAGGGGCCTGGATCTCCCTCTGCGACTTCCCACTCCTGCCGCAGGCTGGAGTGAGATGGACATTTTTTTGGCTCACCCAGCATCCTACGAGACTGTCCTTCCAGGCACAGTCTCTTCTGATTAGGGAGGCCGACCCTCCCCCACCCCACTGGCTGTCCATGCAGACGCCACACAGCCTGGTCACTGTGACTGGCCCACAGGGTACGGGGGACCCAGCCCCAGGGAATAAGAAGGTTCCCTGGACTTGCGCTGGAATGATCTGAGAAGACTTTTCTCCACCTTCGCTCAGGGTTCTCAGACTCACATTCACCTGTTCAACCTTCACCACCTGGTGAAGAGAAGCTGCCTGGACAAGAACCGAGAACATGGAGAGACAGAGATAGTGTCCCATGACATTGCAGCCCTGGGCTCAGTTAGAGCTTCCCTGTTATGGAGGCCAGACCACCACAGGCTGAGTGGGCTTCTGTCACTTCCCACCAACTGTCCTGACTCAGTTTCCACCGGAGAAGGCCTCTCCTTCCAGGCCAACATACAGCCAGTTTCCATTATCCTCACATCGCCAATGTCCCTCTTGGGAGAGCGTTAAGTCTGGCTGCCTGCCCATCCTCCACGGCCGCTGGCTGAAAGCCAGCCCGAGAGGCAGGCACAGGGCAGGAGAGAGGAAGGACAGTTCTCAGGCTGCCAACTGAGAGTCCAGGAGGACAGGGTGAGGCCAAGGGGTAGAGCCATGGAGGATGGTGAAGGGGAGAGACAAAGCAGCACCAGGCAAGGCCAGGATGGCAGGAGAGTGTGCCAACCCTGGACAAACCCAGCCCTTCCCGGTGCTACAGTCAGATCAGCCTGGCACTTGTCCTTGGCAGAAGCTGCTCTGAAGATGGCCTGGGACAACACTGAGGGTCTAATACCCACCTCTCCTGGATCACCCACTCCAGGGTAGGGACAGTGTCCTAGCTGAGAGTCCCAATCTGCTTATAAGTCACGTGCTCCCTGTGTGGTCTTGGCAGACTGCTCCCCCCTTGGGGCCTCAGTGGACCAGATGGCTCCTGAGGCCCCACCCACTCAGAGGCTCATTAGAATAGGGTCCTCTCTAGACTAGTGCATCACCAGCCCCCCAGTTCCTCCCAGCAAAGCATCTGATTTTCAGTACAAGGGATGCTTCCCCATCCCCACCCCCATGTCTCATCCCATTGGAATAGCCTGAGTAGCGGTGGGGTAGGGAGTGTCCCTGGCACCCTGGCAGGCCACCTCTCCGCCTGCCTGACCCGCAGCCTTCAGGGCTGCAGAGTCACACCGCCTGCCTCGATCAATTATCCCGAGTCCAAGGGAGGATGTCATCTGGCGATAAAGGCCTGGCAGTTAGCTGGAGGCTGGTGATTTACTCAGTTTGCCCACCGCCCCCTCCTCCCCCCACTCCCCCACCCCCGCCAAAGTCACACCCTTAATGCAATTATTTACTTTGTCCTTAAACACCCTCCTTGCACTCCAGCTATTTTTAGAGTTCCGGAGCCTATAGAATTGGCTGTGCACAGTCCAGGGAGGCAGGGTCCTCCCAGAGGGGCTACAGTGCTCACACAGTGCTGGGGTTTTGGGCATGGTGGAGTCAGCCCCGAGGCCGCAGGCTCCCACTCGCCTTCCCTAGCTTCCTCCCTCTCTCGCTTGTCCCTCCTCTCTTCCCTTCTTCTGCCTCTCTCCCTTCTTATAAAAACAGATGGAATTCACATACCATAAAATTCACCCTTCCAAAATATACATTTCAGTGGTTCTTAGTATATTCACAGGGTTGTGCAACCTTCACCACTATTTAACTGCAGAACACTTCATCTCCCCAAAAGAAACCCCGGGAACCAGTAGCAATCGCTGCCCCCTGCTCCTCCCCACAGCCCATGGCAACCACTAATCAATTTTCTGTCTCTCTGGCCCTGACAGCTTGGGACAGTTCATGTGAACAGAATCAGATAGGTGTCTGGTTTCTTTCCCTCAGCATAATGGGGACACATTTCCTACATGTTTGAGTTTATATCAGCACTGTGCTCTTTTTTTACAGCCAAATGATATTCCACGACATGGATATACCACCTTTTTTGGGGGGGGGGGATCCATTCATTAGCTAATAGATATTTGGATCCATTCCAGTTCTTATTATGAATAATGTTGCTACAAAGACTGCCACCAAGTTTTTGCATGAACATAAGTATTTTATTCCCATAGGTGTAGACTTAGAAGTGGAATAGTTGGATGTCTCTTCCTTCCTCCCATAATCAGCCCAGAGCTGGCAAAGCTAGGGCCTTGCAATGTAGGTGCTGCTATGGGCATTAATCAGCTGGAAAGCTCCCCAGCGCTCTGGCTGCTAAGAAAACAGCCAGAAGTTGCTGCAGGGTCTCTTGGACAGGTGACACCAGTGTCCAGTGAGGATAATGGCAGCCTCTGGTCTACCTTGGCAGACTCTCAGCCCACACAGATGGCCAGGTGAGTTTCAGCATCCCCAGCAGGGCTGAGGGTTGCCAAACTCGTAGCTAGATGTGAACCACGGTTTTCTGCCTCTACCTGAAGGCACCTGTTGCTGTCCTTGTCACCCACACAGCCTGGGACTACAGCAGGGTGCAGACCTCACAGTCTGGGAGCAGAAATGGGACCATGTCCCACCTGCATGCAGCCTGAGAGCTCACGCTTTCCTGTCTGGCTTCTGTCTCCCTGGGTCAGCTGCCCCAACCCAGGGACCACAGTGCCCACACAGCGCCCACCTGACTCCCCATAAGGTCACAAAGAGGGATGAACACCTTGGGTTTCTACACAAACTCAGAGGCAAGGTGAGACTTAGAGGGTAAATTCCAGGCACTGTCCCTACCACTATCAAGCCAGGCAGCACCGCCTGTCTGCAGGGAATGAGGCTTCTCCAGGTATCCCTTCATCTCCAGAAGGGCAGGCACTAGGAAAGGTGGAAAGCTGGTACCCAGAGGGCTACAACAAATCCGAACTCTACCCTGTGAGTGTCATTCCTCAAAATAGGGTGGAAAATTACATGCAGACATGGCCTTCCTTGAACAGAGGCCTCGCCGGCTGGTGTCAGACTTCCCAGTCCCCACAAACACCAGACGGTGGGTGGGCCACGCCTGCTTGGAGCTAGGCCAGTCGGGACACAGTCACAGGGAAAGAGCCAAGGGCGGATTCTCAAGACAAACCCTCTTCAGCGCCCCTCCTCACTGCCTGCCCAGGGGGAGGGGAGAGAGAGATGGGTTGAAGCTGGAGGGAGGCCGGAACATGCTCACACATCCCAGGTGGGCCAGGTTGGGCCTCCAGCGTGGGGCCACAGGCCCCAGAGATCACGGCAGCTCATGGCTTTCTAGACCCAGGACAGCAGCTAACTTGGGGGCAGGTGTATGAAGGGAGCCCCTCTCCAAAGGACGGACAAAACCAGCCTTGTTTGCCAGCAATCATCCTTGGATCTCAGGACTTTTGTCCCAGCTTTCCCTAGATGGGAATGTTGATCTCCTCTGTATGCATGGGAACTTGTTACACCTCCTGAAGATTTGGCTCAGATATGTACTCATTCATTCTCAAATGTTTAATGGGAACATATGTGCTATACCTGGAAACAGTTCTACAGCTAATCGTCATCATCGTCGTCATAACAATAATACCAGTAACATCTACTACTAGCTACAGAATGTCCACTATATGCCAGGTTCTCTCTATGCACTTTACACTGGTTACTGATATCCCTGCCTTCAAAAGATAAGAACTTTGTGTATTTTTAAGGTGAGTACACCGGTGTTCAGGTCACTAAAGTCTCCCAACTGGGAAATGGTAGAGCAGGGTTTCAAGCTTCATGTGTCTAGGCCTAAACTTGGCCCAAGTCACATGGCCGCCCAGGCTGCTTTCTCCCTCTACTCCCCTGTGGCTTGCCCTAAACCCCGCCACAGCATTGGTAACCTTTCTCCCTCCTTCTGGGTTGAGCATGTGTCTGCTCCCTGAGACCCAGCAAGACAGAAAGGGCCCATGGCTATGAGCAACACTCTTGCCAGAGAGGGTCCCACTCAGTCTTGAGAGCCCGTTCAGGCCCCACTCCCTCCCTGCAGATACCCCAGGCATCACACCTCTCAAATGGAGGAGTTTGGTTTCTCCATGGGACCAGGCTCTTGGGGACAGAGAAGCTGCAGCTTCTTAGATTCCCCCTTCCCTGTCCCCCACCTCCTCTGGTGCCTGCTCAGGGCTTCAGAGAGGGCAGCAGCGTCATTCTCCTCCTCACCTACTGCTGCGCTCTGGGAGAAGACGCTCCGATACAGCCACAGGACTCAGCCTGCATACAGTGGCTGGCTGCACACCCACCTGGAAGGCCCAGTCAGCCCCAGACCTTGCTCCAGGGAAATCAGGGGGTCTTCTCTTTCCTGGACCCCCATATATCAACACCATCTCTGCTACACCTGATCATCAGGTCCCTGGGCCTCTCCCTGGACTTCTCACTAGCCTCTCTGCTGAAGACCCCCTTCCACTGCAACTTGTGTTTTCAGTCTGACGTGGCAGGCATCTGCCTAACCTCTGTGACCCATTCCCTGATGCCAGGGAGAGGCAGGGGCACTCCATCTGCTACAGGACCACCAGCCTTTACACCTTGGAGCCACATGGCCCACCCACTAACCCGCAAGACCCTGCCACATCAGACTGAAAACACAGGCTGCAGTGGAAAGGGGTCTCCGGCAGAGAGGCTAGTGATAAGAAGTCCAGGGAGAGATTGTTTCACTCATAGCAGGAGTGAACCATGGACCAGGCGAGAAAATAACAAAAATAATGAACAACCATATACCAGAGACATTTTGCGGGGGTGGAGTGGAAAATGGGATCAAAAACGGGGGGGTTGTTTTTTATGCATTGGACTAATGTTGCTGTTACACGGGTGATTGGGGATAGGAAACCCGCGGGGATTACAATCGAGATGGAAAAGAAAATGTACAAAATGATGTAAAAATAAACTTTTGTAAAAAAAAGAAAAGTCCAGGGAGAGGCCCAGGGAACTGATGGGTCAGGCATGGCAGGGTGGCACTGGTATATGGGGGCCTAGGAAGGAGAAGACCCCCTGATTGCCCTGGAGCAAGGTCCAGAGGTGACTGGGGCTCCCAGGTGGGTGTGCGGCCACTCTCTGCAGGCTGAGGTCCTGCGTCTGTATCGGAGCGTCTTCTCCCAGAGCGCAGCAGTAGGTAAGGAGGAAGGAACGCATCTGAGTGAAGCTGCTGCTCTCTCTGAAGGACTGTTCTGCTACTCCTCCCCACAACCATGTCACTCCACCCTATTCTCGTCGCACCTGACAAGATTCTGCAAAGCCCCAATAGTCCAGCTTCAACACTGCCTCCCCGTGAACCTGTGGGCTGCATCAGCTGCCATCTCCCAAACCTCCCCTCAGTAATCTGTAACCAGATGCCTCCCACTGGGAGCTCCTGGAGGGCAGGAGCAGGGTCTCTGCCATCACATCTCGGATCAGCATTCCAGAACCATCTGTGGGATGTACATGAGTTCATGGAGTCCAGAGGCACCCAGGATACCTCAGGAAAGTCAAGACCCCCCCTCCTTCTCCAAGAGTCCCACATCTACCCCCCAAACACAGGCTTGACTTCATTATCTTCAAAATGTTCCCAAGATCAGAGGCAGTAAGACCTGGCCACAAACATAAAATAAATTATCCCCCCCACACCAGTGATAAATGGTTCTATTAGCAAACCAGATTGTTAAACTCTGATATAACAGAACGCAGGAAACTGGGGCCCATCCATTCTCCCTCTGGCGCGTACTGAGTTGTAAATAGGTTATTTTGTGTGTAAATAACACATTAAAACACAGCATTAGCTGTGTCTTTTGATAGAGAGGAAATTGTTACAAATAAATAATTCCGGACAGGAATGTAAAATAAGCCGGATTTAATAGTGCATGCCTGGCGCAGCCGTGTTAAACATGACTAAAATGATAAACCCCAGAATATACTAATAGTAAACTATGCACTGACATCAAAGTAATGAGGCTGTATTTCCACCAAGCTTTCGAAATGCTAAAATTAATTTTGACAGAACCAAACGTCAGAAAAATGTTTCTAACATAAACACCGTCAATTTGGGAAGCTGGGGTTTGGGGTTTGGAGAGGGACCGGACTGGCAGTAGCTGTTTCCTACCCCAAGGCCCACTCCCAGAGACCCAGAGGGGTGACATGGTGACTGTGCTTTGTGGTGCTGGACCTCAGTTTACACATCTGTAAAATGAGCAGATTTCAGCTAAGTGATCTTGAAAACTACTTTCCGTTTTATAGATGGGAGTGACTTGGAGCTCCCAGGCCATGCAAGTTCCTAGGGGTGAACAGGAGCAAGAGTGCCAGCACGGCTTGGGGCTTCGATTCCCCATGTGCTGAGCCCTCATGTGCCAGTCAGAGGGCACAGCAATGCCGGTGCCAGTTTCTACATCTAAGGGGAAGCAGCTGGGCCGGAGGAGCAGCTGTGGGAGTATCTGAAAGTGCAGAAAATACAGACTCTGGGCTGGCTCTTAAATGCTGATGGGGGATGAGAGGTGCTGCTGTGTTGGGACAGGTGAGGTATCGGGTCTGATTTTGGGGGGCAGCTGTTATGAAGTGTGTTCCTGAGACCTCAGTGTAGTATAAGACCCTGCTACCCAGGAGGGAAGTTCAGCTGTATGTTGCTAATATTTACTCTACCTCTACTCAGGCACTCTGTGAGCTACCCTACAAACACTGTCCCGTTTCACCTCACCAGAGCCAGAGTGGTTATCATCACTAGCTCCTTTTACAGGCTTCAGAGAAATGACTGACTTGCCCCAGAACACACAGCCAACAGAGGAGACCTGGCAGAGAGTTCAGATACCCCAGCCACCCAGCCCACCCAGGTCCTTCTCACTGGGCTCCACGGTGACAAGAAGACACTTCCAAACTTCCCCCTTTCCCACCCCAGGCATCCCAATCTTTAGGTCTAGGCATCTGAGGGTCTATGCCAAGGCATCATCCAAGGTCATTCAGAACCCTTCCCCCCAACAAAAACAACACTGAGGTGGTCATCCTGCACCCCACTTGCTGGATGTTCAAGGCTGAGAGGAAGACTGTTTGAGGGAAGATCAAACTCTACTCTCCAGAAAATGTCTGACAAGAATTGGCTATTCCACATGGACCACTCTAACAAGCTTAGAGGCAACATCAACAGCAATCCTGAAAATGACTTAAATAAGAATAATTGCCCACTTAGTCACACCCAAGTGCATCCTCTGGCCCAAGGCAAAGGTATGTGGCCGTGGCCAAGCAGCTCAGGCAAGTAGGTGAAGCGGCCCATGAAGCATGTTCTCAGCTACTCAAGGGCCTTGGGAAGGAAACTTGGGACCAAGGAGCAGGCTGCCCCTCATCCCAAGGGTCCTCAGAGCCAACAGAAGCAGCTGGACAGTCCACGGAGCACATACCTGGCATGGTCACATCACTCGACCCTCACCCAGAAATCATTTATTAAGAGTCTGCTTTGTTGGGAGGCAGTAGTAAACCAACAAAGCCCTATCCGCTTGGGCATCCTATGCAGTGGAGGATAGAAAAGAGAGAGGACAAATATACCAGAGGCATTTATCGGCGACAGGGTGTCTGACCAATTCCCAGCAACAGTAGGTCCAGGGGACTTGGGGAGTTTCCTGCTCTGAGCATCTCACTGGAGTCGTTTACATGTTCTGCCATGTGTACAGTTTTTAAGATAGATGCCGCTAAGCAAAACTGTGACTTGAGAAAGCTGTGGGAAGTAACCAAGACTGGTGAACAAGATGAACGGACAGCTGTTGCAAGATGAGGCTGTGGAGGAGACTCCTGGGGGGAGAGAACCCTATGCTGAGTTGTGCAGTGCTCAACCCTGCTCAGTGTACAGCCAACCCCCCACCCCCACCCCGGTAGTAAACACTGGCGCTGGTGGGCTCATCATCTCCAAGGGATTCAGTGCCTGCCTTGGACCAAATGCATCCAGTGACCTGGAAGGCTCATGAGATGTGCCCACATCCATGTCCAGGCCTGGCTGGGAAAGATTCTGTCTGGGCAGGTCTCGGGCAACCTGAAGTCTGCATTTAATTCAGTTATCTCATGAGGTTCTAAGGTTCGACCAACATCTCAAACCTCTGGTCTGGTTTCCGTCTTCTGCAGGTGCAGAACATTGAGTTAATGCAGCCAGGGTCTCCTCTAGGCCTGCTTATGCAGATCAGCACATGGTTGCAAAGCAGGACAGGCACCTAACCTAGGTGTGATTTTCAGCCCACCCTTACCACAATTCTCAAATAAGGCACTGGAAATCTGGGGTTCCTGTCACCTATCTAGCCTCAACAGGTTAGCTGGCAAGGATTACCAATGAAGAGGGATCTTGTGAGATCAGGTAGAGTCTGCAAACCCAGAAAAAAAAAAAAAAACTGGTAACAGTTCACAAAGCAAATACTTACCTAGACCCTCAAAAAGAGCTAACTCTTTACCTGACACAGTATGTGCATGAAATCAAATAATTCTCACAACACTATGAAGTGGATACTGCTAGGATGTCCATTATGCACAGGAGGAAACTGAGCCACAGACCTATCCAGGATCAGCAAAGCTGGGCCTGCACAGGGTGACCTAGCTCAGAGTTCAGACTTACTACTTCTCTGTACAGCTTATGAGAGAGAGGTACAAAGTACCAGGCAGGTGCAGACATTCTACATCTTTCCTGTCACTTTTGCAACAATCTATGGAAAGATGCACTCACTTCACGTAGCTGGACCACAGAGGGTCCACACACAAGAGAGCATCAAAAGCACCCCCAGCTTGCTGAGGCCTACTCCCAGAGGCTCTGCTTCAAATCTGGAGTGGGGCCCAAGAATCAGCATTGCTAATAATTCCTGGGGGTGCTGCTGCTGTTGGAGAGGGACCACACTGGAAGGACCCTGGCCAGCAGCGTGGGCGCCCAGGGTTAGGATCTGGGTGTTGTCCAGTAGGCATGTCACCAGATTTCCAAAGCCCGTCTGTCTGCCAGACTCCAGGAACCAACGAAGCTCATCGCCAACGCCCAGCTCCAAGTCTTACGGCTCCAGCTTTTCTGAACATCCAGCATAGAGGCTTGGAGTGGCAGGTCCTATGGCCTCAGCAAAGGCACACACAGAGATTCAGAAACATTTCTGGAAAGAAAACCCACTGTTGAGGAGGAAAATACGACAGCATTTGGGCAGTTTCAGTATAAAGAATGAGAAACATCTGAATCGAATTACCTTTAAAATTACGCCATTTTAAAAATTAAAGGGAAAAAAAACTCTGGGCCAAAATGTGCTTTGAAAGATTTATGGCCTCCAAAGTGTTAGTACAACGGTTAAAGAGGCTGGGAAAAGGCCCACCGGGCATGCAGCTTCAGTGTCTGCTCTCAAGAGCAGCTCCCCGCAGGTGATCCAAGGAATCTTTCCCTAGTCTGAACCCTAGGCTGTGGCCCCTTGGCTTTGCAAAGGTTTTTTGGATGCACGTTTTGGCTCCAGGAGTTAGCCAGTTGGCGAGGAAACACCAAGCCCAGCCTCATGCAGGCCCAGCCCCAGGGGTGCCTGAGAGAGTTCAAGCATCAGAGACCTCTGTTAGGTCCCTCTGGAAATAAATCCTGCTCCCAGGCTCGGACAACTGGCTCTCTGGTGGAGAACAGGTGCTGTCTGTCCACCGGCCAGATGAGGAGAGCAAAGTACTGTACCAGATAAGGAGACTTTCGAAGGCTGGTGCACAAGCTGAGCACTTAGGCAGTATCTGTGGAGCTGGGACTTCAATGCCCCAATATCCCACACTCTAAAGCCACAGTCCTAATGCAAATACCTAAAAGAAATCACTAGAGAGATAGGAGCCCTAGTGCCAGACCCCACTTTCCACTGAGCTGCTGCTGCCCTTGAACAAGCCCTTCCCACCCCATCTCAGTCTCATCTACACAATGGAGAGGCGCTCATTGCTCAAGAATGACAATGTCTGCCACCCCAGCCCAACCAACGCCCAGGAGTCCAGCCTGGGATTTCCAAGCTTTGCCACTGGGGACTCCCACTTTTCTTATGCCCCATTAACTCACTGTCTTCCTACTGGGGCTTTGAGAGGGTTAGCTGTCAAGTAGCCTTACTGCTGGTAGACATTTAATAGGCTCTGGTGGGGGTGAGGAGGGGGGGAAGGGGTAGGGAAGGACCAGCCTGATTTGTAGCATTTCCCAATTTTTGTGATGTAAATTCTCCCACCATGGCCAATTCTTAAAGCAATCTATAGGCACAGGCAGCAGAGTTGGAAGGAGATTTGTACCAGTTCTCATAGGTCAGCATAGGCTGACTCCAGCACATCCTTGTCTCTCAAAGGCAGCGAATGATATCCTCATAGAGGGTTCTAGAAGGCCAAGGACCAAAGGGATGCACTGTACATTCCCTCTCTCTGTCCCAACATGTGCACAATCACTTCCATATTGTACAAGGTTGCAACAGGTGAGAAAGATCTGTATTTGCTTTTTTTTAATACTTCATATTAGAACATAAGTTCATCTCATTAAGACTTATAAAGTCTTAACATTTCCAATGGCTACATAAAGTTCCATTCATCTATGGGTGTTCCACAGTTTGATGAATGATTCTTACCACCCAAATCACAAAGTTCCAGAGGTGCACCTGAAGCACCTGGAACTGAAGGCAAATGTGCTGGGGGAAGGGGGTAGGTTGAATGAGGGAAGGAAGGCTGGCCTGGAATATAGGCCTCGGACACCCTGCCATCCAGATGTGGGCTGTCACAGTCCTGCCAGTTGGTAGGATTTGGCCCTTTTGTCAGCACTGACCACCGTCACCATAGTGCCCCTGACATCATCAGACAGGACTCACCCCTCCCCTGACTGACAGGCAAAAAGCCAAGAGACACTAAGTGTGTGTCGGTGTGTTATAGGGCACCCCGATGAGAACTGGGTGCCTGTCTGTGGGTCCTCACCTACGTGCTTAAAATTCAGTTGTACTGCAGGCACACACAAAAGAGTCAATAGTGGGTGTATTTACAAAGGAGAAAGGAAAAGATACAACCCAGGAAGAGAGAAAGAGAGAGAGATAGATGTTAACTAGAGCATCCTACCAGCTCTGCTGACTTGGAACCCCAATAACACACTGAAAGCTCATTAGGAGCCAAATGACCAGTGACCAGCCACGTGGTCCAGAAAGAATGAGATGTTGGCCAAGCTCCTCTTACAACACTCAGGTTCACAGGAGACCCTCTGGGAGGTACCAGCTCAAGCTAGGCCCAGCCCTGAGCGTAGAGACATAGAGCTGAATGTCCCCAGCCCTGAGAGGGTCTTCCATACTGGTGACCCACACAGGCTACTTTCTGTTGTCTGGCACCTCCTCCCGCATATTCATTTCACCTGTCAACAGTATACACCCCTGCAGCCAGAAAGGTCCACCACAGAGCCTTCTGGAACTCGGTTTGCAACGAAATGAGAAGTCTCACTCATCACACTTCTGTCACCAGGAGTAAGATGTAAGAAGGACCCAGTGTCACCAGATCATAAAGGCTGAAGAACATCTGTCAAACACCCTCAGATACAGATTAGACACAGGCGCATAGAAGGGAATGGCTTGCCACACAGGATCAAGGATGTTGCTGGAACTAGAACCCAAATCAGTGTTCTCTGAGCTGTCCCACTGGGCCTCTCTTATGGGAGAAATTGTCCTCAGCAAGCCTCTCAGAAAGGGGTGCAGGGAACAGGACAGCTGAGGGGAGTGTCCAGCACACCTGTGCCTGACTTGGGCCTGCTCCCAAGGCAACCAGCTGCTTTTCTGGGGACACTGGGTGACAGGTTAAATCTAGAACATCATACACCAAGTTCCCCTGGGGTGGGGCAATGAGGGGGCAGAGAGTGTGTAGGGGTAGGCAGGGATGGCACCCTAAGGTAGAGCAGATTGAAGTGGGACCCCACACTGCAGACACACTGCCCCCCAGACTAGGAATCCCTCAGGCATCGTTGTTACAACAGCATCAACGGTGACAACCAGCTCCGACACTAGGAGGGCTTCCTCCCTGGTTCCATCCTAATTACTGTCTAATTACCGCCTACATCAGTTCCCTGCTATAGTGACACCGTAGTAAATCCTGCCGTGTGGCAGTTCACGACCCACTCACAGCTTCTCTCATCTCCCAGCTCCCGGATACCACCCTTCGTGGGGCTCCACCCAGGGAATGGCTCCTCTCATACCGAGTCAGCACTCTTCCCCCATCCTCACAGCCGCGACTAATCACAGGGCTTCCAAAGGGACATCTCCCCTGGGGGGGTGGGGGGAGGATGGACATCATCTTGCATCAGAGGTCAAATCTGTGGGACCCCAGAGCCAAATGACCAGTGACCAGCCACGCGGTCCAAAAAGAACGAGATGTTGGCCAAGCTCCTCTTACAACACTCAGGTTCACAGGAGACCCTCTGGGAGGTACCAGAGGATAGGAGCATGAAGTCTCCTCTCCCACCTTCAGTCACCCTTCCTGATAGTGACTTCCAATTGAGAATTGGGGGCAGGGACAATAAAAAGAAATACAGTGGGCCCTCCCTGGTGGTGCAGCAGGTTAAAGCACAGCACTGAGAAGCAAAAGCCACTTCTGCATGAGTTCGATTCCCGCCTGCCCGGTAACCCACATGGCGTGGCAGACCTCTCCTGACCCGCCCGCTGCTCCCCTCAGCAGTGTACTTCGTTGATCTGCCTGTTCAGCTCTCCACTCTGTCTCTAGTGAATCCTCTCACCCACCACACCTCTGGCCTGTACCCCCATTCTATAAGCATAAATAAATAAATCTTAAAAAAAAAAAAAAAAAAGAAATATAGTTAACAGCCACCTAGCAGCCTTCAGTTCCCTCCCACACTGAAGTGTCTTTCCTATTCCCTGGGCTCTGGCTCTCCAGCTACACCCGGCGTGAGTGGTAGCCCAGCAGTCCTCGTCTGAGCTCTGGTTAGACATGCCAGGCAGGATCTGCACGCTAACGGTCGCCCCGCGCTGTGTGTGAGCATCAAAGTGTGAGCGGCGCAGCCCACATTCACACACCCACCCCGTGAAGGCGGATCCTCCCCGCTGCTCTCTGAGCTGTGCTTGAGCGGTGAGTAACAGGGCATGACTAAATGAGCTTGAATCAAAAGGGAAAGAAAGGAAATCTCAGCCTCTCCAGCGCTCAGAGACAGAAATAGTTATGTGGCCTCCAGATGGACTGCGCAGGCACCAGGGGAGGTCTCGCCTTCCCGCCAAACTTTCCCGACGGGATCCTGGCACGGACCTGTGGAAACCAGAGTATTTCTCTTTGGGGCAGCAAAATGAGAGGCTGTGGCTCGTGTAGTCCTTCTGTTATAATTAAGTTGGCCAGAAATTCACCTAAGGATACTAAATTCCGTACCTGACCCTCTAATTACAGCCAAGAGGGATCAGAAGACAATTACTTTCCAGAACAGTCCGTGGTGGGAGAAGGGCGTAAGACGGCGTCCCGGCACAGGGCGAATGTGCCAACCGAGCGCACCCCAGGGCCGCCCAGCAACGTCTGCGCCTCCCTTCCCGTGTCCTTCTCCTCCTTCTCCCCCCAACTCAGGCTCCTGCCACAGACTGAGACAGCCCAGGCCCCCAGATTTGGGGGGGTGCCAGACCTCCTAGAAAACTGCAGGCCTGTCCGTCACAGTGCCAGAGATCCTCCGGGCAGAGGCGCCCTCCTCTTCGCCCTCCATAAACCCAGCATGCCTGCCTGATGACATCGGCCACCACTCTAATTAAAACCTAACGGGCTAATGAAAAACACCCCCGCTGCCCGCCAAGTGTGCAAAACAGAAAGTACCTCCTTGGGCAGCTACAGCTGCGGCTGCTGCTGCTGTGGCCACCGCCAGGGCTGAAGACTTCCTGCCCGGGTCGGGGAAAGCCGTGCCCTCCAGGAGTCCGCTCTTGGCGTCTTTCTTCTCCGTGACAGAGGCTGAAGCAGACGTCTCCATCTCAGTCGCTCATAGTCCTGGGTGGCAGCCCTAGAGGAGAAGACAAAGACGTTCGCCAACACTGCCCCCAGACCCAGCCGGGAGACGCCGACCCAGATTCACGGCCGCAGTGCTTCTAAGGCAACCAACTTAATTCTCTTATAATTGGGAAGGAGGGTTTAATTAATTTTGAGAATTATTAGTTCTGAGATTCATCTGGTCTTTTGAACGACCTCGCGGACAACAGTGGAGAGTTTTCATGGTCTTTTACCCTGGATTTGAAAAAGTTAAGCAACAGGTTCCCACTGTGAGTGGTGAGGAGCAAGAGCCACCTAGAGAGAAGCCAGAAGCGATGGATTCAATCTCCAAGTCACAGGACAATAAATGCAAAGCTAATGACGTCTTCCAGGGTCTCAAAGAAAAGTTCTTATTTCCTTGTTTCTTCCCTGCTATCAGGACACTTTTTTTTTTAATTTATTTGTACCTTCATTCATGTAGCCAATTTGTCATCATTTAATCCCTTGCATACACTCAGTCAACATATCTTTCTTTTTTTTTTTTTTAAAGATTTTGTTTATTCATACAGAAATGGGGCACAGGCCAGAGGTGCAGGGGCGGCGAGAGAATTCACCAGAGACAGAGTGGGGAGCAGGACAGGCAGATTGACAAAGTACACTGCTGAGGGGAGCAGCGGGCGAGACAGAAGAGGTCTGCTGCGCCATGTGGGTCACCTCGGGGGCTGGGTTCGAACTCACACTGAAGCGGCCATGGCTTGGCTTAGCTTTGCAGTGCAGCGCTCCAACCCGCTGCACCACCAGGGAGGGCCCCGACATAGCTTTCAGTCCAAGTTATGCATCGGGCGTTGTGTCTGATGCTGAAGATACAATACATGGTGTTTCCATTCTATATGGGGGACAGGTAATAAAAAGGAGAGGGGAATAGGTGTGTATTTAGTCTCCATTGCTGAGAGGTGGCATGGAGAAAGAAAGCAGAGTGGCTATACTGAGCAGGGAGGGTCCGAGGTGGGAAAGAGATGCCCGTGAAGGTCCCCAGCTGGCAGAAAGCAGAGGGCAGCCAGCGGGAGGAGGTGGAGCCCAGGAGCCCAGGCGGGGACTGGAGAAATCTGCCTTATTTGAGGAGCAACGAGGGGCGTACAGGCCCTGCAGGCTTTTGAGCAGTGTTGAAGGGCATGACAGTATAAAGGGGTTACTCCGCTCTTGTGTGGAGAGCAGATTAGGGGTGAAAAGACATAAGTGCCATGTCCCTGAGAGATGCAGTGGTGGGTCTGGTTAAGGCAGCAGTGAAACAGAAATAAATAAAATCTTAAAAAAAAAAAAAGAAAGCTTCAGAGCAACAGGCACTGAAGGCAGAGCAACAGCCCTTGCTATGCTCTGATGCGGGTGTGAAGGAAAGAGGAGTCGACGTGGCTCAGGGGAGAAGTGGGTATACAGGACCCAGGGAAGGCTCATCTCCAAGTGGGTGTTGGGTGACAAGCATTTTATTCCTATGTGTCATGACTTGCAGAGAGTGTAACTGAGTATTTGTAGCAAATGCAACAGGATAATCATTTGAAAACCAATTTTTTAAAGGAAGAGGTCAAAGTGTAAAGATGGCTCCTATCATTTTTGGCTGCACACCTGGATGAACAGTGGTACCATTGGCCAAAATAAAATACAGTAGCAGAGATGCAGTTTCATGGGTAGGAATCAGGGGCTTAGTTTGGAGCATGTTAAGTGTGAAAGGCCAACTAAGACACGCAGGGGAGGGGGGCTGCTGGAAATGTAAGTTGGAGCCCAGCAGAGCATAAAAGACTGAACAATGGCTATGTGGCACTAATGGCCAAGTTCTCCTAGACAGAAAGTGAAGGTGAAGAGGGAATGTTCCAGAATGGAGACAAGGGACACTCCAACAGATGGCCATTCCAGTCAAAGAGAGTGAGCAGGAATGGGGCCCTGGATGCCAACCCAAGAAAGAAATGCTTTGAAGACGAGGAGCCATCAGCTTCAGGTCAAACCACAGAAATTGAGAAGAGAAGGCCTGAGAGCTGGGCATGGCAGCGACCCGGGGTGGGGCCGGGGAGCAAATGGAAGAAGGTACAGGCTCGGACCAAGTCATCAGGAACTTTTGCTGTAGAAAAAAAAGTAAAAAGTGGGGCAATAACTGGAGTCAAGGAAGTCTGTGGTTACAGCTACAGAAGGGAGAAAGGGCGTGTTTGCATGCCCGTGGGAAGGGAATGTTCTGGTAGACAACTCAGGGATTGCAGTGTGGCAGAAACTAAAGGCGGTGGTCAGCTCCATCCCCAGGGACCTCCAAGCTTAAACTACTTCTGTAGCAGCACAATTCTCATTTTTTAAGATTCACACAGAACCCGCATGCCTTTCTAAGTAGAAACTGGGGGTACACAGCCACCATGGGTTCCACTCATGAAAGACAGTCCCAGGCCCCACTAACTTCCCAAGTTCTGAACATCTTGGTTTTGCCTGCACACCCAAGTCATCTCATTTCTATGATCTCTCAAAGTTCCTGCCCAGAAAACCCAAGGCAGAGGAGGAGAAAATATCTCCCTGAGGACTTGGTGACTTATGGGGTTTCCTTTGGCCTTGATATTCTGGGATCACCGGCTGAGCCTCTAATCCTAATTGTATAATCTGTTCTTTCAGATATCTACCCAAATGGCCTTCCCCAAGTGCCCTGGTCCATGCCTGCTCCCCTCTCCTGCCCCACAGTCTGGCCACAAAACCATCTAAGCTGCATCCTTGGGTCATGCTCTCCTGCCCATTCTCCCCTGATGTCTGATCAACTGCAATTCCCATGATTAATCCCCTAAGGACCTTGCCTGTGGAAGCCTCTCTGGCTACTGCTGAGGAATGTTGTACCAATTTTCTTCCCTTCTGGGTGCTGAAACCTTCCTGACCACTTCTGGTCCTTCTCCAAGTCATCCTCTGCCAGAGAGTCAAGCACCTTCCCCCCAAACTCAATCTCATTCATCTCTCCCAAAACCAAGTCCTTTTGAGCCCTTTTGGCTTCACCTTAAGTCTACTTGTGCCTACCTGCACCTTCCCTTCCCACCTCCCCTGCCTACCCAGCTCTACAGCCCTTGATCTTCCCTCCCGCCATGACCCTCAGAGTCTTTGTTCAACCCCAGATTGCTGTGCCAGCCACCAGAAGGAGCATGCTGGAGAAACCCTTACTAGTCTACCCACTGCCAGACTAATTCAGTGCAAGTTTGGTTGGGAATAAGGAGTGAATATACAACTGAATATACAACTGTGCTCTCTTCCCCCATCATAAACTTCCTGTGTGTGATGGGCTCCTACTTCAAGATGCCATGCAGACGCCACCTCCTCCAGGAAGGCCCCCCTCCATCACTTCTCAAAGATCGCTGTCACATCTGCTCCCAGACCCCTGCAGCAACCTGACATCCCAAACTTTATTCCTCATCACCTCCAAGTGAGGAGCTGCTGCCCACTCAGGTGGGCACAAAGTAACTGCTCAGGAATGCTGGCCAAAAAAAGTAGACCTTCGTGGTAGGAAATCAAAGCTTTTTGACATGCAATTGATTTTTTTTTTAAGTTTTATTTATTTATTCATACAGAACTGGGGTACAAGCCAGAGGTGCAGGGGTGGTGAGAGGATTCACCAGAGACAGAGTGGGGAGCAGAACAGGCATACAAACGAAGTACACTGCTGAGGGGAGCAGTGGGCGGGTCAAGAGAGGTCTGCCACGCCATGTGGGTCAGCTCCAGGGCCAGGAATCGAATGCGCACTGAGGCGGCTGCCGCTAGCTTGCAATGCTGCATCCTAACCCATTGCACCACGAGGGAGGGCCCATGTAATTGATTTTATGTACAGTCTGGATTTTTCCTCTCAAGGCACTCTAGTGAAGAAATGAAACACACCTTGCTTGGAAGTGAGGACAAATCAAAATAGCAGCTCAAACAACAAACCTTTAACAAAGGTTTATCAGTCACCAAGCACTTTACACTAGAGGTCTCATTTAATCCAAACAATATTTAACACAGAAAGAACTCAAAATTCAGAGAGGTTGAGCAACGTGCCCAAAGACACAGACTTTAGAAGAGGCTGTGCCAAGCCTTGAACCCAGGCTGCTGCCCACAAAGCTGCACTCGGAAGCAGTGAACTGTTCATCAGTGCAAAGAGACCTGCCCCAGAACTTGCTGGTAGGCATTGAAGTCACTTATTGTTGAGCTCTTCAGGTGTACCAGGAATCCAGGAGGACCCAGAAGCAGGATTTGGCATGTCCCCTGCCATGGTGCCATATCCCAGGTGGCAGGACTGGTAGATAGGAGCCACCAGCCAGGCTGAGCAGAAGCAGCGGGATCTGCTTGCAAGCACCACGGCCGTGCAGGTGGCACCTGTCTGCTGAGCAAGCGGGGGAGGAGCGTGTACTGTTGTACACTCAGTCACCAAGTCTTTATTCCCTAATTCTTTATTGGCAATCAGCCTCAGGTCTCACACTGAGTTAGGTTGCGAGTTGGAAGACCAGCAAAGATTCCTCCAGCACACTCCCACATGAATCAGGCATCCTTCCCCTTGGTTTGGACACTTCCCACACCATGGGGCCCTCACACAGCCTGATCATAACCTGTTAAACACTCCCTGGCTCCTGCTCCTGCACCACGGCAGAGCCTCGAACCCTGAGTTCCCCGGGCACCGATGAGCAGGTGCCCAACTCCCTTGCCAGTGGGGTAATATGGGCACAGGGAGCCAGGCTGTTATTTGAAGGGCCCAGGGCTCAGTGGCGTAGAAACCAGTAGAGGACTCAAGGTGTCAACAATGTCAGCACACGTACCAAACACTAACATCGGTCTCAGAGAGGGAGAAGGAAGCTCCCTGGAGGCAACCCCAACTACAGATGGGGAAACAGGAGCCCTCAGAATTTAGTGTCACGAGGTAAGAAAGGGGTTCAAGAAGGAGCTGTAAAAACTGGGACATGGGGTTGGAAAAAAGAGGAGGAAAAGGTTTTTCTTGGGGAGCAGTTGTTACAACTCCCTCACCTTAATGTCCCCACACTGTTGCACTGTCACAATGGATGCCATTCCCCCATTCTGACAGAGGAGGAGGTGAGCCGCCAAGGTCACTTTCCATGGAGTGAAAGGATCGGCTCTAGAGCCAAGTCCTCTAGCTGTAGTGCTACCTTGGAGTCCCAGGCGACAGCCACCAGAGGACCAGGTGGACAGAATGAGAAGGGACATTGAATAAGATCCCCATTGTCCACTGTGGTCCAGAGACAGATCCCCATGGAGGCACCAAGGGTTTCATGAACACCTGTGCAGAGCAGACCCAGAGAGGGGTGCCAGGGCAGTGCCCACTGTGGCACAAAGCAGCCACTGCCAGCCCATCGGCGCCCTCCAGGAGAAGAAGGCAGCAGACACAGCAGAAAGCTGCATAAATCTGAGGAATTAGAGGGATTAGCACAATTTCTGGGTAAACACCAGGAGCCCAGGGTCCCAGGTAGTCACTTTCACTCCCTAAAACTCCTCAAGGCAGCTTCTCAGCCTCATCGGAGCCCCCAGAGGTGAGCTAGGGGGCACAGGGAGGGACCAGGCTCTGGATTCTGTCTTAGAATTCAGTCTAAGGTCACATCACTTAACAGGGGAAGGAACACCAGCACCCCAACTTCACCTAGGAAGCTCTAGTACATCCAAACCATGCACCAGAAGGCACCCCACACCTGGGTTTTGCTAGGGGAAGGAGGAACACCCTTGCCATTAGGAGATTGCACTCAGATCCCCTGCCCCCCAGGACTCCAGCACCCTCTGGGAGCACTGGCAGTTCTAAGAAGCTCTGGAATCATGCCCAGGTCTTTCCTGGCAAAAAGATTCCAGAGCTCTGGATGGGAGGTGGGGGAAAAAATAGGCACATTTTTAAAAAGAGTTCCATGGGAGCTTCCCTACGACCCAGAAATCCCACTCCCAGGTATCTACCCAAAAGACACAAAAACAATGATTCAAACAGATACCTGCACCCCCATATTTACTGCTGCTTTATTTACAATTGGAAA
>NW_004567103.1:81566423-81580289 GCF_000260355.1 Condylura cristata | reverse complement strand
CTCATAGGTTGCTTCTACCTCCTAAATAATTTATAAATTCTAGTTAAAGTAAAGCTGCATAATCTGAATGGAAAAAAAGACATTTTTATCTTCCCTAACCTGGAAGTGGTAACTGGTGTCCCCATAAGAATGAACATGGGCAACAAACCACAGTGCCCAGGAGCCTGTCTGCAGCCCAAGGCACAGGATCTGTCCACACTACATCATGTCGTCCAGCTGAAGTCCGTCATCAGGCCCCACTGACCTGGCTACTGGTCGCAGCAAATGGGTACCTGTAGTACTACAGCACAGAGTGGTGCCTTTAACATTCGATCATTGCACTCAAGACCACTGGATTTTTTTCATAATCTTATGCGTTTCATTCAATGCATTTGCAGCAATATTCTGAGGAGGGATTGATCCACGGTGCAGAAAAGGTTAAGGACTCTGAGTAAGGACTGAAGAATAAATTAATAATCAGAGCAGAATGAGCGAATCATTCTAAAACCTGCAACGCCAGACACCCTCCCGCCACCTGGCTGCTTTGAACTCCTCTAACGAGTGAGTCACAGGAATTAGAGCTTCTTCCCCAGGCGAAATCAATCTCCAGGAGAGAGATGAAACCTCGCCTCCCAGCGACCGCAGCCACTGTGGGGGCATGGCGTTCCCACCTCCTCTCTGATCTCAACCACATGGCATGTGCACCCAGGCCCCACACGCATGGACACGCACTGGCACACAAACAACATAGAATAACAGCCACAACCAGATGCACGGTCACATGTGTGCATGCACACTGTACCTGCATGCTTCCCCATTAAGATCATGTGTGTGCTCACAGGCACCCAACCATGACACAGATACAGTCACGAGCTGTGCATGTGTGTATGCATACATATCTCCACGTGCATGACCCAAACATGCCTGTCAGGCAGGCACAGTACATACATGCAGGGCTGTACACAGCACACACACACTCACTCACGCCATGTATCTGTACAGGGAGACACAGACCCTGACTAACAAAAACACACATGAGATAATAAATACCTGCCCTGCCTTGATCACAGACTTATTTCTAAGATCAAATGAGATAAAACACGTGAACATTCCTGGAGTGAAAAACACATTGCCAATGCAACAGAGATTAAAGGTAATGATAATTATAACCTCATTATCACCAAAAAGAGAGCAACAGACTCATGGCTGCAGTCCCGAGGACTCGTCCTGCACTGCCCAGAGTGGCTGAGCACCAGTCTGCGCAGCTCCCGGTACTTCTGTGTGGCCATCTGGAAAACGGACACTCACAAGTGTGCTTTTGACTTAAGAGGTACCAGCCTGTGCCATGCAGAAGCACGGGGGTTCTGACTCCCCACCTTGGAGGTACTGGAGGAGCCAGATATGAGCTTCAGCCCAGACTCCATTCACAGCCCCACCTAGGTGAGAACTGACACCCCTCCACCTCGATGAGAAAAGATGAGGTGGGGGTTCCCCAGGACTACACGGAGTTTGTTCTTCATGGCCAGGGACAAGATAATCCTGTTTCATTTATATGCTTTATTGTCCCAGAGTGAGAGACATGTCTGCGATTGCACCAGTGCGGGGCACATGAGCTGTGTGTTTCTAGCCATATCACCTTCCCTCTCTGAGCCTCTGCTACATCACAGGCTTCCTCCCTCTCACCCAGGCCAGTCTTAATACAACCTACAGCAGCACAGCATTGGGTGCCCAGAGGGTCTGTCCAGGGGCTGGCAGAGCAGAAGAACTCCCACAGGCAGGCACATTTTTCTAAGGAAAATCGCGCCTGTAGGGTCCAGGGGAAACCAGGGCTTCTGCTGGGTACATGTGCCACGAGCCCACCTGTGGGAACTCAGGCCCGGCTGTTTTGATTTTTTGCCCACCTACCTTAATCCATATGTGAAACCAAAGCCACCGAGACCCCACCGGGGTCCAGAGGTACCCCAGGTGCAAGAAAGCCCAGACAGGGTGTTTAAAAGGAGCTCTGAGACTAGGGCCAGGCAAGGCTGGGAGAGATGGAACTGACTTCCCACCACAGAAGGGAGTGGACAGACAAGTCACAGATCTGGTCCTCTGGCTCCTCCCTCTTCCTATCACCAGACACTAGCAGGGGAACGCACAGCTCCTACCTGGACTGGCCTGTCTCACACCTCCCTGGCCTGGGGTTCCCCTAGCATACCTGGCAAACTCAGAGGAAAACACAGAACCTGTGTCAGACCCGGGATAGTATAGCTTTGGGGGAAAAGCCACGTCATGGGGGCCCAGCTTGCCCAGTCTGTGGATGGCAGGGGTTGGACACAGCCTCAGATGGGGGGATGGGGGCGAGCCACCAGCATGCACTAGCAGCTCCTTACTCGTGCAGACTCTTCTGTCTCCACGTGGCTTTGGCGCATGGCCTGCTACTCAGCGGGCTGTAAGGTAAGAAAAGACCCAGCTAGACAACAGCACAAAACTCGAAAACTCTTCTTAAATCCCTTGTGGGCTTCAGGCCAGAGATGTCACTATCAGAGCAAGAAAAGAAGAGGGTCTCAAGCACACGTAAGTGACAAGGCCAAGCCAGCTACTTGGGTTATCTCACCACTCTCCGAGGTTACTGCTGTGCACCCAGGCCCTACACAGTGAGGCCACTATCGTGATCCTCGACTCACAGTAATGCTGGGGCCCAGAGAGGCCAAGCAACCAGCCTAAAGTAGCACAGATAGCAGAGCAGCAAAGACGTGCCAATGCTGCTGGCTTCTGAAATCTACATATTTTCCAGTTTTTCTATCAGAGCCGATTTGTGTGTGTACGGACACCTGCCACATGCAGGGGGTAGAACAGGTGGCAAAAGGTATTATCTGTAGACAGTCTATGGGGGTCTATGCTCACCATCAAATAGCAGAGACTTTATTCCCATGGGAGACCAGGAGGGAGGGAGGGAGGGCTGCTTACTAGGGAGGTCGGCCAGGGTGGGCTTCAGATCACTCAGCTGACTTTGCCTGTGAGTTCAAGCTGAGAAATGAGCCGAGGAGAGGGAAGCAAGTCCAGGGGCAGGAGCTGCTGTGTGCCTGAACCCTTGGCACAGTCCGGAGGAATGGAGAATAAAGAATGGTGCCCCCATAGGTGAAAGAGGCAGGAGATAAATCAGGCTGACGGGGACCTGTGAGCTCGCCGCAGGAGCCAGTGCGCCACGTGTTGAGGAAGGATGTACTTCTTGCCCCTCGGTCTCACAGCATCCTGGCTGCTCCCAGAGCTGCAAACCAGAGGCGTGGAAGTCGGGGAAGTTGCAGGCCAAGCCCTCAAGGCTCCCCGTGTGCACAGGGGCGGGTGCCACGTAAAAATCACTTTCCTAGCGGGTGCACCTGCTTCTTTATCACACCTTAAATATATTTTTCTGACTATGAAAGCTCCCTAATTTGCCCAGCCCCTGGGCTTGCTGGTGTGCAGGAAAACAGCTAATTAACCTTAATTCACTGACTTGCTGGGCCGGAACAGCAGCCAGGGAGGCCCCCGATGGGAAATGTAGGCCCCTCCTGTGGCAGCCAGCCTCAGATAAGGGGGAGATGGGTATCAGGAGGGCTGGAACTGGTTTTTTTCCAGGAGGGTATGGGTAAAAGCTGCTTTGTGATTGACACTTCTGATGGCATCTCAACTTGAGTTTTGCACACAGGTTTACTCCCTGAAAATAAAAGGCCACCTCCATTCCTCAGCCTTTACCTCCCCCTATGCTTTTCTGCCCAGAATACCCTTTCCTCTCCACCCAAACCAAGGAAGCTGCAAAACCCGGGAAGCCCGCCCTAATATCCTCCTGCCAGGTCCCGTTTGGAGCTAAGCAACTTCCTCACACTGCTTATGAAATGTGTGCCGCATGCCCCACTCAGTGGCAGCTAACACATTTGCAAGGGGCTAAAGGGCAGAGCAGACTCGAGAAAGAAGGTCCGCGTTGCAATCCCACTTCCGTCTAGAGCTAGCGACCAGAACCAGCTTACCCTTAGCGGTGCACCTGCTTCGTTATCACTCCTCAAATATATTTTTCTGACTATGAAAGCTCCCAAATTTGCCCAGGCCACTCAGCTTCCTCAGCGGTAAAGTGGGGGTGACAAAGGCACCTGTCTGGAGGTAAAGATAAAAAGCACAGGGGCCCGCATCTGATGGTCCCAACTCAAACATCTACCGCATCACCGTCAAGGCAGCTGGGACGAAGCTGACCAATGCTGGTCAGGGAAGCTGGCACACCCCTTCCTCTCCACCTGCCTGCCAGACCCTCTTCCACCCATCCTCTTGCTGGTGCCTCTGTGGTCAAATATGGGAAGTCTCAGGTCGGAGTCCACATGCAAAGAGCTGTCCTGCTCCTTGGCAAATGCTGCTGTCTTGTCCTTCAAGCTCCAAATCAGCAAACACCCGAGGGCTGGGGTCTCTCCCTGACACTCTCAGCCAGTACACTGCCAGCAGAGGCAAGCTCCCAACTCTACTGATGCCAGGAGGCCACTGTCTGCTGGGCAAACAAGGGCCTGCTGTGTAACCACCCAGCCAGACCCAGCTATTTTAACAGCTGCATTGTGTGTTTCCGAGGCGCAATTCCTGAGAGGGAGGAAAAACAAGCTTCGCCTCTGCCCCGGGAGGGAAAGCAGACTGCCCTGGGCAGGCCGCAGGCTGGGGGAAGGACTGCACTGGGCCCAGGGCTGAGGAGGGAACCGACTTGGCATGCAGGAACCTGCAGCTCCAAAGTCCCTGCAAAGACCCCCTTCATTCAAGACCACGGGTGGGGGGTCGGGGGGGGGTTACCAGGACAAGAAACTGAGGGAGTGGAGAAACTTCCCCAAGGAAGCTGTGAGAGGGGAAGAAGTAAAGGGTGTAAGGCACCCACAGGATAAGACCCAAACCCCCACCATGGGATCTGCCCCACCTGCCCCTCCGGGATCCTTCCGGGGTGGGCTAAGCCCAGTCCCGCACCAATCATGCCGCTTCTGCTTATCACACCTCCAGCTCTGCTTGAGATCTTCCCTTTGCCACGATGAATGTTATTTCCCTACAAGCCCTCCCTACTGAGGCCAGGTAGGGGACAGTGCTGTCCCGTGCCTCCCGAGGCCAGATCCAGTGTCACTCTATCTTACAGACCTGTTATGTATCTGTCCCTTCAGTTGAGGTTTGATGATTGACTCAATGCACAAATGCTCTCTGGCACTTTAGCCTGCAAGGATCCCTCTCCTCTTCTTTCTCTTCCCAGGCCTTCATAGCCACACTATGGGATATACCTATCAGCACTATGGGGTAGGGTGGGGGTGGGGCGGTGAAAGGGATTGTGAGTGTGCTGAGAGCCAGAAGCTCAGGCTGTATCCCTGGGCCAGGGTCGCTGCTCTAATCAACTACTAATGTCTGTCACAGGCCGCATTGCTATGAAATCGGTCTTCAGAGGAAAACTACTACCAGCATTGAAAACACTCAAATCTCTTAAAGTTGAAAGTCCTTGAGAGCAGAGACTTTGCTATGCATAGTGCTAGTACCCAAGTCTATAAATATCGAGCACCTACTGTGCTGTAGGCACACATCATTTTCAAGAGGAATAAAAAATCCCATGCTTGCTGCTTAAAAGGTGCTTTTTGAGCCTTTATGCATGCAAAGTCTCCTAGGGACTTTGCAAGCTGGGGAGTGGCGTTTTTGGGATCAGAAGTGGGATACAGATGGTTTTCCCATGATGAGCCTCAAACTGCAGACTCTGGAGGAACAGGAGGGAGGGGGGCAGACCTGAAATGAGGGGGGGGGGTACATAGATTATAAACCCGGGATACAGTTCACCACTTCCAGCACATGACAGTTGTTCTCCCAAGCAGGGGGAGCTGGGAGCTGAGCAGGCCTGGATCCTGCCTGGGTGGCAGAGGCAGGTGTATGCTGGCAGCAGGAGAGGAGGTTCCCACTCGCCCACTGCTGCCCCTGGGACTCCAGTGGGTTTCAGGCTTCCCTGAGGCCACCCAGAGGTGGAAGAACCGCAGTTTGATGTCTCTGCTTTAGCTCCACAGCAAACCTTTGGGTTTATGAGGCTGCCTAGCAAGGAGTCGCCGTACAGTCCCAACTACATTTCTACCATTCTCAGTCTTCTCCTGCTGATCCTGGAGTCTGGGGCCAAGAAGGGCCTCCAGGTGTCATCTTGTCCAGCCCCCTGCCCAGGGAGCTCATACACGGAGCAGCCCCTTCCCTTGCTGCTGGTGCAAAGAGGCTGCCCCAAACTCCTGCCCAGTTACAGCCTCAGCCAGCTGGACTCCCTGGACCACATCACTCCCTCAGCCCTGGGTGCGCTGACTCATTGTGGCTCTAGGTGAATGTCCCCACCGTCTTTGGGCTTAGTGCTCCACCTGCAAGATGGACAGGTAGGAACCCTGGGGAATGGCATGGCATGCTGTAATTGGGTAGAAACAGGAATTTGGGCAGGTGGGGAGCACAGACAGGATCCAAGTGAAAAGAACCAACTGAATCCAGGAACCAGCAACTATACACCGAGCAGCCACAATCTCCAGGGCCTGAGGTCACCTTCTCCGTGGGTGGTGCCGGGACCAGGGAAGTGAGTAAGGCAGGAGTAGGATTTGGGGCGGCTGCTCTGCCTCTCAAGACTCTGAGAGAACCAGGCCGGTGGGTGGCCTGGCATCTCCTGGTTCGGTCTATGCAGCACCCTGCTCTGACTTGCCAACCTCCCAGCCATGCCCGCACCCAGCTCTACTGTCTGTGCCTCTGCCAGGCTCAGCCACCGGCTTTCCCCGGCCTCTGCCAGCACCAACGGCCAGCACCACCCTGGAGAGTAAAGCTAACTGGTTGGCCCTGCCTTCAGCTGGCATCTTTATGTCTGAGGTAGGAGGAGGGCACTCCATGTCTGTCTGCTAAGCTGTCCCATGTGAGCTTCCATCAGCCCTGCCCAGATCCAGCCTCTCTCAGGCCTCGCTCTTCCCCTTGCATGCCCAAAAGTCCATGTGCCCTCACACGCCCTTCCCGTCTCCTGGCGATCACACACCCCGGCCTAAGTCATATGTCTGGGTCCCTAGGCTGAGAGAGCTGTGTGTGTCAGCACAGCCTAAACACCTGCCCATCAGGGAGGCCAGGAAAGTTCTAAGGGCTCCATGACTCAGACGAGCAGGAGATTCTCCATTCAGGCGGCACGTGTTTCCCGAGGGCCTCATGTGTGCCCAGCCCAGGGCTGTGAAAGAAACACAACACTACTCACTGGGAGCTAAAGCCCCAGAGGGAGACACTCATCAAAGAAAACAGACAGTGGCAACCCAAAATAAGCTTCTTAATAGACACAGAAGCTCAGAGGGCTGCAGAGACCTTGGCTAGGCCAGTGAAGTTAGGGGAGGCTTCCTGGAGGAAGGGGTAAGTAAGCATTTTCAACAGGGATGGGAGGTGGGACAAGTCAGGTTGAGGATGGTCACAGAGAGGGCCATAGCAGCAGAAAGGCAGTGTCTGGGCAGGAAGCAGGAGACAGGGTAATGTTGAGACCCCGAGACTGAGCTTTGGAGAGCACTCACCCCTAGTGGTCTCCACTGCCTACAGAAAAATATCCAAATTCTGTACCTGGACACATGCAACCCCCAAGATCTGTCACCTTGGCTTCATTTCCACCAACTCAGATTTACGGAGTACTCCAGAAGTCAGACACACTCTGTCAGGCCCTGGCACTCATGCTCCTCCACCCCTTCTGCAAATATCCTTCCCCATCACCCTTGCTCAGTAAATCCTGCTAATGTCTCTTTTTTAAGATTTATTTATATATGCATATAGAACTGGGGTACAAGCCAGAGGCGCAGGGGCTGTGAGAGGCTGTACCAGAGACAGAGTGGGGAGCAGAAATGGCAGATCGACAAAGTACACTGCTGAGGGGAGCAGCGGGTGAGACAGGAGAGGTCTGTTGTGCCATGTGGGTCACCTCCAGGGCCAGGAATTGAACTCACACTGAAGTGGCCATGGCCACCTTCTCAGAACAGCATTCCAACCCACTGTGTCACAGGGAGGGCCAAATCCTGCTATTATCTTTAAGGAAGACTGGCATCACTCCCCAGGAAGTGTTTCCCAGCCTCTGACTCTAGCTGCACAGCATAATGTTCCTGTGTCCCTGAGTGTCCCACAGCACAGAGCTCAGCCACACATTTCAACTCTGTTTAAACCTCTGCACCTTTGGGTGGCTCCGTTTTGTCCTTCCTTCCCAAGCCCTCACACACTATCTGGCAAACTGTCAGGATCTCATAAATGTACAATGAGTGGGACCATTAGAGAGAACCTGGTGTATTCTGAAGTCACCTTGTCCCCTGGCCTGTGCCCAGTACCACATCCACTATTGGCTATGGCACAGCAAATGGTTAGGAACTGTTACTAAACTGACCCTAGAGAGTCTCACAGAAAGAGAGCCAAACTGGTTGCTCCTATCTTAGAAGATGCCAGACAGAACGCGCAAGTTAAAAAAGAAGACAACTTATTACCTAGAATTTTACCATTAGAGAGTCACTTCTTTGAATGCTGTTTTAGCTTTCAAAAACAGTGTTTTAAGAGGCAAACTGTCCTGCAATAAGGTCAGACCTGAAGTGGCTATCATATATCACAAGCCCAGTTTTCTGAGTACAGCATGTGTGGAGAGGGCTGAGGGGAAGAGGGTGAGGGGTGGGGAAGGAAAGAAACTGGGGACAGGGAGCCAAAACCCCACCGTTTTGCTGACGGCTGTCCTTGGCTCCAACCGCCAGTCCACACCCTTTTGATAAAAAGAAACATGTCTCTCTGCTTGTTCCTGCACTTCAGCGTTTCTTGGCATGACACCATATGCAAAATTAAGTGGCTTTGTAGTGTGTGCTGCTTGTTCTTTTTCCCTGCCTTCGATGAAGCTCTCCCAGGCACACTCAATCAAGTCCTTTTGTTCCCTGGGCCTTTTGACGGCTTCCGGAGAGGAAATGGGAGTGCACTTAAAGCCCAAATCTACACGCAGCCCCGCAAATCATAGTCCTTTTCTTTAGTCCCATGGAGGGCCTGATTTGCGAGTCGGGTGCCATAATGAGCCCTACTCCGGGTTCCTGAGAAGAAGCTGCAGGATGTCCCCAGCCCAAGGGAGAGTCCAGGGTGCACACAGGACTTCCTCACGTGAGAGAAGGTCTCCAAACCAGTAAGAAGTGGTCTTTGCGCCTCTTGGTCCTGGGACCATTACGCACAGCCGTTACTAAGCGTTGACTTGATGATTTTAAGGCTCTGTACCCCGATTTTTGGGTCTGAATGTGGGAGAGACACTTCCCCTGAGCCTGGATCCCACCAGTCTTTCCACAACCCTTCAATCAACTACCCACTGATAAGGACACAGTCCACTAGAGTTCCCAGCATGTAAGGAACTTTGAGGAAGTCCCGGAGATCCTCAGAGGCCGCCCAGCTGTCACCCTCCTGTCCTACCCAGGGACCCTCTAGAGCAATGGTGCCCAATTGGGGACAAACCTGTATCCCAGGGGACATTTGGCAGTGCACTGGATGATTTGCTATTATGAACTCATCTGTAACATCAAACTCCCAGCTCCATTTCTGTCAGGAGGTTCTGAGGTTGATACTGGCAAACTTGCCCACATTGTCTACAGTCATACCACTATGAACACACCTTATCTCATCTGAGTTTGGAAATCAAATTGGGTGGCTGGCAAATAACGGGTAGAACCAGGGAGGCTCCCAGACATGCTACAATGACCAGGATGATTCCCATAGCAGAAATGTTCTCAAAAATAACCAGGTGTCCCCATATTTATTGCTGCTTTATTTATGATAGGAAAGACAAGGAATCAACACAAATGCCCAAAAGTAGATGATTGGATTAAAAAGATGCGGTACATATACACAATGGACTATTACTCAGCAATCCAGAAAGATAAACTCATGCCTTTTGCAGCAACTTGGATGGAGCTGGAAGGGACGATGCTTAGTGAAATAAGCCAGAAAGAAAAAGAAAAATACTGATGGCTTCACTCATAGCAGGAGAATAAAGGATGGGGTGGGGGGAGGGAATAATGATAATGAACAACTATATACCAGAGACATTTTACAGGGGTAGAGTAGGGAATGGGATCAAAAATGGGGGAAGGAGAGTGTACTGGACTACGGTGATGGCACACAGGTGATTTGGTGATGGGAAGCCCAAGGGGATCACAACTGAAATGGAAAAAGGCACAAAATGATGCAAAAATAAACTATTAGGGCCCTCTCTGGTGGTACAACAGGTAAGGATACAGCATTGCAAGCGAGCTGCAGCCACTCCAGTACAAGTTCAATCCCAGCGCTGGAGGTGACCCACACGGCACAGCAGACCTCTCCTGTCCCACCCATTGCTCCCCTCAGCAGTGTACTTCGTCAGTCTGCCTACTCTGCTTCCCACTCTGTCTCTGGTGAATCCTCTCACCTCCCCCTGCACCTCTGGCCAGTATGGATAAATAAATACATCTTTTTTAAAAAATTATGTTAAAAATAAACTATTATATTATTTTTTATAAATCATTTAAAAAAACAAAAAAAGGATAACTAGGGTGCTAAAGTTGAGAAACCCCAATCATCTAGACACTTCCTCTCTGCTTGAATACCCCCCAGGGATGGGGATGTCACCACTTATGTCATACGAAAAGACAGTGTGGGCAAGTGTGCCAGTATGCCCTCAACCTCAGAACCTCCTGACAGAAATGGAGCTGGGAGTTTGATGTTACAGATGAGTTCATAACAGCAAATCATCCAGTGCACTGCCACACACAGAGAAGGCGCTAGAACCTAAGATGGTGTGTCTGGTTTTAGAAAATGCCAGAGAGCAGAACTCCAGCCATCCCAGAGACGACTTGGAAGCATGACGCCTGCTGTAAAACATCTGCTGAGTCCTTGGCCTGCCTCCACGGACATGGTCCTGGATAAGAAGGAACGTGGAAGATGTTCACTTGCTATGTCAGCTACACTTGCAAAATTCTGGCAGCAGCCCCCATGTTTAACAGGAGGGAACTCGTTTCAATATGTTGGTATTAGAATAACACAACGGAACAGTATTGCAGCTATTTTAGGTCACTGTTATAAAGACAGAAGTACAAAAATGCTCAAGATCATATGGCAAATGAAAATAAAACTATGTTGAATGCATACTATAATCACAACTAGGAGAATGAACCATATGTACCCGGGGGAGACAAAATCTGGGGAGAAGCCTTGCGTGGGGAAGGTGGAATCTGGGGTAATATTGGATCTGGCAGTGTTCTTTAATATAAAAGGTATACTGCTTTTTCCACTAAAATGTTATTTATTTACTCAATGGGATACTATTCAGATGTCAAAATAGACGAAAGCCTACCATTTGCAATTATATGAATGACCCTAAGGGGCACCATGCTAAGTGAAATAAGTCAGAGGAGGAGGGCAAACACTGTGGAGAAAGAAACAGAATAAATGAACAAACAAAATGAAACAAAAACAAACTCTTAGACCATGAGAACAAAGTAGTGGTTACCCGAGGGGCTGAGGGAGAGAAGAGGTAAACAGGTTTCCAAGGGTCAAAGTTGTGGGGATGGACAGAAACTTAAGGTGGTGAGTATGATGTAGCACAGACTGATGTCTGATTATGAAGTTGTCCTCCTGAAATCTACACAGTGTTATAAACCAGTGTTACTGAAAGTACAAAAGTTAGTTTGCTAATGAATACAGAGAAGAACAGGAGAAACTTCAGATCTAGCCAGACGTTACGACCATAAAGGAAAAAGAGTATAGAGAAATCTCAAATGTAGAAGACAATCATGTCCTTGGCCAGTTCTGGGGGAGCCTACACAATCTAGGATGGGGCGCTCCCTTTCCATCAGGCAAAGCAGGAAAGTCAGCCCACCCTACTCCTCTGTCTAAAAAGTGGACTCTCCCTTCCAAGTAAAACAGCTCAACGTTCACTCCTTACAATCTCTCTGACTTGTCACCACCCTGTCTCCCCTCCTGGAAAGGAGGGAGCAGCAGAGGGAGAAGTTGCAGGAGTGGAGAAACAGTCCAGGGACCAGGCCACTTTCCATAGCCCCCATGGGATATAGCATCTGCCACGGTCCCTCGCCCATCCTCCTCAAGAGGAGCCTCCCTTCAAAGGCCAGGCTGGAAGAGGAGTCATGATGAGATCGCAGCCCTGACTGGCCTGAAATCTTAGGAAGCACCGAATTCATCAAAGATATTTTGGAAAAGTGCTCAAAAGCTCAGTCTCCCTACCATACAAACCAGCAGCCATTCCCTCTCCACCCACCCCATACCCATCACCCAGGGTGCAGTCCAGTCATACCCAAAGAAAATGTCCAAAAACTGAAAACCGTACTGAACCTGTCCCTTTTGTTTGCCCAGAGTGCCAGAGCAAACCAGCATCATCAGACCACCCGCGCCCCACAAGGGCTGGAGGGTGGTCAGCTTAGGGTGGGAGCCTCCCGAGGGGAGATGGGGACACTTGCCACCCTCGTCCCTCCAGGAAAAAGGAATGGCCACAGCGTGCTGGGCATGGAAGGACCAGAAAAGGAAGTAGAAGATCGGAAAAGGCAAGAGAGGGAGATGGTTTGGGGAAGAAAAGGTAGGAACTGGTATTTTAAACACACACACACACACACACACACACACACATGCTTCCTTCCTCCAAGGGGGCAGGGTGTACCTATTACCTCTCCCAAATGCCATGCAGGGTACTGAGTAGGGGCTGCATTCCAATCCTCAGGGGACAGCAGAACCACTCAGGGGAGCAGGTTGGCCCTTGCTGCCTGCGTATCACCTGTCCACCCACTGCCTGCCAGGCAGGTGCCATTATCTGCCACACAGTTAGGAATCTCCCTCAAAGGTACCCAGCACCATGCTAGGCAGTGCCACTCACACCCCTTCCTGGAGCAGGCCTGAGAGCACTTGCCCACAGAGCTCCATCTTGGGCCGGAGTCCCTGACACATCACCTCATGTTGACCTCCCATGAGGGCAGTGCTATTGTCACCCCCACTTTAGAGACTGTAAAGGGAGGCTCGGAGAGACAGTGAAGCATCCAGTGTCACAGAGCCAGTGAGGTCAGGGCCGGCTCCAAAGACCCAGCTTCGTTCTCCTCAGGGACCATCACACTTAGTCAGAGGGCACCGGCACGTTCCTCCCCGTGGACATGCCGCACTCCATGTGGGCAGGGGGCTGGGAAGGCCTGGCCCTGCTGGGGCCTTGGCTTCTATTTGCTCACCTCCACCTCCTCCTCCCTGGAACTGGGCACAGCTAGTGTCTCCTTTTCCAGATGAGAAAACCAAATTATGGCAAAGATAGGCTGATGAGGAGGGCCAATGGGGAGCAGAAGAGAGAAGCGTGAGTGAAGAACAGTGTGGGCAGGGTCCAGCCAGGGTCTGGCTGCAGGAAAGGGGAGCCAGTGCCAGGCAGGGGTCTGGCCTCCCTGGTGGCGCAGCGGGTTAAAGCACAGCACTGAGAAGCTAAATCCACTTCAGCATGAGTTCAATTCCCGCCCACACTGGAGGTGATGCTACAGACCTCTCCTGACCCACCCGCTGCTCCCCTCAGCAGTGTACTTCATCAGTCAGCCTGTTATGCTCCCTGTTCTGTCTCTGGTGAATCCTCTCACCACCCCTGCACCTCTGGCCTGTACGCCAGTACTGTATGCATAAATAAATAAATCTTAAAAAAAAAAAAAGAACGGGGCAACCACTGAACGCATTGAGCAAAGGGGTGATCCCCTCAGCAGTGTACTTCATCAGTCAGCCTGTTATGGTCCCTACTCTGTCTCTGGTGAATCCTCTTACCACCCCTGCACCTCTGGCCTGTACGCCAGTACTGTATGCATAAATAAATAAAATCTTTAAAAATATATCTGAGGCCCTCCCTGGTGGCGCTGTGGGTTAAAGCACTGCACTAAGAAACTAAAG
>NW_004567103.1:81523141-81566323 GCF_000260355.1 Condylura cristata | reverse complement strand
AAAAAAAAAAAAAGAACGGGGCAACCACTGAACGCATTGAGCAAAGGGGTGATGTGATCAGGGAGAACAGACAGCCAGGCTTTGCATCATGACATGAATCCACTTTGCAGACTCACGGCACACGGCACACTCCAGGTAACCTCTAAGTGCCCCAGAAGCACCCACACTTTACCTCTACTGAGCCAAGACCCTGACCTTACCATTTTGACCCTGCAGGAAGTACCTGGTTGTGAGGGTGGGGTGAGGCAAGTTCTCCAGCCAGGGTTACTGTCACTGTCACTCCCACAAAAGGAAGAGCATTATCTACACTCGAGGTGCTGGTGGCTCACTGGGCCCTCAAGGGCATGGGGGAGAAGGTCACCTGAGAGGGACCATCAGAGACAGCAACGGTCACCTGGGCCAAGAGAGCAGCGTCCTCCTTGCTGGGAGGGGACAACGTGGCTGAGGTCAGGAGGCTGAGGCTCCCAAGTCCAGCACTGCCCCTTAGCAGTTATGGGAACTTGGCAGGAGACTAAACCTCTCCACGCTGCAGCTTCCTTTCTGTAGTTGACAGTGATACCATCTAGTCCGTAGGGCAGCCAGGTATCCCCACTCGTCACACACATCCCCCCGCCCCCCACCCTCAGCTGCCTGCTGGAAACTCCCTGCTCCTATGGGGAAGTGGGATCTGTGACAGCTCCCCCAGAAATCTCCTTCAGTGCTGCTGTCTGCCTGCTCTATGTCACTCTCCTCTCCCTTCCTCCCTCCTTTCACATCCAGCAATAACACAGAAAACCAGGCCCAGCAAGTCAGTAGCAAGGTTGTCTCTGCCTATCAGAGAAAGAGAATGGAAGTGCCTGTGGTTTCCAGCCCCCTGGCTGGAGCTCAGCAATTAGACCTTGGTCTCAACACGTCTGCCTCATCTGAATTCAAGGAGAGTCTGCTTTCTGGATGCTAAAGTGTGTGTGTGTGTGTGTGTGTGTGTGTGTTGTTCACACCAGGTTTCCCTTTTCAGCGATAACTGCTAAGTAAGACCTGAGTAATAGATGCCTTTCTGAGAACTGAGAGACCCAAAGGTATTTATGTCCTACAAACAAAAAAAAACTGTGCTGAATCCACATTCCTTCACCATGCAGTGATGTCTACTGGGCTGAAAAAAGATGCATGTGTTGTTTTCCGGTTTCATCTGCCTAAACACAAACACACCCATGACACAAACACTCACATGCAGACACTGACCTGAGATCGCTCAGCTCTGCACTCTGCCGGCTTTGGGAAGGGGAGCAGGGCAAGAGATAACAGGTCCCAGGGGAGGGTGTGGGGTATGGGGAAGGGGAAGTGCAGCACAGTGATCAGAGCAAGGCTTAGGGTCCTTGTGAGCTTGGGAAAGAACTAGTCAACTTCCAGTATGTCAGCTCCCCCCATCTGCAAAGTGTGATTCAGACAATACTGGGCAGGAGATCCCTAACACACAGAAGGACCACGGTGAATGTCAACCATGATTATTACTGACCCATAAGTCTAAATCTGCTTGCTGAGGCCAGAGGGTGGAAGACACATCAGGCCTTCAGACCACGGCTCTGGCTCTCCCAGCCTCATTCTAAGCTGGTCAGTCTTGATTCCTTCTCTGAGTCAGTATCTGGCCTTGCTAGCACCCTTCTCTCCAGCACCAAAATGCAGCTTTCCAGACCCACAGATTCCTGGTAAGCCCGGGATTAGCTGCAGGAGATGCTGATGTCATTTCTTAGCCCTGCCTGGGGTTCCTGAGCAAGACTGACTGCCAATGGGGTTTCATGGGCCACCGCTGGTCTTGGGGACCCGTGGGATCAGCTAGCCGTTCCAGATGGGACCTGCAGAAAATTGTTCACACTCCCAAGTCACAGGTCCACAATGTGTACAATGGAGCAAGAATCACACCGTCTTTGTGGGTGGAGACACAGCTGTCTGTCGACACTTTCCACAGCCTGTGCACATACTCAGGACAGCACAGGCATGCGAGCATACACAGTAGACAGCATCTTGAGTTCTATGCAGAGAATGGCATAGTGTGTGTTGAGGACAATGTAGCTCCTGGGACAGTCACTCTGGGACCTTGACCTAGATTGTCCCCTCCAGCATCCCATCTCAGACCAGGCTGGTGGCCGCTGGGCCCACATCAAGTGGACCACAGGCTGCACCCAGGGCTCCTTTGGTTCAACCCAGCACCTCCAGCAGAACCCAAGTACCGCATAAAGCCTCCTGTAGCTTTCATACCCTCCCTGGAGGGTTCTCTGTCCCAGTTCCCAAGGGCAGGACCAGTTGGCCAAAGGCCCTGGGCTTGTATGGCAAGGAGGCAAGGAGTGCCAGGCTTGCCAGAGTCTCACCTGGCCCGTGTGGTCATTGTGGGAACTCCCCTGCCCACCGTGTCTACAGGATACCCGCTTGACACAGGCAGACAGTGCCCCTGGTCTCACACCACCAGCCACATGTAACATCTGAGTCTCCCACAGGCCTGGCCCTCAGGCACCCCAGAACCCAGGGAGAGCACCCGTGGTTCGCCAGCCCTGTCACCACCCTCCCAAGACAGGCCACAGAGACTGGAGCCCAGCCCCAGCCCCGACATCATCTTCCCTGGGAACCTGGCACTTTGCTCTCTTAATTATTTTCTCTGGTTGTGTGGGCGACGCGTGAGCTGCTGAGATTGAATCAAGACCAACAAAGGGAGCAGTTTGAGTCATAGGAGAGGCGGGATGCGGGCCGCCAGCAGATGCCCACGAGGCTGAAAGCCTGAGAAGTGCCAGGAGACTAGACGGCTATCAAAGAGGTGGGCACCTCAAGACCCCAGACCTGCTCTGATGACCACAGAACGATCTCGACAGAGGGCATCACTCAGGTGGTGTGGCTCTGTGCACGACCTTCCCCATCGAGTCCTGAGCAATCAGAAGAGCCCTCACTGGGCTCTTTGAGGCCGCAGCCTGCATTCAGGGCCACGAGCTCACAGCTGCCCAAGCTTGGCATGGCATGGCATGGTGTGAGCTGCCTGCCTCCCTATATCCCCCAGGTACTTCTGCACCTCAAGAGTCCCTGCCCTCTCTGCCTTGTCCACACTGGGCTTAGATGCCCAAGTTTATAGCCCAGATGCCCTCATCAAAGGGTCCCCAAACAACATTCTACTGCAATGGCTACTGCGCTCCCCAGCCTCCCTCCTCCCTGGAGCGTGAGGGCACAGGTCTAAAGCCCATGGGGAACACGGAGCATCAAGTCCAAGGAGCCGCCCCAATACAGTCAGCTCAAATCTATGCTCGATGGGAGATGCACTAGCAGGCCCAGACCCACGATAGGGTCTGCGCAGTCAGCACCAGGGGACCGGGGTCCACACCACCTCCTCCCTTTCCCTCGTCTCATACCTGCACTCATCCACTGCCCCCCACTTCCTCACCAGGCCCTTGTCCACACTCACACACACACCCACACTCATATACACCCACTCTCCTCAAACACACACAGTCACACCCACACTTCTACACACGCTCACACTCGCCACTGATGGTGCTGCCATTGGTGTAGGACACTACAGCCCTTCCTATCATCAGTGCTGTGCTTCGGGGAGGCATGGGTTGAGATCCCTCTGGAGAAAGAAGGCCCTGGGCTGTGAGAGGAAGGGGTTTCCCGTGGGGGAGGCCTGGCACAGGACAGCGAACCGCCTGGGTCAGGGCTCCTGTTGCAGCCCCCTAAGCCTCCAGCCCCAACCACACACAAGCTTCCTCAGAGGTCCCACGCAGCTGGTTCCTTCCCTCTTACCCCTCACTAACCCTTCTGGCCACTTTGGGGAGAAGGCCTGCCAAGATGCCTCCACACCTCCCATCCCAGCCCCAGGCCTCTGCAGTCCTCACACCCAGCTATTTTCTCTGGATCTCACAAATTCCTGCTCACAGAGGGGGGCTGCATTGGGGCATCAGAGCCCACAAATAAGTCTAGGGTCTTGGCTCCCCGTGTCCCACTCTCCCATCCACAGGAGCCAGCTGCTCCCAGACTCAACTGTGGTGCTCCTAACCCCAGTCCCCAGCCCGCACAGTGTGTCTAGCACACAGGGGAGCAGGTCCAGGGACCCAGGACTCTATGGAAAACACTAGCCGGCCCCAACCACAAGACACACTGGGTAGGCAGGCCCAGGGTCTCCCCACTCTTGTCAGCCTTCCCTGGGAAGCCAGCAAGCAGGGAACTGGCCTTCCCAGAGCAAGACCCTGGTCACTTCTGACCTTCAGCACTGATCTCCTCTCAGCGCCTGACTGCCCGACCCCAAATTCTCTCCACCTCACCACCATTCAACCTGTGTCAGATGAGTTCAAGGGACACAGCCATGGGTCTTCTGGCTCCTCTCCCAGCACAGAAAGGGGCACAGAGCATGGCCAAACTCCCAGAACAGCAGCTGCCTCGGAGGTGGATGGGAGAGCCCCATAACCAGGACACCACGTGTGCACATTGTCCACAATGTTCCCTGGGAACAGCTTTTACCAACATTCCAGAAACTGAACTGCCAGATCATCTTGGACCAGAGCCCTGGACTCTACAAACCTTGACTCCTACTCCAGTGCATCTTCCTAACAGCCCAGAGCCGGAATCAACTGACCTCTTCAGTCCTTATTAGGACTCCCCTTAAAAGGTGATGGAATAATTGCCCTTCCTGGTGGTGCAGAGGGCTGAAGTGCAGCACTGCTAGCTAGCCGCAGCCACTCCACTCCCGTGCAGGTTAGATCCCAGCCCCGGAGGTGATCCACAGCAGACCTCTACTGTCTCGCCCTTCATCTGTCCGCCTGTTCTGTTCCCCACTGTGTCTCTGGTGAATCATCTTGCTGCCCCTGCACACCTGGCCTATACCCCAGTTCTGTATGCATAAATAAGTAAATCTTAAAAAAATAAAAAGGTGATGGAATACAAGGACTGAGGTGGAGTCAGACAGAACTAGATTCTGAAGCTAATGGTGCCACTTACTAGCACCCAACTTCCCTGAGCCTGTTTCTCCATTTGGAAAGTGGGTATAACATAACCTCCAACGTGTTGATGAAAGGTGTCAACACATCAAAACTAGTGCCTGGCCCTCCCTGGTGGCACAGCAGGTTAAAGCGCAGCACTGAGAAACTAAAGCCACTTCCGCATGAGTTCGATTCCCGCCTGCCCCGGAGGAGACCACATGGCGTGGCAGACCTCTCCTGACCCGCCCGCTGCTCCCCTCAGCAGTGTACTTCGTCCATCTGCCTGTTCTGCTCCCCACTCTGTCTATGGTGAAACCTCTCACAAAAAAAAAAAAAAAAAAAAAAAAAACTAGTGCCTAGCAGACACTCAATGCCCTTCCTCTCCCCAGCACTGCCTTTCTCCCCACCCCCACCGGTGCCTCCCACCTGCCTGGGAAGCTGATGGAGGTTACTGTGTCAAGCAGCTACTGTTGCTGCAAAACCAGATCCCAGTTCAGCCACCAGCCCTCAGAGGGCCTTCTAGTGCCCATCTCACTGGAAAGAGACCAGGAGCAGGTCAGGCCTGCTATTCCAGGGGCCAGTGTGCCATTGTGTCAGACCCATAACATACACAATCTGTCTGGCCTCTCGGTCTCCAGCGAGGCACAACCATCCCTGTTTTACAGTGAGGAGGTTGAGATAACTTGCCCAAGTTTACTTAAAGATTGTCCCGATCCAGGCTCTCCCTTGCTTTGCTCTCCCGCCTCAGAGAATAAATGGGTTTTCTAGCTAAAGAGGTAGATGAGAGGCCTAGCACTCTGGTGTGCAAGGTGCTTCCACTCCCTCAGCAGGCGTCACAATGGCATTTTTGCCACTTCCAGACAGAACTATCTTTGCGCACTGGAAGCTACGGTGGCAGGCATGCGTCAGAACACCAACTACCTCTGGTCGAAGCTACTTAGCGGCAGGCACTGAAGTATCAGGTATATAAATAACATAAGCATCACGAAGCATAATTATTAAATGTTGTCATTTCGGAAGAAAATTAATTAGCAATAGCTGTAGCTGTCTAGTGTCTGCTTAAGCAGCGTGCATCTCAATTAAAATTTAATTGCCAGAGCTTCAATCACAGCAGGGTAAGCGGTTTGAGATGCTGAACGGGCTCGTGTCTACACAAAGCTTGGGGTAGCATGGAGTGGAAGATGTGTCACAGGAGGGGAGGGTCCCCACAGGCAGCGAAGCCAGCAGGAAGGCAGGTCGTAGGCACCAAGTGCCCATCCCAGCAAGGGGCAGCGTTTCTAGGCGTAGAGCTGGACATGACGGTTTCTTGGCCTATCATGCAGACCCTCTTTCTTGGGAAAAGAGACTTTAAGTCCGGCATGAGTTGCGGGAATGCTCCCAGGAGCCCTGGCCATGGGCAGCAGTCAGTACCAGACTTTCATTGCCATCAGGAAAGTGAGGCTTTAATTTCAAGTTTCCTGAGTTTAGAGCACCATGGAGGTCTAACCTAAGGGTAACCAATATTTGACCTCTTATAAACACATTTCTGTAAATTAATATGTGTCACCTTAGAAGGTAGATGAGTGGTTGCAGGAGACAGGAAGTGACTGCTTGTTGGGTGTGGAGCACCTTTGGTGGGGAGGGGTGATAGCAAATGCTCTAAAATTGGATGATAGCTGTACAATTTTGTGAATATCGTAGAAACCATTGGATTGAACACTTTAAAAGAGTGAATTTTATGGTGTGTGAGAAATAAAGAGGTGTTGTTTATACCGTAAAGGTAGCAACGGCTGCCAGATTCCCACCACATCAAGTTGCAGCTGGTAAGGGCCCAGGAAGGGCGAGCTGGGGACCCCTCAGCCCCACACCCGACATCCACAGAACTTATGATGCTCTTCTGTATTGTGTCGGAGGTTTTTGCCTCACCTTAGAATTAGGGTGCTTCTAAGTGAAGAGTGGTGGGTGGTGGAAGGAAGGAGCAGGGGACAGCGGAAGGAAGGTCCCTCATGGCAGAAGCCAGCTCTGGCAAGCCCCAGTGGTCCTCTACCTGGCAGCTACCTTACGGCAGGCGCTGAGCATCGGTGGTTCCCAAAGGACGCACAATGGACCAGTGATGTTCACTAGCCCTCTTTAGTGCCAACCGACACCCTACTTGGCATGGAGGACATTATGCAAGAGGTGATTATGGTGGCAGACGGCAGTGGGGAGTGTCACCACCGGCGACAGGATGCTACCCTGAACACGTGGGACTCTTCCCTATGCAGGCTGCTGGCCTCGCCTGGTCGTTCTAGAAGATCAGAGTCTAAGACCATCATTACCTACCTTCACGCACACCCATACTAACTGCAGGTCTATACTCTCTAAGACCACGACTCTCTGCCTTTCCTCCATAAAAAACTTTATTCAGACCTTAACAGCATTTCCATTCTGACCCACTTGTTCCAGTTGGAGTAATCCACCTTGTAGAGAAACCTCCCCAGCTGTTACCTACAAAGCTGTCTGTCACAGGAAAATGCAGGATGCCAAACTGGTGAAAACAACTCCAAATGGCCAAAAATAAGGGGCTGCTTCAGTAATCACAGCATGTCCAAATGACGGAAAATTAGTCATTGAAAATAATATTTACAGACTTCTTTAATAACACGGGGGAAGGTTTATGTTAAAATACAAAGTGGAAAAAAATCAGGATGCAAAATGGCAAAAGCAGCAAGCTGCTGTGCTGTGGAGGCACACAGGAGGAGGGGGCCTGGGCAGAGCCCCCCACTCCCCAAACACTAGTTGTTGCTGAATAATGCTGTTGATGTGGCTTTTTTTCCTCCTTCATTTGTACTTTTCTGAACTTTGCACATTATCATTTCGAGCATGGTTGTTTTATATTTATAACTACTCAAAAGATACCTAAGCTATTTGTCCCAGAACAGATTTTAATCCTCTCCCCTCCCCACCCCACATACCAGGCAGGTATGTGTCAGGGTCCCAGAGCTGGGTCTAGGCTGTGCACTGAGCTCAATTCCTTCCAATGGCTCAGCCTGGAACTGGCCTTCAGGGTGTTCCTGGGGACTCAAGCTTAACTATTCCTGGTCAACATCAACACTACCATTTACTGAGAACACCTGAGCCGGGCACCACACCAGCCCCAATGTCCATTTTACATGGATGCCCAGACCCCACAATCTGGAGCCATGTGCCCAAGCTCACAGAGCTGGTGAGGAGCAAAACAAGAAGACTTGCTTCATGGAAGCAGAAACTAGAGATGAGCAATTAAGAGCAGAACAGAACACAAGACTCAGGGAGCTAGAAGGCAAGGGATAGGAAAGGGAAGTCTCCCCCAAGGGATTCACACATTATCCTATGCTAAAGTTTGCGCAAGACCAACATCACCAATCCTCATCTGGTCCATGGCAGGCACTGCTAATCAATCACAGCCCTTTTTCCAAGCAGTCCATAGGGCCCTCTCCTGTAGGACATCAGACAGTCTACAATCAAATTGTCATGTCACAGCAAGGGAGACCAGCCCACCCTCCATCTGTGTGTGTGGGCAATGTGGAATAAGTAAGGGTGACTGGGCAGCAGGAGACCAGGTGTAAAAATCCAAGCACTGAAGGTAGAAAATATGAGCCTACAGTCCCCTCCTCAGGAGGTGACCGGAAGTGGAGACACAGGACCACACAGTCCATTCCAATGCCAGTGTCCTCTCTCCCAAATTTGGGGCATGGTTTAGCAAAAAAGTTTCAGTGCTTGGCTTTGTTAGCTAAAAGCACAGAAGGTCTGTATCAGGCAGCTCATGACTGGGATGACATAAGTCCCCCCACGAGCACCCCAGGCATCTGCCCAAGGACCCTGGGCTTCCCAGCCAATGCAGAGGCCTGAGTCACACTCATTCAAAGTGCTCAGCACATGCCCCATCTTCAAAAGGAGACTGTCAAAGTCTTGGAGAAGGAAAAGGCCCTTGATTTATACCTCTTAGGCTCACAGAACTCAAAGTTGAAGGAAGAGCCCCTGGAAGTCACCCAGTTTCACCTGATCATTTGAAAAACGTGGAAGCTCTGACTCCAAATTCTGGAGCCATTTGCCCAAGCCAGTAAGTTTAGGCAGAGCAAGAGCTGGGCTCAGTCCAGTGCTGTCTCAGAGCACGCTCTACCTCCTCAGACTGGCAGAGAACACAGGGGTACCCACTGAACATTTGAGAATGCCCCGACGGATGCAGGGAAGGCCAGCACAGGATGGATGAAGCCCTGCCTGGGTGTGGGCCCCCACCCACTGTGCGCCTGCTGGCCTGCACAGACCACACGTGGGAAGTCTTGAGCCATGAGAAGTCGGAACTCTCATGGAGCACGTGGGAGCACCTCAAGTCAGTATTGGACGGCTGCTCTTTGGTGTCCACTTCCCGGCCATGGAGCAACTTGTGGTGGGCAAAATAAAAGCTCCTGGGCAAACAGGGCAGAGATGGATGTCAGAGCCCGTATTTGGGCTCCAAGGAGATCATTCAGACTTGGCAGGCCGGACTCCAGGGGTGTGAATGGAGAGAGCAGGCTTTGAAGCCTCTTCCCAGCTAGTCCTACCAGCTGGACCATCATGACCATACCTACCCTAGAGAATGCTCACAGCACCTAGCGAACTTTCTGGTCCGGGAGACACTCTGAGGGCTCCCTATCCCACTTCTCAGACGAGAAACAGAGGACTCTGGAGTTGCACCCTTTGTCCAATTCCGGAGTGGGAAAAACCAGAACTGGCCTCTGGGCTCCTAGTATCATTTTTGGCTCAAACCTCCTGCCCAGCAGGAAGCGGGCAGCACGTGGCCATCCCCCAGGTGCAGCGTCTCCCTGGTGTGCTCGGTCAGCCTCAGAACTCCTGAGAGTCTGTGTCCTACCGCTACCTAGCCAGCAGTCCCATATGCCCCTATTTCATCTAGAAAGACACACAGGTAAGACCAATACCAGGTGCCCAGGGGTACCTGAGGTGAAGGGACTGGGGAGACATTCCAGCAGCAAGAGTTGGCCAGACCAAGGTTTGGAGGAGGCTGTTAGCAGCAGGCAGCCAAAGGGTGATGAGTGAGCACATAGGGAGTAAGTGTTGGAGAAGGAGGAGCCTAGGAACATGGAATTTGAGGGTCAAAAAGCCTCATGAGCATCTACAAAGTTGCACAATTCCATTGGGGTAATAAACAGTGTATTCTGTGCAAGTCTGACCCCAACCGGAATACAAAATGAGTGGTGTCTGGAGTAGGTCACTAGGTGCCTTGGAATGGAGAGCAGCGTCTGCTTGAATGAGAAAAGACAGAAATATTATTGTTTCCCTTTCCAGACAAATTGAGGCTCAGAATACACAGGACAGTCTCCTGGCTCAGGGGAAGAAAGGTCCCTGCAAGTTGTGGGGCAACAGAGCCCCAGTGATTCATACACCCCCAGCAAGCACTCCCTCTGTCAGTAAATTCCTACTGAAGATCTCTGCTTAACACAAAACCCAAGCTGGACTTCCAGCAGGTCCTAAGTGCCCACCCTCCCAGGTTTCTAAGACTTCCCAGGCATGCTGGTCAAGCTGTTTTCACAGAGGCAGCCCTCGACACTGCAGGCCTGAACTGAAGGTGCAGAAGGGACAGGCATCCACCCTGCAGCCAGAACCTGCCCAACCTGTGTTCTTCTAGAGGAGCACGCTCATGCACCCAGTGTTTGTGCATTCAAATTTCCACATGCTACTCACAACCAGATACTCCCACAGACTTGAGTCCCAAAACCACAGACTCAAACCACCTACACAATCAGAAATGCACTCACACACAAATGCATTTACATACAAACTCATAAAGGCAGACACACTCTTACTTTCACAACTCCGCACAATCACGTGTGACATGCACAGCAAACACACAGATACATAGACATGCTCTCTCACACACACACACACACACACACACACACAGGAGCCCTTTGGGGGCAAGTCTCAGAGCTTGCCTTCTGTAACTAGGGAAAATTTTCTCCTAAAAGGTGAGTCAGGCCCTCCCTGGTGGCACAGCGGGTTAAAGCACAGCACTAAGAAGCTTAAGCCACTTCTGCATGAGTTCGATCCCCACCTGCCCCGGAGGAGATCCACATGGCGTGGCAGACCTCTCCTGACCCTCCCGCTGCTCCCCTCAGCAGTGTACTTCGTCCATCTGCCTGTTCTGCACCCCACTCTATCTCTGGTGAATCCTCTCACCCTCCACATCTCTGGCCTGTACCCCAGTTCTATATGAATAAATAAATAAATCTTAAAAAAAAAAAAAAAGGTGAGTCAAAGCACAGAACCCACATGGTTTACGTTTGTTTCTGCAACAGCAGAGCCTGGTATTAAACTTCTGTCTTCCAAGACAGGCATGGATGATCCCCCAGTGACTAAGAGGGTTGGGCCAAGGCTTTAGGTTCTGGAAGAGGCTTTGTGCAGAGGGCCACAGCTTTCCAGAGAAAGGGTTAAGGGGACAGAGACTTTAGGTTCTGGGGATACCCTCAGACACTGGGCACACAGAGAGCCCTGGAATCTTCCACTCTGCAGCAGCAAGAGTCTCCCAGACTCGGGGGGCACTAGTGCCAGCACTGGCTGTGACCTCATCAACAAGTAAAATATTCCATAGCTTTTACCCCCATTACAGAGAATACCCACAGAGCTAAGGTCCAGTATACTGGACTTTCCTTCATTCCTTCACCTATGGTTCCATCTATTCATTCAGTCAACATTGTCTGTGATGCCAGCACCAGGCACCGAGTTGGTGCCAGTGGGGCTTTCAAAGCCAGAGTGAATCCTGGACAGAACAAGGCCTCTCGTTAAGAGCTCCTTCTCGTCACAGCTGTTCTTGCTGTTTGGCAATTTCCAATGAGGAACCTTGTACGTCAGCTCAGCCACTGAAAAACCACAGGAAGAAGGCCCTCTAGCCTGGAAGAAGCCCTAAAATTTCCTCACTGAAGGAATAAAGAGCCAAATAAATGAAGATACCTACTTAGCTCCTAGATCCATTACCGATTTGTCAAATATTTCTAGTCCCACCATCACAGAGAGCCCTGAATGCCAGGTCTGGCTTACAGTGGACAAAGCAGGATAGGTGGGACCCACGGGAGGCTGCAGCCTGGCAGGCCCAGCATGGGCATATAGAAGGCATCAAGGGGCAGGTAAGCCAGGCCCTCATGTCCTGGAGGCACTCCAGGAACCCCAGACACTATCCAAGGGATGAGCTTATCCAGCCACAGGCAGGAGGCAGAGGAGCAGCCTCGAGCCCAGGAACTAAGGAGCCCCATCCTGGCAGAAACCACTAGGATCTCCTCCCAGCTCTCCTGCTGGCAGTTGTCACTCAGAGTGCTCTCTGTGTATCGGTATCCTCAAAGCAAACACAGCTAAAACAACACAAGAACAAGGACCTCTATTCCATGGATGAGGAAACTGAGGCAGAAAGAGATGTGAGTGCCCAGGTCACACAGCTAAGTGACTAGGTCAACTTGACTCCAAAATCTGTATATTCTAACTTCTCTAAAGAGGAAGCGCAGATGGCCAACAAGCATGTGAAAAAATGTTCAGCATCACTTATAATAAGGGAGATGCAAATTAAAACCACAATGAGATACCACCTCACACCAGTGACAATGGTACATGTTCAAACAACTAGCAACAACAAATGTTGGTGAGGATGTGGAGAAAAAGGAACTCTCCTGCACTGCTGGTGGGAATGCGAACTAGTACAACCACTATGGAAAACTGTTTGGAGGTTCTTCAAACTGCTAAACATGGAGCTTCCCTACGACCCAGCAATCCCACTCCTAGGTATCTACCCAAAAGACACAAAAACACTGATTCAAAAAGATACCTGCACCCCCATGTTTATTGCTGCTTTATTTACAATCGGAAAGACATGGAATCAACCCAAATACCCAAAAGTAGATGGCTGGATTAAAAAGATGCAGTACATATACACAATGGAATATTACTCAGCAATCAAGAAAGATAAATTCGTGCCTTTTGCAGCACCATGGATGGAATTGGAAGGGATCATGCTTCGTGGAATAAACCAGAAAGAAAAGGAAAAATACCGGATATTCACTCATAGCAGGGCCCCGGAAAAAAAATAATAATAATGAAAAACTATATACCAGAGACATTTTACAGGGGTGGAGTGGGGAATGGGATCAAAAACTGGGGGCGGGGGAGTGCACAGGGCTATGGTGATGGCACATAGGTGAATTGGTGATGGGAAGCCCACGGGGATTACAACTGAGATGGAAAAAGACACAAAATGATGTAAAAATAAACTATTATATAAAAAAAATTCTGTGTAGTCTAGACTCGCTGCCAACAAGTAACCATGTAGCAGTAGACTTATGGACAAGGAAGTGGTTTCAAGGAGACTGTGTGCCCCCCAGGAACCTGAACACACTTCCATGGCCCAGCAACAGCATCCACTGGCCATTGAGACTTACCAACCACACTGGGAGGGCCTGGACTGAACCCCGAGTCTACTGGTCACCTCACTTCTTCAAGCAAAGTGCCTCACTGTGAGCTGGGATACAAGCGCCCCTGCTTGGGGCAGCCTTGAGGAGTGGGTGACGGGGCACAGGAGCACTGTGCACAGAGCAGGTGTTCAAGAAAAGCCTGCGTGTCCGCAGAATACTGTTGATTCACCGCTGATAATGACACAGCTTTGGGTAAAAAACTGGCCAAATATGTGGTTGAGACCAAAGTAAAAAGACCTGGGAGTCAGTCTGGGCATCAGATGTTGGGACAGGACTGAACTGCACCTGGGAGCAGACAGCAGCGTGGTAGTGGCAGCATGAGTGCTGTGGCAGTGTCCCAGCGTTACTGGACAATGGCAGCCACTGGGCACAAGGACTTCTGACGGGCCTGCCACGGGGCCCAGCGCTTCTGGGCATCACCTCCAGAGGTGATGAGGTTGTTGTGGACAGCTTCTTTCCATAAGAAAACAAGGGTCCTGGGCCTTCTCTGGTGGCACAAGGGGTTAAAGTGCAGCACTGTGAAGCTCTCTGTAGCCACTTCCGCATGAGTTCAATCCCCACCCTGGAGGTGACCCACATGGCGAGGCAGACGTCTTCTGGCCACCTGCTGCTCTCCTCAGCAGTGTACTTAGTCGATCTGCCTGTTCTGCTCCCCACTCTGTCTCTGGTGAAGCCTCTCAATCCCCACACCTCTAGCCTGCACCCAGTTCTTGTATGCATAAATAAATAAATCTAATATATATATATATATATATTTTTTTTTTTTTTTTTAAAGAAAACAAAGGTTCTGCGGGAGAAGCACTTGAGGTTCACTCAGCTCACTGGGTGGCAGCCAGGCATGAGGCTGGGGGGGGCGCCCAGGCAAAGTGGGGTGACCCAGGTGGTGGTGGGAGACAGATGGGGCAGGGGGGCAGTGGGGGAGGTCGGGAGAAACCCCAGCGGCCCTGTGCCCCCATGCCAATTTGGTGAGGGTATTAAAAAGTTTCTTTTCAATTACTTCCTCCTTGAAAATTACTAATCATACTCTGATGGAGATTCAACTTAATTTCCCAATTGGCTTGGAAATGAGGAGACCCATAATTGTTTGACCCTCTCACCAGAGTAGAAAGGGAGGGGGGGGTAGGCTCCTCAGAGGCTGACGATGGATAAAAACATCCCCGCTGAACGTGCTCGGCCCCGGGCACCAGACATCAGAGAGGTGCAGGCTAAGAGTCTTCCCTCAGTGCCCTTGTCTCATGCACGTTCTGCTCTAAATTGGGAAAGCTCTGAGCCCGCCTCCATACTGGGGGCATCTCCCCAGCCTAGGCCCCTCTTCAGGGTCCCCAGCTCAAGGCCCTCAGAGGACAAGTCAGAAGGCCTGGCAGCTGCCAGCCTGGAAGCAGCTCCTACAGAGTCCTAGGTCCACTGCTTGAAGGTGGCTGAAAACAATACCCTCGCCTGCAGAAGTAAGGAAAAGGTTGAGAGAATAATTTCAGTGTGAGCCTGCAGTGGGTCTGACAGGCCTTTCAGCCAAGTCGGCAACACATTCATGCCTGGACAGAGGGGTGTCATTATACCCCCTGGACATGTGAGGAGGCTGGAAGCCAGACACCCATCCTAAGGGTGAGGTCTTGGTCTCACTCTGACAGCTGTGTCCTTTCCATCCCAGCCTCCCTCCACCTCCACTACTGTCTCAAAGACGGACATGCAAAACCAACCGAGGACTCCAGCCCAGTGACACCGCAGACCTGGGATCGGGCATCCAGCATCAATCTCACGAGGAAAGTCTCTCTGGAAACTTCACTGAAATTTTTTTAGAATCTCTCTCTATTATGGTAAAATGAACATGCTTATTGGTTTTATTTTAGATGCCAGCTCTAATATGTGACTCATAAAAATCACTGTGGTGGGCACTATAATATCGCCATTTTGCAGGAACAGAAACAGACTGAAAGGTTCTAGAGACCACAACCAGAACCCAGCACATCAGTTTGAACTTAAGAAGCCCCCACTGCCTTGACCACCTCCCTGCCTGACTTTCTCATCCTTTCAATGAACACAGAAGTTCCTGCTACAAGGACAGAGATATTCTCTCCATTCCTCAGGATGGGTCTCCCCTGGCCAGTGTCTTTCTTCTCTGCTGAAGGCAGCCTCATGGCCTCCTACCTAAGGGCCCTGCCCTTGTCCTCTGCAGGAATAGTGGGGCTGAAGAGACTCCGCGATCCCCACTTCTCCCAGGCGAGGAGCCTGGCGTCAGAGTGAGGGAGTGAGGTCCTCCGTATCCTCCGTATCCCCACAAGGCGGGCACGTGTTTGGGGGCCTGCGGAGGTGTACGGGCCACCCTTCTCACTGCCTGGGGGGTGGGAAGTAATATGCCACTGCTGCATTTCCTGGAGAGACTGATGTGTCCAGACTGAGGCGCCACAGCTGGACTGAAGGCTGAGGGGTCAGGAAGGGTCAGCAGGCTCCAGACAGGCTGAAGAACAGCAGGAATAACTCATCCTAGCAGCCTCGCCAGCGTGAACCTCTGAACCCTCTGTGTCGTGATGTAAGGAAACACGATCCAGCCACGCGAGAGGAGTCGGGCAGACCAGACATCCCGAGACCTTGTCCACAGAGGGACTTTTGTTTGGAAAGCAGGCATTATCACTGTGACAAATGCTGTCTGGATTCCAGGAGGATTTTTTTTCTGTTGCTTTCTAAATTCCAAATTGTCTCTCTGCATCAACCTCTGCTATCTCATTCCCTGCATCAATTCGGGCCCACCCCGGCACACGCCAAAAGGAAATCAGGCAGCAAAGTTCAAACACAAAGGAGAGAGCCGTCTCGACGACACCTAATGAACTCTACCTCACCTCCACGCTGACGTTGATGGAGCAGGAGTTTTGCTGGCCAGCAGGACCCATCTTGTCCTACAATGGAGCCTATCACCCTGCAGCCTGTTCCCCAGACGAGCTCTAATGGGCCTGTTGGAGGAAAGACAACTCCAACTTTCCACGGACAGCTCAGGCGATGGGAAAGTTCAGGCACACCTCTTCCGGGAGGCCGGTCCTTCCAGTCCACTGCCTGTCCAGCCTGCACACCCACCAGGCCTAAGGCCAAACCTGGCCCTCTCCCTCTGCACCCCTCTGTTTCCCACTCATCCCACTAGACAGCTGCCTCGTCCTCCACCTCTGGTTCCCACAGCTGCCTCAGCTCCTGTGGCCTTTTTACCACTTATTCCTTCATGCACATTCACTGAGGACCTATGGCATGCCTAGCATCCATGCTCAAGCATAGTGAATAAGCAACACTGTCCTGGCCCTCCAGGTACAAGAAAGTACACTCAGCGTGGCAAAAATGCAGCAAGGAAGATGGTGTGGGGGGCGGGGGGTTGGGGGACATTGCAGCAGCGGAGAGAAGCAAGGGCATTCTGCAAGTTTAGGGTATTGATTGAGCTGAGGTTGTAAAATCAGGAAAGACTTCCTGGAGGAGGTGAAGCAACAGTGAGCCAGAAGGCAGGAACTATAACCATTCTCTGCTCTCTCCCACTGCCAACCCCAGCTCCTAGGGCCTAATTCCTATTACCAGAAAATGAAGTGCTATTGCCCCTGCCTCAAGAAGACCCCAATCTGTTAGGAAGATGAGACCCAAATATCAGGACCCTAGAAAGACACGCCAAGACTATGTTGTTACTAGCAAATGCTTTAGAACCTGCCACTCAGGGAAGAGGAAGAAGCTGGCAGGCAGGGAAATGACTGGGACAGGGAAAGGTGAGGGACTACCCACTCACAGGAGAGTTAGAACTAAAGGCAGCTCCTCCTCCCACCCTCATGTTCTTCCCTCACAGAGACTGGCAGGTGAGTGGGTAGCTCATGTCTGGTCTACCCCAGGTCGGGCAGCAGCAGGGGCTTTGCGGTGGCCTCACAGATTACCCATCTGTGTATCAGTAAATGCAAAGGTGGCAGGCACTACAGGAAACTGCTTGGGCTGTCAGGGAAAGCTTCCTGGAGGAGGCAGCATTGACACTGAGTCTTTAAGCACAAGGACTTCTAGCAGCACAGAAGCATAATGTATATTGCTATTATTTATTACACTAGTAGAGATGCCATTTTTATCTCCAAGAGGACCCATGTTACCAAATCCCCAATTTATAGGCTTTTAAATCTTTCTAAGGGCACAATAAACATACCCCCAATACACCTCAAAATCATAACCCAGCTGTCAGGAGTGGCCTCACTCCAAAAAAGGCCACACAACAATGATTCACTGATGCCTCACAAAAACAAACCACCACCAACATTATCAATGGGGCATGTGGTGACGTCAGGTGCAGTGGAGTGAGTTGGGGTGAGGAGGCTCTGTCCCTAAAGGTACAGATAACCTCCAACTGTAATCAGCCCCCTCCCCTGCCCCCAACTCTCACTTGGGATAGGGGCACAAATGGATGAGGCTAACTGGACCTGCTGGACCTGCACACACTAGTCAAGAGGTGTGTGTGCTGGAAGCAAGACTTTGTTGATCTGACAATTTGGGAAGGCCCCTGTGAGCTCCTGTGGGCAGTCTCTATGCCCGTGACACCCCTTCCCCAGCACATCCTCAAGCAGCTCCTTTAAAAACATCCACCACCTCCTTTGGCCCAAGACAGTCCCTCACAGTCACAAACATCGGCACCCATGGCCACTGAGGCAAGAGGCTGTGGGCCCTAAAGGCCAAAGTAGATGCATCCAGGGGACAAAAAGGAGAACCTGGGAGACTGCAGCTCAGCACAAAAGGTCTGGGGGACAGAGGGAGCACATTACCTGGGGTATTAAAGTCCTGAGAGCCAGATGCCCTCACAGGGCCCTGAGACCATCTCCCCAGACAGGGAAGGCTGACTTTGCAGAGCCCTGGCACCTTGGGAAAGCACTGGAGGCCCTCGTGTTGACAGAACCACTCCTACAAGAGGACCTGCCCCCAAACCTTTTACAATCATTTGGGTCTTGGCCCCGACTTGCCTTTCACGGCCCCACCCCACAGACACATTACTGACACACCAAATCCATGCTCTCTTCTCCTTTAGTAAAAGCTGCCCCTAAGTCCATCAGAACTTCCTCTGAAGACAAGATGGCACATGCCAGCTCTGGCTGACAGCGTGGCTCCTTGTCATTCGGTCCAGAGGGCTGTAATTAGAAGGCGGTCCCCTCCATCTGCAGGGGAGCAGCGGGACTCACAGCCCAGGATTCTGAGGTGGTCCCTCCCTGCTCTTTACAGAACTCTCCTCAGGGGTGAGAGGACAGGGGGACTTCTCGGTGCCCCCAGGGCTGGCCCTGTCCCACCTGGACCCCTTGCTCAGGACAAGCCATCCATGACTTTCCTAAACTAGATCCTCACAAGGGAATGTCCCTTTCCTCCCGAGACCAGCCGGTCAGCAGGTCCTCCAGGGACTTCAAGTCCCTTCAACCCAACAAAATGTCCTTCTTCCTCCCCTCCCTACTTCCCCTTTCATACCCTCCCTCTTCATCTCCCTCTCCCCCACCCCTTGCCCATTCCCTCCATCCATCTTCCCTTTAGCAAACCAGTAGATGCCACTTGCTCTGCCATATGGAGGGGACACAAAGATATGAGACACAGTCAGCCAGCCAACAGTGAGGAGTGGGTCAGAGAGGACTCTGTCGTGCGTGAGTGGGGGCATAAGGGAGAGAGGTCAATTGCGTGGGGAGGGGGGATTCACAGAATCTAAGACCTCACTGCTTGGGGCAATAGATTGGTAGCAGGGCACAGTAAACACTGAGGTCAGAGGAAGGGGCCGGCCCTGAGGCTTCTGTGCCTGGCTCAAAACCTTCTAAGGCTAGGCCCTCCCTGGTGGCGCAGCGGGTTAAAGCACAGCACTGAGAAGCTAAAGCCACTTCCACATGAGTTCGATTCCCGCCTGCCCCGGAGGTGACCACATAGTGTGGCAGACCTCTCCTGACCCGCCCGCTGCTCCCCTCAGCAGTGTACCTCGTTGATCTGCCTGTTCTGTCCCCAACTCTGTCTCTGGTGAAGCCGCCCCTGAGCCTCTGGCCTGTACCCCAGTTCTGTATGCACAAATAAATAAATTTTTTTTAAAAAAAGAAGTACCCCGATAATCACTTCTTTAGCTGAGCACCCTTCTCTGCCCCTTCTCCCCAATCACACACCAAAAAGGCTGCGCTGTGCTCTAGACAGGCAACTCAGGAAGTCAAGGGCATCAGCCAGAGGGGTGGTAGGTGCTGGACCAACATGAAGACCTCAGAAATGACCAGAGGGCTGGCACTTTCTCTAAGGTCCCCATTCTAGGTCACCAGGACAAAAGGGCAAAGACTCTGGTCCCTAAAAACCCCAAGGTTTAAGAAAAACAATAGGGTCAGCTTGAGCCCCAGTACAGTACGGAGTACTGGGCTGCCTGGTCAGGGACGGAGACTCCTGCCCAGATGTAGGATGGGGACACAGGCCTGGGGGCAGGGGCCATGCTCTGGCACCAGTGGCCAGGGGCCACCTCTGGACCACCCTAACACACCATGATGGGCCAGGCACGGGAGCACCAAGCTCTCTCCCTGCTGCCCGACATAACCAGTCACCTTTGCTAGGGCTGGGGGAGGTATACCCACCCAGGTCAGCACTGGGCTGACCCAGTGTCTTTAACAGACTGTCCCCGAGTCTGCCTGAGCAATAGCACCAACCACAAAGCCAGCCAGCCAGCCTGACGCAGGCGTCCATGGTCAGGACGGCCAAGGACTACACACTTGAGGGTGCCCCCAGGGAGGGGAGCGCCCTCAGAGGCCCATGAACAGATGGAAGGCTGAAAACGCGGTGGCTTGTCAGCGAAGAGAGAGCGTGGAAGAAAGCAGCAGAGGCAAAAGGCTAGAGGAGCAGAGGAACTGTCGGCCGTGGCCTTGCAGGAGACAGAGCAAGCGGCTCCAGGTCCGGGAGCAGGTACTTGCAAATACACCTTTGGTTGCAAGCTGCAGCTTCCTCTAGCCCAAGCTAGGATCAATCTAAGAAGAGAGGGTGAAAGAGGAGCCCCTGGGCAGTGTGACCAAGGAATAATATGCCTCTCCTCAGGGCCAACCCAGTCTCCATGCCCACCCGCCTGGCTCCACTCACCTTTCCATTCATGTCCCCTAAAAAAGCAAGTCAGCTTCTCTCATTCTTTCCTACAACCAGCCCCTCTCCTCCCACGCCCAGCTGACATTCTCTGTCCCTGGGTCCATTCCCAAAGCTTTCCCCTACCCTCCAGACTAGACCATCCAGACTAGTCTGCTACCCAAGGTGAGCCTTCTCCTTGGAGACCTGCCTTCCTCCAGCCACCTCATTCTCCTTTATTTTGAAAACTAGTGAAATTGTACCAAGTTCCAAACCAGCAGTCGGCTGGAAAGAAGTGTCTGGCAGTGGCACCGGCAGCAGCAAAGCCAAAGGGTAGCCGAGTCTAGACCATCCTCCTCCTCCCTCCAGCCTGGTGTCTGCTGGACAAGGCCTTTCTCCACTTTGCAGTGCTGGACTGGATTACACAACAGAGCATTTGAGGTCAGAACTTCCCAGGACAGGGTTTAGAAGAGAAAAGTATGTCTAATGAAGAGGAGCTAAAAGGTGGGATTCCAGAAAATGATGGTGGCAATTTTGTTTTGATTTTTTGCAAAGAGACAAACATGGAATTTAAGGGCACGAAAACAGAGCAAAAAAGAGACAGGGTTGAATTCTGAGAAAGACTGATGCTGTGGTCCAGGAGATTCGGAGGCCTGAGCCAGGAGCCAGGCAGGTGCTGTGAGGGACATGTCTCCAGGAGGCTCAGATGACTGAAATGTAGTCATCTCCTCATAACCTCCTGAAAATAGGACTCCCATGCAGGTGCCAAAGGGGGAAAGTCCCCCAAATCTCCTAACACAGCTTCCAAAGGTTATTCCAGGCTCTGTGGAAGGAGTCTCATGCTTCCTTCTAGTCTTGCTAAGGCCTCTCACATCCGGATCCTTGAAACATTTAGATTTTCAGGGATCACCGCAAGGCAGTAATGCCTTCTGGGTATCCAGTACTTCCTCAGACCCTACTCCAAGACCTCCCACCTGGTATTCGCAAAATGACCCAAATCCTAGGGAAAGGGAACTGAGAGCTTTGAGAGTGGATAAGGACCTTGGGACAATTGGGCTTCACAGAGGCAGCAACTGAGGTCTACAGAGACAACACCTTGCCCACCTCTTGGAACCTGACCTGATGTCACCCAGGACAAATGACCTCCCACCTGGTATTTGCAAAATGACCCAAATCCTAGGGAAAGGGAACTGAGAGCTTTGAGAGTGGATAAGGACCTTGGGACAATTGGGCTTCACAGAGGCAGCAACTGAGGTCTACAGAGACAACACCTTGCCCACCTCTTGGAACTTGACCTGATGTCACCCAGGACAAATGACACAGGAGGATACCTGAGATGGTGAGGGGCAGCCCCAACATCTGAAGCCCCTCATACTTGCAGGGGCTCTCTCAGGGAACCTCACCCGAGTGCATGAGCTGGACTGTCCAGTTCTGCTGCTGACCTCCCTGACCATGTGATCTCACGGCTCTACAAGCAAGGAGGAAAACCTGCCCAAGTGTTAGGGTTGAATCATGTTAGATGGGGCACTGAAGGGGCCTGTCCCAGCACGGCAACTTTTTCATCCTCCTCCTTTTCCTCAGAGGAGGGAAGGCCAGAGGTAGCACAGTGTTAGAGAAGGTGCATGTCCTTAGGAAATCCACAACCCAGTCTCAGCTTCCCCTTCCCTACCAGAGGCCTGGAGTGGCAGGATTATAAAGCCCACCGACCCTGACTCTGTCTCTCCCTCTGAGTTTCACAGGGTCCACAGCTGGTCTCGCCTGGCCTTTCAAAAGTGGACTCCCCAGAGTCTGCCCATGGGCCTCTCCCCAGACCAGAGAGCAGAGGGAGTTCTCCTGGACTGCTGGATAATGTATTGCCTTCTCTGCCACCCTTCCCAAGACGGCAGGCCCAGCAGACGTTTTCTACTGCCCCAGGGAGTCCAGACATGCAAAAGAGCCCTAAGTGTGGGCCTTGGACCTAGCCCCGGCTCCCCACCTCCTGAGTGTGGCCAGAGGCCTAGGAATGAGCTTCCATACAGGGTAGGGGAGACGAAGCCCAGGGTCCTGCAGCCAGGCCAGGGAGGCCCAGTGAGGAGAGGGAGAAGGGCCTCCCAGCAGCATGATTCACACCAGGCCCTCCCCACTTCCGTTTTCCCCTTTCTCCCCATGACAACATCTTGAACGAGTGCCTTTGCTGGCAAGCCCCAGCACTCTGGGGTTTACTGCCCTGACGCGGCTCCCACGCTCGCTGTGCACACAGCCCTTGGAGAGGCCGCTGAGATTGTGTGTGGTGCAGGGAGTGCGACACAAACCTCGGCCCACACAAATGTTCTCGGAGGCCAGCTCCCGCTCCCCTCCCAACAAGCGCTGAGCTGCTGTCAGCACCAGGCCCTGCCCCAGCTGCCTCTCCACCGTGAACACAGCCAGGGGAAGGACGATCTGTTCTCTACACCAATTTCAAGGAGAAAGGTGCTTCTGAGGAGAAAGTTATAAGTTAACTTTTACGCTTCCAGCCAGGATGGAATACGAGGACTAGATAGCCACCAGAAACCACCAAATAACCAGACATGTGAAACATGGGTTTTCAAGACACTAACCATCAGGCGACAAAGGAACTCAGTTCCCAAGAGATGGTGGGGCAGGGGTAGGTTTGAGGGGGGGTTGTTGAGGGGGGGAGCAGAATTTGGTAGACTCCTGACCTGCAGAGGCAAAGCTCAGTCTGGGGAGACTAGGACAGCTAGAATGGCCAAACAAAAAGCTGAGAGAAAGGGCAGTGGTAGAAAAGCAGGGTGTCCAGCACCCTCCTGACACACTGCTGAATGGAGCCTGCACAATCAGTGCCTTCCCCTGGGCCAGAGAAAGAACCATCAAGCAGGGTGAAGAGGGAATGGTGCCCGGCACACACAGGGGCGGTGCCTGTTCCTAGGGAGCAGACCCAGAGCCTCAGAAGTCGCAGGGCATTTGGTAGGAAACAAGAAGGGCTTTGCCCCAATAGCGAGGGATAGTCAATCCTGGGCTCTGATCCCATCTCACTAATCTTAAAAGCAAGATTAAACATTCCAAGTAAGTCAACCATGTTCCAGAGAGAGATCAAGAATATTTATGGAACAACAAAAATATTCAACGCCCAACAAGATAAAATTTACAATATATAGCACACATCCAAGGTTACCAGACATGCAAAAAATAAAAGAGACTACAACCCATAACGAGAAAATAAACAATTAGTCAAAACCAAGTCAGAACAGACACAGATGTTAGAATTACCAGACAAGAGCCTCAAAACAGTTCATATAACTGTATTCCATATGTTCAAAAAGTTAGGTGAAGACCTGCAAAATATTTAAAGACCCAGCTTCTAGAGACTGGATGGGATTACTGGCAAAATAGACCATACAGGGAAAAGATTTGTGAACTTAAAGAAACAGTAATAGGGACTAACCAGTATGGAAAGCAGAAGGGAAAAGAATTACAAAAAAACAAGTACATGAGCTGTGGGACAATTTCAGGCTGCCAAATACATGTGTAACTGGAGTCCCCAGAGGAGAAATGGGAAAGAGAGGGTAAGAAGGAGAAATATTTGAAGAAATAATGGTTTAAAATGTTCCAAGTTTAATAAAAATTGCAACCACATCAAAAAACTTTGAAACAGCCAGAGCAAAGGATATTTCCTGAGAAGAAGAGAGCACTGCATATTGACAAAGGAGTGAGTTCATCGAGAGATTGTGACAATTCTAAATGTTTATGCACCTAACAACGGAGTTTTAAAACACAGAAAGTAAAATCTGAAGAATTGATTTAACATTTGGAAGCCAGTCAATGTATTATCCCATTCAAGATCAAGAACAAGAGGCAGCTGTCTATTTCATCACCTCTAGTCCACACTGCCCTGCAGGTTGTGTAGCCAGGAAAATAAAGCAAAATCAATACATAGAAGGCATCTAGAGTGTAAGGAAGTGAAACTGTCTTTATTATTCTCAGATGATGTGATAATTTGTGTGCAAAATCTGATCAAATCTGTAAGACAGGATATAAGAACAATATACAAAAATCAATTACACTTTTAAATATTAGCAGGCCGAAATTTTTAAATGTCATAATAGCATCAAAGGCATAAAATACTTGGGGATAGATCTGAAAAGGATGCACAATACCTGTACACTAAAAACTGTAAAACATACTGACAGAATTTAAAGAAACCTACAGAACAGAAAGAACATTCCCTTGTTTGTGAATGGAAATACTCAGTATTATTAGAAGGTTATTTCTCTCCAAATTGATGTATGTACATCACAATCACAACCAAAGTCTTAGAGGTGAAGTTTCTTTGTAAAGCCTGTTTCTAAAATTCATATGAAAATCTAAAAGATCTAAAATAGCCAAAGCACCTTTAGGGGTTTTTTCCCCCTAAAGAAGAAGAAAAAGAAAAAGAAGAAGATTAAGATTACCCAATTTCAAGACTTACTATCAAGTTCACAGTCAATAACCACGAAAGTGTGGCATTCTTGTTTAACACAGACAAAAAGATACAAAGTCCAGAAAAATGTCCACACTTACATGGTTATAAAGGCAACTTGATACAGAAAGAATAAACTTTTTAATAAATGTACTGCAATAATTAGACACACAAACAACTTTGATCCCTACTTTGTGCTATATACAAATATTAACACATTAATTTAATATGTGTCATCACAATAGATATAAAACTGAAAACTTTAATATTTCTTTTTTTTAAAAACTTTAATATTTCTTAAAGGAAAAATCTCTGTGACCTCAACTTAGGCAATAATGCTTATGTATAATACTAAAAACATGATTCAGAAAGGAAATATTTGATAAAGTGTAGTTCATCAAAATTAAAGATAAAGCAAAAACTGAGAAAAAATATATGCAAAGCATATAATGATATGGGAATTATATTCAGAATATATAATTAACTCTCAAAAGTGAATAATAAAAAACAGACAACCCAAGTTTTTTTTTTTAAGGAGAAAGGCAAGAGTTTAACTCAAACACTTCCTCAAAGAAGATGTGTAGATGGAAATAAGATACTAAAAAGGACAAATCATTGAATAGCAAAATGGAAATTAAAATGACAATGAAGTGCCACTACAATAGCTGAAATTCAAAAAGTTGGCCATTCCTATCGTTGGCAAAACTGTGACACAACTGGAGCTCTCACATACTCCTGGTGAGAGTAGAAAATGGTATAGTTGTTTAAAAAGTCCAATATACCAATGTCATGACTCAGACACATCTACCCTATGAGCTAGATATTCTATCACTCAGTATTCACCTGAGAAAAAAAAAAATAATCTCATACAACAACCTAGAAAGAAATGTTCATAGCAGCCTTAATTTTATCATCCAAAAAGTAGATACAACCCAATGTCCATCAACAGGCATCTAGATAGATAAACAAATTATGGTATTTCTATACTATGGAATACTACTCAGCAAGAAAAAAGAATACCTGGATCTCAAAATAATTGTGCTGAGTGAAAGCAGTCAGTCAAACCCTGGTGGTGCAATGGGGTAAAGTGCAGCACTATGAAGCTATTACAGCCACTGCGGCATGAGTTCAATTCCTCAGCCAGGGAGGTGACCCACATGGTGTGGCAGACCTCTCCTGACTTGTCTGCTGCTCCCCTTAGCAGCATATTTCAGTAGATCTGGGTGTGCTGCTTCCCACTCTGTCTCTGGTGAATCTTCTCACCCACCCCCCACACCTCTGGCCTGTACCCCAGTTCTTGTATGCATAAATGAATATTAAAAATATATAAGGCGAGAGAGAGAGAGAGATTTGGTATGCTTCCATAAAACTCTAGAAAATTTAAACTGATCTAGAGTGATAGAAGTAGATGAATGGTGGCCTAGAGGAGGGAGTGACAGATTACAAAGAAGCATGAGGAAACTTCTGGGCATAATGGATATTTCATTATCTTGACTGTAGTGGTAGTTTGCACACATACATCAATTTTTATCAAATTTTACATTTAACAAAAATACTCCACTGAGATGTAGTTTTTCTTCCAACTATCAGAGTGGCAAAGATTAAAAAATGTGATAACAGCATGCTATTGGCGTGGATATGGAGAAACAGACATTCTCATAATTGCTGATGGGAATGTAAGTTCTATGAGAAGTGATTTGGCAATATCTATTCAAATCACAAAAATTCCCACTCTTATGTCCAAAATGTTCACTTCTAGAAATTTAGCTACAAAGATATACTCACATGTGTGAAATGACGTAAGATTATTTTATACACTATTTGTATTGGCAAGCGTCCATCCATAGAAGTGAGAGAAATCCTGGTATAATAAGACAGTTGGATACCTCCCAGACCTACAGAATGAAAAGCACTTAATGTGCTCTCAAGTGAAAAAGGCAACTTACAACACAGGTTGTATATGTGCTTCCATTTAGGTATAAAAAGTGAAAAGAAAATTATATACTTATTGTCATGCTACTTTACATAAAGCTCACTTCTGGAAGGATACACAACTATCACTGATTGGCTCGGAGAGAACAATATGAGACTCTAGGTTACAGCAATCCTGGGAAGACTTTCTATATCTATAAATACAAGTCTTAATGCCTTTTGAAATGATTCAGTTGTGAGTATGTGACTTTCAATAAAAAAAAGTGTAAATATAAATTAAAGACAAGTAAGTGAAGTTGATATGTATGTGGAAAAGCACCAAGACAAATGCTTACTTGGTGCTAAATGAGCACAAAGGAGGAAGCTGCTGAACTTTGCTGGTGTAGTGTTGTCCACTGTGTAAACACAAAAGACAACAATAAGATACTGGTCTCTATCAATTGAGAAATGCTAGAAGACACACAGTTTACCCTTTACTGGTGGTCATCTAGAGGGAGGAAAATTTGGGGGTGGGGAGCAGCAGGTGAGACAGGAGAGGTTTGCTGTGCCATATGGGTCACCTCCCAGGCTAGGAATGGAACTTGCACTGATGCGGCTGCAGCTAGCCTGCAAGGCTGCACCCTAACCCATTGTGCCACCAAGGAGGGCCCTGCTTAACCTTTTTTTCATGTGTAATATGCTTGTATCAGAAACACACACACACACACACACACACACACTGACTTCACGTGCTGCCCTCCCCAGAGGCTGCTACCTTCTTAACTATCTTCCTTGAAATATAAGTGAAGACTCTTAAATATGACCCTGCCTTTGATTAGGAATTCTACCTCTGCAAATTCATGACAAGAATATGATCAGTTACAAAAGGTTTTCATCTGTGGGAAAACAGACATGAATATAATGCTAAGAGTCTTCAAAGGTTACAAAACACTATTATGATGTGATTCCATGAGGTAGAAAATAGCAGTAAACATAAATAGACAGAGGTCTAGGGTGATGAAGGCCACAGTACTAAGGGCATCACCTACAGCAAACACAGTCATCACAGGTGGCTTTTAGACCTTTTTTCACAATTAATTTACAAATGATCTATTTTGGTTTCTTTTTTAATGAAAGAAAGTTAAGTGTACTAATAATCTTAGAGCACATATGTACAAAGGTAATTTTAGAAGAATTATTGACAGAAAAAAAAATAATCCTTGTGTACACAAGAGAAGCAGCAGCAGACATTTGCAGAGTCTCCAGCAAATGCATCCCAAAATACAATTAGTGAAAATTTAAGGACCCAAATTATAAATCATGTAGTCTTGAATCTGTAAAATATGGGGGGAGGGAGAGGGAGTAGAAGACTAACATAAAACTAAAGACTAGAATTAAATTGGCCAAAAATAAATTCCTAAATCCAGGAGAACAAAGTTGTTACTTCAGTATTTGGGTCCTCGTGATCCCTCAGTCAGCGTGAGAATGAGGAGGGGAAAATTTGGGGCGGGGGGAACCTAACTCCAGCTGTCCTATAGGGCAGAATGGCCCTGAGCAGTCACAGGGGCTGGCCCTGTGGGAGTCACATGGTCACTAGCTCAGGAAGACCCGTGTCTGTTCTCTGATCATTATCAGATAACTTGAGTAGGCTCCGCAGCTCTCAGGACCAATCAGGCAGGAAGTCTGCTTTGGAAAGGCCCTCTGAAGCGTGGCCAGGAGAGGTGGCACAGGCAAGAGGTGACAGACACTGTGTCCTTACCCTCAGGCCCTACAGAGAAGGAAATATGGCTTAAACCCTCAACACCAACTAAAGGAAAACTCAGATTTGGCTTGACCAGACCTTACATGAGTCACAGCTGCATCTCTTTTCACAGTTAATTTACAAATGATCTAGTTTGGGTTTTTTTTTTTAATGAAAGAAAGTTAAGTGTACTAATAATCTTAGAGCACATATGTACAAAGGTGATTTTAGAAGAATTATTGACAGAAAAAAAAATCTTTGTGTACACAAGAGAAGCAGCAGCAGACATTTGCACAGAGTCTCCAGCTGCCGAATACAAAATGCCCATGAGAGCCACCTTATTAACAATAATCATCAAGATTTATTAAGTGGGGCCCTCCCTGGTGGCACAATGGGTTAAAGCGCAGCACTATGAAGCTATCTGCAGCCAATGCAACACAAGTTCCATCCCCAACCAGGTAGCTGACCCACATGGCACAGCAGACCTCTCCTGTCTCACCCTCTGCTCCCCTCAGTGGTGTATTTCAGTTGATCTGCCTGTTCTGCTCTCCTCTCTGTCCCTGCTGAATCCTCTCTGATGAATCCTGGAGTCTCTCACCCCTGCGCCTCTGGCCTGTACCCCAGTTCTTGTATGCAAACATAAATAAATCTTAAATAAAAAGTACTGAGTGTGTCCTAGGGTCCAGGTACTTGACACATGGGAACTCTTAATCCTCACACCAGTCCAGTCTTTGGTCATCACACCCCAGGCTGTGATCTACCCTGAGTGCCTCATGCTATACCAAGGAGATGGTGCCTCAGTTACTCTCACTTAACGGATGTGAAATAGGCTGGGATGGGCAGCTGTGGGCTCCCGCTCCACTGGGCCTTCCACACTAAGGGCTGCAGCAGTGTGCTCCATAGGGACACTCCCCTTGGCACCGGAAGCTACCAAGATGGTCTCAATGAACACAGAGGGCCCAGACACACCAAAAAGGGGGGCAACCTGGGAAGAACTAGCCCAGGGGAAATAATCACTGTTCCCCAGAGAGCTGGGCACCCCAAAAGGGACAGATAGAGGAGCCCCTCTATCTGCAGGAGGTAGGCCCACATTCCCAACTGTCAGAGCCACCTGGAAGGACTCCCAAATGTGGGCATCTCAGTGAAGGATGTGGCAAAGCCCTACTACAGATGAGAAACCCACACTAGGGAGGGGAAGGCAGCTGTAACCCCCACTATTCCAGTTTTGGGAATGTGGGTAACTCTAGTACAATGAAAAGTCCTCTGAGGCATTTAGAAACTGCAAGTGCTCATTCCTCCAGCATAGGGATGAGCCAGGTGTGACAACGGGGACCCACAGAGTGGTGTGGGCCGAATGTTTTTTACATTGCCAAAGCCCTGCCCTCCTGACCAACAACAGTGCGTAAGACATGGAACCTTCCTGTGGAAATGCTCAGGTCAAGGGCTGCATGTGTCCTTCCTCAAGTAAACCAGGGAGTCTACAAATGAGTCTCAAAACCGCAAATGCAACCCTTTGATCAGTAACAGAAAAATTGTGATCCCAGCACTGAATGTCATAGCTTAACAAGAGCTGGAAAGGATAGAATCCAACTGCCCCAGCTGACAGACAAGGAGTCAACTGAGAGGCTTAGAGGCAAACAGTGGCTGCCTAACCTCTCCAAGTAGCTTCCAGGCCAAGCCAGACCACCTCACATATTTACAGTGCCAAAGTCACAAAAACTTGCCACTTTCCACTAAGGACCCTCCAAAGCGGGTGTAAATGGATTGCACAGAGGTTATGTGTGGGGCCCAAGTGAAATGTAACACAGGCTCAGATTGTATACAATACAACCCTGCTCGATTACAAATGAATCATTTCATAAACAATTCTCTTGTTCTCTCAGATCAAGGAAGCCAGTCTGGAGACTGCCTGTTTGACCCATATTTCTTAAGTTGTCAAAGGAAAATGTACAAATACCATTTTGTCTCACTGACAAATTTTTCAGAATTGATTTACCAACAAACATTTACTAAGTACAAATAAACAAATAATGGCAAGACCATCTTAACAAGTATCATAAGCAGGGTCCTCTCTAGTGGCGCAAAGGGTTAAATAAAGCATAGCACTATGAAGCTATTGCAGCCACTGCAGCAGGAGTTCGATCCCCAGCCAGGAAAGTGACCCACATGGCATGGCAGACCTCTCTTGACATGCCTACTGCTCCCCTCAGCAGTGTATTTCAGCCTATCCGTCTGTTCAGCTCCCCACTCTGTCTCTGGTGAATCCTCTCACTGCCCTGAGCCTCTGGCCTGTACTCTAGTTCTGTATGCATAAATAAATAAATCTTTAAAAAAAAAAAAAAGTATCATAAGCAAAGAAAACCCTAAACACCAATTGAGGGCCTAAGTCTAAACCAGAAAAAAACTCCATGGAGAAAATAACCCCTTGAGTTATTTGCTTCGTGCACAAGAGAGGAAGGATTGCCTGGAACCAACGGGAAAGGTCCTTAAAATTCTTGCAGGTGAATGGATAGGTGATGGATGGATGGATGGATGGACGGACGGATGGATAGACGGATGGACAATCAGGGTGGGTGGGTGGGTGGGTGGATGGTGGATAGCGAAGAGATGTAAGGCTATAAGAAGATAAGTGGGTGGCCTGACAGACGGTTGCCTGAAAAGACAGCTGGTGGAATATGTGACTACTGCTACTCTTAAATCACTATTCTAGAAACTCATAATGTAGAGTGTTTTGAGAACTAGGTTCAGCTTATCTTCCCTTTTCCGCCAGAGGTTTCCCGCCTGCTCCCTGCAAGCAGTGACCTTCTGAAGGAGTTGGCTTTAGGGAGAAGATCAGGAATAGGTGGGGGTGGACACCATAGCCTGTGCCTATGAGAAGCAAGAGTTGCAAGGGTGAGAGTCATGAAATTCCGTCTTTTTGCAATTGTGTTTGGCCTACTGTGTAGGGAAAAAATTGAGAGAGTCAGTCAGTCCAAACCCAAAAAAGGGGGAGAATGAAAAAGCAAAGCTGCTGATCATTTTGATGCACATCAAGATTCCAAATTTCCCAGCCCAGAAAGAACCTGGGTCTACCACATGTTTATGGTTCATGACCTAAAGATAAGCCACATGTGACAATGAACTGGAAGAACTATCCTTGATCATAAAGCTGCCCTTCAAGGCAACTCTAGACTTTCATAATGAGTCCCTGTCCAGAATGCTGGGTTCTTTTCTCACACTTCACTTTCTAAGTAACACCATCCCCTGGAGGTTCTAGAAAGCCAGACTGTGAAACAGTTGCCCAGGAAGGACTGTCCTTCCTCCATCTGCCCCTTCAAGGGATGTGTCCTCATCCTGGAGACCAAGTTCTAGCCCTCCTCTGAAGGAGGCATCCCCGGACTATTCAGGTACAACTGTTTGGTGACATAAATGAGCCACTGCCAAAGGTCCCCAGCCTTGAACTTTTCATTACTCTGCTCCAGGATTCTGCTGCCAGGAAGAGCCTGGAACAAAATTCATGGTGAAGTAGGAAACTTATCAGTCTGGGGACAGGAAAACAGACATACCCAGGTTCTCTTTAGGAACAAAGGGACAATTTCTCCTCCTGGTCAACAGCCCTATGTAGATGCCTCATGAACCCACAAAGTCCAATTTGTGACTTTCCTAAAGTAGCCTCCTTGCTAGGCAGAAGAATCCAGAGGAAGATGCATATTAGAGAAAGATGCTGGGGCTCTGGAGGCCACTGGCTCTTAACCAAGTTAGCAAGGTGTGTGCCCACAGCAGTGAGTTTAATAAGCAGTGGGCACATAACAGATGTTCTAGTAAGTGCTAGCTGATTGACTGATGGATTGCACAAGGAATTTCTCTTGATGGCAACTACCACACTGTTTCAAATTCAAGGCACCGTTAAAAGCAGTTAAGATTTCCAGCCTGGTGTGAAAACAGCACTGTGAAAGGAAGGGTCCTGTTGCCAGTCAGGTAAGGGAAACCCACTGCAAATCATTGTGACCTCGTCCTGGTTTCTCAGCTGCAGCCCTGGGACATTATGGAGGACTAGATAATTCTTTGTGTGCATTGCGAGATGTTTAACAGCATCCTGGCCACTGATGCCAGGAGCAGCCCCCTGGTAGGGAGAACCAAATATGTCTCCAGAAACTGACAAACGTCCCTGGGGGAACAAACAGTGCTAGCTGAGAATCAGTGCTACAGCCCTAGCATGTGGCAGACCAGGTGTTCCAAGGGTAACACACAGAAGCCCACTCCACCAGAGGGCCCTGGTGTGGTATTAACAACTGTGGCTCAGCTCCTGGCTCCGCCCAGCTAAAATGGAAATCATCCAACATTTCAGACTCAGTTCACCCATCTGCAAAATGGGGAGGTATTTTGCAAGCTTGCATACTTTGGTGCATGTAGAAGTCATGTAATGCTTTACATTGACTTGGGCATAGCTTTTCTGAATATCTCAAGTGAGCATCTTCACAAAGCTAATGAGAAACTCCTGGAAATCTACTAATGCCTACTGAGGACCTCAAAACAGCGCCCAAGTAATTTGGCCAGGTTATTCCAGTTTTAAAATCTATTCGAAGGAAATGGCCAGTTTAGGTAAACATTTACACACTAAGCTGTCTATCCTAGCATTATCTACAACAGCAGAAACCAGAAACCATGGAAATGCTCAACAATGTAACACTGAGGGTAAAATAAAATGTGATAGAAGCAGACAACGGAATACTATGTAGCTGATAAAAATCACATAACTAAAAATTAACCATTAACAGCATGGGAAAATATCATGATATAAAGAGAATCAACAAGACCTTATATCAGTAACCACAATTTTGAAAGAAAATACAAAGCAAAAAATAATAATTCTTATACAAATAAAGAGAAAGACGTTGGAAGGAAATTTAACAAGCTTTCTTCTCTTTTGCTCCCTATTTTACAGGTTTTCTATAAAAATGCATGTCTGAGTTTTCAGTTCTCATGGGGAAAATATTTGGTTGTGGTGGTTTTTAACATTTTAACATCAGAAAAGAAGGTGATATTTGAAGCCTCCTGTGCTTTGCCAAAGTCCCATGCCATGGGCACAGAGTCCTAAGCAAAGAGAAGGATGGTCAAACTGAAGTAAAAGGAAACAGAAGCAGAACAAAGTATAGGGTCTGGCCTGGGCCACAGCAGAAATGTGAAGAATCACAGTGAGGGTTGGGCTGGCAAGGGAGCCAGCGTGACCAGGACAGTGCCATACGCCACTCTGTCTGCTGGCTCAGAAGGTGGACGCACATGGGGCTTTCTTGGGCGGCAAGATCTATGAGAGACTGGCCAGGAGATTCCCAGGCTAGGCACTGGTCTGGGGATAGCTTCTTACTGCTGGAATCATCGCCAGCCTGAATAGGTGCCACCCCATGGGCACTGGGAGGAGAAAGGACCCAGGAGTCCAGAAGTCAAGAGTCCAAGCAGGATCCAGGGGGGTCGTGAGCCTGATACTGCCTCCAGCTTTCCTGCCCCCAATGACCTCCTATTCAATGAGGCCTTTGAGAGTGGAAGAGGGGTGGGTGGCGCTGAAAGAGACCACACCAGAGTGTAGAGCCTTGGCTGTTCCTTGTAAAACAGCAGAAGTCCCCGGCCTGGCACTGAGGCCAGATCTAGAGACAGAAGCTGCACCCAGATGGCATACAGAGGAGATGGAAAAGCCACCAGCTGTATCCTATGTCCCTCCAGGCTCCCAGTGCCAGGGAGCAGCCAGGCAGGGTACCCTCAATCCATTTCACAAGTGTGACCTCAGGCGTCTAGACAGCAGCAAGGAACTGAGCACATGTGGACAGGGCTGAACCTTCAGACTAGCCCGGTCCCCCAAATAGCCACCATCTGAACTGACCACAAAGTGGGGGAGGATGTGTTCACAGGTCCCAAGTTCAAAGGTGTAAAAGATTTCTTTTATCATGCTCTCATGAAGTCCTTGCCCATGCGTACTTGAAACATTAACATGAAGCCATGTGGTACAGGCCGGCACAAAATCACAAGCATCCCACTCCCACCTCCAAACTGGTCTCAACCTCCAGCTGGCCCAGGCTGTCAGAGCCAGAGGCATTCCAGGGCCCAGGTGTCCAAGGCCAGCAGGACCTGCGTGACAGGAAAGTCCATGTTCCCAGGCCCCTGGTCTAATGGTGGTTCCTGCTCAGAGCTTCATCTAATACTAAAACACACCTGTCAGGCAGCCATCAGGATCCCCACTCTGAGCTGAGAAGCAAGGGCCACAGAGAAAGGCAGCACTGCCTTCTGCCATTACAGCTGCCCCCACCCCCCCCCCTAAACTCCTCCCCCCCCCCCCTTCACACACACACACTAAGCAGACTCCTTCAAGACTCAAATCACAGTGAGGAGGAGGAGACAGGACAATCCAAAAATAGGGTAACATTAAGGCCAGGGTACAGGAAGCTGGCGCAGTGAGCCAGAAATGGGGGAAAGATTTTCCCCTTCAGAGTGGCAGGCTTCCTGCAGCTCTGAGACATGAGGCCCTCCCAGTTTGGTTGCATTCGACAGCCAGGTAACAATAAAGACACCAGCAAGGTAAGCCCTTTGGTAAGCCCTTTCAGCCAGATCAGGCTCCCTAGAGAACTGCTCAGACTGGGAAACTCCATTCTGGACCCAAAGGGGGTTCAAAGAGGATCTGGCCACTCAGCCGTAAGGCATTGAGACAGCCATCAAGGTGTATGTGGTTTCTCACACAGGAAAGGAAAGCAGCTCTCCTAGGCACCCTCAGGCTAGAACTCATGGCATATAAACTAAGGTGCTGATTTAACAAGCTCACTGCCCTGGTTTCTCCTGGGCCTGAAGGCTACAGCACACAGCAAAACAGTCTCCACCACTGTCCCATAAAACACAGGCCCTGCCCAGAGCCCACTCCCCTGTGGTGCCGTGGAAGTGGAACAGAAGCAGCCTGATTCATAGCAAGTATGTGCATCCTGATCTCTGGCCCAGCAAGAGGCGACCAGGCAGCTGAATGTCTCACAATCTGCTGAGCCCAATTCTGCAGTGTAAGATCCAGCCTTATAGATGCCAATGCTGTCCTTTTGTTAATGCAAAAAGCACAAAAGAAATGAAAGACATCACAAGAAAACATTAATCCTCATCACCCCTCCCTAAAAATCCTCAATAAAGTGCAAATCTGAAGACCCCCCTCCTCTCTGGAGGAATGCTCATTCAGTAGGTTCTCACTGTGGCCTTGGAATCTGCATATTAATAAGCTTCTCCATCCAGGAACCCCCCACCCCCATAGAGGCCTTATTCTCAGATTTACCTCTATTCCCTCACTCCCAGTGTTGACTTACACTATTTCTTTGTTGTCTAACACATCTCAGAAGAAGAAAAAGGATCTCCTAATTCATAAAGGGATCTGGTGGTTAAAGACTTACTGATAACTCCCCACACAGTTGAAAATTCACATATAATTTTAGATGCCCCCAACCTTAATGTCACTAAGTACCAATAACACAAATAGTGAATGAAAACACATTTTGTATGTTATGTGTGTTGCATGCTATATCCTTACAGCAAAGTAAGCTAGAGGGAAAAGAATATTACTAAGAAAATCATATGGAAGAAAATATATATTTACATATTTATTGAAAAAAATCCACTTATAGGCGGACCCGTGCTACTGAAACTCGTGTTGTGCCAGAGTCAACTGTCCGTAGCATAACTAAACAAATCACACCTCCCACATTCACACTTCACAGGAAGAACGCAAACTGCCATCTCCATGTGTACTATATTATATACTACATCTTCTATAGATGAAGACATCTGAATTACATTCCAACCCTTTATCCTTTTCCCACTCTTGATCTGCATGTTTGAGAACACCTGAGTAACCACTGAGCCTTATTTCTTCTCTCCTTGCATGAACAGGCAATGCCACACACCTTCAGCTGCGAGGACACCAGACATTCCCTCACCTTGATCAGCCCTAATACACTGTCACTGCCTGGACACACAATGCATCCCATAGCTCAACCCACTACTGTCGGTGGAAACATCTGAGTGATATGCCTTCAACCTGTCATCAAATCATAATGGCCTCAATTTTTGGAGACGTCAAATCAAAACTTTACCCTTATCTTTGAGGACCAAGACATATTTATGTGACAGCCCTGTCACTTATGTGACAGCCCTTCCACTTATCCAGAGCCTTCAAGAAAGTGAAACCTTCCACCTGACTAGAGCCTTCAGGAAAGTGAAAGTGAAAGGCCAAGTGCTTCCCCACTCCTATCAATGACCCCAAATCAATGATCACCCTGCAATCATATCCCAAAGGGCCCTGAGCAACAAGGTAACAAGCGGGGAAGGTAAAGAGACCTCTCACTATATTCCCTGGGGAAACAAAGGCAAAGATGAAAACCCCACACTTTCTCCAGACTCTGGTCCTCCCCCCATGCTTGTCATTTGATTTTTAGAGAGGGTTGCAAAAGGCAGGGTGTGCTGGCTTTCCGGGATTTTGAAGCCAAAGGGTCTGAGAGATTAGCATTTTTTAAGCCCTTCCCTCCATAGAGAGGCAAAGCAACTTGTACAGAGTCACCCAGCTCTTGAATGACTAGGCTCACTCTTCCTAAGGATAACCCCATAGGGTTAGGGTGATTTCTTTTCCAGAGGAAAAGAGCCCGAAAAAGTCATAACTACAATAAAGTCTTCCTAGGAATTATGGGCAGGGGGTGGGGGAGATGGTTTTCTTCTCAACTTTCTACACCCTTGCCACCTCATTGGTAGGCCTTAATGACTTGTTCTTAATGTGGTCTTAACCAGCAAATAACAAAGATGGTGCGAGGAACATGAGAACTCCTTGACCCTTTTCTACTGGATTTATTCATACTCACCCTTCAGGGCTAGTTCCAAAAAACTAGATCATTTCGAAGGGTATGGTCATATTGGAGTTATTTAAATGCATCCATGTCCTCATCTAGACTGAACTTGGTAAGACTTATCTCCCCTCCTCAGCCCCTTTCTTAAGCCACTGCTTGGTAGATTGTAGATTCTCAAAGAATCAACAAATTAAAAGCTATTTTCTGGCTATCTAGGTCTGCCTACACAGCAAATGCTTGCATACTAATCTCCCAGGTTTAAAAATATGGACTTTTTTTTTAACTCCCAACATAATGAATGAGTTTAAATATTAGAAGTTGAAATTATTAAGTAAATCATTTCACCTGCAAAGCTTCTATTTGCATAACATTAATTCATGATGGCAGCTAAAACAAATTCATCACACTCTGTATATTAGAAGCTGATTTATGTAGGAATTGAAAAAAATCATGAGCTCAAAATTATGTTGATATGATGTACATGCTCAATGGAGAAAGATTTTTCTCTTTCCTTCTTTTCCTTTTTTTTTTTTTAAATCATCTGAGCAACTGAATTATGGTGAGAAGGCAAAGAATTTGAGGAGAAGAAGGAGGCGAAGGACTGGCATCTTGCAAAATGAATAATGCTACCGCCTCACGTGTGGCAGGCTCTTGGAGCGGGTACACACACACTCTCCAGTTATTAATGTCAAGTATGCCAAAGATACGCTGGAAAATCATTACCATTCATCGCCACTAACCGCCATTAAATTTCAATCAATTCAACTTAGCACAAGTGTACTTGAGCGGCCCTTACAGTTCCTTATAAATGTGGCTCAAAAGTCGGGCTGACTTATTGCATTGTCCGCCGCACAAAGAAGCATTGCTAAGCATCTGCTTGGACCCGGGACTGATGCTCTTTTAACATCCTAAGCATTCAAAGATCTTTCTTTTTCTGAGCACTGAGAGGTCTGGAATCCCTTACAGGTCAAAAGAAATGGGGGTGGAGGGTGCTATTTCTTCCTTTTCTGCCTTTGAGGCGGAGACAGGGCAAAGGAGCCCTTCGGGGCTGTAGTCACTAGTCTGGAAGATGAAAAAGTTCCTGATGCCACCAAAAGTTTCCTAACATGTCCCCATCTCATCCTGGCTCTGGTGAAAAGCGCATGATTCAGGCAGTAAACTGTAGCCCGAACTGGAATCCCCGACCCAAGGAAGTGGGGCCCTGGAAGTGGGAGGGAGACTGGTGGCAGGACACTGGCGAGAGCATCTTTCGGCAGAGGCAGCTCGCGCAGAGGGTGTGGATGACCAGCCGGAGGTTCCTGGCTGCCCTAGAGGCGCGCGGCCCCTACGGACCTACCCGCTGGCGCCCTTCCCGACTCGCCACGAGCAGGGTCCAGCCTGTGGCGGGCGGCGGGACAATGTGGCCATTGTTCGGGGGCCGCCAACCAAGCCGGCAGGCAGGTGGGGGACACGCCACGCGGCCAGCGCGGCCCCACGGGGCGCGGAATGTTCCCGACACAGACACGATCCCCGGCCCCGAGGCCTGGGCGTGCCGCCTCCAGCCGGACTCCAGGAGAGGGGAGGGGGTGTGTGTGAGGAAGGGCTGGCATGGCGGTGTCTGGTAGAGAAAGAGGAGAATGGGGGAGATGCTAGAGGAGAGGAAAGAGGAAGGGCTAGAAGAGGGGAGGGCTAGAGAGAAGGAAGTGGAGGAGAGAAAGACTGAAAGGAAGGAGACAAAGAAGAGAGAGGAGGGAGAAGGAAGAGTAAGAGGAGACAGACCAGTGCACGACCGAACCGCGCCGCAGGCGGCCCAGGGAGCGTCTGGAAAGAGCGAGTGAGCCCAATTTCATAGAAGGAAGCCAGTGGCTCCAAACTCAGCGCCGAGTCAGCAAAGCTTAATCACACTAGGGGCTTTGCTTAATTACAGGTTTGGGAGCTGGGAACGAGGAAGAGAGATACTTAACTGTGTGTCCCTGGTAAAAGCTCAGTCACTCAAACGGTTTGTAAGGTTAGGGAAGACAAATATCCGCCATCTCCACCGCCACCACCCCCGAGCCCACTGAGCCAGGATCCTGGAGGCCAGGCTGGGGTCTGTGGTGTGGTAGACTCTGGCTGACCTGGAACAGTCATTGTGGGAGACCCTTTAATGTGCACTTGGGACAGGGGTCTCCAGCTGAGCCTGTGGTGGTCAGCTTGGAAGCCACAGGCGTAGGGAAGCCCTGTCTCAGCCTGCAGGCCACCAGCCCTCCTCCTCAGAACTCACTCTGGGGAGGCCAGGGGCCCTTGCCCGAAGGGGGGAAATCAATCCCGTGCTAATGAATAAAAAGTCCCCTTTATGTCACTGCTGTTTTTGGTTCATTAAATTTTCCACAGATTTGCAGAGAAGAAAACATAATCAATAAACCTTGACAAAAGTGAACGTGTGAAAAAGGCCAGAGAATGGAAAAGCAAGATAAAAGTGATATCCGATCACAGATTTCAGAGGCAGATGACGTGCAGGGGGCTGCTGAAGAATCTCAATGGACCATCACCCTTTTTGGGCCTTCCTTCCCTTTGCTGAAACTCTTCATTCAAGACAATAGTAAATGCACTAAAACTTTTTTCTTATGCTAATGCATGAAACCCGGCACTCACAGTTAAAACACACTTCCCAGTAACCTGAGTTTTTTTTTTTTTTAAACAACACACATGCACACACACAAAACCACATTAACTTACTTGATTTAAACCAAAATCTAAAACACTGTTTAATTCATATGTCCTCGTTGATCATATTTTAAATGAGCTCTTCCCTCCCCCTCCCTCTTTGTATGTTTTTTAAGAAACCAGAATCAAAACACAAACAGGATTACCAAAGATGCTTTTGTTGATGAAGGAATTGAGGAAAATAAGGTACTAAGCATGCAGGAATTATGCTGCTATCATTGGTGTACTTTCCCAGGGTTTAAAGACAAGCTTTGTAGGTTAAGGATGTTTTTCTCATTTTAGGAATATAAAATGGTCAGTGAAGTAATTTTTTTGAGTCCTTTATGTCCCACAGCAAACACTCAGATTAATTTTAGAGGAAATATAAATAGTGAGTCTGGTATCTTGTTCTTAGTTAAAAACCCTAAAGCAGTTACTCTTTACCACAGGACACTTCCAAACACCAGTGCATCCAGGAACTTTCCCAACTGTGTTAAACAAGCCCCAGGAAATAATTACAGATCTGCTTTTCTCCCCGGGGTCTTTAGAAGGCAGTGAGGCTTGTTCTCCAAAGTTGCTGCATATTCTGGGAGCTGGTACAATCACCTATTCTGCCTCTCTGAATTTTTAGGAATCTGAGAATACAGTTTCTCTCTTTGGCATTCTTCACGTGTTTCATTTGTCCATGCCCCTGACACTTACTGAAAAGAAGAAAGGGGGAACTGCTTCCCCGGGGTTCCTTTTCAAAGGGCCCTAGCCCAGCAGGAACAGCTGCAGCAGTCCACAGCGAGGTCCTTCTGGCCTGACTTGGCCTGTCTGTCCCTTGTGCACGGGGACACCGGCCCTGGCATAGGTAGGAAACCCTCCCACAGCATCAGGAAGCAAGGCTGGTTCTCTCCACCTCCTTCAAGAAAGTGTGTCCTGGGTGTCATTTAGATAAAAGGAAGCCCTGCTGAACACACACTTTCCCCGGGGCAAAGGCAGACTGCCCTACCCCTAAAGTACACAGGGATGCAGGCCTTGGGTTTAGAGCTTTAAAACGCTATTTGGGTGTGTGAGGGTCACACAGGCTTTGAAAATGCACAAGACAAGCTCTAGGTCTCTTAATTTCAAGGGAATTTCTGGAAGGGGTAGAGAAAATTCCTCTCCCCACCCCCTAGTGACTGACACCCCTCCCAAGGGAGAGGGTGTTTATTAGGCAAATATCCAGTTTTGTCTGCCGGCCTGCTGAATCCCCTGGTTTGCTAATCCAGCCCCAGGGGCTGCACTGTGTACAGGGCACTTGTAGGAGTACAAAAAGCATGAAGTATTTGTGTATTTTTCAGTCTGCAGTGCAAACAAACCAGCTACAGTACACAGCCCCAAGACCCCCAAAGTCAGGCAATGAGCCGCTGACCAGAGGCACTGTGGCCCCCTCTTCCAAGCAGGCCACTCAAAGGATTTCCTCTCTGTTCAATGCTCTGCCCACAAGTGGGCCCAAGCGGCCCAGAGAGAGTGGAGTGGCACTCCATCTGAGGCTGCCCTGCTGGGCCTCTTCCAACTGCAGGACACTTCAAGGTGAGCCAAGTCAAGAGTTCCCTCTGAGGCCATCGTCAGGGTCAGCGTGAGCTGGGGAACAGCCTATGCAGGCTGTGTTGAAGGACCGAACCCAGTTCAAATTCCTCTCAGAACAATTTCCACGGAGGATAGAAAAAAATCTTTAACAATCACACTTTGTTCCTTGGTGCCCCCAGCCCTGGCTGGGGAGTGTTCCTACTCTCATTCTCTCTAGCCGACTTTGACAACAGAACTGCTCTGGCCAGTCTCACCTTCAGAAGCTATGCCAAGGGAAGCCAGGTTCCTCTGGGAGCTCTCTCTCTCCTGAGCAGGAGGGCTCCCCACCTCAGTGGGGGCTACCCCTGCATTTGTGTGACTCCTGCTAGAATCACTAACTTCATAAAATCAGCATATTCCTAAAAATTGAAGGGAAATACAAAACCACCCCAAATATTACAAGATTAACTGTGAAGCTCCTCAGACAAGTGACAACTTCCCATGTTTAACTTGGAGTGGATTTTACACCTGGAAGAGAACAGTTCCACAATTTCCTGTAACCTTCTGCTGTGGGTGGGAGAAGCGGCAAGTCTTAGAAAACGAAAGCAAAAAAAGATGAAGAAAAAGGAGCAAGGAGGTCAGAGGCACAAGGAGGAAGGAGGCCTTGGAAGGAACACATCTGCAAAATCTCTGTTCTCCATTCTAGAATTACTGTCCAGGGCATACCAGAAGCTGGGAAAGCCTACAAACACCAGAACTCACCTCCCCTGGGGAGACCCACCCAAGTAGCCACACTAAGAATTTCCTCCCTACACAGTAACTGCAAAGCTGCCCCCAGACACGGACAAACCCAGGGACAGCAACTCCCAGCCCAGGTAAGAAAAAGGGCAGGCAGGGAGCTTGTAGGTGAGGTGGTGAGAACAAATAGGTCTCATCTGGGAGGCGTGTGAGGAGCCTGCCTATTCGGCCGCTTTCCACCACTGTATATTTTGGATTTCACAGTTTATTTACTTTACTTTTTGGCACGGAGCCCCCTGAGCATGCCAATACAATATTTGTTTAAACACTATTTTATGCCGCTTGCGAGGGAAACGTTTACTTTCAAATTCTCCAACATCCCCCAGAGCCTCGTCTGCAAACAGCATATGAGCGTTTTACAACTGCTCCCTTTATCTGAAGCTGTCGGGATTAAACCTTCACACTCTCGGTGAGGGCGGCGGGGCGGGGGGCCCAGGACGCTGCAGCGGCCACCACTGGGCTGCAAAGTCCGGCACTTGAGACCGTGCACGGAGCCGGCTGACCGGAGAGGGAGAGCAGAGAAGCGCAAAAGACAACCCCTGGATCCGGACCCAGACTTAAGGGGAAGGTCTTTTCCAGCCGGGATCAACTCTGTCAGAGAGCCACATTAAGAATTTCATCAAGAGAGGGGAATGGGGGGGAAGCATCCTGGGGGTGACCCAAGGCCCCAGAGCGCCTCTGCGGCCGGTCACCCGGGGTGAGGCGCGCGGGCTTCATCTCCTGCTACTCGCGCAGTGAAGTCGGGTTTCCTAGGAAATGACAGCAATTACAGCAGGGCTGAAAAGACACAGAGTTGGGTGGACTTCCAGCTCCCCGACGCGGCGGGAGCGCTCACACTCGC
>NW_004567103.1:81521832-81523041 GCF_000260355.1 Condylura cristata | reverse complement strand
CTAGTCAGAAAATGTGGAAGCATTTCTTCCTGCCTTCTTTTTCACCTAAATACAGCTTGTATGAGAGGGGAATTGTCCAAAGCCCAAACACCAGCTGACCAACCCGTCCAAGTCAACGGAAGGCTCCCCCCCCACACCACCCCCCCACCCCCGTCCGCGGAAAAGGCTCCCCTCCCTAAACCCTTAATAGGATTGGCGCCCAACTCTCTCCGCGCCTCTCCCCATCCATCACACACAGATCAAGTTGCAGTAGTGGATTTTTCAAATTCCTCAGCAAATATACTTGTTGAGAGATTGCCGCTGGGGGGCAGGGGGGGTGGTCAGAGGGGGAAATGATGAGTGGGGGTGGGGATGAAAGTGAAGGGTGAGGGGGCCGGAGGACTGGGCAAGGGATTACGTATGGATCCCTTCGGGAAGTCAAGCGGATCTCAGGGCGGAGGGCAGAGAGGAGGAGGAAGCGAGAAGCAAGGAGGGAGCTGAGCTGAGGGGGGGTGGGGGGAGCCTGACTGAGGGGGAGGGGGCGACAGGGCCTGACTAGGGGAGGTAGCAGCGAGGAAGAAAGAAAGGCACGGCTCGGGACCGGTAGCGAAAAGTGCAGTTAGAAGTTCCCAAGTCGCTGACTTGAAGCCCTCCACTCACCGCACACTCCCTTCAGACACGCACCCACAGCCCACCTCCGAGAGCTCCCCAACTCCCGGTGCTACCCACTCTCCACCTCCGAAACAGCCCCAGGATCGGGCAAGGTGGAGACGGATAAGGGGCCAGCCCGGCGATGCACCCGGGACAAGAGCGGCCTTTACCCCAGGTAGAAATGGGGGTTAGGGGAGGATGTAAAATCGACCTTAACCACGAGTTTCTAGCCCCCTGGCTCCCTGTACACGTCCGCGCCCAGCTTGGCCAGAGCCAGAAGTGGGGCTGCCCCACTAGACCCCGACCCCTTCAGCCCGGCGCCCGGCCCTGCGGAGCAGGCGGTGGGGACCGCCTGAGGGACCCCCGAGACGACGCTGCATCTCAGTCGGCTCGGGCTGGCCTGAGCAGGAGACACTTCGCCACGAAAAGCAAGCAAAAGAAGGCCAATGCAACTTTACCGAGGGAGACAAAAGTTTGCCTCTAGCACGCAGGTGGCCTCTCGGGCGCCGGGCGGTGGCGGCGGGCCCCCATCCCAACTTGGCTGGCGCGGGGACCGGCCGCGGGCTGCCGTGTGCCGGG
>NW_004567103.1:81515626-81521237 GCF_000260355.1 Condylura cristata | reverse complement strand
AAGGCGCTGGGACTGCTCTGTTTCCAATCTCTGGAATCACCCGCCCTCTCCACCTCCCTAAGCCCCTCCTCCGGGAGATGTCCGGGTCGCAGTTCCCAGGGCGCCGGTTTCTGCGGGCGCCGGGGCGGAAGCCTTGGGCGGGAGGGAAAGGGGGAGGCCGGACTAGCAAAGAACCCTCTTCCCGCTGGCAGCTAGCGCAGGTGCCGGGGGTCCTGCCGGCGCCCCCAGCCGCGGCTCGCAAGAGTCGCCATCTGAGCACATGTTGCAAGAAACGAAGCAGGCTTTTCTAGGTTTGCTGCCTGTGTGTTTTGTAGGGAGGAGGGTTTTTGTTTTGTTTTGCTTTTTTTAGAGACTCCACTAGCGCTGCCGCAGCCAGATGGAAGCAATCAGAACCCAACAACAACAGAGGAAGAAAGAAGAAAAAAACCTCACTGAATTTTCGGGCCAAAGTGTGTATGGGGGTGTGTGTGAAAGAACTTGCTTAAGCAAACTTTGAAGTGACGAACCCGGGGCCTCCAGCTTCACCACAGTCCAGAACTGAGCTCCCTGATTTGGAGATGCTTGGGGGCAACTGGCTAAAGTGCCTCCCAACCCCTTGACCACCAGCCTCTCTAGGGTTCAGGGGCCTTACCCAGAAGGCTAAATTTTCCTTGCTAGCATTTGTGTAACAGTTACTATGAGACAGGTGATACATTATACTTCTTTTATATCATTTAGTCTTCTAAACTACAAGGTGGGGGGGGGGGAGCCTCCCTGGTGATTAAAGACCCTGCTTTCAAGCTGGCTCCAGCCACTGCAGCAAAAGTTCCATATCCACTCCTCTCCCCCATGAAGGTGACCCACATGGCTTAGCAGATTTTATCTGTCTTCCAGGCTGCTCCCCCAGCAATGTATTTCAGTACATCTACCTGTCTTGCTCCCCACTCTGTCTCTGGTGACTCCTCTCACCTGCTCCCCACCTCTGGCCTGTCCCCCAGCTTTTGTATGCATTAATAAATAAAGCTTTTTGTAAAGCCCCACAAGATAGGTTTTCTTCTCCTATTATATAGGTGAGAAAACTAAGGCTTAAATAATTTGCCCAAAGTCAGAGCATTAACCCATCCTCCATGTGTTTCAGTAGGTCAGACCTCAGTTCAGGCAGTCTCCCCTACTGAGGATGATGGAGCCTCTCTTCCCATAACCCCTGTTCCTGCACTAGCAGCCAGTTCTGCCTTCCCCGGGGGTGTTACCTCTCCAGACTCAGTTTACCCATAGAATCTCTTTGTCAGTCTCTCTATACCACTGACCCTTCTCTAAACTTTATTTTTCACTTTTTAATCACTATGGTGCCCATTCTCTATTGCCTGCTTTGAATTCTATTCATTCATATAAAAGCAGCACAGCTCTCCTTGACCTAGAGAAAAAATATGTAGAACAATTTGATGCTAATTTTGTTTTCCTCAAATAGGCTTTCCAGATTTAGGGGAGAGGGGAATCTGCAGGGTTTTTTTTTTTTTTTAAGTAAAACTTGCAAACGCTTATATATTTCTTAAAATGAAGAGATGTTTGAAAGGGGCTTTTTCTTTAAATATGATCAGATTCACCATTCCTCCGTGCTATTTGTTTAAATTCCTGCTGAGCTTTCAGAACACAGACTCTAAGGAGACAGAAAAAGTAAACTTTCCCTCCCCTCCTTGGCCATATTTTAATGACTCTATTCATATCTACCCTATGAAATGTGGGGGATCATTTCATGTTACTGGAATATTAGCAGTGTCTGTTGATTACTTCATTACAAACTTGTCTCTGTTGGTTTCCTTGTGTTGTTGAGTTTGCAAAGAAGTTTAAACAAATCAACAGTTTTGGAGTATTTCCTTTTTCTCTGTTTTTCTTATGAGAACAGCATAACTCCTGCTGGAATTCAGGCACTCCCATAACCTTTTGTGGCTTATTTTGGCAAGAAGATGGCTGTGGAGATGAAGACGGAATGTTTTCTGTTTGAGGAGAGGTTGGAGACACGGTGCCTTAATCTCTAGATGGTCAGAAATTGGGATCTGAAAAAAGCAGCAGTGGATTTTGAGTGAACGCAAACCAGGTTGGCAGAGAAAACTTTCATCTGAATGTGGGCCATCAGGGCTCAGTCACAGATCTGGCACTAAATGTGTCTCAGCCTCATATGTCTCAGGTGCTGTGCTAAACCCATGACCTCATGTGACATCACAGCAAGACTGAAGAGGTCCTTTCCCTCCTAAAGCTCAGTGTTTCCACAATAACCACAAACAAATACATCATTACAAACTGGGTGAAGAAAAACTGTGAAATTCTCTAAGAGCTGGTGATGGGTGACATGCGCTGTGGTGGAAGATGGGGGTGAGCCACAGGGGAATGCTTTCCTGAGGAAGTGAGGTTGCACTGATATGAAGAAGGAATGAGGATAACAAAAGCCAAAATAGATAAAGGAAACTCCATTACACTAAAAAGAAAATAAAAAGCCTCTATACAGCAAAGGAACAATGGTATGAAAGGCATTCTGGAGAATGGGAGAAAATATTTACATAATGTATACCTGACAAAGGATTCATTTCCAAATATATAAAAGGAACTCCTAGAACTCTTTAGCAAAAACCAAATGACTGAACTAAAAAATGTGCTGAGGGCTTGAATAAACATTTCTTCAAAGACATGGAAATGACCATTAAGAATATGAAAAGATGTTCAACATCACTAATCATCAGGAAAATGCAATCAAAAACGACAATGAGTACCACCCCACAACTGTTAGAATGTTTATCAAAAAAAGATAGCACGTATTGGTGAAGATGGGAAGAAATTGGAACCTTTTACACTGTTGTTGGGAATGTAAGATGTTGTAGCCATGATAGAAAACAGTATGGAGGTACCTCAAAAAATTAAAACTGGAGGTCCTTCCTGGTGGTGTGAGGAGTTAAGTCTCAGCGCCATCAACCTATGGGCAGCCACTGCAGCATGAGTTTGACCCTAAGCCAGAGAGCTGACCCTCATGGGTCATGCCTCTCCTGTCTCACCCACTGCTCCCCTCGGCAGTGTATTTCAGTAGAGGCACCTGTTTCTCTGCCCCTCTGGTGATTCCTCTCACCACCAGCCCTAACCCATCCCATCTCTAGCCTACACCTCCATTCTTGTATGCATAAATAAATAAAAATAAATCTTAACAAAAAGTAAAACCAGAATGTAGTTACCATACAATCTAGCAACTCCACTTCTGGTATCTATCCAAAAAAAGTTAAAATCAGGATCTTGAAGAGATATCTGCATCCACATTCATTGTAGTATTATTCACAGAAACCAAATCATGGAAGGCACCCAAATGTATATCAACTGATGAATGTTTAAAGAAGTGACAGCTACAAAAAATCAAAAATATTCATTCAACCTAAAAACAAAAAAGGACATCCTATATCTGTGACAATGTAGATGGGCCAGAATGAAATTATGTTAAGTGAAATAAGTCAGTCACAAATACTTCCAGATTCCTCAAATATGAGGCATAGAAAATAATGAAAGGTATACAAGTGGATGATATTAGGTTGTCGGAAAATCCTGATACATTTTTGCTAGAAAAAAGCTGTCATGACTTTTCTGACAACCTAATACAATAGTGGTTAAACAAGGAGATGGGAGGAATGGGGAACCAGAAGTTGTTCAATGAGTATAAAGTTCCAGCCACCCAAGAGGAGTAAGTTCCAGATCTGCTGTCCAACAGAATGCTTACAGTTAACAGTAAGTTATTGTGTACCTAAAATGGAAGATAATAGACTCATATTAAATGGTCTTTGCACGCACACTGTAAGGAATGCAAAGAAACTTTTGGAGATCGTAGATATGTTTATTCCTGGGTTGTGGTGATTTTCACACAAGTGTATACATACATCCAAACTCACCAAATTGTAAGCATTAGATATATGCAGGCTTTTTGCCTATAGCATAATAAAGCTGAAAGAAAAGAAGGAATGAAGGAGGGTGAGCTGTTAGAAAAAGGGAGCAAAAAGGTGCTCTTTCTGTAAAAGAGTCTATTCAGCCCCAAAGAGAAGTGGCTTGGCCGTGACTGGACAGAATTCCAGTTACTAAGGTTGTATAACAAATCATCACCCTCAACGGGATAAATAAGCATTTTTATGTGCCATGAATCTGCCTTTCAGGATTTGGGATAAAGCAGAATGGGGAGAGTTTGTCTCTCCTTCAGAATCAGGGCTTCTTTTGCAGGACATCACAGTCGGCTGGGTCCTCTGAAGACTTGCTCACTCAAATGCTAACAGTGCTAGTTGCTGGGGGAGGAGCTTCTCTGTCCCATCTGCCATCTCTACGCAGGCTAGTTTGAGCATCCTCATAGCATTGTAGTAACTGGGTTCCCTGGGTGAACTTAACAATGAGTTGTCAGGAGAAACCCTGTTGCCGCTTAGGAAACCTTGGGAATCACAGTATATGGCTCAATCACATCTGTCCATCTCTCTGAGGCACAGCTTTCTGTCTAGGATTAAAGGAATGGAAAATGCAGTCTTCTTGATGGAGAATAGCAAGATTCTGAAGAGCCACATATGGGGGTAGAGCTGGTGCTGTGGCTAGTCTCTGAACACTGTGGGCTGCCAGGGGTTAACTGGAGAGAGTCAGCGAGAGTGCCAGAACAAGGTCGTCCCTAATGTGGATTGATCATATATTAATATGTGTATCCCACATCACAGTGTACCTCCCCACTCCGGGGCCCTGGCTCCTTGGATCAGTAACACTGTAAAGTCTGAGATCACTCTGATGATGTCAAGCTAGGCCTGTTGTTACAGTGCAAATCCACTTGGAAGAGCTGAGAGAACTTTCTAGGGCCATGCACCTCCTCACCACTGTGAATAAACTGAGCAGAACTTTTCCAAACAGCAGGTTTATATAGGAGGAATAAGATGCATAAAGATGGCCTGTGAGGAGGCAACACGGGGCCAGGTAGGCTGAACCCAACAAGCATTTCCAATTTGTAGTCCAACTCTTCATCTCCCTCCCAGCAACATGCTGATGCATATGGAATTTGAGCAAAGCTTTGGAGATCTTTCATTCATTCATTCATCTTTCCCTGTTGATCCCTCTCTACTATGTGCCATGTAGTTTAGAGATAAAAACAACAAATGAGATAGAGTTTTTGCCTTTCTCCACAGGTTGTAGGCCCTGTGGAGGTTGTGAAGGAGGTTGCCACTTGCAGGGTGGATTGGAAGTTGCTGGGAGGGAACACTGATGCAACCATCCGGGGAGTTTGGGAGGAAGGGGAGTGGAGGCGACAGGAAGCCTTGGCAGGGTGTAGAGGCCCAGTAGGTATGTGAAAGGCTTTTCATACTTGAGGTCAGTCTTGTCAAGGAATATTCTCAAGATGTGTTTTGGGTTTCTTAACCAAACTGAAAAAGATATCACCTCACTATCACTAAAACTACCAACAGAGCTTGACAATCACATGATAAGGAAAGACATCATTTTGAAACAATTTAAAGTGAAATTATTAAGGATAACTAAATGAGGGTGGCACAATGGGTAAGGATGCAGCACTGCAAGATAGCCGCAGCCACTTCAGTGTGAGTTCAATCCCCGGCCCTGGAGGTGACCCACATGGCGTGGCAGA
>NW_004567103.1:81496042-81515125 GCF_000260355.1 Condylura cristata | reverse complement strand
GGTGGGGATGGGGATCGAACTCATGTGGAAGTGGCTCTAGCTTCTTAGTGCAGTGCTTTAACCTGCTGCACCACCAGGGAGGGCCAGAGACAACCCATTTCTAAGACATCGACTTCCTGGTCTCCAACCACTGTCTCCAGCGGAAGGAAGTAACTATGGAAGCCACTTGTGGATTTCATTAAAAGAACATTCAAATTCACATCTTCCTCAAATGCATATATCATCTCTCTCCTTTGACACCTCTTTGTTAACCATTTTATTAACACTTCAACATATCTTTTTTAATATTCAGTGTCAGTGGTTTGTTTGTGCCTAGGTTACTTGGAGAGTAAGCTTCTTGTTTCCAGGCAGCTGGGGAAGCAAGTCTGATTAAATTGAAGGAGAGGCCTGACTTGGGGTTGTCCCTATCAGGGCATGTGGTAGAGGAACAGGAAGCTGGTGCTTGAAGCCCAAAGTAGGTCAATCACTGAGGCCAACTAACATTTCTAAGTGTACTTTATGGCAAGTCTCTCCCCCACCCAGAAATTAACCTGCAGCCCAAAGATTCCATATAAGTAAGCAAAACCAATTAGAAGAATAAGTGGTTGATATCACGGTTATGACAAAAAAGACAAAGAAACAAATAAACTATCAGTGCTTCAGTGTGAACAGGAATGTCCAAACCTGAACAAGAAAAATTATAAAATACTACTGAAACTGGGGAAGTAGAGTTGGCAATGGAAGTATCTGTTCTTGGTTAGGAAGATATGACATTATAATGGAGTTAGTTCTTTGTAGGTTACTGTATACATCATTGCAGCCCAAATAAAGCTACCATTATTTTGGGCCCTCCCTGGTGACACAACAGGTTAAAACACAGCACTATGAAGCTATCTGCAGTCACTGCAGAATGAGTTCGATCCTCAGCCAGGGAGGTGACCCACATGGTGCAGCAAACCTCTCCTAACTCTCTCACTGCTCCCCTCAGCAGTGTGTTTCAGTCAGTCTGCCTGTTCTGCTCCCCATTCTGTCTCTGGTGAAGCCTCTCACCCTCTGCACCTCTGACTGTACCCCAGTTCTATATGCATAAATAAATAAATCTTAAAAAAATAGCATTATTTTTTCCTTGGAAGTAGAGGGACAGCAGGACTAGATAACAGTTGCAAAGTTCATTGAAAGAAGTAAAGGAAGAAAAAAGCAAGAATAATCAGGGAAAAAATTGAAGAAGAGTAGCAATTGCTTGAGAGATAGAGGACTATCGGCAGTCCTATTAGACCTTAAAACATATTATAAAGCATCTATAGTTAAAACAATTTGATAGTGATGATGGAATAAAAAGAATAATGAAATAGAATACAAAACCCAGAAACAGACCCCTGTGTATAATTTTCCAATTTTTACAAAGGTGGCATTATGAGTAAGTAAGTAAAAGATGTGCTTTTTGAATCAGTTGAATGGCAATAATTATAAACTAAAACTAGAACAAGGTACCATTTTTCACCTATCAAACTGACCAAAAAAAAAGAAAAACAACAACAGACTCTCATAGTGAGCTGTAGAACAGCAAACATTCATACACCTCTGGTGAAAAGACAAAAGGAGTAACAGTTATAGAAAAAATAAATGGAATATCTATCTAGCAAAATCACATATGCATTTACCCCATTGATCTGCCCATCTCATTTTCAGGTTATCTAACTCAGATACAATACAAAAAGGCATGTGGAGGGGACTATTGGGAACACAACAGAGAGGTCTGGTGGCACAAGGAGTTAAGTCTCAGCACAATGAAGCTATCTGCAGCCTCTGCAGCACAAGTTTAATCCCTGGCCAAGGGATTGTGCTGACCCACCTGGCGCAGCAGACCTCTCCTGCCTTGTCACTTCAGCAATGTATTTCCATCAGTTCTCTTGTTCTTCACCCCTCTCTGTCTCTGGTGAATCCTCTCACACACATCTGCCCCTGCACTTCTAGCCTACACCCCAGCTTTTGTACACATTAGTAAATAAAATAAATCTTTTAAAAAAATTAACAGCACAATTTGTGTATAAAATATCTGGAAACACCCCAAATGCCTTCATGTGATGACAAATTGAATGAAGGACAGTAATCTTCACAGGGGAGCATTTTGCAGGTATTAAAAAGGTATAAGGACTAATTCTTAAGCTATTCTTATAGCTGTTAAGTTAAAGAAGCAAGGTAGTGTATAGTGTATTACTATCTACTTAAAATGACTGTGGACAAGTATGTGCACATATGCACATACTTAAGATGTGTTTTTATTTTGTTCAAGTAGAAAAGCCATAAAATGTTTTAATATTCTTTGTGGAGTGGGAGAGGGTGGGGAGATGAGGGAATAACAAAAAGAAGAAATAAAAGCAAGTGAGGATTTAAATAAGGAACTCATAGCTGAGGTTCTTCAATAGATTCCTTGCTATTTTCCCTGACTGCACCCCTCATCCTCTGCAGACAGAACCCTAAATTTCCATCTGATAGTGTCACTCCCCTGCTCCAAACTCTCAACGGACTGTGCAAGGCACTTCAAGATAGGCTCTAAGCTCTCTCTTACAGCACACTATGATTCCTCTGCTCCCACTGTTTTGAACATTTGCTATTTCTTCCTGGAGGAACTTTAGTCACCTTGTCTATTAGTGAGCTCCTATGCATCCCTCAAGACCCTGCTTAGCTTCTACCTCTCCTGTGATGTATTCCCTACTTCCCTAAACAAAATGAGGCAGTCCCCAACACTCGCAATAAATTCCAGGGACACTGTGCTGCTGATGTCTGAGACTGATTCCATCTCCCAGGCTGCTGCCCATACTTGGTCTCTGAAAGCAGAGTCCTGTTAACATTCACCTCAAGTTTCCAACTTGGAGGACAGCACTTAGCCATTCAGGAGGTTCTCCATGCAGACTGAATGAATAAACAGGAATCCTACCCAACTCTGACCACAGTTCACTCCAGTTTTTTCATTCCCCTCAGCTGCATTGCTTAATGCATCCAGCCTTACGACACCTCTCCTGTTCTAATCTGGGAGATTTCATTTCTTCATAGCTTGACTGTGTTGAAAGAATTGGATTCATAGGCATGACTATAGTTTGAAATTGCACAGACAAGAAACAATGCTTTTTTATATAACATGTTCAGGATGACACCAAAAAAAAAAAAGAAAATGAAAGAAGGGACAGAGACAGTGCCAGGGCCAGCAGCTCCTGAGGACAAGGACATTGTGTCATTTATCTTTGTATCTTCATTTCTTTCATGGACCCCATTGGGCTCTGCATGATAAGTGTTAAAGCAGATGTCACGGGAAAGGAGAATCACCTGGTTATGCTGTCACAGTGTTTTAAACACTCTGTAGTGTTTAAAGAAGAAGAACCGTGATGATCTTCACACTGAAGAGACTGAAAAAAATATGATTAAGAGAATATTGTGCCCGATGAGGCTGATATTGTTGTCAGAGAACTGGGCTAGGTTGAATGTCCAGTTCCCAAGTGCATATGAATGACAGCCCAGATGACCATGAGAACATGCAGATGTGAGTGAAGAATTGTCCCTACAATTCTCTAGGAGGTGTGAAGTCTAGAGCAGGGGCCAGAAAATGGAACATATGTCGAGGAAAAACTCGACTTCTTGACGTTAAAAAAAATGGTTAGCCACTTCCGCATGAGTTCGATTCCCGGCTGCCCCTGAAGTGACCACATGGCGCGGCAGACCTCTCCTGACCCGCCCGCTGCTCCCCTCAGCAGTGTACTTCATCGATCTGCCTGTTCTGCTCCCCTCTCTGTCTCTGGTGAAGCCTCTCGCTGCCCCTGAGCCTCTGGCCTGTACCCCGCTCTGTATGCACAAATAAATAAATCTAAAAAAAAAAAATGGTTAGGTTCTGAGAATGACCCACCAGACCAGATGTCTTGATGCCCATGCAATAGCAGGATGGAGGGATGGTGAAAAGCCCCTTGCAGAGGCCAGACACCTGTCTGAGAACAACAATGTGTGAGATGATGGGTTTTTAAGTGGGGGTGCTCCAGCAAGGGCAGATGTTGAGTGTTGGGGGAAAATTGCTGCCCCAGAAGCCCTGGAATGGCACCTGACTGTGCCAACTTGTCCCACTCTAAATCTGTTAGAGAGACTCACAAGGGCAGAGCAAAGCTGCTGTCCTGTCCAGGGAGACTGCAAAGTAGAATAGAACACCATATTGAAGATCCCACATTCAAAGAAGTAAGCTCTCATGATCCTGAAAGAAAGAGAAGCAACTGGCAAAATGTAATCTAAGATTTTGAGCATCCCAAAAGACAGGTCAGGAGAAAATGGAGAGGTACTGCTTAGCAGCAATGCTGTGGAAGAGAGAAAAAATGAAAGGAAAAATCTGAGGGTACCCAGTGTCCCCTCAAACAACATCACTAAAGCTGTGAGCAGTGTCCCCAAACCTCTGTTGTGAAGACCACCTCCATGGTGTTTGACATGACCATTGACTTTGTGTACTCTTGGTGATCTTCAGGACAACTCAATTCTAGATAAGACTAGACATGCTGACCATAGTAGAAAGCACACTAACATAAATGCCAAGCCACCAGCTATAACAAGTTTGTGTACCTCCAAGTCAGCGCCTATGCTGCCAGAGGCCTTGTGTTCAGCAAGAGGCTGCCTTCCAAGCTAGAAAGTTTCCAGAGGCTAGGATGGAAGAGAGAAGCTCAAAATCCTGACCTAGGACCAATAATTGAAGGAAGTGGAGATGTTTGGCCTAGAATAGAAAGACTTCTAGGAATACAATAGCTGTCTCCAGGTTTCAGAGGAACTGGTGTCTTTCATCAATGTATCCTGGAGGGCTGAGCTGGAATGGTGGACAGAGGCAATACTTCTCCCCCAAGGGGAAGCTCAGTGACTGGTAGAGGCACCCCACACCTTCTGGATCTGTGATACTAAGCCATCATTGGGCTAACAGAATCCGGTCACGTCAGCCTTCCAAACCCAAGGCTCTATCTTCATCAGGATAACTAGGGTCATAGGACCATCTTGGACAGAATGAATGGGAAACCTCTGTTCTCTGTCCTTGCCATCTTTATGGCACACCCAGGCTCCAGTTCTCCCCCTCCCCTTCCAGGGGTGCCTTTGACAGAGAGATGGGTGGCTTTGAGGGACAGGCACTGGGTGTGGAGTAACTTGAGCTATACTACCAATTACTGTATGATCAGAGAAGCCCCTACCCCTTTGGGCTGCATTTCCCTCGTCTGTAATGTCATGAGTAGATCAGGCTGGTTCTCAGTTCACAAAATGCCTGCCCAAGTCTGAATGCACCTGGCTCACAGATGAGTTTTGTTTGGCTTGGACAACATTAAACAGCTGTTTTCTACTTTCCATTTACTGACAACATTAAGAGTATTAAATATGTTTTTAACATATGACATAATATAATGTAATATGATTTCTTTATTCCCCTGAAAATTTTGGAAGATCTGGCAATCCAGAGCTGCTGCTCCCACATGGCCCCATGCCAACACTGAGAAGCACCCAGACTTTGAAGGGGCCACATTCCCATTCTGCAGTCACTGGATGATGCACTGAGCAGCCTTGGCTAGGAATTCTGGGCTCTCTGACCGTGCCAAACTGAGGAAGGTGAGCTCTGAGAGCCACCCCTGTGCTGAAACCCAGCAGATCCTCCAAACACACTTAGGAGGCGGCTTACTGGCCTAAAAGAACTTAGCCAAATCCTGGACTCCATTGCCCTGATTTTTCCGTTTCCAAAGTTACAAGGCAATTATGATGCCTGAAGTGATGGGGGAGAGGAGGTTTATTTTGAAGTCCAATGTATCCAAGATGTCTGCTAATGCAAGTGGAAAGAATTTTCCATCTGGGAGATTAATAACTTTATTTGCATGAGGTCAGCAAACCCACAGATCCTGTTACCTGGTTCCTCCCCAAACATCAGCTCTGAATAGCAGGGGCTGGGAAATTTGCCTTGGTCCACAGTTGGGACTGCTATTATTCTTTCTGCTTCTTTGCATTTGCACACGTCTCTCCTCACTAAATCTAGAAAAGGCTGTGCTTCTTACACTGCCCCAGGGGCCCTCCCTGCAAATTGCTCTGTCAGGAGACCCCTCCCACCAGAAGTCCTTTGTATTCAGATTCTTCTTAATTCCACAGGGACCTCATTTCTCTCCTGTGAGATGTGTAGTCTTATTTATTCACTTGGTAACATTTACAGTTGGGGAGCTCAATCTTATCCCTTTCCCAGAATGCTCCATGTTGCATTCCAGTGCCCAGCAGGGTGCTGGCCCACAGCAGATCCCCTGGATGTGGGTGGGTACATGTTGGAGCGGACTTTGGACAGACACACTGCGATATGGTGGTACAGTAGAAAGGGTCCCTGGAATCCCCAGATCAGCCTGTGGCCGGGTGACCACATGATAGACCCAGCATGAGAGGAGCACTTTCCATGATGTCAGGCCAACAGGGGGAAACGGGGGCTGTCCCAGGGGAACTGGCACATGTTGTGACCCCCTGTGTAGGTTACAAGAACCTAAAGCATGTTCATGCTCTTAGATCCAATGATCCTAAGAAAATGTAGCTCAAATCTGGGGAATGCTCTATGTAGAATACATTCATCAAAATGTCGTTTATAATGATCTATGATCTAAGTGTCCCTCGTTAGAGAAATCATTACTATCATTACTATATCAGAGAAATTGTAAACTATAGTATAACTATCCACATAATGGAAAGGTTTTACGTATAATTTGTATCAAAGTGGCAAAGGTATGTCTAATATAATGTTGTATGAAAGAAGCAAAATATGTTTTTATTTTGATAACATGATTATAATTTTACTAATACAAAGTAATATACATGCATAGAATAAAAGCCTGAAATGAAACTGAGTAACATGTTAACAGGGATAATTTGGGGGGTCTGGGCTTGTTTCCTTATACTTTTTTGTGGGCCTATTTTCCAAATTTTCATTAGTGTTCATGTATTTCTTACATGATGGATAAGTGTGCCTGCTGGACCACTGCAAGCAGCCTGAGAGGCCAGTGAAGCTCAGGTAGGCAGAACCTGGGTGGGGGCAGCTGTCCTGTGAAGGCAGCTACGAGAAGCTGCTTGGTGAGGTTGACCCATGACGGTTTTCATGCCACTTGAAGGGAAACTCAGGAATGCCACTCAGAGATTCCTATGCCTCAATCCTGGAAACCGGACGATTATCTGATCTATTGTTTATGTCAAAAGGGGCTTTGCAGGTGTGATTAAGCTAAGGACCTGAAGATGGGGAGATGGTCCCAGTGGGCCAACATACTCACACCAATCTCTGAAGGTGGAAGACAGGTTGAAGGGGGCCAGAGAGATGCACCTTAGAATGCCATTGGCCACTGGTGGCTTTCATACAGAGAAAGGGACCCCAGGGGCCAGGAATGCTGTGGCTTTGAGAAGCTGGAAACTGCTTCACTTTACAGGCAGCAAGAAAACAGGGACTTGGGCTTCCCAGGTGGCTCAGGGCTTAAAGTCTCAAAGCTATCAAGCTATCCCCAGCCACTGCAGCATGAATTTGATCCCCAGCCAAGCAGGTGACCCACATGGCGCGGCAGACCTCTCCCGACCTGCCTGCGGCTCCCCTCAGCAATGTATTTTGGCAAACCTGCCTCTTCTGCTCCCCACTCTGTCTCTGATGAATCCTCTTACCCCCAACCCCCACACTTCTGGCCTTTACCCCAGTTCTTGTATGCATAAGTAAATAAACCTTTAAAAAAATAATAGAAAATAAAAAAAGAAAAATTTGAGAACAGCAACTTTGGTCATACAACTGCAAGGAACTGAGTCTTCACCAATCTAAATAAATGGGGAACAAATCTTCCCCTAGAGACTCTAGGACTGGGCCCCTTGAACTTAACCTGGGGAGATTTGCACTGACATCATTTAATCCACTAAGTCTGTAATGGCAGCAGCAGCAAACAAATACAGGCATGGGCAAGCTGGCTCGGCTGGCATGTGCTGGCCTGAGGGCTCTACCATCAGGTGTTCATGTGTCTGATGAGCCCATGTTTCTTGGTCTGTTTCTTCCTCATGGGGCAGGGGTGACCCCAGCGCCTTCCAGTCCAGACCCTTTATATGTCATGCATCCATTATTGGCCCTGAATTTTGGAAAGGGAAAGGATTCTTCTCTGTTGCAAACTACAGGGTTCTGTGGAGTTTCCTCAAAAATTAAAAATTGAACTATCATAATCCAGCAATTCCATTTTTGGGTATATATGTAAAAGAAATGAAATCACTGTCTTTAAAATCTCTCTGCACCCCCCTAACCCCATACATTGCAGCACTGTATACGATAGTCCTGGAAAAACCTAAGTGTCCATTGGTAAAGTACATAATTATTATTATTATTACTATCATTATTGCATTATTATATTTAATACTTCATTTATTCAACTTTCAAAAAGAAGGAAACCTTGCCATTTACAACATGGACAGACTTTAAGGGTATTATGCTAAGTGAATTATCAGACAGAGAAAGACAAATACTGTATGATGTAGCTTATGTGTGGAAGCCAAAGAACTGAACTCACTGAGATGAAGGACTATTGGTAGTTGTCAGACGTGGCAGATAGGAAGATGGAGAAATAGTTGAAGGGGATCATGAGGTCCAAACTCTCAGTTATAGGAAAAATAAATTTTGTGACTGCAGTGTGCAGCATGGTGTCGATTGTTAACACTGTATTGTATTTTTTAAAGCTGGAAGAAAATGGATCTTAAAAGTTTTTATCATAAAAAAACAAAACTCCCTGGTGGCGCAACAGGTTAAAGACAGCAGTATTAAGCCATTGCCAGTCACTGCAGCATAAGTTCGATCCCCAGTACGGGAGCTGACCCACATGGCACAGCAGACCTCTCCTGGTCCTCCCGCTGCTCCCCTCAGCAGTGTGTTTCAGTCAATCTGCCTGTTCTGCTCCCCAGTCTTTCTCTGGTGAATCCTCTCAGCCCCCACACCTCTAGCCTATAGTTCCTATATGCATAAATAAATAAATCTTAAAAAAAAAAAAAAACTGTGTGTGAAATAATGGCTGTTAACTGGACTTATTGTGGCAGTCATTTCACTACATGCACACAAATCACCATACTGTACTCCTGAAACAAATCCCCTTGACCCTTAAACCACACTGGGTGGAACAGTACACTTCAGAAAAAGAGATGTATTTACTTATGCATAAGAGAACTGGGGTGGGTACAGGCCAGAGGGTGGGGGTGGTGGTGAGAGGATTCACCAGAGACAGAATGGGGAACAGAACAGGCAGATGTACTGAAATACACTGCTGAAAGGATCACTGAACAAGACAGAAGAGGTCTGCCATGCCATATGGGTCACCTCCCTGACTGGGGGATCTAACTCATGCTGCAGTGGCTGGTAATAGCTTCATAGAGCTGAGATTTAACCCCTTGTGCCACCAGGGAGGGTCTGGAACAGCGCACTTCTATGCAGATTTCCACAGGATTTACTTTCACAAGTTTACTTTTTTTTTTTTTAAGATTTATTTATTTATGCATGCAGAACTGGGGTACAGGCCAGAGGTACAGGGACAATGAGAGGCTTCACCAGGACAGAGTGGGGAGCAGAGCAGGCAGACTGACAAAGTACACTGGTGAGGGGAGCAGTGGGCCAGTCAGGAAAGGTCTGCTGTGCTATGTGGATCACCTCTGGGGCAGGGATCAAACTCATGCTAAAGTGGCTTTAGCTTCTCAGTTCTGTGCTTTAACCCGCTGCGCCACCAGGGAGGGCCCATTCACAGATTTACTTTTCATCAGCCTTGGATGTCTGTTGGTTGAAGCTGTGGACATGGAGAGTGACCATAAGTTATGGCCAGATTTTCAACTGTGCAAGTGTTCTGTGCCCCAGCTCCGGAGTTGTTATATGTCAATTGGGGGGTAAATAAAGTCTAAAAATTTTTATTTGAAAGTGTCAGCCTCTGGTCTCTATCAGATAGGTTGTTGGGGGGGGGGTGTCAGGGGGACCTGCTAGGAGGGAGGTTGCAGGCCCCTGGTCTCCAGCTGCCAGCAAGTTCTGACTGAGTTTCTTGGCTGTGCTTTGGTTCTCCGTCAGCTTCAAGGAGAGGTCAGTGTTAGCCTGCACTCAGGCAGTCCTGGGTGTGGGCCCTGGGGAGCATGGAGAAGCTGGGGGAGGGTGGGTTCCAGCAGATAAGGAGAACTGAAAGAGGTGTGGTGATCTTCCTGCCTCTCTTGTCTTTTCAGACCCTCTGCTGGGTCTGTACCCTATGCACCAAGAAAGCATGTCTGACACTGATAGGGGAGGCGAGTGGCTCTCTGTGGGGCACTTGGGCCTTCGCTGGCCTGGGGGCTGCTGCTCAGTGCAGGCCTCCTCTGCAGAGCCAGCGTCAGAGGCCTCCCACCCCACCCCAATGCTTTGATCTGGTGGCAGACAGGCCCCGAGGTGCTCCCTGTCTCTTCCTGTCACTGGGCCTGAGCCAAGGTGGAATGTGGGAGGCCTGCATGGTTAGGGGCTCCCCACCCTGCCAGAGAAGCTCAATTCATGCTGGGGTGACCCATGCAGGTGCTTGAGTACCCCTTCCTCAGAAAGAAATACCCCCCAGAGTCAGACTTGGACAAGCGCCTTTATGAACCTCAGTTTTCCCATCTATCAACCGGAGATAGTAAATAGCATTTACCTTAGAGGGTTGTTATGATGATAACATCAGAAATTTTCTAATGAACACTCAATATGCCAGTGCCTGGCATCTTATAAGAGTTCAATAAATCTTAACTCTTTTATTATTAAATACATAAATGAAATCATTATCGTGTCATGTGAGAACTGGAGCAATTCACCTCTCCCCTTTGCGCCACCCCCCACCCCATCTCAGTTCCCCATCTAGAGCGCAAGGGCTTCTTTCTGGAGAACTGCTTCTCTTACATCTTGGGGTGTCTCAATTTCCTCACACTTCTCCCAGACTGGGATGGGGGGTGTGCTTGTGTCAAGACCCTGCTGAGACAGTGGCTTCCAGGGACCTACCTGGATCCTGATCCACTCCCTGCTGCCTGAGGAGCCTCATCTGAAAGCTGGGACTGGAGAATTTTAAACCTCCCATTCCTGTTCCTGCCTGTCTCCAAGAGGCAGCCTGCAGGCTTGGCTAGGATGGTGGCTGAGGAAGACTGGGCAGTGGTCATGGCCACAGTGACATGCAGAGTGAGTCCCCTTAGGCCCTCCCTCATCTTGCCTGGGGTAAATCCCTTATACTCCACAGTGGGCCCCACCACCCTGTGCTGTGCCATAGGGTGCCCTGTGGGTGCAGTGTTCCTCAGAAAGCTATAAGTGCCAGACTGCCAGCAGTGATGGATAGACTGGTGAGGACTGAGGAGACCCATTATCGCTGATGCCAGTATAACAATGCAGACCATGAGTGATGCTCCTGGGCCTAGTTGACCAGGAGGGTTTAGGGGTTGGGACACCATGGTGATGGTGTTCTGCCTGCAAGCCAGCCTGGACCTGACTTCCAGTTGCCATCACTTTAATCTGGGAGCCTGTGAGTCTCATCTGGACCATGGGGAGACCAGTTGCACGTCAGCTGGAAGCCCCAGGGAATCAAAACCCAGGAGCCATCTTCCCCACTAATCTCCATAAGATTCCAGTTGCTCACCATTAATAATGTGCTTTTTTTTTTCTTTTATTTTTACTGTCTTCCCTTCACTGTTTGCCTTCTTTACCTATGATATGGGCTGAATGTATCCTCCCCAAAACTCTGATGTTGAGGTTCTAACCCCCAATACCTCAGAATGTGACCCAATCTGGAAACAGAGGCAGTGGCTGTAGATGTAATTACCTTAGATGAGGTCATTAGGATGGGTCCTGATCCAACATGACTGTGTCTTTATAAGAAGGGGAATTTGGACAGGGATGTGCACATACAGAGAGAACACTCAGTGAAGGCGAAGACAGAAATCAGGTGATACTTCTACAAACCATGGAAAGGCACAGCTTGCCAGCAAGCCACCAGAAGCTAGCCTACAGATGAGCCAACCCTGTGGATACCTTGGTTTTTGACATCCAGCCTCCAGGACTGTGAGATAATAAATGTCTGCGGTTTAACTCATCCAATTTCCAATGTTGTTATGGCAGTCCTAGCAAGCAAGTACTTCCTCCATACTGGTGTTTTCTAGACTTGCCAAATGAAGTATTTGCATTTGGATTTTTGTCTCAGGTCAGAACCTGGGTGAAGAGACAGGGAACAGGAGGAGGAGCAGATGTCACAGGAGCAGGGTGTGCAGAAGGAACACAGTAAAAGGACCCAGACACTTGGGGGCTGGGGCAGATCTAAAATCCCAGCCCACCAATGAGTCAGGATTTGGGGAGGCTCAGGGTGATTCTGGGTTTCACTGGGTAGAGGAATCCAGGTGGGTAATCAGCTCCATTTGTCAAAGCAATTACTCACTGGAAACCTTTTACCAACACTCTGCTTCTGGGTGATGGAAAGAGACTGAGTAACCCCTGTCCTCTCACTGACATAGGATTAGGACTTGGTGCAGACCAGAGTTTCTATGAGTTTCCTGCAGAGAAACCAGCTTTATGCTACTGAAGACAAAGGTGAATGACCAAAATGCCAGGCCATACAGTGCCCGTGGGTGTTACTGTCTAATAAGAAAGACCATCCGCAAAAATGGAGGGGAACACTTTTAGTGTAGAGTCATAAGACAAAGAACAATTGGGTTTTTGCTAAAAAAAAAAAATTCAGTGTAATTTGGGGATGCTAAATATTCATTAGCTTAGTCTACAATATTCCTGCTTTTGACTTGGCCAAGACACCAGTTCATACTAGTTCATATTGCTTCCTGCCTCCAAGATCACTAGGGTCACCAGAATTCTGTGAATTCACAAGGTCACCTGGCTCCATTCGTGGCATGTCTATCCAGTTGGGTGATGAAGGCTGATGACATAGACTAGGCTAGTAGGCTTGGAGGTGTAGCTGGACCAAACCTAAGGCCCCAGTAATCTGGGCACTGGTTACTCTCTCCTCAAAATGGGTATATCACAGGGTATCTGAAAGCTTCCCACCTACCAATTTGGTGCAACTGTTTGGGAAGGACATGTTTTTTTCTGAGATGCTGCTGGTTCAAGACATGGAGGTGAGGCAGGACAGGTCCCCGAGGGCGGAGTGCTGGCGGGAGGGTAGAGTGGAGGGGCGATGTGGGAGGTGAAGGCAGGCTTGTAGCTAAATGGGCAGAAGCTGATCTTAAACAGCCTGTGGGGGCTGTAGACAGGCAAGGATTCTTGGTGGTTTGGGTGTAACTTGAAATACTGCCATTTTCCCTTCTTATCTCATCATTGGAAGGGAATCAGACAAGAGAGCGTGAGCTCATTTTAATAGAAGTCATTTTTTCACCCTCTGGTTCCTATCAATTAAATCCTTTCTCCTCTGTTGATCATCTTCAGAGATTCTCTGAAAGATCTTTCTGGACCGGGCGGTACAGAGCTAATTAGACCAGCAAGCCTAATTTGAAATTCAAATTTGGATTTGAAACTCAACTCTGCCATTAACCAGCTGTGTCACTCTCAGTAGAATACTTTAACAAACTGAGCCTTAACTTTCCCATCTATGAAAAGGGGAAAAAAGGAATTCAGACCCATGTAGCCAATACCTATACAACAGCATTCCTGGGGATTGCACGAGAACCTCAGAGTTAGCCTGTCTAAAACAGAACCTCTCCTGTTTGGATATTCGTCACCTCAGTGAATGGCCCACCATCAAACACCACACTGGATGCCTCAAGCAGAAAGTTGTCTAACTAAGTCAAGAGCCACTTCCTCCAGGAAGCCTTCTTTGATCTTTGATCACTCTCCAATCCTCAGTTAATTACATAGCCCTCACAGACTCCCATGCCTTCCATGTTTGTGTCAATGACAGACTTGACAAGTTATAATTTAACCTTGTTGGTATGCCTCTCTTCAAAACTGTGAGACTTTTGAAGACTGGGACAGCATCTTAGACTCTCCAGGGTCTACGGTAGGACCTGTGTAAGATGGTTTGGGAAATTGTGGACCTTTCTTATCTCCATCATCCACATTCCCTCCAATCCCAAGTAAGCAGGCAATCAAATCAAATACTAAAACTAAACTAAGCTAAAATAAAATCTTCAAGATGAATTCTCTAACTGATGGCTGCACCAGCCTACAGTTCCAGATTTTCTAATTCATTGAGAGTGTAATTTGCAGTGAGAGCTCAGTAAGTAGACATGAAATGATTAGTGAATTTGAGAATTATCTGAAAGCTCTGCTTCCTGCACCACATCCAATTAGTTTCTTAGTCCTTCAGCCTCTTCCTCTTGAACACGGCTTCCATGGCACCCTACATACTGGTCATCCTGCCCAGTGCTGGTCCAGGCCCACACTAGTGTAAGAAAGAGTTGTTCGGGCCCTCTGTGGTGGCGCAATCGGTTAAAGCACAGCACTAGGAAACTAGCTACAGTCATCCTGGCATGAGTTCTATCCCCGGCCAGGGAGGTGACTCACATCACATGGTGGATGTTTCCTGTCTCTCCCACTGCTCCCCTCAGCAGTGTACTTCAGTTGATCTGCCTGTTTGTTCCCCACTCTGTCTCTGGTGAATACTCTCACCCCCAAACCTCTGCCCTGTACCCCAGCTCTTGTATGCATAAATCAACAAATCCTAAAAAAAAAAAAAAAAAAAAAAAAAAAAAACCACAGTTGTTCTACAAACCCACTTCTCTCCAGCCACAGGAAATGCTTGAGGCCCTCTCAAAGGATCAGGGTTCCCACCAGGGTAAGACTGCCCGCCCCCCCATACACACTTGAAAAGTTCTACATTTTTCATTGAATCAGACACATTTCAATACTCCATTGGTCCCAAGAGACCCACCAACCCATCTCCTCTGCTTTGGGGGTCCCCTCTTCTGTGCTGACCTATATTTCATCCTGTTATACCTAGCTCCTTACATCTCCTCCCCCACCCCCCATTATACATAGCCATGCAGTAACCATAGTTCTTTGTCTTCCCTAATAGAGGCTCAATGTCTATGCATCAAACTCTTGATAGATCTCAATGGACTTTTGTTTCATTCTTCTCTTGACTCCCAGATCTACTCAGCACAGGACGACTGTGTGATTTCATCAAGGTACTTATCTATGTCCTTGCTTGGCAGTCCACAGATGACAGTGGAGTTCCTGTGTGACCCTTCCTGGCAGCACATTGCGGAGGGGGGATGGCTGTGGGGGGCTTACACCAGCTCCTTGCAGGCATTTGTGTAGCAAGGAGTGGTGAGGAAGACCCACAGGTGGTTCTGTCCATCTTCAGGTTTGAGAAGCCTTGTAGTAATCCTAACTAACATCAAGAGTGCGGAGAAATAACCTGGTCTGAGAAAGCCTATGAGGACTCAGGAAGGCAATGGATGGTTTGCTTTCTTTTAAATTCAAGAGGAATCTAGGAGTTCTCAAACTTTAGCTGTATCAGAATCATCTGGAATACTTGTCAAAAAAGCTGTGCATCCTCAAAGTCTCTAATTCAGTAAGTCTGGGTGGGGCCTGAGAACTTGCATTTCCAAGAGCAAATTCACACACTAGGGATGTGTTTTCCTAGTGATGATGATAATGATGATGATGATGATGATGATGATGATGATGATGATGATGATGGGGTGCTTGTCTGGAGATCACATGGTTCTTTGATACCAAGTGGTCCTTTGAGAAACACTTTCCTAAGCAGTTTCCAAAGAAAATACTAAATTGACTATCCATGGTGATATCATCAAAATATAATGCACCCAGCAGTGATTAGCACTATATTAGCTGATATCCTCTTCTTTGAAGGCCTTTTTAAATGTGTTGTTAAGTTTTAGTGGCAATACCTCATTGTGCATTGGCAGCTTTAGCTACAAAAGGGGCCTATGACATTGTACAGGTCCTATAAGCCGGGGGTAAGGGCTACAAGAGGAATCCCCAAAAGGCATTTAGCCCGGAGCCTGGCTCACTAATATAGCCTCTCTAGAAATGACCCATTTGATTATGAGCTCATACTTGGATTCCAGAATTATTGCCCTAGCTCCAGGCCTGCAAGTCCCAAGTCATCTGAGAGAGAACTAAATTCTGCTCCTGCAAGCAGGTATTGGGAGGAAGACTTTCTCCAGCCTTTGTGGGAGTCTACATGTCTCAGATATACCGGCTCAGGCCAGCACTGGGTTCTAGGAGAGCGACAAAAAGTGACAAGCTGTTGAAACAGTTGCTCAAGCAAAATTTTTAAAGATGTATTTAATTTATTTAAGTATAGAAGAAACTGAGGTACAGGCCACAGGTGTGAGGGGTGAGAGGATCATCAGAGACAGATTGGGGAGCAGAACAGGCAGATCCACTAAAATACACTATTGAGGGGAGGAGCAGTGGGCAAGACAGGAGAGGTCTGCTGCACCATGTGGGTCACCTCCCTGAGCTGAACTCTTGCTGCTGTGGCTGCTGATAGCTTCATAGTGCTGAGACTTAACCACTTACCAGGTAGTTCCTCAAGCCAAATTTTTATTGTATTTTGGATTATAAAAGTAAGATGTGCTCATAATACCCAGGATTTCCTTTGGGCCTTTGGGTTCCTGATAGTGACCTCTCTCAGACTATATATTAATGTCCTCTCCAGAGGCTGTAAATGCGAATGTGCTCAGGGAAAATAACCTTCCTTGTTCCTTTTGGGGCAAGTTCCATGTCAGTCAAACACATCCAAGACACCTGTAATGGTTTATTGGTTTAAGTTGCTTTCATGGCATAAAGTGTCTGCTTCCCTACACTGCCCTGAAAACAAGACATCCAGATACAGAACCATGGAGGGAAGACTTTTTTTTTTTTTTGCCAGAAAAAGAAACCACACCCCAGTGTTCTAGGGGGATCCCAGAGCTCCACTCAGTCAAAGACCAAGGATCAATCAGACCCCCAATGGAGAGGGTTTCTCCTGCAAATTGCCTTCCTGGGGACCTCTTTACTTGGGGTGGTGACTCTTTTCACCCCCCCCCTTTGAGACACCTTTCTCCATTTCCTGTGCCTCTTTCCCTGTCATTTGCAAGTTAGTGCCCAGATACCCAGTGACCCACCGTCCCCCCACCTACACACACACAAGCCCTGGGGTCACAGACAGTGTAGAGAAGCAGACCAAGAGCCCCTTATAGGGGCTGCACAGACTAGCCTGCAGTGCCCCCACTTTTTGATTGTCCTGCCCATCTTTCCAGATGGAGGAAAGCACTTGAGCCTTGATTCTGAACACATATGTGCATTTTTCTTCTTACAAGAAAGAAATTATCATTCTTGTCCAGCCCCACACCTTACCTTAGCATCCTCCTGTTGACATGTCTCCTGCTTATGTTCCCAGAACTCAAGGCTTCCGTGTGATCTCAGTGCACCCCCCTCCTCTTTGCCTCGGTTGCCCCCCTGCAAGTTCCCACAACACTGAAAGGGTCACATGGCTCCCACAGCCACCTGATGCCTTCATACCTCACTCTTGAGCTTGGCTGTATCCTTCCTCTTTCCACTGAGCTCTTGAGCCTCCCCACAAATATGCTTCCACAGCTCATCATCTTCCCCTCCACTTTCTAGAATTATCCATCCTTTGAAAATAAGCATAGGTGCACATTGGATATTATAAATATCATTCTGAGACTTGCAGTTCCCTTCCCACATTTTCCTTGACCATTTGCTCTAAGATTTCCAAAACATCCCATGGAAGAATGTGCCTGGATTCCTGGGTGCTTTCCTACGTACAGGCCTGGAGGTCACGTCCATTTCACCATTACCCGAACACTGCAGAGAACTTGCAGTGTTATACAGACCCTTATACCACATCCTTATACAGATATGGAAGTTGGTTTAGGGTAGATCTCTGAAGGTAGGATCATGCACACACACACACACACACACACACACTCTGAACTTTGAAAAATAATTCCAAAGTGCCCTTTGAAATATTGTACCTTCCAAAGAGTGGGAATGGGAGTTTACACCCTCAAAACCTGTGAGTGTCCCCCCCTACGCCTTCCACAGAGCAATTGGGTAGTATGTCCTAGAGCCTCTCACACTATGAAAGGGCTGGGTCTGCAGGAATCCTGAAAGCCTCTGAGGGCGGGGATTAGAGCATCTGGGGATTAGAACAGCAGCCCAAGGCCTTTGGTACTTAATGAAAAAACCCTTTGTTTTGCTGATTAACCTGCTGGGGGTTTGACTTGCTTTTGGTTTGTTTTGTCATTTCTGTGACTTAGGAAGTGGCAGGTGCTCAGGGACTGTGCCTGTGATTCTGTTGTGACAGAAGGAGAATGATGTGGCAGGTGGGTATCTTTGGGGTAGCAGTAATGGTGGCTTTAGCCTAAAGGACTTGCTTTGGAATCTTATTTTCCTAGTTTCACAGATCCACCCATTCATCAATTCATCATTCATGAAATAATTACTGCATGCTTTCCTTTGCCCAGACACCTGTGCTAGGCTTGGAGATGCAGTCACTAGACAAATACAGTTTTAAGTAGGGGTGGGGGGATAGCAAAGTCCCCAAGGGAATAGATGAGATGCGTGGGCAGACAGGGAACAGGTCCCTTCGGTTTTGAAATGCACCCCAAGAACAAGGGGAAACCACAAAAGAATTTTAAGCAAGAGTAGAGCAACGTGATTTGATTTGTGACATGGAAGGGTCCTTCTACTGGTGCTGGGCCTTGAGGACTCAGCTGAACTCAGATTTGGAGGAAAGAGCATGTTGTCAACCCTGGCTCAGGCCAGGAAACTTGGGTGGTACACTCAATGGCTTTCCAACCTCAGATAACTGGAATTCTTCCCTTGTTCCTGGGGCCTGGTTAGGATTAAATGACAGTGACCTTGAATATGGCCAGTGTTGGTAGGGTTTTTGAGACCCAGTCCCCAGAGGTCTTCAAGGACTATTTGCTCTGAGAAAAGAGACAACAGGTCAGTGCAAGGTTCGTGTTGCTGACAGTATAGGAGCTGCGCTGAGTGTGTGGAGCCTGACTGTCAAGAATATTCCAAGGAGAGATTGGGCAAACGACCACCTTCTGTGATTCAGACACTCTTTCCTGGAGCATTAACAGGAGGGGTGTCTGTGTGTGTGTGTGTGTGTGTGTGTGTGT
>NW_004567103.1:81482652-81495942 GCF_000260355.1 Condylura cristata | reverse complement strand
TGTGTGGATGAAAGAATTCACCAGAGACAGAGTGGGAAGGAGGAGAGGCAAGTTGAAATACATTGTGCCAGGGAGCAAGGCCTCCCTGGCCTACACCTTCTGTGATTCAGACACTCTTTCCTGGAGCATTAACAGGAGGGGTGTCTGTGTGTGTGTGTGTGTGTGTGTGTGTGTGTGTGTGTGTGTGTGTTGGGGGGTGAGGGAGAGCGGTCAGATCAAAAACTGGGGTACAGGCCAGCGGTGTGTGGATGAAAGAATTCACCAGAGACAGAGTGGGAAGGAGGAGAGGCAAGTTGAAATACATTGTGCCAGGGAGCAAGGCCTCCCTGGCCTACATGGAACTCCTGCTATAGTGGATGCAGATAGTTTCATAGCACTGCGCTTTAACCATTGCGCCACCAGGGAGGGTCCACCAGAAAACTTGGGAAGCAGGATTTACTGATTTGTGCAGAGAGGAAGGCCAAGGTTCTTGGAAGGCTGCACCGAGCAAGTGACCCATAGGCAGAGTTTTGAAGGATGAATAAGAGTTCGACAGTTAGCCAGATGAGGGAACTTACCACAGCTGGTCTCCCCATTTGCCACCCATTTCACACCATTGGAAAATTCACCCATATTTTAAAAGGAACCCCTAAATTTCAGCAGGATTGGGCCCTCACCTTGTTGGAGCAGAATAATGGGGAGGCGGCTGCTTTTTTGAGTCATCTGTGAGGAGGGACAGGTTTCTGGCTCCCTTGGGTTCCACTGGGCTTTCGAAGGCTGGCAATGAATACCATTCCCATCCCATCTCAGGCACTTCAGATTCTGTGGAGTGCTTATAGATTGCTTTTGTCAAAATGTGTGAATTCTCCTGGGGGTGAGAGATTTATTCAGTCTTCGTCTTTGCCGAGTTGGCTCTTATTTGCCGTTACCTGCAAAAATATATTTCTTGGGCCTGTTTCCCAGAGGAGCGATGTTAGGTCATTACTCGTGAATTGTTAGGCTGTAAAGGAGCAATTCCTCACTCACCCGAGACTTGGCAGTGGTGGCAAGGCTCTGGTCATTGTGGGTGCTCCTGTTGTGACCATCTGTTGTGGCGGCAGCCGATGATGGCACTGCATGTGCAGAAAGTGGACACTTGGGGGTTATTTGTGGGTGCACATTAACCATTTCTTCCCTGCCTTTCTTTTACATTACAATGTGGCTGAACCAGCTATGATCAAAGAAAGGGAGGGACAGAACCACATCTGAGTTGAGTCCATCAGAAACTTTAAGTGTCTCTGCATGAGAGCCCTAGGGGATTTGGGGAAGGGGGCTCTAAGTGGGTGGTTTGGTGTCTTTCTTTTTTAAGAATTTCTTTTTTTTAAGATTATTTAATTTATACACATAGAACTGGTGTACAGGCCAGAGATCTGGGGCAGTGAGAGGATTCTCCAGAGACAGAGCAGGGAGCAGAACAGGCAGATCGACAAAGTACACTGCTGAGGGGAGCAGCAGGTGGGCCAGGAGAGGCCATGTGGGTCACCTCTGGGGCTGGGGATGGAACTTACACTCAAGCTGCTAAGGCTAGTTTGCAGTGCTGCTCTTTAACCCATTGCGCCACCAGGGGAGGACTGGTTTGGTGTCTTTCTACATTCATTCCTCTTTCCAAGTGTATATCAGGGCCTCAGGCCCATCACCACCCAGCACATGGCCCCAAAGCAGGCCATCGATGAGTTACTTCTGTTGTCACATCTGCTCCCCTTCCCTGGGCCCCCCTCCTCAGTGACAACAAGCTACTGCATCCTCCCCTTCTCCATCCAACCTCACCTGACCAAGGTTCCACTGCCTGAAGGTATTACCAGGATAGGGAGAAAGTGACTGCGCAATGACTTCCAGGAGATGCTAGTGGTTCAGACAGACTAATAGGCAGTTCCTCCCCATGAGAACCCATGGTCAGGATCAGGGCAGGCCTTTGCAGTTAACCCAGTGGTTCTTTTTTTTTTTTTTTAAAGATTTATTTATTTATTCATACAGAACTGGGGTACAGGCCAGAGTTGCAGGGGCAGTAAGAGGATTCAACAGAGACAGAATGGGGGGGGGGGGGCAGAACAGGCAGATCAACGAAGTACACTGCTGAGGGGAGCAGCTGGTGGGTCAGGAGAGGTTTGCCGTGCCATCTGGTCACCTCTGGGGCAAGCAGGGATCGAACTCATGGGGAAGTGGCTTTCGATTCTTAGTGCTGCGCTTTAACCTGCTGCGCCACCAGGGAGGACCGACCCAGTGGTTCTTAATCAGAGCAATTTTGGTTCCACTCCTCCCCTGAGTACAGGAGCAATGTCTGGCATCTATTTGGTCACAAGTTGAAGGACTGAAATAGGTGATTCAAAGTGCCAAAAGTGCCAGGCTGAGAAAGCCTGAGTTAGAAAAAGCTGAATTCCAATCTGGCTTAAAGACAAGCAAATAGGCCCACCCTGGCAGCACAACAGGTTAAAAGCACAGCACTGTGAAGCTATCCACAGCCACTGCAGTACGAGTTCGATCCCTGGCCAGGGAGGTGACTCACATGGTGTGGTAGATCTCTCCTGACTCACCCGCTGCTCCCCTCAACAGTGGATTTCACTCCATCTGCCTGTTCTGCTCCCCACTCTGTTTCTAGTGAATCCTCTCACCTCCCTCCCATCTCTGCCTTGTATCCCAGTTCTTATATGCATAAATAAATATAAAAAAAATAAACCTAACACCTTTGTCACTTCAGGGAGGTGTGAACCTGGAAGAAGGAGCCTGAAAGGGCAGGGATAGAACTTTGCATCCCTTCATCCCATTCTCCATTTAAAGGATGGTCAGAGACTCCCTTAGAAGCAATGCTGTCCAAAGGAACTTTCTGTGACCATGGGAATGTTCCAAATACAAAAGCAATGAACCTCTTGAGATGACTGTGCACTTGAAACATGCCATGCGGCCAAACATACATAACATAAAATTTACTATCTTAACTATTTTTAAGTGAACAATTCAGAGGCATTAAGTGCATTCACGTTGTTATGCCATCATCACCACCACACATCCATAGAACTTTCCACCTGCACTCCCTGGTGGTGTGCAGGTTAAGTCTCAGCACAGCTAACCAAGGTCCTATCCTACAGTCTGAAGTTATTACCAAGATAAGGAGAGACTGACTGTGCAATTAATTCCAGGGTGATGCTAATGGCTCAGACAGCCTAATAAGCACCCCCATCTTGCATGTTGAAGTTCTGAACCATTTAACGTCCATTACTCCCAGTCCCCAACCCCAGAAACCACTTCTACTTTGTCTTTCATTTATTTATTTTTTATTTACTTATGCATTACTAGAACTGGGTGCAGATGAAAGGTGTGGGGGGTCAGTGGACTCACCAGAGACAGAGTAGGGAGCAAAACAGGTGGATCAATTGAAATACAGTTGAGGAGAGCAGTGTGTGAGACAGGAGAGGTCTTCTGTGCCATGTGGGTCACCTCCCTGGCTGGGCATGGAACTCATGGTGCAGTGGCTGACAATGACTTGATAGTGCTGAGACTTAACCCCTGTAACTCCAGGGAGGCCTTACTTTCTGTCTTTATGGATTAACTATTCCTGGCATCTTGTATGGTGGGGACTGTTGAGTTTCTGTCTTTTCGTGATGGGCTTAGTTCACTTACAATAATGTACTTAAGGTTTGTTAAACTTTGTCCGTGTGTCCTGCATTTTGAAGGCTGAATAATATCCACTGCATGTATAGACTGCACTGGCCTATACTTTCATTTGGCAATGGACACCCAGTGACTTCCACACTTTAGCTATGTTTAGTCATACTGCTAACATTTGTACACATAAGTGTAGAAATACCTCTTGGAGACCTTGTTTTTGATTCCTTGGATTATAAACCCAGAGATGGAGTTGCTGGGTCATGTTCTATTTGAGGACCCTCCTTAGTGCTTTCCATAGTGACTACATCCTACATTCTAACAATACATCTTACCATATTTCCTGTTTTTTGATAATAGCCATGATCATAGGTCTAAGTGACTAAATGTATTTTATCTATATTTAATCCATAGTAAACTTCTTGCTATATCGACTATGATTATTAAGCATAGCAAACTAAAGAGTAGAGGAGCTGCTAAGTGGTGTGCCAGAATTCATACCACGCCTGCCTGTCACCAGCATCTCTTGTCAGGGACAGACTCAGCAGGACAGCAGGAGGTCTGCATTGGAGCTGAGGAAATCTCAATATTCTCCAGCTCTAGGGAGCTCCTTTCCAGCATCCACTCTTATTTTTCTCCCTTAATCTGGGCACCTTGTAAGTAGACTCAGCAACTTCCCGCTAACCCCACCAACAAAGGAAAGCAAAATAGAGTGCAAGGCCCAGACTCAGTTGAGACTTTGGCATTTGCTCATGGAGCTCACCTTCTGGATCTCAACATACTCTTCCATATGATGCGAAGATGCAAGGAGCCTTGAGGCAGAGGGAGAGGAAAGGAAACCCAGAAGCAACGTAAGACTCACTGTGGTTTCTTGATTCCTCCCTGCTGCTGTTTTGGGGGTTTTATCCTCGTAGGCTTTTCCTCTGCATGCCTGGTTGTTTTCTGTGCCTGGCTTCAGCTCCTTCAGGGCAATGGGAAAGCCCTTGGTCTGCACAACTTCGTGCTATTTGGAGGCAACTAAATGTGCCTGATCTGCTCAGCCACTCTGGCTCCCTGAGTGTGAGTGGAGGTGCCTCCATGGAGCCTGGGGTTTCTAAGTTTCAAAATGGGGTTCAAAACGCACTTGCACTGGGCCCCTGCCGTGCAATGTTTGTTCAGGGCCAAGCACATCGTCAGAAACACGGCAGATGCTTCAGCGTCCTTCTCGCTCCAATAGAGAAAGGTCCGCTCGCTCGGGGCCAGGCCTCCGCGCTTCGGAAAGGTGAGGCCTGGAGGCTGCTGCCCTGGCTTGGGGACCGCCTACATGCGCGGAAAGCCGCGCGAACCCCGCCAGCTTGGGTCCACCCTGCCACCTGGTGGTGCGTTTTAGAAGACGCACTTACGAGTTGGAGCCCAAGATCAAGGTCCTGTCAGCCTCTGGAAGAAAAAGACTTTTCATGGATTTTTAAAAAAGATTTATTTATTTATTCATACAGAACTGGGGTACAGGCCATAGATGCAGGGGGCGAAGGGATTCACCAGGGACAGAGTGGGGAGCAGAACAGGCAGATCAACGAAGTACACTGCTGAGGGGAGCAGCGGGCGGGTCAGGAGAGGTCTGCCACGCCATGTGGTCATTTCCGGGGCAGGCGGAAATCGAACTCATGAGGAAGCGGCTTAAGCTTCTTAATGCTGCGCTTTAACCCGCTGCGCCACCAGAAAGGACCCAACTTTTCATGGATCTTGAAGGGTAGAATAACCTCAAGGAGTTTTGAAAATCTGGCCTTTCCTTTATTTCTCTCCTGCATTGGACGATGATAGACTTTAGCAGTAGGGGAGCCTCATTGCTCTGCCTAGGGCGCCGCGCCACACTGGACTCACGGATTCAGCAAGGAGTAGACTCGCCTCCTGCTCACAGGCGGCTGCCCTCTATTCCGCTCCTTGATTCAACCCTCGATTGTTGAAAATTGGACTTAGAAGCGGTGTTAGCCACCAAGATTCCTTCAATCTCCTTCCAGATGATAGTCCCGCCCCTCATTGCCCCAGCCAATACATCCCCTCACACGCCAAGCCCTGGCCAGGGAAAGGAGAGAGGAAGGCGAAACAGAGGGGCGCTGGCTGGGTGGGGTTCCATCATCCATCTCAGGGAAATCTCAGCCCCCTATCACCCTCCACCAACACTCCTCCAGAGAACCAGGGTGAGTAAACTCTCAAAAGTTCATCACTTTGTAAATGGCAAGACATGTCACAGGTCTTTCTGCCCTGGGAAATGCCAACAATACAGCCTTTTAATCATGAGTGTTGAAATAGCAGTCAGAGCAGGAGAGGTGTGAAATTAATGACATGGAACTTAAGGGATCTGAGAAGACACACACATTAGTCTCTGCCCTACAGACGTCTGAGGCGTTCTAAGGGCCAGCAAGTAGAGGACCTACTGCAACTTCCAGTATTCAACTTTTTTTTTTTTTTTTAAGATTTATTTATTTATTCATACAGAGCTGGGGTACAGGCCAGAGATGCGGGGGGTGAGGGGATTCACCAGGGACAGAGTGGGGAGCAGAACAGGCAGATCGACGAAATACACTGCTGAGGGGAGCAGCGGGCGGGTCAGGAGAGGTCTGCCACGCCATGTGGTCACCTCCGGGGCAGGCGGGAATCGAACTCATGCGGAAGCAGCTTTAGATTCTCAGTGCTGTGCTTTAACCCGCTGAGCCACCAGGGAGGGCCCCAGTATTCAACTTTTTTAAGCAAAGATTTATTTATGCATATAAGAACTGGGGTGTAAGCCAGAGGTGCAGGGTGTGAGAAGATTCACCAGAAACAGAGTGGGGAGCAGAACAGGCACTGACTGAAATACTCTGCTGAGGGGAGCAGTGGGTGAGACAGAAAAGGTCTGCTGCGCCTTGTGAGTCATCTCCCTGGCCAAGGGTTGAACTCCCACTGCAGTGACTGCTGTTAACTTCATAGTGCTTCCACTTAACCCCTTGTGCTACCAGATTCAAATTTTGTTCATAAACACAGCAGTACCCTAAGGACCCAAAGGAGTTCTGCAAAACCAGATATTGTAATGGAAATCTGTTCTTTTCAGTAATGTTAAATTTAGACATTCTGGGTTTTTTCCCACTACAAACACCCAATTTGATATCGAGGACATTTTGAAGGTCTCCTAGGTTGTGTCGTGGAACAACCTCAGGAATGTCCCCACATGACGTAAGTGAGTGTGGGATCAGGGCCTGATAGTAACTTATAAAACCTTGCGAAATCTTCTTTGAGCCAGCTGTTGTGTGTTCTGAATTGATCCTGCTCTCTTGGTTAGGAGGAGGTCTAGGCTGTGTCCAGAGTGGCCCAGGGGTTGTGTCTCCAGCTTCCAGTGTTGTACAGAATTGCTTATACAACTGCAGTTGGAGGGCAGCTACAGGGCAGAGGGGAATAGACGTGATGTTAAGAAACCGCAGTCTCGGTGCTATCACAGCTATTACCGCTATGGCCTGAGTTCTATCCCAGGCCAGGGAGCTAACCCAGCTGGCTGTCTCACCAGCTGCTCCCCTTCAGCAGTGTATTTCAGTCACTCCACCTGTTCTGCTTTCACTCTGACTCTGGTGAATCCTCCCACCAGTGCCTCAGGCCTACAACACAATTCTATGCAAAAATTAAAAAAAAAAAAAAAAAACAACGAAAAACCACAGCCCTCCAAACTGGGGTGCCTGGTGAGAGGAGACAGAGGAGCAGATCTTGGTCTGCTTTAACCCAAGAGGAAACAGAGATAAAACAGGGTTGGGAATGCCAGACCCTCAGGGAAGAGGAAGGAGGAAGGCCCGGAGTGTGGAGGGCTTGAACTCCTGCTGAGCTCACCAGTCCCTCCTGTCTGACTGGAAGGAGCAGCCAGCAGTCAGGGAACTGGAGGAGGGTCACAAAGTCTTGCCATCTAGGGAGATGATGGTGCCACCTCACCCCCTATTTCTCCGCTCAAATGCAGCATCCTTGAGTCCCTCAGAGGGCCTGAACATCATTCAAGCTTGATTCAGTCATCTTCTTGATGGCGTCCATCATTTTCTCATAAGGGGTGCAGACTCATGAGCCCAGAAGATAAACAGAAGTTTCTCCCACTTGGTCTCCTGGGCCTCCTTATTTGCATCATAGAGGGCTTAGGGGCAGAAGGCAACTGTTGACCACCTGACCAAGGTGGCATGGGGGATGCTGCCAATGTGACCACAGCACCTACTGGGATCTCCTTGCCTACTCCAGGATGTTCTTCTGGTCCTCATTCAGGTATCTGGGTGGCATTGAATACCTTAATGATGCTATCAGAGGCAGTCATTTCTGGAAGTAAAATGGAGCTGGAAATGACAGCCAGGAGTACAAGATCAGCTGCCATTCAGCAGGGATCAGCCATTGGCTTGCTCTCACCCTGTGACAGCCACTGTGTGGTAGTGTGGCTTCTGTAATGGGTCTCTCTGCGTTCCATTTGGGCTAACTGGATGGAAATCCTAGGACTGAGGGGTGGTGAGCTCATTACGTGGCTTGTGGACTTAATGAAAACTCTGTAAATCTAGCATTAGAGAAGCTCCTAGTTAGAGCTTTTTAGTATCTTCCCATGTCTCCTAGGGCTGAGTCAAGGCAGAAACTATTAGGGTGACAGAATAAGCTCTATCTGAAGAAAAACATTCTCTCACAGTTTGCTAGGTTGGACAGTCTTCCCCACAGAGCAGAGTATTCTCATTTACTGGAGGGAGTAGGCCTGGCTGACAGTGTGTCCCCAAAGCAGGCACTGTGCCAAGTGCTTTATATCTGCTCTCCTAATTTAACTTTCTTCTTCTTTTTTAAAGATTTATTTTACTTATTCATACAGAACTGGGGCACAGGCCAGAGGTGCAGGGGCAGTGAGAGGATTCACCAGAGACAGAGTGGGGAGCAGAACAGGCTGACTCATGAAATACACTGCTGAGGGGAACAGTGGGAGGTCAGGAGAGGTCTGCTGCACCATGTGGGTCACCTCCCTGGCCAGAGATCTAACTGTTGCTGCAATAGCTTGATAGCAATGAGGCTTTAACCCCTGCACCAGCAGGGAGTCCCCTTCTCCATTTATTGATGATTTCTTCAATTTCTTTTTCTCTTAATCCATCTAGGTAAAGACTTGTTAACTGTATTGATCCCTTTCCTTACTTTTTTGCTTTATTTACAATCAATATATAGTCCAATCTAGCACAAATGTATCCATAGTAGAACTAATGCATACTGGAATCATTAGAGCTGATTCTCCCAGGCACCTCTTTGTTGTGTGTGCACCTGCCATCTTGAAAGACCACTCTCCATTCACAAGCTAATGCTGGCCTAGGTTTGTACATTTCTATAAACAAGTAGTTGCTTGGCAAACTTTTACATTTTTATGTGAATGGCATAGACTTCACTCTTAAGTTTGTCTCAACATTATGTCTGAGAATCTCAGACAAGCCAGAGTGTGGAAACCTTGTTTGTTCCTTCCTATTGCTGTGGCACTGGAGTGCATGTTTACACCACAGGTGAACCATCATTCTACTGATGATGGCAGCCATTGAGATGGATTCTGGTATTTTTCCATTATAAGCAAGGAAGCTCTGACTAATTGGGTGTGTTTCTTCTGGGGCACATGGGTTCTGCTAAGGGGTATATTGAGGAGGGTGGTAACCCATAGCAGCTGGTACCCATCTTCAGTCATGCCCAAATGTGTGAATGTTCTCTACACTCCCTCCAGGGAGCACATGGAACCCACACACTACTGAGTCTTCTCCCACTCTCTGTATTGCCAGACCTTTGTTTAGTCACCTGATAATGCCTAACGCAATTTAATCCAGCAACCAAAGCAGCAATTGGAGTGCTGAGTGGTCATGAGAATGGTGTTTTCCACAAATATCTAATGAGTGAAAAATTATGTTTGATGCACTGCTAAGTGAAAAAAGTCTGTGTGTGCAGCTTGTGTGTCTATGTAACAGTCTAAGAACAGAGTGACACAAGAGGGACTATAATATTGAGTGACATTTATTTTCTTCACTACTTTTTTCTTTCAAAGATTTATTTATTTATGCATATAAGAACTGGGATACAAGCCAGAGGTGTCGGGGGGAGGGGTTGCGAGAGGATTCACCCGAGACAGAGTGGGGAGCAGAACAGGCAGATGGACTAAAATATACTGCTGAGGGGAGCATCAGGCTGCGCCATGTGGGTCACCTCTTGAGCCAGGGGAACTAACTCACACTGAAGTGGCTGTGGCCAGTTTGCTGTGCTGTGTCCTAACCTGTTGCGCCACCGGGAATGGCCTCCGTTAGTAATTCTGAAATGTGCCGTGAGTCTGTCTGGGCCAGTCTCTGGCCCTCAAGTAGAAGCCCTGTGGCAGGGAGCCCCTTTATCCTCCCAAGCCCACCTACCACCATGTATAAAATGTGTGTGGGGGGGGCAGGGATTGTCAAAGCTCAAAGTTAAACTTGAGCCCATGTTGGTTATGGCAGTGTTATGAGTCCAGGAATATCAAAAGCCACAGCAGTCCCCAGAATTGACATGTGGCTTGGAATCCCCGCTGCCCCTATTTTGGGGAGTCTTCCTGTGAGCCTGGAGTGGGGAGCGGGGACAGGGTACCTGGGTTCACATGGTCTCACCTCTGCTCAGGCCTGGGCCTGACTCATGCCATCAGATCATCTGTCTGCTGAATGGTGAGTCCTTTTAGGAGAATGTTCTGGAACTTCTCCTAAGTTAACAACCACATGAATGACAACTCACCATTTAAAAACTGCAAATTGTCACTTTAAAAATGCTGCCCTTTTCAATTCAACAAAGCATTTTTAAAGCGATTATTTTCCAGAAGGATGACAGTTTATTTATAACTCAATACAAGTGAACCACATCACATGTGGAAGGACTAGAGGGTCGAATAAATGGACGGCAGGGTCACGTATTGTTCATTGCAGCAACTGTGTAGGCAGTGAAAGAATTTGTACAAAGCGAGTGCTTTCTTCTCTTTCTATCCTGTGCAAGGACTCAAGATCTTGTGGTTCCTTTATGGCATGCTTCTGTTCGCCCAAAAATCTATGTAGACCCCTGTGAAATAAAACACACTAATCACCAGATAACAGAGAAGAAACTGATTTCAACTGAATTGGCCCATGGTCAGGCCTAGCTGGGTCTGAGGGTGTTGGGGCAGTGACACAGAACATTAAAGAACATAAAATCACCAGAATTAAACAACAGAACTAAGGGAATCCTCGTTGCTGCCTTCTATTATAAAATGTCGGTCCTATTCAGCGTCGCCTGTACTATTTTGCTGCTCAAATTGCCCTTGAGACAGACAACAGCCTTTGGTCATCTAAGCCAATCAGCAGGGGAGCTGAGACTTTTCAGGATGTTGTAAAAAGGCACTGTGGCGTGCCCTGCTTCCTCACCACAGGCTTTTGGCGTGCTCCTTTCTCTTCTGGGTCACTTGTGATTTGTCACTCAGGTCCCAGGCTGCATCTTCCCAGTCAGAAGTCCCTGTAGTGATGTTCTCACTCCTTCTCCCCGCTAGGCCCTGCAGCCTTTGTCTTAGTCATCTGTCTCCCCGGCCTCTGCTCCCCACATCCTGTGCATCACAGGGGCAAACCCAAGGTAGGCTGGGGGCCCATCTCGCCTGTGATGAAGCTGCATCCGTGCCTAGCCCTCCCCGGGGTCAGGGTTCCCCAGTTATTCCATACTTGGGTCTTCTGAGGCCTTCCTAGGTTGTCTCCTGCCTCCCTGGACACTCCCCACTCTCTGAAGTCTGTCCCAGGTCGACTTTCTTCTCATCTTCTCCCATGACGCCTCCAAACATGTTTCTTTCTCCTCAGACAAGCCCCAGGCCCAGCTCTTCTGTGAAGTCCTCCCTGGCTTTCAGCCCCTCCCTAGCTGTCATCCCCTCTCACTTTGCTGCTCGTCACTGAGTTTCTTAAACGGGAATTCACACTTCCTGCCTCTACTTCACCCTCCATGCCTGGGCAGTGTCCCCCGCCCCCCCCACTCCTCCTGCTACCTCACCAATGTTCCAGGGCCTGTCCCTTCCTAGTTTTTGTCCTTATATACCTTAAGGGCTTTATAGAAACATAATTTACACAAAGACCACAGATAGCCCTTCACTGTGTCTAGGAAACAGCTTCAGTGAGACCCTGGGGCCCTGTCTAGATCTGATTCTCCTCTGGGTGGGGTGGGGTGGTGACAGGCTGCATCACCTTTCACACCTGACTGCCAGCCTAGAGCAAAAGTGTGGGTTCTAAGATCCACATTGTCCCTGCAGAGGCACATCTGAAAAGTGAAAGTGTTGGAGGAAAAGAAAAGCTCTCTGAGCCAGCCCAATACCCCCAATGCAACCCTTACTGCCTCGGGACACCAGCCTGTGGATGAGTTCCTGGCTTTGCCTGAGGTGGAGGAAGATCTTCGGCATCCTTAATCCTCAGGCTCCCGGGTCCAGCTGATGCAGGGAGAACTGGCTCAGGTCCCCATGCTGAGAAGCCCAGGAATTGGCCACAGCCCCTGCTGCCCTGACCTCTGTCCACTGGGTGCTTGCAATTACATAGCAGCCTGTGCTAGCCTGGGGGGCTGGACACTGTAAGTCCAGGGGGGCCTGTGACCTGGCACTGCCCGATGGGCCCTGTGGTAGAACTATGCTGTGGGTGGGCCCGCTGCCTTCCTGGACATCTTGGCCCTGCCTGTGACCCTGACATCAGTTGGGAGGAGGTGGATGGCCCTAGAACGTGGAAGGTGGAGTTTTTCTTTTTGTAAATAACATTTAGAATATTTTTATTGATGGTTCTGAAGAAACTGAAAGTCAGCATGATGCTGAAATCCAAAGTTTAAGGAATACTTTGCAGCATTTTGTTAAATAGTGATTTTCAACGTGTAAGTACATAGTTATAAATGTAACATGCATTGTTTTATTTTGGAAGGTGGAGTTTTAACGCCCTTCCTGAATGGGACTGGTGGGAGTAGGGGGCAAGTGAGTGGCCAGGAAGTCTTTAAAAGCCAGAGCAGGGGGTCTCTCCTGGTGGCCCTTGCCGACTTGACCTCTGGTCCCTGATCTGCCCCAGCCTCAGCCTCTCTTCCGTCTCTGCCAGGGGTTGGGTCCCCAGCTCCTGGTTGCCCCTTGGTCCCCCATGTGCTCAGCTGACTCCAGCTCCACTGGCAGGGGGTTGCCACCTTCCAGGTGTGGCCGGACCCCTATTTGCTGCCCCAGCAGACAGCTGCCATCAAGCATAAGGTTGTGGGTTTGGACCCAGCAATACCGACACTATCTGGGGCAGTTCAGACCACTGAGTCACATGTCAATCTATAAACTAACTCTCTCTCCCCTTGCTCTTCCTTTTCTCACCTGCTGTAAATAAATTCTCTTCTCTCTCTCCCCGTGTCTGTTTTTGAGTCATATCTTAGAGTGTTATATGAGGACCTAGCAACGGAGTCATCCCCTTCTTCCTCAGTTTCCCTTGGTTTCAAAAGCCATTTCCAAGCAAATGCAATCATGTCCTGACAGCAGCATAAAAGCCTCCATTTTGGGGGGACTTTCTTTGGTTCCATGACCCCAAAACCTAAAAGGAGAATTCAGGGTGGTGTCAGCATGTAATCAACTTGGATAGGAAAATATTGGTTTCATGCTTTTATTTTCATGAGCTTCTAAGGGAAGTGTAACATTTCTGTCTAGTATGAGGGCAAATAAAAAAAAAA
>NW_004567103.1:81481103-81482382 GCF_000260355.1 Condylura cristata | reverse complement strand
GGGTAGGCGGGAATCGAACTCATGCGGAAGCGGCTTTAGATTCTCAGTGCAGTGCTTTAACCCGCTGCGCCACCAGGGAGGGCCAGAAATATTCTTATCTCAGTCACTGCGGACACTCAGAGCCCCATGAGCAGTGGCCGCTGCTGCACACACAATAGCATTGTACAATTGTGATAGACATCTACAGCCTTCTACAGTGTGGCTTTCCTTACAGCTCTGTTCACTTCAACCCTTCTGTTCACTCAGAACCCTGATGTGAGGAGGTTTCCCTGGGCTCATGGAGGGGACCCCAAGATCCATGTACCAGGACAGACTGAGAGTCCCCAATGAATGTATGACTGCTGCGAGCTGTGATGGGCTGATGCCAACCTGGCCCCACCAGGACAAGTGGGGAAGCTGTGTCGTCTAGGACTGGTAATCTGACAAATGAATGGAAATGTGCAGCTAAAAAGATGAAGACTCTACAGTGCAATGATGTAGAAAGAGATCAGAAGTAGTGAGTTAGAATGCCCAGTGTTATTTTTTATAAGAATATTTACTTATGCATACAAGAAATGGGGTACAAGCCAGAAGTGTGGGGGTTGAGAGGATTCACCAGAGAGAGTGGGGAGCAGAACAGTCAGATGGACTGAAATACACTGCTGAGGGGAGCAGAGGGTGGGTCAGGAGAGGTCTGCTGTGCCATGTGGTTCACCTCCGTGGCCGGGGATCGAACTCATGCTGCAGTGCCTGCGATAGCTTCATGGTGCAGTGTTTTAACTCGTGTGCCACTGGAGAGAGGGCCCAGAATGCCCAGTTTTGAGCAGCTCTAGGGATGCAAGTTTTGAATGAGCAGGAGACAGCTGCAGCCCTTAACACAGATCAGCAACCACTGATCTGAAAGGCTCTGGGCCAGTGTGGTTTGGACGCCAGAATGCTCACCCCAGCCTGCTGCAGGACTCCCTCCCTGAAGGGTGGGGAGCACCCTTATCAAACTCAGCATTCTTTCTACTAAAGGAATAGCAATGGGGAGAAATAAGATTAGAGGTAGTAGCTGGCTGGGGAAGGGCAGATTTTGTCACCGTTGGCAATTTTTTTTTTTCTTCAAGAAGGATGTCTGGGTAATTTTATCAGATTTCTGGTTTGAGGTTAAGGAGGTGACGGTGAGGAATTGAGCATAAGCCTACCTGTAATGTTCCCTGGTCTAGGGGGCAAGTGAGTGGCCAGGAAGTCTTTAAAAGCCAGAGCAGGGGGTCTCTCCTGGTGGCCCTTGCCAACTTGACCTCTGGTCCCTGATCTG
>NW_004567103.1:81473387-81481003 GCF_000260355.1 Condylura cristata | reverse complement strand
TAGTAGCTGGCTGGGGAAGGGCAGATTTTGTCACCGTTGGCAATTTTTTTTTTTCTTCAAGAAGGATGTCTGGGTAATTTTATCAGATTTCTGGTCTGAGGTTAAGGAGGTGACGGTGAGGAATTGAGCATAAGCCTACCTGTAATGTTCTCTGGTCTGACGACCTGAGCCTGAGCGGAAATGCTGGCATGGTGTTGATTAGTGTTTCCAGCTCACAAAGTATGTTTATCTGTGTGGTGACCCTCCCCCAGGCAAATGAGAGCAGAAACTCAGCACACATCTGGTCCACACAGTCCACAGCCACTCAACGGTACCCTAGTTCTTCCTTGTTCCCCTGTGGTCGCTACCGTGCATGACCACCACCCCACACCTCTGCCACAGGGATCTTCTCTGTTATTCCTGTCTTGGTCTTATCCAGCCAGCAAGTTCCCATCTATTCTTTGAAGAGGCAGTTTCCTGCCTGCTGGGCCTATGAGCAGGTGCGATGTGGGAGGAGGCCAGATTGTGAGGTCCCTGAGGTGACCTGGCCCTCAGGTTGGTGGGCACCGTGTGGACTCAGGTCCACTCCTGGATGTCAGTGGAGGGCTGGATGACACAGCAGCAGGCAGGGCTATGGAACCTGGTGGGTCAAGACACCAGGCCTCCTACCTCCCCTGGCAAATTTATCTGGTTCCTCAAAGGAAAGTCTGTCCTTGTACACCCCCAACTAATTGGCCTTCTCCTCTAGTTGTTTTTTTCTTTAAGATTTATTTATTTGTGCATACAGAACTAGGGTACAGGCCAGAGGTGCAGGGGCGGTGAGAAGATTCACCAGAGACAGAGTGGGGAGCAGAACAGGCCAATTGATGAAGTACACTGCTGAGGGGAGCAGTGGGTGGGTCAGGAGGCCATGCGGGACACCCCCCTGACTGGGGATCGAACTTGTGGGGTGGCTGCGTCTAGCTTCATAGTGCTGTGTTTTAAACCATTGCGCCACCAGGGAGGGCCCTCTCCTCTGGTTTTATTGAGACATAGTTGTGGAAAAGGGAACCCTGAGGATTATCAGAAGAGGAGCCCCCACTTCTGACTACATTTAAGGGTTCTACTTTCACTGTTTATCCCCTTGCAGCTAGCCCCAGACCTCCGCCCCCATAAGTGAAAGGGACTTATTTGACCAGCCTGCCTATGCCTGCTCTGCTTGCTGCCTTCTCACCCTTCAGTGCTCCGTGTATCTACAGACCCAGGCACCCCTCAGGTCCTGTGAGGCAGCTCTCACCCCTACCCTGGACTGATCTGCCTTCATCCTGGTAGCCTGAGTAAATGAGGTTTAAATATGAAATCACCATCAAATGGGGACGTAGCCCTCAGCTAAATACAAAGAAGGCCCCAGACCAAACGTGGGGACCACAGCTTGTGCTGGGTTAAGGATGGGCACCACAGAGCATCACTGCTGACCACTGGCAGGAGAATCAGCTGTGGCTTCAGTTGATGAACCTCCAAATGTCTTACATACTCATGCAACAGTTATGTATGGGCGGAAATAGTCTCATTTTCCAGATGAAGAAACAACCTCATAGTTTTATTTGTTCAAGGCCAATTACTAAGTGAATAGTAAGTTGGGATTTGAAACTAGGTTTTCCAGACAAGCCTGCCCTGGTTACCCCTTGCGCTGGGGACTTTTTCTGTTTAGGGGAAACAGTAGTATTCATGTTGACCACCAGGTGGCGCTCCGACGCCATAATTGGGACACCTCAGTCCACTGAGGCTCAGGTTTTGGAGATTCTGGAGGGGGCCCTGAAAGGCAGGGAGGGCAGGGACTCTTGGAGATGATAGGTATTGTGGAGCTAATTTAGCCTTCTCCTGAGAACCCCATGGATTTGAAGCTGGACTAGGATAAGCTCAGGACAGCACTAGATATCCAGTGCAGAGGGCCTTCCTGCAATGATCTTGATCTTTTTAAAAAAGATTTATTTATTTATTTATGCATACAAGAACTGGGGTGTAAGACAGACATGCAGGCAGTGGGGTGAGAGGACTCATCAGAGACAAAGTGGGGAGCAGAGAAGGCAGATCTACTGAAACACACTGCTGAGGGAAGCAGCAGGTGAGCCAGGAGACGTTGGCTGCATCATGTGGGTCACTTCCCCGGCTGGGGACTGAACTCATGCTGCAGTGGCAGCCGATAGCTTTCTAGTGCTGGGACTTAACCTCTTGCACCAAGAGGCCTTCTGCAATGGTCTTTGTGCCATTTACTTTCCAGGAAATTTACAGCAGGGAGGCTTTTAAATGGGGGAATATATTCACAAGAATTAATTTAAAAAGTTGAGTATATTCCCGTGTCTCCACCATCCAACACTTCTTATTCACTCACATTGTCTCGAACACATTACATGAGACTTAAAAGCGTGATATAGGCCCTCCCTGGTGGCGCAGCGGGTTAAAGCTCAGCACTGAGAATCTGAAGCCACTTCCTCATGAGTTTGATTCCTGCCTGCCTCCTGCCCCGGAGGTGACCACATGGCGAGCCAGACCTCTCCTGACCCGCCCGCTGCTTCCCTCAGCAGTGTACTTCGTCGATCTGCCTGTTCTGCTCCCCACTCTGTCTCTGGTGAAGCCTCTCACCGCCCCTGAGCCTCTGGCCTGTACCCCAGTTCTGTATGAATAAATAAATAAATCTTTAATTAAAAAAAAAAAGCGTGATATATGAGAATATAGCCAGAAACTAATGACACTGTTACCTTCGATCAAAGATTACACATTTGCCGATCCCCAAAACCTGCCTGCCTGCGCCCTCTAAGAAGCCACCCCACTCTGCCTGCTCTTCAAGGGTGGCCTGGACGCTCCCTCCCACGGCACAATGATGTACAGCACGTTGTGTTGCCAGATACTAGGCACTTGGACCCCGCGGGCAGCCTGTATTTCCCGGCCCAGAGATTGTCTGACTTTTCAGGTCTTGGACTCACCCTGTGAGATAGCTCCCTCTCTGGGATATGCTGCTACCTCCTGCTTTTTAATCTTTTACAAAATATAAACTGAGCTAGTCAAGTTGGGTCACTTGTTTCATATTCACCACTCAGCTTAATCTCTATTCATGCATCTGTTTCCCCAGGCTGCTGGACCTCAATGCATTCCGCTATCCTGCTGACCGCACCGGCCCTAAGTTTAGAGCGTGAGGGTGAACATGGGGTTGAACAGGGCGTGTGTGTGCATGTGTGTGTTGAGTGTGAGAGAGAAGAATCTGATCTCTGGTAGCATCTGTGCCCACTATTTTAGCCTCCCTGTCATTTCCCACCAGCCCCCTGAGAGTACCAAGCTCTCTCTGTAGCTGCCATGCCAAGCTTGGAGAATGGCAGAGAAACTGTGTGGGAGCTTCTTGGGAGGCACAGGGATGGCTGAAGCTCAGGACTTGTCTGGTGCCACCCATGGGGGTTGGTCTCCTTGGGTGCTGAAAGGATATCCGGGGCTTTTCTATTCAGGACCGTCACATCTGTCCTTCATCTCTGCGCAATGAGGGGTTCCAATGGATAACATTCTCCTTCTACCTTTTCTCAGTCTTTTCTCCAGTTGGTAACATGCTCTCTCCAACCGCAGCTGACTGGGAAAAATGAGCAGGGTGATTATCTGGTCCTCCCAGTGATGGGGGAGAGGGGAGCTTGCCTGGACTGAGAGCAGAGATGTTAAGCAACTGCAGTGCAGAACATGGACCTGTCTACAAAGTGACCACACTCTCTGGTGGCCTCCTGTCTGGCCGCTGGCCTTGAGAACTTACACTTCACCATCTCCAACTGCAATAAGGATAAGAAGAAAGGACGGAGGTGAACTATTATTGGATTGCGTATACTTCTAATACAGGTGTGTGGGGGTGGGGTGGGGGGGAGGCTGAGGGGAGATGTGCCAAGTGGCCCTGGCTCTAAATCTTTTCTGTCGGCAAGGAGCTGGCTGGTGGCAGGGAGGTGTCCTGTCCCAGAGCCTCTGAAGTTGGGGTGCAGACAGCTGAGTGGGCTCAGAGGGGTCTGGACAGGCTTCCTGGATGGACAGCAGTCATGCCTGGACAGGATTGACATGGAGAGAGGGAAGATCCCAGGGCACAACAGGGAGAAATAGTGGTGTGACATGTTCCCTTTCCCGAGTTTAGGCTGAGAAAAGCGTCCTTCGTGGTTAAAAGAGTGTTTTTGTTTGGGGAATTGCATACTGACTACAGAGTGGACAGGAGAGTAAGGAGAGCCCCTAGGGCCTACCTGAACCTCATCAGCCACACTCCCCTGGCTAGCCTGCCAGGTGCGCCCCACAACTCCCTTATTTTGAAGGACTCAGGTATCATCCTTTTATTTGAAAATATTTCGGGGCACCTTTTTAAAAGATGGCAGGGCGGCAGCAGCAAATTCTGGGTTCAGTGCTCTGGTTAACCGAGGGTGCAGCTGTACCTTTCCCAGATGGAGATACAGCCCCGCCTTGGAGCTACCAGGGAGACCTCACAAGGCCTCTGCTTTTCTTTTCCTGTTTAACTTTTCATTTTGGAATAATTTCAGATATACAGGAAAGGTGCAAAAATAGTACAGAGAATTCCCATTATACTCTTCACCCAGATTCTTTTGGAGTGTTATCATCTTACATAACCACAGAACAATGATCAAAATCATGAAATTAACAGGCTGACAGTACTCTTTTCTCATCAACAGATCTTGTTTAAAGTTTGCCCATTCAGTTTCTCCTCGAATCTGCAAGTGTTCCTTAGTCTCTATATTTTGGGGAGCATACTGGCCAATTATTTTGTAAAACGCCTGGGCGTTTTGTGAAATTTGGGTTGGTCTCTGGTCTCCCTGTGATTACTTTTGGGCTGTGCACTTTCGGCAGGGACACCCAGAAGGGCTGCTGCATCCTTCTCAGTGTATCATTTTGGGGCACACATGATATCTGATTTTTCTACTATGAAGTCACTATTTACTCCCATCCCCTTTGTAATTAATAGAACATGTGGGGGAATAATTCGAGATTATGTAAATGTCATTTCTCATCATATTTTTGCTTACCTGTTTTAGCATCTATTGTGGATTCTTGCTTGAATGCTTTTTATCAGTGAGGCTTTTACAAAATTGTGACTTTTTTAAAAAAAGATTTATTTCTTTATGCATACAGAAATGGAGTACAGGCCAGAGTGCAGTGGCAGTGAGAGGTTTCGCCAGAGACAGAGTGGGGAGCAGAACTGAGAGATGACAAAGCATACTGCTGACAGGAGAGGTCTGTTGCGCCATGTGGTCACCTCCAGGGTGGGGATCAAGCTCAAGCTGAAGTGGCTTTAGCTTCTTAGTGCTGTGCTTTACCTACTGTGCCACCAGGGAGGGCCCCCAAATTGCAACTTTTCTGTGTCTACCATCCTTTCCTCATTTAATACTTGAAATTCTTCCGAGGGAAGGCACTTCCCTTTCTCTCCCTCTTATATAATCGCTGATAGGTTTTTCTCTGTGTGAATACACGGAATTTTTTGCTTCACCTCTGACCTACAAGCCAACACTGTTACAGTTAATGTCGCTGTTCACAGTGCCCCAGACGGGGCTCTCCCCAGCCTCTTCAAGTCAGTCCCACCGCCCTTCTCATTTTCAGAGCACTTCCTTGCTCTCCACCATCACGAGATGTTCTGGGCTCATCTTGTGCTTTTGCTGACCTGACCTTGGGATGAGCTGTTTTTCTAAGAGCCTGGTCCTTTATTGGGAATGGTTTGGAGAAATCAAGGTCTGGGTGTGGGCTACACTCATTCTCCCTTGGGCCTCATTGCTCCTGGGCCCTCTCAGCAGCCAGAGCGAGAAACACAAGCACGTCCACAGGCGTGCTCATCTGTGTGTGTCTATCTGACCTGTCTATCTGACCTGAGCTCATGCGGATGACCCCCTGCACCCCAGGTCCAGTCCTCCACCCCAGGTCACTTCAAGTTTCTTAGGTTAGTTTCCCCTCCCTCCTGTTCAGTGTAGGTGTGTCATTCATTTCTAAAATATAGTTCCAGGGCTCTCCCTGGTGCCAATGGATTAAAGCACAGCACTATGATGCTATCCACAGCCACTGCAGCGTGAGTTCCATTTCCGACCAGGGAGGTGACCCACATGCTCCCCTCAGCAGTGTTATTTTGGTGGATCTGCCTGTCCTGCCCCCCACTCTGTCTCTGGTAAATCCTTTCACCCCTGCGCCTCTGGCCTGAATCCTGGTTCTTGTGTGCATAAATAAATAAATATTAAAAAAAATTAAAAAACATATAGTTCCATTTATTTCTGGTAGTCTTCCATTTTCTTCCATCCGTGTTGGTTACAGACCATTTTGAGGACATGTAATACAACATGAGTCTCAGTCAGAACTGCTCAGATGTGCATGTCTGGTCCCCTCCAGCCACCCCATCCCCACCAAGCCCCTTCTACCCAGACCTGCAGGTAACCTATCTCATTTGGGTCATTCTCCTGTGTCTGCCTTGTACACACCAATGGATATTTGTCATATTCCCTTTTCACCCTCTTTTTTTTCACAAAAGGTGGCATGTTAGATACTCTCACACTTGTCTTCTTATTCAACAGCACCTCCTGGCAATCATCCATTCTGACGGCTTTCAAACCATACACTCCTCTTAATTCTTTTCTCCACACAGTTTGTTTTTTCTGGAAAAGTTGGTTGCTTATCCTGTCGAGTTTCACAGTCTGGATTTTTCTGCTCCCATCCCCATGGGACAGTTTGACAAGCTGCTCTGTCTGTGTTGTTTTCACTTGGTAATGGCATCGAGCGGCTTGATCAAAGTCAAAGCCTGATGGGCAGATACTCTGTTCAAAGGAATCCTTGGCAGAGTCAAAGTCGCCCCTGTGCTGGTCCAAATGTGTTGCTGCGGGACAAGCTCTAGTGCACACTCCAGACACCCCCACATGGTTTGCTAGAACCCCTTGGTATCAGCTAGGAGCTCTGTGTAAAAAGGGTTTCTCCTGCAAGCTGAACATTTTGATGTTTGGCATAAATCTGGGGATAGGCCCTCTGAATTCTTTAAAACATGTGGGTCCCATCCACCTTGTTTTCAGTCTTTCTAACCTGTGGGGGTGAGTCCGAGAGGTGTTCATACAGGTCAATTGCTGTGAAAATGCAACCGGCTCAGTAATTCCCAGCTGCAATGCCTACTATGACCAGTAGAGAGCGATGTTACTTCAAGAAAAGTCGCTCTCGCGGGCGGGCTGGTCTACCTTCTCGCTGCCCTGTGCCCGCCTGCGTGTAATTGGATCTGACATTTGTCTTTTCCTCTCGCTTTCCACAGGGCGCACGCTGTGCCCACCTTGCTGGCACTGCCGCTCGCTCCTCCCCGACCCCGGCGCTTCCTGGTAAGCCACATCAGTAGGGCCTGACCATGTCTGTCACCCCCAGTAAAAGGATGGGCAGAGCAGCACAGTCAGGTTGTGGGATTGCGAGAATAGACGCTAGTCAAGGGGGCGATAGCTCTCTTCTCTCCTTTGGGCCAGTCTTTCTACCTCCTCTCTCCATGGCCCTGTGATTCCCTGCTTTCTCCATGTCTGGTCTGACACAGATTGAAGTTGGAATCTTGAATTAAAAAGCCCTGCTTTTAAAAGAGGATGGGGGGCAGGGGGAGTAATTTTACATTATATATATATATATATATA
>NW_004567103.1:81463138-81472948 GCF_000260355.1 Condylura cristata | reverse complement strand
AGCCAGAGCGAGAGATCTCAAGCCCCCTACAGGAGGCACCCAGGGGTGGGTCCCAGGGGTGTCTGGACCATGGGTATCCACAACATGTGCCTCATAGCCTGCTGGCTGGGTAGCCCATGTGCCAACTTATTAATTTATAGCATCAAGCACCCTGGCCTTGAGTCTCTGGCTGGCACAGTCTCTTTCTGAAGGGAAATCAGCATGACAAAGTGATACTTAAAGGCCACTTGGAATCAGAGTCCCAGCAGATGGAAGGATCAGAGGGTCGTGGTCCAGTTCCCCCTACCTCCACAGTTTGTGAGGCCTGGGCTGCTCTCTGTCAGCTGGAGTTGGGCTGGGTGCTGCTCACAGTGACTTTGCTGACTGCCCTGCCACCCCCTGGCACCACGAAACCAGACTGGTCCTTCCAGATCACTTGTGTGTGAGGCTGAGAGTTGAGCCTCAGGGCACCCTCTGGGCTGTGGGGGTAGGGTTGTGCCTGCTGGACAGGGCTTTTGGAGGTTGAAGTGTGAGCAAGTGTAAGCTGCTGAGGCCCCAGGCCTGGTCCTCCATATGCAGTGGAGCTGGAGCTGCTCAGGTTAGGAGCATCCTTCACAGCCCAGATGTGAAGCTGGCCCTGGTTAAAAACCCTGGATCTGAAAACAAACAAACAAACAAACAAACAAAAAAACCCCTGGATCTGGAAGGTCAGTTGCCTGGGGGTGGTGGGGTGGGTGCTACCAACTGTTATTTAAATAATCAGGAAAATTGGCCCTCCCTGGTGGCACAACGGGTTAAAGCACAGCACTATGAAGCTATCTGCAGCCACTGCAGCATGAGTTCGATCCCCAGCCAGGAAGGTGACCCACATGGTGCAGCAGATCTCTCCTGACCTGCCTGCTGCCTCCCTCAGCAGTGTACTTCACTCGATCTCCCTATTCTGTTCCCCACTCTGTCTCTGGTGAATTCTCTCACCCCCTGTACCTCTGGCCTGTACTCCAGTTCTTGTGTTACATAAATAAATAAGATCTTTAAAAAAGTACTGAGAAAGCTGAGTCATCTTTACAAATTAAATGCTATAGACATGCAATTAGGTAAATATTACAAATTAAGGTGGCAAATACTCCATGCTCAGGGCTTCCTGGTTGCTGTATGACACCACTGTCCTGTGCACAGTGATCATGGCTTATCGCCGTGACCTGGTGGGAGTGCGGCCAGGTGCTGGGTGACTGCAGCTCAAAGGTTAGCGAAGGCCTGGACACTGCTGCTGGAAATGGTGAATCCCACAGATTGGGGCCTTCTGCCTTCCAAGAGCTTGCTGAGAGGCCCTCTCAGCCCACTATGGGTGGACGGCCCTTCTACATGCCTCAGTTCCCTGGCCGGTAAGGGGTCTCCACCCTGGGGCACAGGCCCACCTAGTTGGAGCAAGAAGGCATTTGGGATGCTCTGGAGCTGGCTTTGGGCATGGAGGGGTATAGAGCGCTGCTCCTTCATCTTTTCTGTTGAGGATCCAGGGCCCCTCAGCTCTCCGGCCACTTGACTCATCCTGGGTCAGCAGATATAGCAGACAGTAGCGACAGCAGACATGTGATTTCAGGTCACCAGCTGAATAGGTTGTCCCGAGAACCACAGACAGGGGCCCAAGTTCTGAGAGGGGGAGCTACCCAGGCCCGCAGGGGTGAGGCAGGCAGGATCTCAGCCCAATTCTGCTGGTGTCCAGCTCAGTCATCCTTACATTTGGCACCGGGACACTGGAGCCTGTGGGTGGGAGGACTGGTAGGGGTCATTTTGCTGATCCAGGCCTCTAGGTGTGGCCAAGGGTCCTTCTGGGCTGATCTGTGTGCCCCTGGCATCTTACCACGACAGACTGACTCCTCAGGGCAGGCATGGCCCTCTGCTAGAGTCCTCCTCCTATGCCTGCATTCTTGAGAAGACGAAGTCATCAGAGCACAGCTATCCTCCTCAAGGCTCTTTGGGAAGAAACCAGCAGCAAGAGGGGCCTGGGTGTGTGGGGACATCCTGGGAAAGGACAACAGGCAGAGTGGGGGGCTGATGCACTGCAACAGCTTCCAGAAGGGCCAAGGACGCAGGAGGGGGCCTTGCCTGGGCAGTCTCCATTGGGGGAGAGGCCTGGGTGAGGTGCACCAAGGTGGGGGATGGGTGCCTGAGGCACAGGGTAGGATAGGCTGGCAGCTGGGAGAGCTCAACTCAGAAGGCAAGACCCAGCTGAGCAATCGGGGCCCTTGCACACAGACCATCGTGGGATGACTGGATAAACACAACGTCACAGGTCCATACAACGAATGCCATTCATTCCCTAAGACAAATTGCATTCTAACCTTTTTATGCTACTTGGATGAAACTTGAGGACGTTATGCTACATGAAATAAGCCGGTCACAAAAAAGACAGATACTGTCTGACTCAGCTTCTCAGCAGTCACCTTCAGAGAGACAGAAAGTAGACTGGAGATGATTAGGCTGGGGGTGGGGGTGGGTGGGAAGTATTTCACAGGTGCGGAGCTTCAGTTTGGTAAGACCAAGAGTCCTGGAGATGGGAGGAGGTTGTGGATACACAACATTTTGAATGGACACACTTAAAGTGGTTATAATGGTAAATTTCATGTTATTTCTCTTTTGCCACATTTTTTTTTCATTTTTAAAATTAATTTGAAGTTTTTTTAAAGGAAAAAAAAAAAAAAAAAGACATACAGAGTTAAAGCAAGCCACAAAGATAGAAAGAGAGAACCCCAAAGCCTAAGTGTGAAACAGATGAGGGGGTCTTCAGGGGCCTGGTTCCAGGTGTATGGTGTGGGCACATCCCCCAAGGCTCTGGGTATCAATTTTTTCATCTGTGAATAGAAGAGTTTTCCTCACAAAATTGTCTTAGTTTTCCCCACCATGAGTGATGCTACCTCAGAGGGTGGCAAAGGGGGTCTGGGGAATCCACTCAGTGGCCTGAATTAGACCAGAAGCCCACTGTCGGAAGCCACTCACAGGGGCAGAACAGCTTGGAGCCCTAGGGGGAAGCCCCAGCTTCTGCCGACGTAAACTTTCCTTGCAAGGAACACAGCTGTGTCAGGTTTCTGAGGGCAGGGTGGGGGTTCTCTGAGAAAGTAAGCCGTGGGCTCCTGTGGTGGCAGATAACCTACAAGCTACCTTCCTGTGCCCAGTGGATGCCACTGAACAAATATTTTATTTCTATTCATGAATTCCTGCCTGGCTCCCCAAAGGATCTGAAATGCAAAATAAGGCAGGCAGGATGTACCATTCCCAGTGCTACTTTGTGTCACCTGTGTCACTCTTGTCCCCGCTACATGGATGAGCATGGAGAAGGACTTGCTCAAAAGCATACAGCCGGGGGCGGGGGGCTGGGTTGGACTGTTCATTCTTCGGCTCCCCACTTGTAGGTCCATCCTCATGGCCACCTTGCTCCACCAGGCAGGAAGCAGACAAGCCTGCGTTGCTAGGCTGAGGATTAGCACAGCCTCCAGTGTCCATCTCCAGGAAAAAAACTTCTTTTGGTGGAGCCTGAATTTGCTTTTTATTTTTATTTTAGGTTCAATTTTGAAAACAATTATTAATTTCATGGACCTAGGGTGCCTGAGCCTTAGGGTGGGAACTGGGACCTCCCTCCCTTCTCCCACTTCTTCCCTTCCTCCTCCTCCAAACATCATGAGCTCTTAGTACCAGCCTGGGGTCCCTGCCTGGAGGAGTGGGCAGTCTGATTGGGAGACAAGCAAATGCATAGGGGCAGAGGCCACCCATGGGGCTGTTGGGCACTGATGGGGTACAGCCAGGCAGAGGCAGAAATTAGCATTCCTGCTGGGAGTGCCTGTGAAGGATTTTCAGCCTCCCCCCACTGAGGGCAGGCACAAATCTCAACTTTGCCCACATCCCTAAGCCCACCTCTACCCCCACCCCCCCACTCCCCCACCCATGGCCCACAGTGCAAAGCCTTTTTCTTCATGCACAGGAGGGTCAGAGTGGGGGAGGCTGAAGTCTAGGTTCACATCTGCTCTCTGCCTTCTGCTCACTGTGATCTTGGGCAGTAAGGGATCACCTCCTCAACTTTTTCAGCTGTCAAATGGGTCCAAAAAGACCTCCTCTGGGAAGCAGAGGGATGGTGGACCACAAGGGGACCCAACTGTCTGTGAGTCTCCTACCCTTCCGGGCTCTCAGTCCATCACCAGTCAATTCCCAGGGGCAGGGCCTGGAGATACACTTCAGCCTGAGGGTCCAAAGCTGCCCGCAGCGACCAGGGGTTGGGACGGGCCCTCATTCACCCCCAGGTTGGTCCCTGTGCCAGCCCTGGCGTGGAGCCTGCCTTTCTCAGGAAGGCCAAGTTACTGAAACAGATAAATCAATCTGTCAAGAAGAAGCCTTGGAGACAGAATCTCTCAGCCAAGAGGCTCAAAAGATGAATTGTTCCTGAGATGAAGAAGGAACAACAGACACCTTCTTTGAGGGCTCTTTGCCTGGGGGAGCCCCTCAAGCTCCCTGCCCCTCCTTTCACATGTCCCTCAGCGAGTACCTGTGGGCAGGGGGCCAGCCCCATGGACAATCGTGCCTTCTCCTGCTGATTGCCAGGCCTACAGCCGCCTGTCAGGGGGAAGTGGGGGTCAAGAGCCACTGTTTGGCCCCCATCCCAGTTCGAATGGGGACACCTCCTTCTTAGAAACCCAGTCCCCTGTCTGTTCAATGGAGACCTGGAGACCTGAGCTGCCTGTCTCCCTGACACGGAGGGGCACAGGAAAGGAAGTGCCCAATGACTCAGTACGACCTCGAAGCTGAAAGAGTGACGGGACACTGGCCATTGGGGCGCAGTGAGCCTGTGGAAACCAGAACCCCAAATGGGCCCTCACAGTAAAAAAGGAACATTCCCTTGAGAATGGGATGCCCTCTTTCTGGAGGGAAAGGGGCTGCAAAGGGACCCCCAGCCAGTTTGGTCAGTTCCTGGCTGTGTGACCATATAAAAATCACTTAACTTCTCTGTGCAGGGATTTCCTCTTCTGCAGGACAAGCCCCTTGCGGGCTCTTCCTTGTGCAGCAAGGATCAAATAAGTTAACCAGTGAACCATGTGCCAAGCCTCCTGTGAGCCTGCCATATGTGCTCACCATTATTAGCTTATAGAAGAATAATGACGTACTGCAAACCGTTGCCTTGAACGCCTTCTCTCACTTGACCCTCGCTGCCTCTCTGCAGGGTGGGTATCAGTGTGCTGCTTGCTCTGCAGATCAGGGCAAGGCTCAGAGGAGGGGCCCAAGGCTTCACAGCTAGGGTCTGTAGCCACATTAAAAGTGTCCTTCTGGCGAAAAAGAAAAATATCAGATGGTTTCATTTATAAGAGGAATATAAGGAAACCAAAAATAATAATAATAATAATCAATTAATAGGCAACTATAAATCAGAGACATTCTATGGGGGAGAGAGAGGAAGTGGGATCACCAGAACAGGGCAGGGAAGAACACAAGGGTCTATGGTGATGGTGCACGGGGGAATTGGTGTGGGAATTTTACTGGGCCTACACTTGAGAGAAGAAAGTAAATATTGTACAAAATGATCAATGATGTAAAATACATGTAAATAAATAAATTTTTAAGTTTCCTGGCCCTCTCTGGTGGCACAACCAGTTAAAGCGCAGCACTGTGAAGCTATAGCAGCCACTGCAGCACGAGTTCGATCCTGGCCAGAGAGCTGACCACATGGTGCAGCAGGCCTCTCCTAACCATCCCGCTGCTTCCCTCAGCAGTGTGTACATCTGCTTGTTCTGCTCCCCACTCTGACTCTGGTGAATCCTCACCCCCACCCCCGCCACACCTCTGGCTTGTACCTCAGTTCTTCAGTTCTGTACACATAAAAAATCTTTTGAAAAAAATTTTCTTCTGGCTCCCAAATTATCATTGTTTTTGCCCCACCCTGCAAATGGGAGGTGAGAGATACAGCAAAGCAGGTGAGGGGACAGGAGAGGTCGGACCTGAGCCTAGCCCTCATCACAACCTCCTCTGCCCCAAACTGACCACAGCTTTGTCATGGTAGTTCCTAGAGAAATAATGGGGTGGGTGGGGGAGCAGGCAGAAGGGAATGCTAGATACCCCTGTGAGCCCCGAATCAGGGACTCAGAGGGTCTTACAGAAGACCTGAGAGTGTGAGCTGTGATTCAGAGTAGAGTGAGGAGTGAATCTGCCCCCTTTCCCTTCCTCCCCAGGGCCCCAGGAAGGGGCTGTTGTGAGCGGAAAAGTGTTCATTCAAAACTGGGCAGATTGCCCAAGAGAGGCAGTGCGGGAAGCCCTCCGTGGGCGGAGAACCCGTGAGTCAGCGGGTTGGGGTCCTCACGAGGCAGGAAGGGGAGGCGGCAGGGACATGGCTCGGCCACCTGGAAACCCACACTGCGACATCTGCTTGCACATGAGAGGTGACTGCAGTGTGTGATCAGTGGGGAGTGCCAGCATGACATCACCGGGCTGGTGGGGGGGGTTGGGGGGTGCGGCACATACCCCTAACTTCCCAGGGGAAAAAGCTTGCCACTGTCAGGGACATGAAAGAACTGTCAAAGATCCATGAAACGAGCTGCATGGATTGTGAAACATAAGACTCACTTCTGTTTGTTTTGTGACAACGTGGAAGCCACAGATGTTTCTCAAGATGACAGAGAAGAACTACCAGGGACATCTCTCGGTGTGACCCCCATCACCTCCCACACCTCACCTGTCCCCATCTCCTGCTTCATCCCCCACCCCACTTCAGTGCGGCAGCACCCACACCTGGAGCCCATGGGTCAGGGGTCAAAGGAGCAGGGCAATGGTGGAATCTTGGGGGGAGGATGGGACAGGTGTCTTAAGTCAGGGATCTTAGGTGAGATGGGAAATTGTGTCAACACAAAGATGACATGTGACTTTTAAATCCTAGTAGTCAGAGACTAGGCAGTTAGCAAGTGTTGGGGTGGGCTAATGGCTGAAGAACAGTAGAACCTGGAAGAGCAAGGGGAGAGAAGGGAGCACTCCTACTTGGAGAGGAACCCTGAGAGAGGGCTGCATTTTGGCTGCCCTGACAGTCATCCAGTAGTAATTCCTCCCTCCATCTCGGGAGGTGATCAGCATTATCCTGCAGGCAAAGACCTGACTGAGTAAACAAATTCTCCCAACTGCTAAGGGTTGGTTGAGATCAGAAGGGGTCAGTTTCACAGTGCAATGCCTGAGAAACACAAGGTCACAAGCACAAGGAAGGTCTGTATCTTGAGGAGGAACTCAGATGAAAGGAGGCTCATGCTTGAGCTATGGAGTCATTACAGAGTTTGCTCAGAAAAATTTGAAATCCATCATATTCTAGACCAGGGAGGCGCCAGGGAGAATTAATGATGCCAGTAACTAATAAAGTCCTACTTTCGAGAGTAGATGACATATTTTGAAACTCATCAGTCTAGAAAATGTCACAGACTGAAATTTGGGAAAAGTTACAAAATAAATCCATGAGTCGGAGACACTAGAGGAACCAAGAAGAGTCTAGGGCATATGAGACTGTGAGTGGGGGGATGAGCTGCCTAGTGGGAATAGGCTGGCACTGGACATTGGAGGGTATCTGTCTGACCAGTCTTCCCCCTTCTGTGGGATAGTCACCCAGCAGTGCCCTGGGAGAGGTCTATCTCCCCTACACTCTCAGACTCTGGCTCTGTGACATCTCCCCTGCCCCTACCTTGTTGGACTCAGGCATGGCCAGGCAGAGTGACGATGTTGAGCCCAGAGAGGCCTGGGCAGAGAGACCCAGCCCCAGGGCTGGAGAGAGAACCACCATGAAGGGGCTTTCTGGGCTCAGCCTGCTCATCTATCAAGATAGGAGACATGACTGCGGTTACATATTAGTGTGTGTGCATATGTGTGTGATGTATGTGGGGAGGGGGGAAGGCTGTAGAAGGGAGCTTCATGAATTAGATAAAATTCTGAATCAATTCATTGAGTTCTTCAACCTTTAATGTCCTCACACCATGTCACACCATGTCACCCAGCAGTCATTGTCCTTTATTCCTGTGGTGACCTGTTTGGTGGTTCCTCTTCCTCTACACTGCCAGTGCTAGAGCAACTCCACTGGGCCATCAGCACACCTCATTCCATGACCACAGTCCCTGGTGCGGAGGTGGGCACATGATCCAGGCCAGGCCAATGCAGGGTTTCTGGGAGAAAGGTTCTCTCTTGTTAGCTAGCTTTGAATCAAGGATAGCAGAGCTTTGGTTTCTGCAGCTCTCTTGTCTGTGTGAGGAGTCATATGTCTCTGAACAGAGCCAGCAGAACAGAAGTGGAACCAAGGGATAGAAGAAGGGAAAAATTGAGCCTTGCACTTTAGTCCTGAATCAAGGTGTGACTAAAGGCAGCTATAACTCCAGGTTTCTCAGTTAGCTGAGTCAATTGATTTACTTTTGCTTAGGCCTGTTTTACGTAAGATGCTATGTCCCATACAACTAAAATAGTCCTGAAAAGTATCATTGAAGTTGATTCCATGAATTAGAAATAATGGAACAATCTAGAAATGGAATAGTAATTGAATAAAAAGAGACTCTAAAAATAAATATGATTAAACATCTTAAAAGATAAAGTAACAAAACAATCACAAAATAAAATGAGACAAATTTGAACAATAACCAAATAGATCTCACTCTTAAAAAGTGATAACATTTATGGCTTAATGGGTCAGATAAAAAGAGAAAAATAAGGAGTGGGTGAATAGGTTGAGAAAACTGCAGCAAAAAAAGGGAAAATATGACAATGATGGTGAACCAGAGTAGTGAAGAAAGATTGAAGAAGAAACAACAGGTGAAAAAGAAAGAAATCAACACTCCATTATTACTAAGCTGTAAGCAGCATAGAGAGCTCAGACAGAGTAAAATGGGAAAGGAATGACTTGTAGGCTAACAGCAGATCTCTTGGCTACAACAATGATGTCAGAAGATGATGGAAAACAGCCTCCCAGATGTGAAGAAGAAACTGTCAGCTTGATCACTGATGTCCAGATAAACAATCATTCACCAGTGAGCATGAAATGGACAGTTTTCAAGCAAAGATGGAATGAATTTATTACTTGCAGTCTCTCTTGCTTGAGAATTAATACAGGAGTTTCTTCAGTAATAAGGAAATTGACCCTAGAAGAAGGGCTGTGATAAAGGAAACAAGTTAAGTAAAGAAATGAGTAAGCATGTTGGTAAGTCCAAATAAGCATAATTCATTAAAAAAATGCAAAGGAAGCACACTTTGGGTGGTGGAAATAATTCTAAATAACATAGTGATCACAAAATGTAGGCGTATTCTAATGAACCCAACATTGGCCTTTCTCCCCCTACCTGATTGTTATCAGACCTTTGGTCCAGATGTTTGCATCCTCGTCTGCCCACAGAGGGTCAATCCCTGCAGGGCAGAGGCCTGTCCCACATGATTTTGTGGTTCTTGTCTGAGGCAGCACAGTTCTTGATCCCAGCCTGGTAAGGCTTGTAAAAAAAAAAGTCATTTTGATCCCAGCCTGGTAAGGCTTGTAAAAAAAAAAGTCATTTTTTTATTTGAATTAAATTGAACAATAGATGCAACGGGAGGGGAAATTCGAGTGTTCCTAAAGATAATAAAGATTCAACTTCAGTGCAAGTCAAATATAGGCAAATTAAAACTAAAGACAACGTTTTACTGTTTTGTCCAATAGTTGTCCAATAGAAGTAGATTTCAGAATGATAATGCTGAACGCTGGAGTGGTACAGAGGTCCTGTGTGCATTTCAGAGTTGATATGGTATGGAATGTTCTGGAATGTAGTTTACTTACCAAATTTTATATCACCTCCATGAGCTTTGGTTACAAGT
>NW_004567103.1:81461565-81462824 GCF_000260355.1 Condylura cristata | reverse complement strand
AAGAAAGAAAGAAAGAAAGAAAGAAAGAAAGAAAGAGAAAGAAAGACGACCAAAGAACCTAGAACTTGAATTACTTGACTTGAATTATTCGAAGACCTTGTCTGGGTCTAAGAAGTGAGCCAAAGGAGCTCTATAACTGCGGAGAGCAGGAGCAGGTCGGGGGTGGGGGTGGTGCAAAACAGAGACAAGATGTGTGTGTGGGGGGGGGCAGGTGGCAGAGGGGGAGAGGAGACCTAAAGGCAAATGAGCCTGGAGGTCTGTCACTGCCTTGAGCCTGGCTCAGAAACAGGTTGGGGTACAAATGGGCTGGGGAGGAGGTCTGAGTTGGAAAGTGTGGCTGTGTGGGACGCTGGGTGGTGGCGAAATGAAGGATTATGCTCTCAGCCTTTGGCTTTGACACTTGGACTCTGCCCCTTTCATACTGAGGCTATTTTGATCCTAAAAGCATTTGAATTTTACATTTTAATAGAGTTATGTCAACACTGCTGGAATCTTATTGTGAAACTATTTTTCAAACCAAATACCAATGCCAACTTAATTTTAGGTTTTTATACAGTATAATTATCATTTCTGTTGTTTCTTTAGTTGGTACTTTATTGAAGTGATATTCATTACTATATTGAATTTTTATGACTAAATTTTACTACTAATTCATAGATCAATTTTTGTTCTTTTATGCTTTTAGTCCTGCTGTTGTGTGTGTATGGAAGTGGATGTGAGTGTGTGTGCAGCTGTTATTTCTACCAAGTTCATTTCTCTTGATCACATTGTACAGATAGAAACTTCATAAGGTGATTGAGTTCTTTCATTAGATGTTAGTCAAGTGTACTTTTTACCTCAGTGCTGATTTATATGTGGTGTTGGTTTATTCTGTTGAATGTTAATAGGGGTGTATGTATGACTCTCAGATTTGTGTGAACAATTTTGTGACATGAAACAAAGAAAGGAAAAGAAAGAGGGGAGGTTAGTGAGGAGAGACTCAAATGATTCAGAAACTGAAGTGGGAAAGAGGCTGAGATCTCATGGTCAAATGTCTCACAGTTCAAAATAACCAGCTTCCCAGTTAGATGGCAAGAGTTTCAGACAAGCAATGAACCCCAGTCTCGGCGCTGGTGGGGAAGGAAGGTGGGTGCAGTCTTTGGGGGAGACCCAGGTGGCCATGAGCCTTCAGTTGAAGTGAGTGTGTCTGAAGAGGGTCCCGATTGTGCTGGAACAAGAAGGTTGACAACAGGGTTGGCGGATGTTGCTGGCGGGGGGGT
>NW_004567103.1:81307473-81461460 GCF_000260355.1 Condylura cristata | reverse complement strand
GCCTGTGCCTTGCCCCTTCAGGAGGCAGTACAGCTCAGCAGACAGGCTCCGGAATGGGACCAGCCCTCTCTAACTCTGCTGCGCCACTCCCTGGCGTGCTCACTGGCGCGACATGTTAGCTTATGTTCCTTGGGCTTCCTCTTCTGCAAAGTGGGGATATTGTTCTCAAAGGGTTCCGCAAGCATTACACAAGATTCCATAGGTCACAGAAGACGGTCCGAAATGGTAGCTCCAATTACTATTACCCGTGCTTGCAGGGCAAGGAACAGTCTGGATCAGGAGGCAGGTGGCAGTCCAGTGTAGGGGAGAGGGGCTGGGCACTGTGAATGTCCAGCAGATTGTGGGGAGACCGCAAGGACTGGAGCAGCATCCGAGGGAGTCTGCCACCTAGAGGGCAGGGAGGGGAGAGACCTGCTAGCCTAGGGCACCCACTAAAAGAAAAACAAATACCCGTCTCAGTCCCCTCTGTCCATCCCCTACTGGGGTTTCCCATGGCCACAGGAAGGCAGAGGGCCAGGGAAGCACTTGGTTCCAACCAGACGGGTGTGTGTGTTGGGCCAGAGAGCCCCGTGAGCCGAGGGCTGCGCGCTGGGAGTGCCCTGCACAGGCTGGGAGCAGACAGCAGATGCTTGCAAGTGCCTGCCTTTTTCTGGGCAGAAGCTCATCTTGAGGTTTGGGGAGCCTGTCTCAGGTCACAGAACTGTGCGGGGGAGGAAGAAAGGCTCTTCTAGTCCCACCGTCTGGTCTCCTCGGGGACAGGGCTCGCCACCAGGTTCTCCTCAGAAAGGTCAGGGGTAATGTATTCGTCCCTGCAGACAGGAGGTGCAGGCCAAGCCCATTCACCAGCCCTCTCAGCATTTCAGTCTTGGAACAATTCAGATGGGAGTTTGCTTGAAATTTATCTTTGCTGTATTTACACAGTAAGACCTTAAAAGGCTAGTCGATAGTGTAAACAAGGGTAATTATAATATTTCAGGAGAGAAGTTCTAACATACCAAAGGAGGGAAAGACATTTTTTTGAGTACTGCAGTAAAACCCATTTCAGGATAACAAGAGAATTAATAATTGTCTTTTTTTCATAATTATCACACAGATGTGATCCTGTGAGATTTCAACAGAGATTTGGAGATGAAAAAGATATTCTATGGTCCTGTTTGGTCTGCGCCCCAAGAGGCTGAGACCCAGCAAAGGTTACTAGCGAGCTGGGTGTCTCCATTCTTCCCCACAAAGGCAGCATGGGAAACAGCAGGAAAGTTCGCATGTGGACTCAGTGGATGGGGATGGAATCTGCATGCTTCATGTGGCCTTGCTGGAACTTTGCCTTCACCTGTGAAAAAGGATGAGATAATACTCGCCGGGGGGACTTTCCCTAAGGTCATGATCACCTAGTAGGATTTCAGCTCCTAGTCCCATCCCCTGCTGGTTTCAGAGGGGTCTTCTGGGTGCTCTCCAGGCTCAGTATCCTCACACTTGCCTGGCCCAACTCCCAGTCTGAAGGCCATCCGGGGAATACTGGCTGAGAAGCAGAGAGGCCATTGACGTCTATTGTTTGACTCAAGCTGACCTACCTTCTCCTGGGCCTTCATTCCAGTTTCTTGTTTCTGTTTGAGCAAACTGCCCCTTGGAATCACATGGCCAGTGTCACTCACAGAAAGAGCAGGAAAGACTGTAAACTGACGGTCTGAATCCCAGGTCCACCCTTGAGTTGGCAAGTAGCACATGTCTTTACTTCCTTGAGATGCCTGACAAGCGAGATGTGGTGCCGACCATCTGGGGCAACTCTGGGTCTTTAAAACAAGAAAGAAATTGGTGGCTCCTATTGTGACTGCTTGTGTAGCATGTTTAGACATTTGGAAGTTGATCAGAGACCTGGCTTTGTCTTTGGGGCTTTTCCCTTGAAGGAAAGTGGCAGACTGATGGGAGAATCTGCTAGTTAGGAGGCAAGGCGATTGTATGGCCATGGTGGTCTGGAAGGGTGCCTTGGCTAGTTTTGCTTGGGCTCAGCTTCTCAGTGGGAACGTGTTGAGCTGTGAGGGTGCTCCAGAGTTAGAACATTCCCCGGTCTGCTCCCATATTTTCTCTTCCTGAGGATGCGAGTGTGGGTCCCAGTGTATCCTGGCCAGAGAAGTGCAAGACATGCAAACTGTGACCTCCTGGCAGAAGAGATGAGTAAAAAAGCTCAACAGCTTGTCCAAGGCACCATGGAAAAAGGAGTCCATCATCTTAATGATACCTTTGAGATATCTGGCAGCCTCTTCCCCGTGAACCCCCCATCCCAAAAGCACTCTATGTGAGCTATTCCTGGCATGTCCTGTGGTACAAAAGCACGGTTCATCTTTTCAAGGAGACATGAGAAGGTTGAAAGTCAAACCCATTGGAACAAACCTTGGCTTTGGAGACAAGTCAAGTGCTTATTATGCAAGTCCTCACTCTCCCTGAGAAGAAGTCAGCATGATGAGCAAAACAGACTTCAGGGGGATTTGGCGATAAGGATGAAAAGGGAACAAGAGCTACACAAGACACACTGTCTCCATGGGGAAGGCCACGGCCATGAAGCGGAGGAACGGTTACAGGAGAAACTTCGTCTCCAGCATCGCTCACGATAATCCAGGTAGGGAGGGGGAATATTGGCTCACTTGTCTTGGTGAGGTCTGGGGGAAGAGATGGGGCTCAGGTAGGCTTGTCTTTAGAAGAGAAAGATGTACCCTCCTTTGGGCCATGCCACCACCTTCATGCATGCTGTGATGGTGGGGCAGCCCATACTGTGAGGAGAGGCTGGAGAAATCTCTCTTCTTGCTTTTCTAGGAACTTGGACCTCTATGGGCCTGTTTCTCCATTAAGAAAATAAGGATGATGTATACTTGCCACTTCTCTACCTAAATGATGGTCTGGAAGCAGAGGCTGTTGATAACAATGTCTGGGCAAAAATGATGCTTTAGCATCTTAAGATGGCTAAGTGGACCATGGCTGGGTGTCCTTGGTTGAAGGAGGGCAGGGTATTGCCTGAGGATGTGGGTACCATGGTCACCCAGAACCTCTCCCACCTGCTGCAAAGGGGAGAGTCCTCAGCGTGTACAACTTTCAGATATTCAGGCATCCCATTATGGCCACTGTGGAAACTAGATTTCTTAGTTGAGCTGAGTTTACAAAATAATTGCTTAAAACTATAGGCCAACTGGTCTGAGACTTCCTCACAAACTTCTTTTTTTCCACATCAGGATCTCTGCTCTAGCTTTCTTTTGCTGCATTACAAAAAACCCCAAGACTTAGTAGTAATTTATTAATTTTTTTTAAAAGGTTTGTTTTTTTTTTGCTTCCAGGAATTGGGGTTGGGCCCCGGTTTTGTTGGTTGGGGGGTTTCCCCAAGGTTGGGGGGGGAGCAGAACAGGCAGGTAAGAGTGAGATACACTGCTGATGGAAGCAGTGGGAGAGACAGGAGAGGTCTGCTGTGCCATCAAAACTTTATTGCAGCGGCTGCAGATAGCTTCATAGTACTGTGCTTTAACTCCGTGCCACCAGGGAGGCCCCGATTTATTAATTTCTTTCATGATTGGACTGGGCTCAACTGGGTGGTTTTCCCAAGGGGGTCTCTATTGTGTAGCTTCAGTTACATGGCAAGGGGAGATGAAGGCCTGAGGATTACTGGGCAGGTCTCCATGCATTCTCCTTGGCATGTCCAGAAGCCCAGTTGGGTGGCTGGAGAGCTGGGTATAGCAACTGCTCTCTCCACGTGGCCCTGCTGTGTGTACTTCCTCCTAGCATGGCAGTCTCTTGGTAGTCAGACTTCTTTCATGGAGCCTGGTTGCCTTACCCCAGAGACTATGGCAGAAGCCACAAGACTTTTTATGTCTTAGCTTTGGAGTCCCAAGTGTCAATTCCAACCTATTGTCCCAGCCAGAACTAGTCACAAGTTCAGTCCCCACTGAAGGAGGAATCTGCATGTCACTGAAGACCAGAAGGCTAAGCTCTATGGGGGCCACAAAGCTCCAGAAGAAAGGGGCTTTGAGAACACAGTCTTGACCCTTCCATGCCCTGCCTCTGCAACCCTGCCAGAAGCTGGACTTGGGGTCTCAAACAGGGACCATCCAAGCTCCAGAACTGGAATTAGTACAGAAAGCTCAGTCGTAGCTACTTGTCTCAAGCTTTGTCTCTATAGGGCATCACGACTTCAATTCCTTAATCACCAAGAAGAGAAATATCACCCCTCTTTCATAAGAATGAGTCCAAACCCTAACTCCAGCCCTCTCTTGGGGAAGTTAAGTCACATTTCCAAGTAGATCCGATATGATTCAACAGGGACATCTGGTTTCCCATCCAGGTAGAGCATCCCTCTCAGCTGGTCTCTTGTTACTGACAATAGTCCTGCTGGCAGTTCAAAAGGCACAACACAGCTCAGCGGTGAGGCTGGGTTTGCTCTGGTTTTCCATGGAGGATGCACTCAGCAGGAGATTTCTGCCTTCCTGGAATTATTGCTAAAACTCAAGACTCTCGTACCAGTAAGTTTCCAATGCTATTTTCACCAGTGCTATGAGTTCCCAGCTGGAAACACACTCCCCTGTTTTGCTTAAGCTGTCATATTCCTCGGGGATTTAAAGGACACCCTCAGACAGCCAGGCATAACCATCATTGGGCAAAGCAGGGCTCCAGCACATTCTTAGGAATCTCAGGGGCCTCTCTGTCACCACCATGTGAGCAGACACACTACAGAGCCTGAGAATCCATCCTCAGAGGAAGAATAAACTGAGAACAAACACTATCCATACGGCAGCTTCAGTGCAGGATGTGATTTAACATCCAGGGGCAAAGGTGCAGCGTTACTTCCCCTTGTGCGAAACTGCTGGCTCCCCACAGGTGGCCTCCTGGCTGCTATGGGCAGCACTGGCACTTTCAGGATTCTCACCTGAACTCTGATTTCCTGGGGACCCCTCCATCACCTCTTACCGACACGGGAAAATGTCCTTGGAGTGAGGTTGCTCTTTGGAAGCAAATGAGTACAGGAGGGAGAGGGTGGGTGGAGATGGAGAGGGGAGAGGGTCCCACGGCCCCATAAAAGCAGCTGCCACTTTACCCTGGGAGGGAGCCCCAGGGAGCCCTTGAACTCGATGTCATTTCTGTCATGCATAGGGAGAGGCGCGAGTGAGCGTGTGCGGGGAAAGAGAAATGCCGAAAACACAGTTAGCCTCTGTTAATATTTGATAGGCAGCCAAAGCACTTTTGTTCCCAAGCCCAGCGAGCTACCCGTGAAAAAATAAATTGCTTTTCAAGAACATTCATCACAGCAAGTGGCTCGTTTCCTTGTCCTCAAACAACCCCATTCCTAGGCTCTTTCTCCCATTAAAAACTCCTCAGATGTGGTCAAATAAATAAAGAAACAAAGGGGAGGTGTGGGGAGGGTGGAGGTGGGTACAGAGATATAGCACGCATGGGTTTGGCCGAGCCTGGTGATGTGAGCCCCACACAGCCCCTTCCTGAGTCGACTGTGATACTGAAATTAGGGAGCAAGGGTGCTGACCCTCCTCAGGCTCTGTCCCACTGGGAGTCCCGGGTTGGTCACCGGCCTGCGTGTTTGTGTGTTACTTATCCCAACGTGGAATGAGAATTCATCTGTCCATTGTCTGCTCCACCAGGAGGGTTTCACCTCCACCAGGGCAGGGACCATGTGGGTGTCTTCACACTGTATCCCCACCCCCACCCCCAAGGCACAGGATAGACCCTCAGCAAATCCTGTGAGAGGAAAGAATCCTTAAACAAATCCAAAGGTGAATGCTTCAGGCAAAAGATGCCATCCTTCCGCATGTCATGTTTCTGAGCTTTTTATAGTGGCTAAATCACGGATTAAGTGGCCAGAATGACCAGACTCCATGACCCATTGTGTGATCTCTGTGTGACAGTGGTGAGCTAGCAGGTCGAGGCTCAGTGGCTTCAGGGACACCCTGACCTTTCGTTTCACTGTGTGACCTTCAGTGAGTTCCAGCTTCTCCCCACACCTCATGCTTCTAGTCAGTGAGAAAAGTCATGTGCGGCATTTCTGTGGAGATTACAGTCAGCTTAGGGAATGTTATGAACTGTATGTTTGTGGACCCCAAAAACTTCAGTGTTGAACCACTGCTGGGATGATGGCAATAGGAGTTGGGCCCTTTGGGAGATAATAAAATTGGATGAGGTTGTGAGGATGGGAGCCCCAAGATAGGATAGGCGCCCTTATAAGAAGAGGAAGTAATGACAGACTACTTGTGCTTTACTCTTTACTCTTGCTCTCGGGCACAACAACAAAACTACCTTCTGCACACCAGGGAGTGGATTTCACCAGGAACTGCATCTGCAGGTACCTCAATCTTGAATTTCCAGTCTCTAGCCTGTAAGAGGTAAGTGGCTCCTGTTTAAGCTGTGTTTTGTTATGGCAGTCTGAGCTGACTGAGATAAGAATGTGCTTGGCATGGGAACATGGCAGGCATATAACGGTCACTTTAATTATTATTTTGACAAACTAAAATAACTTTCAACTCAGTAAAATATCCATATTATATTCAGGGATTTCTGAGCATCTAACCCAGAATGGTTCTCTCCCTTTTCTTCTGGCTGTGAGAGAGAACCAGGCAGATGTGTGTGGACGTAGCTTCATTCCCGTGTTTCCTACAAGACTCTCCTCCCCTCATATCTCCACCACCAGCCGTGTATAGATTTTCAGTGGATGTGGAAAATAAGTTGGACTGATCAGTCAGTAGCAAAAATGGTTTCAGAGGGTCTTGGACACTTAAGTATTGGACTCATTCATTCATTCAGCCTGTATCTACTTTGGGCGGGATATGTCAGCGAAGAAGCCAGGTCCTTGCCCTGGTGGTGGTCACACCCTCATCAGGGAATAGAAAATGAACTCGTGAATTAATGGCTCCACCTGGGCCAAACGCTGCAGAAGCAATGCCGACTGTGACGCAGAGCTCTCCTGTGGTTCGGTGGTGAGGAAGCTAAGGCCTGAGGAAGAGGGGACAGCCAGTGCCAGGAAATGGGGACCGTAGGAAAGGGCTGGGTGTGTGAGGAACCCAGATAGTGGGGCAGAGGGTGAAGAAGCTGCAGGGGTGTTACTGGACCCCGAACCTGCCAGAACTCCCAGCAGGATGGCAGCAGAGGTTCTGGAGTAGAGCTCCGGAGGCCCCTGGCAGTTCTTAGTCTGGGGCCTGGAGCTCTCAGGCAATTTTGGGTGCTCCTAAGGGGAGACCTGAGAGACCACAGCAGGAGAAGGACTGAAGCTTCCTCGCCATCACCTGGGTTTCCAAGGTTAGAGGAGAAACCGCTAAGTCTCTGCTCATGAGGCCGTGTGGACACCCAGCACCCCACTCCGACCCTGCCACTGTGGAACCTGGGGACCCACATTACTGTGCTGTGTGGGTCTAAGAACTAGATACTGAGAAAAACTGTGTCTTTCTCATTAGACAGAAAAGGCTCCTTTTCAGGCCCTACTAAGAATAGCCTAATTTATTCATCCTTTCTCAGGCTGGGGAGCCAGTGGAGGCCAGTGGCTGGCTGGGCACCCTGCCCATGCCAGCCCTGAAAGCCCAGGCCAGGCCTGGAGCTCCACCGCCAAGGCATTCAGAGAGCCCCAGGGCCACCCACCCCTGGCCCACTCCATGACCATGGGCTCCTCCGAGGCCTTCCCAACCTCCCAATGGCTCCCATGCTCCCAGCCCCTTGAAGCAGCGCCCTCTGTTGCCCGGGAGGTAGGGAAGCAGGGGAGATACTATCTAGGATGTGCTGGGGTCAAGGAAAGATAGTCAATCACCAGGCAAATGAAGAACCAGACTTGACCAAGTGTGGCACTAGGAATGTGGAGGCTGAGATATCTGGGAATCCAGTCAGAGTGACGTTGCCATTTACTATATACCTATTTTTACACCAAGCTTCCCACCCTCTGGATCTCTTGCTGTTCCACACATATCGGAACTCTCCGCTTGGCTGTATCTCCTCTTCAGACCTCAGCTTCTCTGACCACCCACCTACAGGAGAGAACTCCCTCACAGCATCCATTGAGTCCTTACAACAACCTAGCAAATTAGGTATTTTTATATCTCCAGCTTATAGATGCAGAAAGTGATAGAAAATTTCAGAGACTTGACCAAAGTCGCACAGCTAGTTAGTTGCAGAAGTGGGACTGGATGACTGTTTTGTGGGATCCCAAGGGCTGTACCACTGCAGCAAACTAATGGACATGAGTAGCTTATCCAGAGACTGCAAGGATGGCGGTAGTTCCTGTGCCCTGGGGGCTCAGGGGGGACCAGTTCATGCGGTACTGATATGGTCAATTCTTTTTTTTTTTTTTTTAAGATTTATTTATTTATGCATACAGAACTGGAGTACAGGCCAGAGGTACAGGGGCGGCAGGAGGATTCACCAGAGACAGAATGGGGCGCTGAACAGGCAGATTGATGAAGTACACTGCTGAGGGGAGCAGCGGGCGGGTCAGGAGAGGTCTGCCGCGCCATGTGGATTTCCTCTGGGGCAGGCGGGGATCGAACTCATGTGTAAGTGGCTTTAGCTTCTTAGTGCTGTGCTTTAACCTGCTGCACCACCAGGTAGGGCCCTGATATGGTCAATTCTAAGGAGGCTTTCCATGGGAGATGGACTTCCGGTGCTCTTTGAAGATATGTGGAATTGAGCAGGGCATTGTCAACCAAGAGCCCATAGAAAGAAAAATTGACCCGAATGACCTTTGAACTTTACTGTGAGATCAGTCACAGGTGGCTCAGCCCTCCTGACATGGGCATCATGTATGCTGTACATTTTAGACCTGCAAATTCCTTCCCCTCCTTGGTGTCACTTACTCACAGTATCAAACTAACGCTGTAAGACTGGCACCATCCTGATTTTGCAGAATAGTAATAATGACCATCAGTGAGGACAATGCAAAGATTATTCTTGTTTTGGGCCTTGTTTATATTTCACATAATTCTCACATGAGCTCTAGGAAGTAGGAACTCTATGCCTTATTTTACAGAGGAAGTCAGAACTCAAGAGAGGGTGAGTAACTTCCTTACAGTAACACATTGGGAGGGTAAGGCTCTACCCAGCAACTCCAGACCTACCTTGCAGTTATCCTAATATTCCTTCAGCTCCTGGGCCAGTCTGAGGAGTACATGGAAGCCATAGTTGCCAGTCAAGAAATATTTGAAAGGTAACAATAAAAACCTCATGCCTAAATATATTTTTATTCCCTTTCAACTCTTTGCAGATGGCTAAAACACCCCACTGGCAGTTATTTTATTTGAGTTAAATAGAACTTGAGCTATCACAGTCTTAGAATTCAAATCTCCTTGTATTGGAGGAAGGCATTAATTCCTTAGCATAACTAAAAAAAAAAAATATTTGGAATCTCCACTGCAGGTATTCAACTTGCTAAAACATCTACTTAATTGCATTTTGTCTTGACTGCAATAAGGGTAGCCCCTTGAGAAGTAGCAGTAAAAATAAAAAAGAAATGTTCAATTACTTTTTCATTAGAAAGTAGTAGGTAGCAGCAAACCTTTGTTCATGCTATACCAACTAGAAAAACAAAAAACAAACTCAATAAATAATATGCATCATATTTTAAAGGCACTAGAGGCCTGTGAAAGTAAAAAGAGCAAGATTCCAAGAAATATGGAAATATGTAAGTATTCTCAAGACATTTGCCAGATATTTTGCTTGCATGTGGAAGGAGGTAAAAGAGCTAAAATCTCAGAAAGGTAAACATTTCAAGGTCAAGGAGACAAAGGCCTGCCTGTGTCACAGTCAGAAGCTTAGGAAGATCATGCCTGAGAAAGAAAGTGTTAGGAGGAGGACACTACCAGAAACATATAATGCCTCATTCTTGAAACAGCTGACCAGAGCTGGATGGACACCGAGTGGACTCCAGTTCCAACCCAGCTCAATTTCTTGGATCAAGGTGATCAATCTGGCTCAATTTATTCCTACAGAGGCTAGAGAAAACCTCTCTAGGGAAGAATAATAATGATATTTAGTTTTGTGATTCATTTACATATCGTAGCTGACATCCAATAAAAGAATTACAAGACACAAATAGGACTGTGAACACCACAAAATGCATGAGAAAAAAATAAAATACAAGGGTACTTCAGAGTCTCAGTCAACTCAAGCTGCCAGCGCAAAATACCCTGTTTAAACAACAGACATTTGTTGTCCCAGTTCTAGAACCTGGGAAGTTCAAGATCCCCCATGAGGGAAAGCCAGATGTGGGCACCAGAGCCAGGGAAGGTGAGAGCATGCCCATGCCAGGGAAGGAAGCTGGGGAGAGAGAGAGGGAGGTACAAGTAGGAAAAGGAGAAAACAAACTCTGTGATGCTGGTTTGGAATAGAATATATCTTATATATATGATATATTGTAGATGATATAATGTATGCTCATATGTCCATAAATGTATATACATATATCTGATGTGTGTATACATGCATAAATATATAATGCATGTATATGTGTCACTTCTATACACATTTCCCTAGCTCTGTTCACACAAAGCAGAGAGCAGAAAGATGTCCTTGGTAATGAACATACCTAACACCTAGATTTTGGCTTCTAAATAACAGATTCTAAAAAAGGAACTAGCAATACTTGGAGGAATGGCTGAATCCAGGGCTGGGGCAAGGAAATCTCTAGAATCACTGTTGCCAAACTCCAGGAAGTGCTCAAAAAATGGTGGGGACATGTCAGAAGGACACAGGATGGCCTTGGAGTGACTCTAGACCAATCAGGGGCATGCTGAAAATCAAAATAAAGACTAATATTGAATTACAACTTTTTGAATAAAGTGGGAAACCACAGGTCTATACAAATATAAATAAACAGATGAATAATTAAATAGTAAAACTCAGTGAGGTTTGAGACTATATAGTTTCAAGGTATCTCTTTGCAAAAACACTTATTAATTGCAAAGGGGAAATGGGCACTTTATTGTACTCAGAAGGCTGGGGGACCCCACATTAAAACAATTGGTGAAAGTGCCCACCATCAGTCTTGGAAATAGATATATACCAGCAGATGAACTACAAAGAGAAGACATCAACATCATTTCTGTGCTATACCACCAAAGGTCCATAACCTGAACTTGGTTGACCAATCAAGACAGTCACACATGAATATTGTGGGGCATCCTTTAAAATATCTAGCCTGTGATCTCTGAGAGCATCAGGTCAGGAAAGATCAAGGAGCTGTTCCAGATGGAGAAGGACATGACAACTATATTCCTCACTTAAAGTATGATTCCTTCTCAAAAGACATTATTGGCACAATTGGCAAATGTTACATGGTGTCTTGGATAAGATGGGAATGCATCGTTATTCATTTCTTGAATTTGAAAGCTGTATTGTGGTTATGCCAGAGAATACTTTATTGAAAATATATGCAAAAGTATTCTGGGGTATGAAGGCATTAAGTTGGCAAAATACACTTAACTGATTCAGGAGAAAAATAAAACCCATTCTTTATATTGAACTTTGTACTTTGCCATATCTTTATGATTGTTTTGAAAACTTTAAAAGGCTAATATTTTTGAAATGAAGGCTAAGTGAGGACATGTTCACACTTCAAAGTGGAAAAAACTTATCATCAGCAGATCCACACGACCGAATTACAAGGTCAATGACCCAAGTGGAAATGAGCTGCGGGAAGGGTGGAGAGCGCCGTGCCAAGAGATGTACCTGACTGCAGGCAGCAGTGAGAACTATGACTTGTGGAATTTGTAGCCCGTGTAGAAGTCAATGCGTAACAACAGCAGCACAAAGACAGGATGAGTGTACATGGACATTAACTGTTTCAGAGTTCCTCCACATTTTTATGAAAGGTCCATATTCAAGGCATCACCCAAAGGTGATGATGTATTTCTAAGTTAACCACTAAAAAAAAGAAATAAAGAAATTAACTGAAAACTGAACAGAAGACATAAAATGCCAAGTAGGGGGAGAAGGGGAGGAAAACGAGGTGGAGATGGAAGAGGAAGAAAGCTTAAAGAAGAGATGGGAAAATTAAATAATAAAGCAAGGCAGCAAATGTAAACCCCACTCAACACTACTATTAAAAGATAAATATTTCCGGGCCCTCCCTGGTGGCGCAGCGGGTTAAAGCACAGCACTGAAACTCTAAAGCCGCTTCCGCATGAGTTCGATTCCCGCCTGCCCTGGAGGTGACCACATGGCATGGCAGACCTCTCCTGACCCGCCCGCTGCTCCCCTCAGCAGTGTACTTCGTCGATCTGCCTGTTCTGCTCCCCACTCTGTCTCTGGTGAAGCCTCTCACCGCCCCTGAGCCTCTGGCCTGTACCCCAGTTCTGTGTGCACAAATAAATAAATCTTAAAAAAAAATAAATAAATATTTCCAGGTTGTGTGTCATTTATTCAATATGCTTTAATTTGGGCTACAGAGAGCTAGGAATAAAGAGATGGTAAAAGTTACAGCATGCAGCCCTCCCTGGTGGCGCAACGGGTTAGGACACAGCATTGCAAGCTGGCCTCAGCCACTTTAGTGCAAATTTGACCCTCCCCCTCTCCCCACCCCACCCCCCACGACCAGGAGGTGATCCACATGGTGTGACAGACCTCTCCTGACCCATCCACTGCTCCCTCAGCAGTGTACTTCATCAATCTTCCTGTTCTGCTCCCCACTCTGTCTCTGGTGAAGCCTCTCACTGCCCCTACACCTCTGGCTTGTACCCCTATTATCATACTAACAGATCATGAATAAATAAATCAGTCTTAAAAAAAAAAGTTATAGTATGCATACTCTCAACCAAATGAAAGGTGTGGCTCTCTTAATATCAGACAAAGTAGACTTTAGAGAGAAGCAGAAACAGCAGTGAAGAATAACATTTCATAACAATAAAAGTTAATGCAGCAGGAAGACATAACAATGATAATTTGTATACACCTAACAATAGAACTGTGCAAAACCTGAAGTAGAAAATTGACAGAAGACACAAACAAATCTATTATCATACTAACAGATCTCTTTCAGCAACTGATAGAAAAAGCAGATAGAGGGCCCTCTCTGGTGGCAGCGGGTTAAAGCACAGCACTAAGAAGCTTAAGCCACTTCTGCATGAGTTCAATCCCCGCCTGCCCTGGAGGAGATCCACAGGGCGTGGCAGACCTCTCCTGACCTGCCCACTGCTCCCCTCAGCAGTGTACTTCCTCAATCTGCCTGTTCTGCTCCCCATTCTGTCTTTGGTGAATCCTCTCACCCTCCGCATCTCTGGCCTGTACCCCAGTTCTGCATGAATAAATAAATAAATCTCTTTAAAAAAAAGCAGATAGAAAATCAGTCAATATATAATACGTACAACTGCACAAATCCACTTGCCTCAACAGACAGTTATAGAACACTGTGCCCAGCAACTAAAGACTATGTGTTCTTTTCGAGTGCATAGTTACCAAAATAGAACATGTGCTGGACCACAAAGCAAGTCTTAACAAATTTCAAAAGGTGAAGTCATGCTGGGTATGATCTCTGACCAAAGCAGCATTGAACTAGAAATGAACAAAAGAAAGATTATTAGAAATCCCAAATGTTTAGATGTTAAGCAAAATACCTATAAATAGTCCACAGGCCAAAGAGAAATCACACAGATAATTAGAAAATATTTGGAATTGAATTTAAAATTAAAACACCACATAAAAATACCCTAAGTTACTAGTCAAAACAGTGACTAGAAAAATCTTTAGTTTAAAAGCATACAGTATAAAGGAAAAGCGTTTAAAACCACTTACTATATTTTCACCTTAAGAAATTAGTAAAAAGAACAGCATTTAAATCCAAGGAAAGAAGAATAGGTGAAATAATTAAAATTAAAATTAAATCTATCTTAATGAATGAAAGATAGATCAGAGATTAGCAAAGAAAAAGCTGGGTTACTGAGAACTTAATGACGCCATGAACACCAAGATAAAAAAGAAGAGATGACATGTAACCATACCAGCAACGAAAGAGACCTTCACAAGCTAAAAGATAAAAGAGGTTAATATAGAACTACATATCAGCATATTAACAAATTTAGACTAAATTTTTAATGGAATCCAATTTATCTATTTTTTTCTTTTGTTGCCAGTAGTTTGATGTCAAATACATAAAAGTGCTGTCAATTTCAATATCAAGATTATTCCCTGTTTTCTTGGAAGAATTTTCAAGTTTGACTCTTAATTCTAGGTCTTTCATCCACATAAAGATTATATTGTATCTAGTGCTAGAGAGGGTTCACCTTCTTTTTCATGAAGACACCCAGACTTTTTAGCACTGCTTTAGAGAGACCTGTCCGTCTCCCATTACATGGTCTTGGGATCCTTGTCAAAAGGATGACCACAGATAGGAGGGTTTACTTCTGGCTACCCATTGGCCAATTTATCTTCTTCATATGAGTTCTGTCCTGTGGCTCTGTAGCAAGTTTTGAAGTCAGGGAGTATGAGACCCCAATCTTTTTTTTTTTTTTTTAAAGCTTATTTTGACTGTCCAAGTCCTCTTATAATTCCCTATGACTATGAGGATCAGCTTGTCCATGTCCATTTCTGTATAAAAGGCTGTTGAGATTTTGGCAGACTTGCACTAAGTTTGTAGGTAGCTTCAGATTATACATGTTACCTCTGAAATACATAGAATGATATTTATTATTGATGAATGCACACCTATGTGGAAGAATATGAATATACCAAAACTGAGGAGGGTGGTTTCCTCTAGGGATGAAAGGGTTAAATTTAGGAAAAGAAAAGAAACTGAGAAGGGATACACATGGCAATTCAATTATACCTGTAGTGTTTTAGGTCTTAAAAAAAAAATGGAAGCAGACTTTGTTAAAATTATCACCACTGAGCAGGTGGTAAATGGATGCGTGCTATTTTGCTCTCGACACTTTGCTGTAGTTTTGAAATTTCTCATTATAGAAAAGAGAGACAAAATGAGTGTCTTTGACAAGCTGGAGGAACAGGCTTAGTGGGTGGAAAGGAGCTGGTCGGGTGGGTGGTGGCGATCAGGTGGGGCTGGAGTCCAGGTGGCCCAGCCTGAGTAAGACCCAACGGATGGAGGAAGCCTCTGATGAGAAGCTCACCTCTATCCCACTGTACCCCATTCAGGGGCTTCCCTTTTGCCTCATCTCTCTGTAGATGGGAGTCCATCCGGAGCCTATTCACAGAGCTGAATTTAAACCCAGTGGGACTCATCTTTGGTCACCTATCACCTTTCAGTTTGTGTCATGTTAAAGTCCAGGTTTGTCCTTGGTTAAAGGCTAAAGAGGATCAGCATCTTGCACAAATACTCACTGGACATGCAAACAGAATTCTTTCCACAGGGCCAAATAGAGTCTTATGATGGGCAACGTTCACAGAGTGACATGGAGGGGTATTTGCTTAGAATTCTGGGAGCAGAGAGCAGACTGATGCATGAGAAGAAAGGTGGTTAGCACAGGAATAGTCAGGACTTTCTGCAATCCCAGACGTGCAGAAATGTTATGTTGTGAAGGACGCTTCTGGTTGGAAGGTAAGAGGGGTGAGTGGGGTGAAGTGTTCTTAGATGCACTGAAACAGACTCTCAGGATTCTGCCATGTATTAAAATGCACACATAAGTCACTACTTTATTAACTGCATTCAAATCATTAGAAAGTAAGTAGCTCCGCATACATGAACATGGTACATCAAATAATGGTTCCCCCCCCCCCAAAACACCCACAATGTAATCTCCAGAACCTATGAATATGTTAGTTACATGGCAAATGGACTTTGCTGATGAGGAAATCATCTTGTATTATCCAGCTGTGTCCTCATGAGAGAGACCCAAGGATCAGAGTGAAGGGAAAGATGTGATAATGGAAACAGGTTGGAGTCATGTGCTTTGTAAATGGAAGAAAAGGCCAGTGCTAACAGAAGTAGGTGGCTCTAGAAGCAGGAAAAGGCAAGGACATGGCTTCTCTCCTAAAGCCTACTATTGCATAAGCAAGACTGCAGTGCTAAGAAAAGGAAATAGGGGTCATGGAGCAGGCTGTAGGATGCAGGATGCTGCTTGGTGTAGGATGTCTTCCAAGAGCAAAATCCTAGCCTTTTTCTTGATAGAGAAGGGTGGGTCAAACTGAACAGTGGATTTGTGGCTTTAGGGAGGGTGAGTCTAAGTAATATGCACCCAACTGCCAATTTTATTAACAAGGCGTTCCACTGATCAATCCCTGGGGGGGTGGAAATCACATTAATCACTGGCCCCCCTTCTGTGGCTACCCCCCCCCACCAGGTTGTCCCTGTCATACCTCCGGATGTATACCTATTGTCCCAGGGTGATCAGGTGTCCTGCTCTCGTCTAACTTGAAAACAACCTTGTTCATTGCACCCGCAGCCTACAGAGGAAGCATGGTCCTGACAACACCCTGATTTTAGTCCACTGGACTTCTGACCCATATTTCACTTCTGACCTCTAGAACTGTAAAATAATGCATTTGTGCACTTTAAAGCATCACACTTGTGATTGTTTTTTATGACAGCAATAGGAAACTGATGCCATAAATTCTCTAGGGTCTGGTATTTGGTCAATACATAAACTGGCTGTAGTATTTCCAGACCTACATGTTTTTCCAGTTCTTCCAGAATTTTGACACTCTCCCTACCAAGAGGTGGGATCTGTTCTGCCCTTTACCATAAGTGGATCTTTGAGACTTCCAATGTGACACAGTTTCTGCTCTAGCTCATTTTTCCTCTTGGACTTGAACTTGGGAATTCTAAGCCAATACACGAGGAACTTATCTATCCTGAAGTTGTTTGCTGGTTAGAGCACACAGAAATGGAGAGAAGCTCATGGAGCCCCATGTGAGTATACCCAGTCCAGACATCAGTAAGAGAGTGGATCTTCATCGCTAGTCTTCAAGCTGTCCTTTTTGTCAATAAATCAAGGAAGACAGGCTATCCACACCAAGCCATGTCCCTATGGCAGGTTGGTGGAGAACACTAGTGTTGTAGTTTGAAACCGCTAAACTTTGGAGGGATTTGTTACACAGTGGTCAATAGCTAGAGCAAGTGTTGACAGTCTGTCTATTTCACCAAGATGAGACTCAACGAACAAATTCCACCCAATAAAGACTAAGCGCTCCCAGCCAACTGTTCATTGCCCTATTCTTAACTATAAACAGATAAATCAAGATTACAGACATCTGAGGAAATAATATGAATATTCAGGAAAGAGATCAAAGAAAAGATGTAAAATAACCAAAAGACAATGAAACAAAGCCAAAACAAAACCAACAGACTCTGTAGAGGATGAAAGCTTTAAAAGAAACAAACCAAAAATACTTCCAAAACTCTACAATTGATATTTTAAATAATAACAGAAGATATTGCACCCATAGCCTAAGAAAGTTGCCCTAGAAAGGAAACACTCAGTGAAAAAAGAGAGAAAAAAAATGTAGGATAAAAAGGAAAAGTTTTATTAAAAAAAATTAGAAGACAAAGTAATTAACCAGAAAACAAGACAGTGAACATATAGAAATGGAAAAATGGAGGAAGAGAGGAGAGTGAATAAGAAAACAAGGACTAGTCCAAGGTACCTAATTATGAATAAAATGAACTTCAGAAATAGAGAAAAGAGGAAAGGAAATTAGCAATGAAATAATTCAGGAAAATTCACCAAAATGGAAAGAAGTGAATTTCCAGACTGAAATAGTCCACCGGAGACTCAGCACCATGGAATATATTGACCATCAAAAGTCACATTATTTTGCAAGTTCAGAACACATGGAGTAAAGAGAAAGTGCCACAACTCCTGGGGGACAATAGAGCCCCACAAAGAGTTAAGAATCAGAGTTGTTTAGGATTTCTTACCAGAAATGCCAAAAAGCTAGAACTTCATCTTTAAAGTGACACTTTCAAAACTGTGGAGGAAAAAGATCTCCATTGCTATGTGTTACTACTCTACACTCACACAATGGAAAGGAACAGGGTACCTAAGGTTGGTGGGAGGAAAAGTTTTATGTGGATTCTCCTTCATTGTTATTTTGTGTTCCATCAGCATCATCAGAACTACTGCTCTGGATTCCCTTTCTATCATGTTCCACAATTTCACTAAATTGGGGCTCCTGTGGGGGGTTTATTCTTCTGGTATTGGCGGTGTGTCCTGCTTCCTCATTTTCAATTTTTAAGTGGTCAACAAGGACATATTTTCAACTATTGTCTTTATAGCTGCTGGAGTAGTTGCGGGGGGAGTGGAATTGGCAAATTGTCGTAGGTATAAAAGAACACCAGGTTAGCAAGCCCCAAAGGATCACTTCCAGTGAATTCAGGAGTCTGAAATTCCTCTTGTGCTGTGGATGCCAGAGTTGTGTGACTGGAATCCACAAAGATGGCCTCCTCTATGTCAGGAAAGAGATCAGTGTCTCCAGATTGGGAGTTGTTCTGTTTTCTCCCCAAGCACGGATTCTTACCCTGGCACTGTTAGGAGGTGTTCAAGCTCTAGTTTATTCAAGTGTTTCTTTGTGTGTGTGGTGGTGGTGGTGGTGGCAGAAAGTGATAGATATTTTAGATATCTCAAACTGGGGTAGGAGGTGACATGAGATTTGACATCTCAGCCTGGGTTTCTAGTATTAACCTTTTCTTCTTCTTCTTCTTCTTTTTTAAGATTTATTTATTGATACATACAGAACTGGGATACAGACCAAAGATGCAGGGGTGGTAAGAGGCTTCACCAGAGACAGAGCGGGGAGCAGAACAGGTAGACTGACAAAGTACACTGCTGAGAGGAGCAGTGGGTGGGTCAGGAGAAGTCTGCCTTGCCATGTGGATCACCTCCAGGTCTGGGGATTGAATTTGCACTGAAGTAGCTGCAGCTAGCTTGCAGTGCTGCCATTTAACCAGTTGCTCCAACAGGGAAGGCCAGTATTAGCCTCTACTACACATGAGTCCAGGAGGTCTGACTGTGTTCAGGTGACAGCTGTTCTGTATTATGAGCCTTAGACTCAAGCCAGTGGTCCTTGCTCTTGGTCCTCACCTTTGAGGATTTTCAGCATGTACCCAAGTTGGAGAACATATGTACCTGCTTTTGCACCACCCCCTCATCCAGGTCAGTATTAGGTCTTAGTAGCCCCAATGTCAGCATGAGTCCAAGTCACTGGCTTTTAGGGGACTCTGCAGCAGCCTCTTATCCCTTTTTTTTTTTTTAAGATTTATTTTTATTTATTCATGTATACAAGAACCTAGGGTATAGGTCAGAACTTCAGCAGATGAGCGATTCACCAGAGACAGAGCGGGGAGCAGAACAAGTGACTGACAAAGTGCACTGCTAAGGGGAGCAGCAGGTGGGTCAGGAGAGGTCTGCCGTGCCGTGTGGGTCACCTCCCTGGATGGAATCAAACTAATGCCATAAGCATCTGGAGACAGCTCCTCTGTCTCCTCCCAACATTGCCTCTGCTCAGAAACCACCCCGTCTGACCATTCTCAGAGAAGAATTTATTTCCTCCTTATTACACTGAGTTCTTTTCTCAGTGAAATTTCTTTCAAATGTGTGAAAAAAAGTAAGCATGTAAGAAATGCAACTATTTTTATTAACAGTTCCACTTGATTTCTCTTTAAGCTCCAATTGTTTTGAGTAGACATTTTACTTCTATTGATTCAGGGTGCACCAATTCAGTGCAGGGTTTCTTTTACTTATGCATAAAAGAGCTGAGGTGTAGGCCAGAGGTGCGAGAGGTAAGAGCACCTGAGGGCAGCAGCAGGTGAGACAGGAGAGGTCTGCTGCACCATGTGGTTCAGCTCCCTGGCCGGGGATGGAACTAGTGCCGCAGTGTCTGTCAGCTTAACCCTTTGTGCCACCAGGGAGGCTCCAGTGCAGGGTTTCTCTTACACTCTCTCCAAAACTATGGTGGAGTGGGCCATCTGGTCTCGCTTTGTCATCTTTCCGCTTGGACTTCTGTTGTGCTGTCATCATCCTTGCTCTGTCCCTGTCTTGGGACCACTCCAGTTCTACACTGTAGGTCACAGCAACTCCATTCTTGTCCTGTTACAGCTTGTGACATGCCAGAATGCTGGTGGATTTGGGAAGCCTCCTCATTCTCCCTGTGTTGAGCTTCCATAGTCATGTCATCTCAGCAGGACTCTTTTGACTCCTGCTGCCTAGCCAGCCTTCACTCAGGCAGTGAAGTGTGGGGAACAAATGAACTTGGAAATATGAGATCAGACTCATCTCCAAGCTAAGATGGGGGACAGGACTAAGAATTACCCTCTATTTGGCTTCCTTGTTGTCTGGACTCTGATGGGGAAGATGCAAGGATGATAGATTACAGAGATATTCCCATAGTGCATCTGTTCCTTCCATCTTTCTATATTTATGATGTACCTCCCGGGTGGAAATACCAAGATGAAATCTGAACTGCCCATGAAGTCTCAAGGAAGAAGGATATCCTAAGACATATCATCCTAAAATCAAGATGAGGATAACATCAATACAAGAAGATAAAAGGTTAAAATCTCTAACATGAAAATTCAAACAGTATACTAATTTCTTATCACTGCTCTAACAAATTACCCATACTGAGTCTCTTAGGACTCTAGTTCTAGAGGCCAAAAGTCCAAAATATGTCACAATGGGCAAAAATAAAAGTGATAGCAGGTGCAACAGGTTTGTGTTCTTTCTGTATGTTCTAGGGACAACCTGTCTCCTTGTCTCAGTTTCTAGGGGCTGCCTATATTCCTTGGCTCTAGGGCCCTTCCTCCACCTTCAAACCTAGCAAAGTCAGGCTGAATGCTTGGCATGCTGCCAACTCTCCTTGCTCCCTTCCCCTCTTGAAAGGGCTCCTGTGATTTCGCTGGACCTGCCTGGATATGAGTGATGATTTTCCACTTCAAGGTTGGCTGATTAGTAACCTTACTTCCACCTGCAACTGCAATTCCCCTTTGCCATGTAGCCTAATAAATTCTGGGAATTAGTATAGACAATTGTTGCAGGGTTGGTGGGGGGGGGACACATTATTCTGCCTGCCATGAATACCAATAGGAATATGAACAGAGATTGTAAATAAGCAATTCACAGGAAAAGTGCAAATGACACATAAATCTATGAGCACCTTTTTAGTCAGGGTAATGACAGCGAGAATATAAATGGGAGCCTGTGTTCACCCTCCCGATGACAGCTATTGAAACGTTAACTGTGTACAGGATGGAAAAGGATGAGGGAAATGGGTACTTTCACCCCCTGCTTGGGGAAGGGCAACAGCTGCACATTTAGGGAAAGTAATCTGATGGTCTGTCGAAATTAAAACACGCGTAGGTTTGGACTCAGCAACCCAGGACTCTATCCTCTTCAGAATTAGCACACTGTTCCTTTTTTACATACACGCACACATACACACACACAAAAGCATTGAAATGAGGGTGTGACCATGAGAAAGAACCTGCCCTTTAGGGAGCTGACATTCTGTGGAAGAGGCAGAGCACAAAGGAAGACAAACACCAGAAACTTAGGGGGGGGGGAGGGGGGCGGGGAGGGCTAGGAATTAGGTTTCTGTATGTGTTTTCTAAGAGACTATAATAAACAAACAAAAAACTGGGTGACTTTAAACAACAGAGCTATATTACCCTATAATTTTGGAGTCAGAATCCAAAATCAAGGTGTTAATGGCATTGCTTCCTTCTGGGGGTTCTAACAGATGTGTGCCTTGTCACTCTCTCAGTTTCTGGAAGCTTCCAAAAAATCTTTGGTGTCCCTTGGTTTATAGATGCATCATTCTAATATCTGTTACTCCAAAGTAGTCTCCTCTTTGGATGTCTCTTTATCCAAATTTCCTTCTTTTTATTCAGACCCCAGTATTTAAAATAGAGCTCATCCTAGTCCAGTAAGACCTTATTTTTCTTGACCACTTCTGCAAAGACAATTTCTAAATAAGGTCATATCTGCAGGGCCTGGGGGTTAAGACCTCAACATTCGTTTTTAGAGGATACTGAAAAGACGGAAGAGAATTGATGTAAGACAGTCCAAGAGAAGGATGGTTGTTATTTGAAGTTGGTTGTGGAGGAAGGCCTTTCTGGAGGCGTGAATTTAAGCTGAATTCTGAATGGTGAGGAAGAAGATATCGGGGGTCAAGGAAGAGCATTTTAAGAGAGGAAGCAGCTGGCATAACCAGCAGAGACAGCATTCAACCTGCAAAGTTCTGCAGTGAGATCAGCAGAGCTCATGCCTAGTGGGCAGGGACAGAAATAATGTTCTAGGTGAGCTCAGAGAAGACAACAGATCATGTGGGACTTGGAAACCCAGGTAAGGAGTTAATGATCTGACCTGTGTGTTGAAAACTACAGAATGTGAGAATATAAAGACCCTACTGAATGTTACATCACAGTTTGCAAATAATTTGTACATGCTTTGGGGACTGGGCTGAATTAGCTATGTTAATTCTATGCATTACGAGTTTGAGCTATCTAGAGTCTCCTGAAAATATGTTCTCTTTTTTTCTCTTTCTTTTTGAGGTAACACTAGTTTACAACACTGTATAGGTTTCAGGTGTAGTTTCTCAGCTCAGAGGGAAATATGTTCTTGACTTAGGAAGTGAAAAAGTAAATTGTGCCCTCGGGAGTCTAGTAAAGGTGTGTGTCTTTCTTCTTAAAGCAGTAGAAGCCACAGAAACAGGCCTGAGTTCATTTGTGTTCTCCCACCCAAATGCTTGCTGGCCAGAGGGTATCCCCAAAAGGCTGGCCCTGAGCTAGTAGTCTCCTAATGGGCAGTCTCATTTATGGGCCCTCTCCTCCTCAGAGCATGTGTGGAATCATGAGCTGTGGAAGCATCGGTGAACTTACAGTTCTGCTAGCAAAACTCCCCATTCTATGTTAGAGGATCTAAGGTCCAGAGAAGAGAAAGGGCTTAACAAACCTGTGTCAAGTGTGGGACCCCAGTTTAGATCATCTATAAATTTGTCCCTCTGGCTCTGTTGAAACACTGACCTCATGATGTGTATTTTCCTAGTCCCTGTCCTGCATCCAGACCTCAGCCATAAGTTAGCAGAGCCCAGTCCCGGAGGCTGTGAACTGCCTGGGGATACAACCTGATCTCCACTCTTGGAATTCAAATGCCCAACTCACAAGTCCTCTCCACCTCCTCCACGGAGGCCTCCTTGACCCCAACCTCCCCGAGTCCTGCTCTCTCCCTCAGAGGCCTTTGTCACCTTAGGCCTTCTCTGCAGTCCTGTATGCTCCCTGCAGTATTTCCACTTGCATCTCTCCAATCTTCCAGAGCGTGAGGGGATAAAAGGACACAGGCAGTGGGCAGTGGCAGCAGCACTGAGGAACAAAGCTGAGTTCCTGCTTCCACACACAGAATCGTATTTCATAGTTACTTACATCCGCCAAGAAATAACCTCTCTCTATTAACCCCCCCCCCATTTTGTAGCTGAGAATTAGGGCTCATGCATTTTCTTCAGTGCCCATCAGCACCTAAAGTGGCAGAGCTGAAACTGGTGACTGCTCCTACCTGTGTTCAAGGAGCTGGGAGGGCCCGCTCTGTGGAACACTGAAGCACATTCCTCTATGCATCTCTTCCTATCTGTTGCAGAGAGGTGGGCCTAAATTACTATTCCCCCCCCCCTTTTTTTTTTAAAGATTTATTTATTCATACAGAACTGGGGCACAGGCCAGAGATGTGGAGGGTGAGAGGATTCACCAGAGACAGAGCGGGAGCAGAACAGGCAGATGGACGAAGTACACTGCTGAGGGGAGCAGCAGGCGGGTCAGGAGAGGTCTGCCTCGCCATGTGGTCATCTCTGGGGCAGGCAGGGATTGAACTCATGCGGGGATTGAACTCATGTGGAAGCGGCTTTAGCTTCTTAGTGCAGTGCTTTAACCTGCTGCGCCACCAGGGAGGGCCACTATTCCCTTTTTATAGGTGAAAACTGAAGATCCGAGAAATTGAATGGCTAAGACCACTCCGTGGTCTCTAGTTTGAAGCCCTGAGCTGTCTTTTAGCAGTACCTATTCCCAAGCCAGCTCCTCCATTCTGTAGGGACCAGGCATGCCTGGATGTTGTGGCCTTCTTTCCTCCCCTATTTTCTAAGCCAGTTATGAACAAATCCCTGTCTTTCTGTTACAGGACAGGAACCACCGAATCCCCAAACCTGCCTTCTCTAAATAGGTTCTGCCATCCGCTGCATCAAGACAAAACATATAAGACTTCAATGAAAAGGAACTTTAATACAGTGAGTATGCAATACGAAAGACAAAGAATATACTTCTAAGTAAAACACCTGAAGTTACCCATCCTCTCGTGGGAAAAAGTTAATCTAAAAGGGATGGGCCCAAAGCAAGGCCTGAAAGCCTGACACAAGACTAAAACACCTTCTGGCCGGGACCCATAGAAAAGGGTCAGAAATGGCCAGACAAGTCTGGGCGGAAAAGAGCAAAATCAAAATCAGTATGAACACTGCCATAGTCAACCTGACTACGGGTCTCTCACCCACATCACTTTTAATCAGTCTAGGGCCAAGAAGTAAACACAGTTTCTTCACATGTCTCCCTTTGCTCCATGTGGCTTCCTCAGGTCTCCTTCTGGCTCTCCATCCTGCAGCTTCTTATTCCTGATTTCTTCTCTTCTTATCTCTGCTCAGCTCCACCCTCCTTCTGGGTGGGGCAGGGAACCTGAAACTTCCTCTTTTCCTAGGGACCACCCTGTTACATTATGGTCCATAAGGAATAGATGGGTGGATTAATGGAGCTAGTCATTCATCCATCCATCTACACCTCCCCCTTATCATCCCCCACCTACCTCACAGCCCATGCCATCAAACAACTCACAATCCACTAGGCAAAGATGAATGCATATGTTTGAATATTCAAGAACATTCTTATATAAACAATCACTTATGAACACATTTAAAATACTACCAGGGGGCAGTTCATGAACTAAGAGACTTTGAACAAGTGGAGGGGAATTAGAAAAACTCTTTCAAGGGCCTTCCCTGGTGATGCAGTGAGTCAAAGCTCAGCACTGTGAAGCTTGCAGCAGCCACTTCAGCAAGTTCGATCACCAGCCAGGGAGGAGACCCACATAGCAAAGCAGACCTCTCCTGCTCCCCTCAGCAGTGTACTTTGTCGATCTACCTGTTCCGCTCCCTGCTCTGTATCTGGTGAATCTTCTCATCACTCCTGCGCCTTTGGCCTGTACCCCAGTTCTGAATGCATAAATAAATAAATCTTTAAAAAAAATAAAAAGAAAACTTCCCTGGCCTCTCTTCTGCCCAGGTCAAGCTCTGGGCACCAGAAATTTGGAGGATGATGCAGACTGGATCCAGCTCTCAGGAAGCTCCCTTCTTTAAGGGGCCATCTCAGTCTTAGCTGTACTGGGGCTTATGGGAATGGGGCGAAGGGAGTAGGCAGGGCTAGCTGCAGTGTCTTGCAGTTTCTAGCGAGAGGTTGAGGATATGGAACCTGTTCCAGCATCTCTGGGATTGGAGTGGCCTCGCGGCCAAGGACGCAGTTGAAAAGCTGTTGGAGCTCCCAAGCCGAGGGAAGGTTGTTTTCCTCCCCCACCAGCCATACAAATGTCCTCTCCTTGCCCTGAAGTTTCATGTAGGCAGGAGGTGATTTTTGCATCCCATTTAGCTGGAGTTTCTTCTGCAAGAAGGAAGGAGGCACACCAAGACTGTACCCACCTCTTCCATATGAGATGGGAGTGGGGGAACATTTCCTGCCGTTCTCCCAAGTCCTTATTCCACAAGAAACACTACTGAGGTGTATGTAGTCTTTCAAGGGAGGAAGGAGTCTGGCTCCCAAGTCATTTAGCCAATACTGAGGGTGCTGGGATTAAGGGAGGGGTGGAGGGTTGGGACGAGGGAAGCCCCCCACCCAGACCCATGACGGAGCATCACTCACTATATTCTATACTCTCGGTCAGAACAAGCCTCGGGCAGCTGGGCCAGGTGCAGAGGAGCAACATTCCATCCCACTACTGAGCACCCTGGGCCAGCACCCACCCACTTCCTCCTGTGTGCCTTCACCACAGGGTCAAGGACAAGGGAGGGGGCCGCTGGGTGAGGTTGCCCTAGGTCCTGGGGGCTCTAATCCAGACTTTCTCACACTGGGGTCAGTAGCTCCTTCATGAGAATGTTAACTGGTGTGCTTCATTTTTCTGTGGAGCTAGAAGCACATAGAAACCTGTTCTACACGACTTGCACTTGAGACTCTTCCTTTCCACAGTGCGAGGCCAAGCTGCAATTCTGATGTGGGAGAGTGAAGAGCACAGTTCAGGAAGGCCAGACCACAGGAAGACTGAGTCATGAAGTGGCAGCGCTCAGTTGGAGGACCAGAAGCTGGGCATGTTTCCACCATGTCTGTGACCATTTCACTTCTACCAGGTCATGGTTCCTGCTCCCTTGAGGGAGCCTGTTCATGCCTGGAACAGCAAGCCTGGTGGAGGGAGGTACACTAGGCAGTCATGAGGGTACAGGCTTGGACAGACTTGTCTGTGAATAGTAGCTGCCTTTAGAATATCTAACTACCCAACACCTTGGCCAAACGAGCACTTCGGCACATACATCAGCACCTTAATGTGATTGCTGGGTGCTGGATGACCACTGCTAGTCCTCTAACAACCTAGCCAAGGAAGTATCGCTACTTCCGTTTAGCAGATGAAGACAGCAGTTCAGAGAGGTTACATAAGCTGCCCAAAGCTACACAACACTCTTACCACTTTCGTCTTACTCCCCAGCCAGGATTCTTTCAGCCTCAAGTGGGCCTGAAATCTCGCTTGCTTCTGTGTCGGATTGGCCATCCACCTCCCAGGGTCCAGGTGAGCTGCAATACATGAAGCCTGCCTTTACTTTTGCCATTCTGTCAGGCCACCCAGCTCATAATTAGGTAATGAAGTCCTCGGGGGAAATAATGGAGAGCCCAACCTATTTTTGTATCATTTCAGGAAAACAAAGACCCAGGAGCTTTCCAGTAATTTCAGAGAGCTTCTGGCTCAGTGCGAGGTAAACAAGGACGAGTGGCTCAGGACCTGTCCCCCACCTGCTCCACTGGCCTCTGCCTGACTCTTTGCTCATCTGTCACCAGAGTAGTGCTGTGTGAGGGCACTGATGAGGGCAGCCCACTTCCTGGGGTCTTTGTGTTTCAGGGAGTCCCCAGGCTAGGATTTCTGGGTTTAAAAGCTGTCATTGGGGTGTTTATTTTAATTTATTTTTTAAAGATTTATTTATTTATTCTTACAGACCTGGAGTACAGGCTGTTGGGAGTGACCAAAGATTTACTGACAAGGACTGAATTAGGGCGGTAAAGAATTTTGCCTTGCATCTAAGCTTGATAAAGTGGTAGTAAACTGACCTTGCACCCTGGATGGGACTAGCTAAAGGTGACAGTGAACTGGGCCTCACAGCAAGGACACAGCGATGAGTCACCCCTTTGGAGTCTGAATTTAGAATCTATATAAGAGACCCTTTCCCCTTATTGAGTTGGCAGTAGCTGCGGACCCCACTCTAGGGGCTCCATCTCAGCTGCTGTCCCGGAGCAATAAACTCTGCTTGTTCAGCCTTTCTGCCTCCCGCCTTCCCTTCTTGCGGCCACAGAAGTTGGGACAAAACACAGGCCAGAGATGTGGAGGGTGAGAGGCTTCACCAGAGACAGAACAGGGAGCAGAACAGGCAGATTGACGAAGTACACTGCTGAGGAGAGCCGCCGGCGGGTCAGGAGAGGTCTGCCTTGCTATGTGGTCACCTCCGGGGCAGACGGGAATCGAACTCATGCAGAAGTGGCTTAAGCTTCTTTGTGTGGTGCTTTAACCCGCTGCACCACCAGGGAGGGCCATGTTTATTTTATTTTTAAAGATTTATTTATTTAAGCATACAGAAACTGGGGTACAGGCCAGAGGTGCAGGGGCAGTGACAGGATTCACCAGAGACAGAGTGGGAAATTTATATTGCTTTGGGCTGGGTTCTGGTGGCCACAAGAACCTGAGGGAGTCAGGGCCTGTGGTTTGATAGGTTTCTGAATTTCCAGTGACCAGCCCATGATAAGCACACAACTGGCCTCTGGGAGGGTTTGTTGAAGATGCTGCACACAGAACAGTGTCTGGGGCAGGGAAGATCCCTCTTGGAGCGAGCTCCCAGCCAGAAATGGAGGAGAGCCCCTTCCAGGCACCTCAGTTCCCATTTCGTTTCATAGGAGACAGAGACTTCAGCGCCAGAGGGCCAAGTTGTGGGCCAGGAACAGATCATACAGATGGTTCAGGGGGCCCCTGAGGACCTCAGATTCTGCAGCAGAAAGTAAGGACAGCAGAGAGGGCTGCGTAGCACAGATACAGACTAAGATGTCACCCAACCCAGGCCATTCAGGGCTGGTTGCTGCAGGACTCATTCAAGGCCATGTTGGAGACAAGCTCTTCAAGCATTTCATCAGACAGACGGGGCTGGGAATCTTATGGCCACTGCCTGTCCCCAGTCTTCTGCTGTTGCATGAGGGACTCACAGCTCCTCTGTTTGCTGTCCCCACCGGGGGTAATGGCGGCCCCCCCATTAACACTGTTCACAGTCAGATCTGTCTCCCTCGAGAAATGGGCCTGCGGCAGCTGCAGACAGGACCCATATATGAACCGGCCCAGAATCCCCACCCCAGCCTGGCACCTGGAGATCAAAATGCTTGTACAAATAGGTGAGCACTGCTGGAGATGCTCAGGCAAAACATCTTGGGACAGGAGTTAGGAAAGTGGGATCTGGTTTGCCCAAATGATTCTCATAGTCACGGACTCACTGTGTGTCCTTGAGGAAAGCATTTTACTTTTCTGAGCCTCAGTTCTACCTGCCGTGGAAAAGGCAATTGAATGATAGAAACATTCCTCTGCATTTCATATAGAATGTGTATTATGTGTATTAGTCGGGTGTTCAACCCGACAGGGACAAACTAATGGAAGTAGGTGAGGGGCCTTCCCTAGTGGCACAATGGGTTAAAGTGCAGCACTATGAAGCTAGCTGCAGCTGCTTCAGCATGAATTCGATCCCCGGCCTCGTAGGTGACCCACATGGCTCAGCAGGTCTCTCCTTCTCCCCCACTGCTTCCCTCAGCAGTGAACTTTGTCAGTCAGCCTGTTCTGCTCCCCACTCTGCGGTGAATCCTGTCACAGCCCCTGCACCTCTGGCCTGTACCCCAGTTCTGTATGGATAAATCTTGAAAAAAAAAAGAAGAAGTACATGAGACTTTAGATAGCTAGGCATACAGCTAGCTCAATGACTGGTAGATGTAGTCATTGATCACAGGGAAGTGGCCCGCAACAATTGTGGGGCTAGTCAAACATCCCCACATGCCAAGTTGGAGCCTGAAATTCAAAGGGCAGCGGACACAAAATGAGGCCCACAGAGCAAGCCTGGACCCCAGGAGCACAAGCAGGAATCCTGTGAGTTTGCTCTTGTTCCCTAGACCTTGGTGACCAGGGACTGCAGGAGAAGCCAGGACTCCTTGTCTAGAATGAGCCTCCCACCCAGCTGCTGCTCCTGGCTGCTCTGAGCTTCTATGGGAGGAACCTAATTCTCACTGATTTGGCTGTGATGGCTTTGCTGGTGCAGCAACTTGAGTTCTCCCCATGTTAGTGAGACAATGGCTTCTGTGGAAGCCAGCCATGACTAATGGAGAACTGTTCTCTGAGCATTCCTTTTCCAAAGCTAGCTGTGCAGAGCTCTGTGAAGAACGGACCTCTCCAGAGTGTTGGGGGAAAGTAGGAGTCCTGAGCCTGCCTGTGCAGATGTGTGTGTTGCTGTGAGCCACTGTGGGAGAGCTGACACTAATGGTAGGGCAGCTGGAAGGGCCAGCAGAATGTGTTTGTCCATCAGTTGTTGCTGTACCTCTAAGGAAAATAGAGGAGGACAAGAGTTGGCAGTGTGATGGGGTGGGGGAGGGGCAGTCAACTTATGCATAAATATGATTAAAATCAGATTGCCTGTGCTTTGTGCCAAATTGCAAGTGTTCTGTGGAGTCACCATTGTGAGAAACAGAACTAAGAAAGAGAGGGAGAAGCTGGCCTGTTCTCAGGTGGGAGTCCATGAAGGTTGATTGGGCTGGTCTTACTCCATCTTACTCCATCTTACTCCTGGGGGTGAGATGGAACACCTCTCGGCCCAGACCACAGATGGTAATGTCTGGGAGAAGGTGGCTGGCATTCGGGTAAACCAGAGCACGGTTTATGAGGACTGGTCAATTTTTCCACTATTTCTTGAGTTGTTCATCTCTCCCTTGCCCCTGTTGGAAGAATTTTTTCATACCTGATCAGCCAAAGGGCATTCAGTTCTGAGAAACAGGTGGGGAGATTGGTACTGTTTGTCTTTTTGCTGCCAGGCTATTCCCTGCTGTCACCTCCAGGAAAGGATGGGGGCAGCCAGGGAAGTAAAGGCGACCTCATGGGACTGGCGTGACTGGCCAGTGGGGGTTCTGAGAGGATGCTGGTTTTGTGGGCTCGAGGGCACTCTGGGTTGGACAAACATCTCTTGGATTCTGGCCCAGAAAAACGCAGTGAAATCAGATGGGGAAGACCTACCTGTATCTGGACCCCCTCCTGGGAGGAATGGTGTCAGCCTGGTAAACACTTATGAGTTTTTTTGCCATAGAGGAATTAGCTGTGTGATATTGGGCAATGCGCTTAACCCTTCAGTGCCTCAGTGTCTGAAAATGAAGATACGTTCCATATAGAGTTGTGAGGATAACATGAGTTAATATCTAGTATCCTGATTACAATTCAGCTCAGAAGCCAGAGGGGAAGCCTGATGTTTCATTTGGTGCAGAGTTCGGGAAAAGTAATGTTTCACAGTAAGGCTGAGGATAGGTAGAAATTTGCCAGGTAGGGAAAAGATACTGTGGGACCAGGAACGGTACCTGCCGAGACACCAAAGAATGAAGTTGTGTAGGGGAAAGAATTTAGTCATAGCTAGAAAGGAGGAAAAAAGCCAAAGAAGTGGCTGGTGCTGGAAAATGGGTGGAGCTTCACCCACCCTCCACCCCCACCCCCAGACAGGCAGGTCCAGCCTGTAGCCACCCAGCCACCTCTGCCTATGTCAGCACTGGTTGGGAGCATTCCCATAGGCTGATTTCTTTCCCCCCTGGATTTTCATAGACAGAACAGCTCCTGAGGGCACAATTTTACTCTTCCTGGCAGATTCATAACTGCAGGACAGGGCCTTTATTCCAGAGACCTCCAAGAAGAAATCAGTGACTTTCACTCATGGTCCCCAAGCTTCCCGCCTTGCCTGCTGGCTCCTCCAGTTGTCGTGAACCTTCAGTTGTTTGGGACTCAGATGTCTCTTGCATTGCACGCTTCCATGTCAGCTCCAGGTCCTCTCTGACCTCCTGTTGTCTTCTCTGCCTGGCCTGCTCTGAACCTGGGCTGGGCCTAGGTTGGTCTTCAGTCAGTCCTTCCTTTTGTGGGTCCTGCAGGGAGTGGATCTCTGGGCCTGGGGTGGAAGCAGAGCTGGGGAGAAACCTGTAGCCCCATGGACCACCCTTGACTTCTCCTCCCCACTGCATCCCCCACAGCCTAAAGGCAGAAAATGATAGATGCTGCCGAGGACAACGGCTATATTTCCTTGCTGACAGACAGGCTGATCAGCCTCACTGGGCTTTGACGCATAAACTGTGTTTCCTACCTCAGGCGGCGTCCACAGGTGGCTATGCTCACAGTCCGGCGCTGACTGTTGGGGCCTGACACTCAGGGGCAGTCAGCCAGGGTCTGGACAAATGCCAAAGGAACACGCAGAATCCTCCAACCCATCAACCTTTGGCCTAGTCTAAGGTATTTTCATGTTGTTTTTCAAACCTATCTCTAGTGAAGTAATTGGCTCTGAAGAGAACAACCCCAGAAGAAATAACCAGCCCTCCCTGGCTGCAAATGGCAGCCTCACATGGCTAATATGCTTGTCTCTGACTGATGGACCAGTTCAGGCCATGAGAGCTGGGTGGTCTCAGGACAGGGCTTTGCCATCTGGTGGTTGTCACAGGAGTGTGAGTGTTGTCATCGAGCTATGAGTCAGCTTCTCCTTCACTCTCCATACAGGCCAAAGAGTCCAGGGTCACAGCCAATGTCACAGGGAGAATTAGGATCTTGGCACTGGTCCTGCTAGTGTTCCCTTCAGCCAAGGGCTGTGGGATACGGAGCCCACCTAGGCAGACTGTACCAGATTATCTGGTGGTTGGGGGGTATCACCAAGGTGGGTCTATCTGGAGTTTTAATTTTACAACCTATTTCTGTATGCAGGTAAATGTTGTTGAATTCTTAACAACATGGCAAATAGGTCAAATAAGTGGGTTATTACAAGATTCCTGCCTTATTCAATTGCAACAATCTTTCTTTTTAGAGTTTAAACTCTAACTTAAGGCTTTCTGGTGGCACAAAGGGTTAAATCCCCGCACTTTGAAGCTATCCCTAGCCGGGCAGCATGAGTTCTATCCTGGCCAGTGGGGTGACCCACATGGTGTAGCAGACCTCTCCTGACCTGCCCACTGTCCCCCATCAGCAGTGTATTTCAATAGACCTGACTGTTCTGCTCTTCACTCTGTCTCTGGTGAGTCTTTTCACCCCCACCTCTGGCCTACACCTAAGTTTTAGTATGCATCAATAAATAAAAATAAATCTTAAATAAACTCAAACTTTACTTGTAGTAAAAATCAGAAATAACATTTGTTTAACACCCTTTTCAATTCAGAATAAGTATATTTATGCATACTAGAATTTATCTAACAAAATATTGCATATAGCTTTTATTTTTCTTTAAACATTGATTTATTTATACATATAAGAATTGGGATATAGGCCTGAGGTGCAGGGGTGGTGAATGGATTTACCAGACACAGTGGGGAGCGGAACAGGCAGATCTACTGAAATACACTGTTTGAGGGGAGCAGTGAGCAAGACAGGAGAGGTCTGCTGTGCCATGTGTTTACCTCCCTGGCGAGGGATCGAACTCGTGCTGCAGTGGCTTTGGACAGCTTTGTAGTAGTGCTGCGCTTTAACCAGTTGCACCATGAGGGAGGCCCCTAGGTTTTATTTTTTTAATGCCAGTTTCAGTAATCTTTCCTTACTCCCACAGTCCAATTTGACTGCCCAGCTGGGAGGACCTGCAGCAGCTCTGCCCTCCTCTTCTCACCCCTACAGCTTCTGGGTATGTTCACCATAAGTCTGAGGGAGCAATAGGAGAGGACTGAAAGAAGTTGCCCACAGACCCTGGTTTTACACTGGTGACTCAGGCCTCTCCCTGGTAGTCTGTGCTCTTCAGTTAAATGTACCGAATGCTTTCCTGAGAACTCCACCTCAGAGGGCTCCCTTATTGTAGGAATTGGTTCACTTTGTTATCAGGCAGGGTGAGGGGCAGCCCAAAACTCCCAAAGCTGCCTGCTCTAAATAGGTTGTGCTATCAACCATGTCAAGATAAAACATAATCTGGTGTATAAAATCTTTAATGGAAAGGAACTTTGATACAAATTAGTACTCAGTAAAGAGAAGAGGAAGAACAGATAAAATAGTTTCCAAATCAAACAGCTAAAATTACCCATCCCCTTGTGGGTATGTTTCAGGGCAGGGAGAGGGGCACTACTGAACCCCCAAACCTGCCTGCTCTAAATGGGTTCTGCCATCTGCCGCATCAAGACAAAACATATTAGACATTAATGAAAAGGAACTTTAATACAGTGAGTATAAAATACAGAGGGCAAAGAATATAATTTCTAAATCAAACACCTGAAGTTAACCATCCCCTCATGGGCAAAAGTCAATCCAAAAGGGATTGCCCCTAAGCAAGGCCTGAAAGCCCACCACAAGCCTAAAGCACCTTCTGGCCGGGACTCATAGAAAGGGTCAGAAATGGCCAGACAAATCTGGGAGGAAAAGAGCAAAATCAAAAGCAGTATAAACACTGCCATAGTCAACCTCCTCAAGCATCTCTTTCAACCAGTCCCGCATCTCTCTCACCCGTATCTCTTTCAACCAGTCTGGGAAATAAGCACTGTTTCTTTCATCACATGCTTGCTGCTCCATGTGGCTTCCTCAGGTCTCATTCTGGCTCTCCATCCTGCTTCCTTCTCTTTTCTTTTTTTCTCTTCTCAACTCCACCCTCCCTCTGGGTAGTGTAGGGAACCTGAAACTTCCCCTTTTCCTGGGGATCACTCTGTTACACTGGGACAGAAGGAAGAAAATCAAAATCAAAGCTGCCATTGTTAATCCTCCCATTGGTCTCTCACCCACATCTATTTTAACCAGTCCAAGACCAAATGCAACTTTTTCACGTGTCTCAGCTCTATGTGCCTCCTCCAAGTCTCCTTCTGCCTCCCCTTCTTCCTTTTCTCCTCCAGTTTCCTCTCCAGCTTCTCCTCCTCTTTGCTCAGCCCCACCCTTCCTTGAGTAAGCAGGGAACCTGGAACCTCCCCTTTCCCTGGGGACAACCCTACTACAACATAACTGTAGAGGCCCATCTGCTAGCTGCAAGATGGAGAACCAGAAAAACTGATGGTGAAGTTCAAACCCAAGCTTGAAGGCCTGAGACAGAGCAGAAGCATGATATCCAAGGGCAAGAGAAGATGGGGTCTCATTTCAAACAGAAAGCAAATTTGTCTTCCCTGTGCCTTTTTGTTCTACTCAGGCCCTCAATGGATTGGATGAGGCCACCCAGTTTGGTGAGGGTGACCTTTTTACTCAGTCTACTGATTCAAATGCTAATCTCTTCCAGAAACACCCTCATAGACACACCCTGAAGCAATGTTTTAACAACTCTCTGGGCATCCTCCTCCCAGTCAAGTTGACACATAAAATCAGTCATTGATAAGGACACTTTTTCAGAGGCAAGAGGAGAGAAAGACATTCCACCATGAAGCTCTCTCCTCATACCAGGTCAACAGCCCCCAATTCTACACCTCACCGCCATGACCAGCCCTCTCCTCGTGTGACTGTAGTGGAGCATGACTTATGACCGGGCTTCTAGCTCTTGGTTAACAGGAGTCTGGCCACTGTTGTTGGTCTTTCTTTTCAAGTTGTGGGCTACCTACTCATGCTCTCTGGTCACCAATTCCTGAGTAACAGGAAGTGTCCCCTTCAACACAGTACCCACTAATGTTTGCTGAGCCACTGAGCAAAAACCTGTATCCATAGATGGTTAATTTTGTATTAAAGCAGAGGAAGCTAATTTTTCAAAGAATTTTCACACATACTTTCTCTTTTGATCTGCTTAATAGCCTGGTAAGATAAAGTATAAGAACTGTCATTAGGCCTTTGGTCGACTTAAGCAGTTAATTAGCTTGTCTGAGGTTTAGTTCCCCGCTTTGTAACATTGGGTGCGTGATAGAATCTACCTCACAGGGATGTTGAAGGAATTAAATTTAACAAGATGTGCATAGTGCTTAGCATGGACTCCTCAAAACATAGCATGGAGACACCACCTATTTCACCTAGGTCCGGGAGGCCTGGAAATGAGGCAGAAGAAAGGAAAAAGGGAGCCGCAAGGGAGGTGAGGCACAGGGCATGGGGTCTGGAGTACAGCTGAAGTGGACTCAAATCCCACTCTGTCACTGATTAGCTGTGTGATCTTAGAGAAGTCACTTAGGCCCTTCTGCCATGTGGGCAAAGTAAGGACACTTGTTTTAAATTTGTGTCCCTTTCCATTTTATCTGTGCCACTAAATGACACTGCCACCCTCCAGTTGCTCTTGACAAAGCCCTATAGCCACCTTTCAATTCTCTTGTTCACGCTCCGTATGTGATCTATCAGTAATTTCTAAGCATCTTTTAAACCACTGACTTTTAGAAAGATGGGGTCTGCTAACATCGGCGACCTTCTCAGGATCCTAGTTTCTATGTATGGCTTTGGGCAGCTAGGGACTCCCTTCATCTTCCTAAGTCAGGTTGATGGAAACCAGGACTTAGTGGTGGCCTACACTGAAACATCAGAAATTCCCTATAAAATTATAGTTTTAAAGTGAATTTACTATGCATGATTCCCCACCTTAGATTTGTTCCCCAAGTGGACATCACTCTCACGAGAAATATGTTGGTGAGGGGAGTAGCTTTGAAAAAGGGCTGCTCTTTGAAGGCCTGAGCTTCTGATCAGGGTTGGTGGTGTTGAACTGGCCTGATATCAAGGATGGAGGAGACAGGGGTCAATGGCACTTGAGCAGCAGAAACAGGGATGTGGTGCTCATTAGATAGGGTTGGGCTTGAAGAATGATGGTCTGACACACAGTGATCTTAGTGTGGCTCTTTGATTGTGGGGAACTTAGGACTGAAACAGTCTTCTAAGATTCTCTTGGGCTTGACTTGAGTCACCATCATACAGTCGTTGTCAATTAACCAATTCATACACCTGACTGCTCAAAAATGGTACCCTTAGAATGAAGCTATTGTCCTGAAAACAGGATTTTGTATAATGTGAATCTCCTCCTGGCCTGTCACAGAGTGACATGGGCCATTTACCAAGTAATTCTGCTTTGGAGAAAGTGTTAAGGGGAAGGATGTCCTAAAGGAACTCTGCAGAGTTTTGTGGACTCTACTCCCTACTCCTGTGATTGGAAACTACAACTCCCAGGAGTACCAAGGAGAGAACTGTGAGGACCCAAGGTTGGAGCTAAGCAGGCATTCAGGGCCTTTGGGGGATAAATAGGGAGCCATTTTCTACGGCAGTCTCTTGCTCAGGCAATGGCTCTTGGGACTGTGTGTCTGGGGGCTATCAGTTTGTTATCAGAGCTCCATGTCAGCTGAGCTGGTAAGATATTCTAATTATCTTGTATCTCTTTCTCTTTCCTGGGTTGTTCCTTTTCCTTTTCCCTTTTTAAAATAAATCCATTATTGACCCTTTTGTGTGCACCTGCAGTACAACTAAATTTTAGGCACACAGGTGAGAACCAACAGACAGGCAGCCCAGTTCACTGGGATGCCCTGTAGCAAAAGGACTATAAAACATTGGCTCTGAGCTAGGATTGACTGCTAAAATCTCGAAATATCGTTGTGGTCTAATAGAGGATTTTGAAGCTGTGGTGATAATTGGAGTTTTGACTCAATTCCATCTCAGTAGAGGCAATGGGAACCAGAGCCCATTTCATTTTTACTGGCCAAGGTTTTGAGTGAATAATTTGGCCGGACATGTTTAGGAACTGTGAGAATCTCTGTAATTATTTGTTAGAGTGTAGAATAGTGGCTATTATAGTAGGAAGATTTGGAATTCTACTTCCATATCAAATTTATTAGTCCACATAATTCCACACACATCCTTAAAAATATCCAGTTATTAGTTCCAACATGAAACATTTGAAAGCATATGAGAGACCTCTACACTGAAACTTTGGTATTTTGGTGTTTACAACATATTAGATATTCCCTCCAAAGTTAAGGAGAAATTGAGAAAATGACTCAACTTACAACAAAGAAGGAGGTATAAGCTTTGTGAACTCCTTTGGACTTAGCAAGGAACAAGAAAGAGTCATATACTATTTTGGTGCACTTTTCATTTCATTTACTGAGTAAAACATAATACTCCCTGTTCTGGGCTCAAAGCATGAAAAAGCTCTTAGAATATTCCAGACTGTAATGGAAGAGCTCTGCTTTTTGGATGGACCCTAATAGCCCAATAGACTCAGTGACAATAAGTTTCTTTAGTAGATCTTTGATTGGAGAATCAAAAATCTTATCTTTGGAGCAAAGCTATAATCTTCTAGGTAAGCAACTATTCTCCTTTAAACAAGTAGCTGTTGGCATTCTCCTGAGACTGGGAGAGAAATGGCCCATGTGAGCAGAAGATGTCAGGTGTTCAAGTAGCTTCCCCTTGTTAGCAAGTATTACCTGCTCCACCAAACCATGCAATTGAGCATGACCTGTAACATTCCATTACTACATAAAAGTGATATAGATAAGACTGGGCCGGCACTGCTGATGCTCACTGGTATACTAAACATATTTGATATCCAGAGTCAGAGGTATGCAGGGATCTTGATGTGCAGAGCTTGCTGAGTTCCATGGTGTGAACACTTCCGCTGTGACTGCTTTTGAAGCCACCGACATGACATCATTGAGTAGACAGTTTGAAAGAAATTTCACAATTGCTTTCATGAGCCTGTACTAGGTAGCTTCACCCCACAGCTATCTAAATCCTCTTCCTCTGATTACTTTCCTAAAATTAACATGAAATAGCCAAAAAAGAAGCACAGACAAGAATGTTGGCTAGTGTTTTTTAAACAAAAGATAAATCTATGTACGATAAAGTGAAGAAATGGATCAAATGTAAGATTTCCTGGCTGGCATTTAAGGAGCTTAGATGTTCCCATTCCATTCTAAGAAGTAAACAATTGAGCAAACTGAAAAATTAACAATTCTTCTTAGATCTGGGAGAGAAGTAAGGTCACACCACAAATTCCTGCCTCCCAAATGGGACTGATAGACTGACTGGCACAGAGAATCACCACTTACCTGAGTGGAAACCCATGAGCTGAATCTCCATGGCCACAAGGGCTGGGGGTGAGGAGCCAGGACAGGATGCCTGCTCTCTAATCACAAATTGCTGCTGACTCAGTGTGGACAAGTCCAGGAGCCCAGCCGTGCAGGGTAGCAGAGGAGCACATTTCTGTGAGTTTTACCTCCAGTGATAATCAGGGGAAAATCTCTTAGTGCTTCCAGCAGAGGCAGGGGAAAAGGACCAATTAATAAAAGGACCAAATTAATGCATTCTGTTGCATTTAAGCCTTACGTTTAGGTGAAACTATTTAAACCTTACATATAGGTGAAACTATTCAAGCAGTGGGCAGGCAGGAGAGGTCTGCCTCACCATGTGGGTCACCTCCAAGGCTGGGGATCGAACTCACGCTGAAGCAGCTGCAGCTAGTTTGCAGTGCTGTGCTTTAACCAACTGCGCACCAGGGAAGGCCCTAATCTACTGCAGTTTGAATAGATCATTGATCTACTGAATGACTTAACCTGACTTGGGGCTACTTAACTGACTTGGCGGGGGGTGGTGGAGAAGAACAATAATGGAGTAATGCTTTTAAATCACACCCATATATTTTTAATTTTGTGAAGAGTGGAAAATATTTTTCTGATTTTGATCCTTAATTTCTACAAGATTGTCAATAACTTCGTAAGAGTTGATCCTCTTTGAATATTAATAGTCACTGGATTATACAACACATTTGACAATCTATCTTTAATCATAGCTGACCAAAGGGCACATTTTACTAATTTCAGTTCCAAAAATTGTCTCACACATGAAGCAACATATAAACAATAGATTTTGTAAATATATTGGAAGATAGCCACACACATTTATTTACCTTTTATTTTAATGACTTTTATGTTGCAACAGCAGAGTTCAGTGGTTGTGACAGACCATAAAGTTTATAAGCCTAAAATATTTATTAGCTGGCCCTTTAAGAAAAAGATTGTGAACCCTGAAAAAGAATTAACAATAAAGTTTAATTGAATTAAAACTTTAAAATTTGAATATATTTTCATCAAAAAGTCTATATTAAGATAAACATATAACCACAAAGATTGTATTTTCAGAGAAGTATTTTCCCTTTAAAATATTTAAAATCATCACAATTAAAAGACAAAATACAATTATAACTAATGATTTAAATAAAGTGACTTAAATTGAAGTGATTTAAATAAAGCTGAAATGTTTTATTTAACTTTTTGAAAATTCAAATTCTAAGTGTAGTGTTCTAAAATGAACACTACCCACAATTCTGGATTTCTATTTCTTATACAGTTGCCAATATAAAGAGTTGATACTCTATTTCATCGTGTTATCTCTAATGTCGACCTATGAACAACCAAATTGAAGAGCAAAATGAATTTTTCATTATTGCAAAACATTTTTCAACCACTCTGCTGGTGTAAAAGTGTGTTATCATGCACTTCAGAATCATAAATTGAGACATGAAAAGACCATATTAAACACCATATTAGGAAAAAGTACTATGATATTAAAAATCTATTACACTCATGCTTCCACTGCCCAAATTCTCCTCACATTTGGAAACAGTGTCTGTCTCTGACATAAGCAAAGACAAACCATCATGTGTTGTTTTGTTTTGTTTCAGGGACATTGGGCAAGAAATAGGAAGACGTATTTTCCTGGGGCCTGAGCAGTGTCAGCCCTGAGGATGGATGGGAGGGCTGGGACGATCTCCCAACACTGAGCACTGAAGTCCACATGTTCTCATGTGTGTATGTGTGTGTGTGTGTGTGTGATCATGGCATGTAAGGTTTTGAAGCATGGTGCCCAGGCAGCCACCCCTCTTGATGGGTCTCAGGCTGGAACATACGACCACTGATTACAATAGCATGACCTACAGGCACCAGCAGTTATATGAAACTGACCCTAAGAAACGATTGATTAAGAGAGGGCAGACATTGCTCTCTCTCTCTGGAATCTGGAAATTTAACTGAGGCATGGGAAGCTATAAGGAATTAATGACGGAGGGCCGGATGGAAGGCCATTAACTTTCCCCTTTGGGGCCTTTGGAGTTGTCTCAGGCAATCCTGTCCTCTGGTCTTCCTATTGGGATTTCTAGTTCCTTCCTCAGATTTCCCAGGCCTCTCAGTATTCTTCTAATGAATCTTTCTCCTTGAAATCAAAAGAACTCTAACTCACATAGCATGTAAGGGATCTACATGTCAGCATTGTAGGTCTGGGTCAGGCATAAATCAGCCTGTAGAGAAATCCTCTGTCCAGACTGGTGTCTGAGGCCATGGTGTGGTCTGAGAAGAGCCTCAGTCTGTAAAGAGAGACCTCCATCACCAACCTGAGTGTGTCCTTGAACAATTTGCTGAACTTCTCTGAGCCTCCGTTTCACCCTCTAAATCATCCTTCAGAGGGCTTAGCTTTAAATTACGAATGAGCAAAATTTACCCATGGGCACAAGACTTGCTGAATGGAATATAGTCTGTACACGGGAGTCCCCGCCATTTCACTGGGGGTTTTGGTGCCGTGCACAGGAAGGTGGCCCTGGCACCGAGAGCCGTCGGTGTGGTGAAGCATCCCTGAGAGTGTGCCGGGACTTCGTTACCCTTGGCTTCCCGAGTCTCAGCCGGCACAAACTATAAATAAAATCAACTTGCAAAAGGACCGAGATGCTTACAGAGAAGACTGCCATGTACACTCTCTGACAGCTGGGCTGCCTCCCCGGCCCGCTGACCCTCCTGTCTGTGTGCCTTTGGGAGACAGTGAAAGGGTGCTCATTGAGTCTCTCAATCCTTAATTCATTCATCCGGCCAGCTTTGGTGAACACCTGTGTCGAGGCTGGTTCTGCTGGCTGGAGAGAAACCCAGATGTGCACTGTCTGATCCCACCTCCCGAGGGTGGTCTGCAGAGGAAGGCCAGACCAGCTCGTGAGACACAGTTCAACAGCACCTTAGCAGGAGACTTCTGCTCGTGTACCTCCTCAGAGCTGACCACGTTTTCCCATGACATTCCCTTGACTCACACTCACCTTGGACTAGTGGGGAGGCAGACTGGGGCCCTGCAAGGGATGCCCTCTGTTTCTGAAGTGGGCCCTTAAGGAAACTCAGAGTCTTCTAACTAACATGACCTTGCACTTAATAATCAGCTCTGAATTTGAGAATGTAATTTTGGTGACTCCTGGTTCGGCCTCAAATCAGAGACTCAGAGAAGGCCTTCCCTGCTCACATTGGCTCCCTGCTTGCTCCCACACCTCCTTCAAGCAGAAAGAAGCTGCTATTCCATTCAGATGGTGAAACCCTCCATGGGCCACTTTTGCCACTGAGTGGATACTGCATTCAGGGCGCAGAGGAATGGCTGCTTGTTTTCTGGGCTCTCTGTTCCTCTTGGCAGAAGAGGCCCTGGCTGATCCTAGACAAGCTGAGTCTCAGCTTGAGTCTTCAGGCTGACTATGTGCATGTGTCCGTACAATTACTGCCTGGAAAGATTAGGATCATTTAATTAAGGGAGTAAGGAAACCTCCTTCTCTTAAAGACCAAAATGTGTTCTCGATGGGGCTTTCATAGACTTCTGGTGAAATACTAAACAGGAGACCAATTAGGAATGAAGTGGATCCTTCTTCTTGTCCTGTTAGGCATACGGGGGGTTGGGGTTCTCTGGAAGCACAGTGTGGTAGAGATTTGCCAGCAAGCATTGTTTCTGGAAACACACCGCTGTGGGAGGGGAGAGAAGAGACAAGAGTAGGTAAAAAGAGATGGTTGATGGCCTGTAGTCTTCACCTGCCTGAGCTGGTCCTGAAGCTGCCACTCAACCTCTGCTTCCCTGTACCATTGGTCTGTGAAGTGGTCACCCTGAGGGAGGGGCACGTCCTTGGGTAACAAGACTTTCCAGCTGAGTGGGAGGACAGGAGCAGCAGACTGAAAGTATTTCCAGCATCTGGGGAAGGAGTCTTCCCTCTGTTTCTGAAATGGGACCTGGGCTGGGGGTCTGCCTGGCACCTTACTACTGTGCTTCTCTTCTGAGGTCCTCAAAGGAGGCAGGTGATTGACAAAGCAGGATCCCAAATTGCTGTGTCCTCTAGCCAAATGCCAGCAAGACCCTCAGCACCTGTCTGCTCTCCCACAAGTACAGACATGCCCCTGCCTCAGTGCCACAGCCAGGAGACATGCATTTGGGTCCAGGCTTCCTGGGAGCACAGGGCTCTCAGAAACGCCTGGAAGGCTGAAAGAATTTGGCAAAGGAGAACTTATTTGTGAGGTGGACCAGGATGATTACTCAGAGACCAGGGAATCCTTGAAGGTCTTTGTGTGTGTGTGTGTTTGGGGGGGGTGGGGGTGGGAAGGAGGGAGGCTCTTTCCACAGTGAGAAGCCCAGTTTTTGTGGCCCAGGAAGGGCACCGGGCAGGCAGGCACACTGGGGCTGGGTGGTTGCTTGGGAAAGAGGAAGCTATGTAACTGGCCTAGGGGTGGGGGAGAGGTTCTGCCCTCCTTTGCATTTCAGCAAGGCCCAGGTTGATTTACTAAGGATCTGAGTGCACAGGCTAAGGCCTCGGTCTTGAGGAGAGGCAAGAGGGGTGGACACCAGGGAGGGAGCAAGGCCGCAGTGGAGCTCGCTGGAGAGGAGGGGCTACTTGCAGTGATTTGGGCCCAGCCTGTCCTAGGAGCACAGCCGGCTTCCTCTAGTGCAGGTTTTTCCACAGCGGAAAGAAGAGCGAGCGAGATGGCGGAGCCACTGATTGCCTTTGGGGTCCCTCCGTGACTCAGAGCATTTTCCAGTTCGTTGAACTGGGGCCATGCTGTGTGAAGTTTTCTCCTGCTCGCTGGTGGATGCATAATGAATCGGGAATTTAATCCATATGCTGATGATTCCTTTACCCTGAACTCATCTGCAGGCAGCTCCCTCAAGCGCCCTTTGATGTCCGGCAGAGCTTGGAGAGCTTGGAGTCTTTTGAGGAGAGGTTTTATGCTCTCTCTCCTACACTCCCCAGCCACCACTCCCCATTTATGTTTAAAGAACGGAAGTTATGTTTCTTGAAGTCTAAATGGGCTCAGACCTTGAAAAGTTCAAGTTCTAAATTCTGAGCCCCTGGGGTTCCTTTGGACTCCATCCACAGCAATCTCTCCAGCCAGGGACCTTGCCACACAACTCAGGAGACCTGGCTTTGCACGCACAGATCCCAGGCTCGCTCCATCTTATGGGGCAGAGAGAGAGAACACAGCACCAGCAACAGGGGCTCTGTCCTTGCTCTTGACCCTCAGGCCAGGGACTGGTCCTGGGCAATGGCAGCAAGAGGGTCTGGGAGTGATACCCGCCCCCCCTCCCCCACCCCAGGGCTCTGCTAGCAGCCACACCCCCCTGAGTGATTCCTCAGTCCTTGGACTAATGCATTTTCCTCCCAAGTAGCAAATATCTGTGATCTGGGTAGTCATTCACACATTATTGTGGGTTTGCTTTTTCAGCCTGGAGATTGTCTCAGACACTAGGATGTTGGATGGAGAAGGGAGGAGCGGAACACCTGCTGGGAAGGTGAGGTGGAGACTGAAAACAAGTTCTCAGGACTCCTGCCTTGCCCTGGGGTCCTGAGAGTCTGGAATGGGTGTGAGGAGCTGAGTGGATTGGGGTCCTGGGGAAGCAGGACTGATTCAAGCTGCAGCAGATGAAGACTCCGGGCCGGAAGGACGGTGTTCAGAAGACAAGACACATGCGCGCACTCACGTGTGAGAACAAGTGCTGGGGCAAGAGCAGTTTCCTGAGCTGTGGGTGCAGACTGAGGTTGCTCTTCACAGCTGCCTGGCACTTTGGGGAGACTGGTAGTTGTCCATTGTTGGGCACAGCAGACACAGGGGAGTTGAACTACAGAAGTGAACGACAGGAGAAGAGAGGAAGAGGAGACCCAGAGATGAGCACTAAGAGAGCTGTGTCCTGGCCGACACTGAGGTGCTACATGCTGGAGGAGGTGGAGATCTGGAGTCACTTAACTCCTTCCCACCTGCTGTGCCTCCTCCACTGGCCAACGCACCTGCTCCGTGTCCTGTGGCAACATCTTGTTCAAAGTGTTTGGGGATGTTCACAATCCTGTGATCCCCACAAGTTCCTATCACTTCATTTTGTCATCACAAACCCCCTTGGAGGTGGGGGCAGGTATTCCATCTTGTCTTTATCTTTATACAGCAGATAAAGAAGTGGAACCCTAACTGCCTGTGTTAGGGCTTGGGGCTTCTCCTCACTTCATGGGCCTCCTTCTAATCTCCCCATATTTCTTGCAGCCTATTCTTTAGGGTCACGGATGCAACTTTGAGGCAATTCTCTACATGGGACAGTCACTACGTGCAGGCACTGGGCCAGATACTTGGTCATATGCAGATGAACTGATGGATTCCATCCTCAGGAGCCCTCTGTCAGGCCAGGGCAGCACTGGCACAGATGCAGATAACATGGTATGATGGGTGCAGGAGAGAGGTGAGCATGCACAAGGTCCCCCGACCCAAGTTGGAAGGGAAGAATGGGGGAGGGTCATCTGGGAACACTTCTGGCTGCTGGAGCACCTCTGCTGTGTGGAAGGGCAAAGGGGAACAGGAAGCCTGAGGCAACTACACATAGAACAGAGGCTTGGAGGTAGAAAGAACCACCTGTGAGACTTCAGGTCTGAGCAGGTTGATGTTACAAAGGTGAAACACAAGCCCCAAGGGAGTGAGGAATGTGAACCCGGAAGCTGGGGAGTAAGTCAACTTCTCTCCTGGGCAGGGGAAATTTCTATGCCTGCTGAGGGCTGGACTTTGTCTTGGATCCAAGACTTTCAGTATGGCAAGATTTTAATTTTGACTGATCTTTCCTTTTGGAGAAAAACAGATCAGGAAGTGGAAAAGGCAGAGACAGGAGGCCAACACAGAGGTAATAGCTCTTCCTCTCAGAGTGAGAGTGGCAGTGGAGACAGAGAGGGTCCAGGATGTGATTGATCAGGCAGGAGTCCCCAGAACTGAGATGTTCTGGTGACTCAGGCCCTGCAGGCTGGGACAGCCCCTCGCAACTGGGTGCCAGGAATGCCTAGAACTGAGTCTTGCCTTCCCCGGCCGAGGGAAGCACTTGTTCTCCGTTTGGTATAGCATGGACAGGCTGGGTGTCTTGTGCCTCTCGACACCCCAAGATAGACCTGTGCCCTTTCTATTTATAGAGCCAACTGGTCTAGTTCTACCATGCTTTTGACAAGAGAAGGCTTGGGCACCACTGCCAGGCAGGCACAGGTGACATGCTCCTTCCGAAGCTCTGTTAAACCTGTACACAGTCTTACACTGGGAACCTGGCGATAGCAGCTGAGTTCAACACAGCACATTACAACCCAGTGTGGTGCAGTCAGCTTTGCTGGTGCCCCTTCAGCCGCTGCGGGGCATCGCCTGATGCCTTGGGAAAGTTTCTCCTGGCAATCTGGCATTTGTGTGGGGATCTGAATAGAGGAGCCGCCAGCAGCGTACCCCTGTGCGTGGCCTGCACCCCACAGGAACGTTATGCTGTGTTCCAACAGCTCAGGGCTTGGAAGAGTCTGACCTCAGTTCTATCACACACCTGGAGCAGCACCTTGGGCAGGTTACGCCATTTTTTTCATCTGTGCAATGGGTTTAAAGCCTCTCCCTCTCCCCCACAACTGTTTTACAGGCCTGTGAAGTGAATGAGATGAGCTCTTAGATAAGAACCTGATTTGAAGATTAAAAGCACTTCAGCAGCCAACTGTCCTCACAGCTTCTCTGGCTGAACTGACCGTGGGTTCTCTGAAGGCCACGGCAGCCACTGCCTCTCTGGGGGCTTTTCCAGTGCCTCCCTAGACTCCTCTGAACATCAAGTGACACTGCAGCCAAGAATTGGAAAGATCAGTCTCAAGCTAAGAGTAGACAAGACGGGGAAAACCAGCTCTAAAAGCATATAAATTCATCCACAAGCCACCTCCGGCTCAAGGGTCATTTGACTTTCCATCAACAGTGTTTAATGCTGTCAGGAGATACAACCCTGCAGGGGCCCATCCCTGCCTCTTCCCATGCAGCCAAGCCTCATAGTGGGCTGAGGGCCTCAGGAGCCTCAGGAAAGCCTGTGAAAGGGCTGGGCGGTTCCTGGCAGGAAGTGCCTGGAGTTGCCCAGGGCAGGGCTTTACTTCACTTACCATCCACTGAGGTGCTTTTTTTTTAGATTGATTTTTTTATGTATATAGAACTGGGGTACAGGCCAAAGGCATAAAGGCAGTGAGAGGATTCACTAGAGACAGAGTGGGGAGCAGAACAGGCAGATCGATGAAGTACACTGCTGAGAGGAGCAGCAGGTGAGACAGAAGAGGTCTGTCGCACCTCCGGGTGACCTCCGGGGCCGAGGGTCAAATCTACATGGAAGAATAGGCTGCTGGCTTTTCAGTGCTGCGCTCCAACCTGACGCGCCACCAGGGAGGGCCCGAGGCGCTGTTTTTACTGAGAGCATGGGAGACCCTGGCTGCTGGAACAGGTGCTTCTAGGGAGAGGGAGGCCCTGGCTTCTGAGTGGAGGCCGGCCCAGTCAGCTGGCATTTATTCTTCCTCATGGGTGCTCCTTTGTTTATGGAACCCAAACTGGGGAACAACCACTGTGCTCTGTGCTGGGTGTTGTCATTCCAGAGGCCGGCTGTCCAGTCTTTCTGACGCCAGATTCCCAGGCTCCCTTGGCTGTCAATTGTTGCTCTGGCCACTTGAGGTTCCCATTCAGCTGTGGTCGCCAGTCCTATGTTGTCACAGGTGTGTTGTGTTGTAAGGGCTTAACCAGACAAAAGCTGGACTTCTGGTCTTCCTAGAACCCTGTGTGCTTGGGGCGTATAAGTCTAGGGCACCTTGGTCCGAAGGCCCCACTGTGCTCTCTGACCTCCCTGAATGGCTTTCTTCCTACCAGTGAGCGCTGGAGTTGCTAGATCCATGCCTACTATTATCTACTCTAAGCTACCTACCTCCCTGCTGAGGGCTTCCTCCACACCGCCCTCCTGATGGGGAAGATGGTGGGCACAGGCCCAGAGACAACACCTGGGTCAAGGAGGCTGGGCCCGGGGTTTTCCAGTCCCGGTTCCCTCCCACCCACACCCTAACACTCTCCAGGCTCACCCAGGTCCCCGCTCCTGGACCTTTGGCACCTGGACTGGTTCCTCAAATGACCCCTTGGCTCAGGTCTCTGCCAGGCCCTAACCTGTCTGCCTCTGCACATGTCCTGTCTTATTTCCCAAGGACTGATAAACTAAGGTGAGTAACAGGAGGTTTTAGTTAGATACCACTGAAGGAAAACAACCAACATATAGATGTAAAGAGGCACAGATGAGAGGGCAGAGGCCTGACTGGAATCTCAGCACTCAGGCCCCTGTGAGCTGGTCACTCCCTGTTGCTCTCACAGTGGTCAGGGCCTTGGGACCTTCCTGCTGAGCAGGAAGACGGGGCCTGGGGAGATGTGGAGGGGTCAGTGCAGTTGCTCTGTCTTGTAGACTGTTGTCATGAGAGGCACCACAGGATGCAGAGAGGGCTGGGGCCACCCCAGGTGATGAATCAGCTGTGTGGTCCCCCTCAAGCTGTGCAACCATGCCGGCCTCAGTTTTGTCACCTGTAAAGTCAGCATCACAATAGCTTCCTCTTGGGAGAGCTGGAGGACAAAAATAAACCAAGAATGTGCACCGTACCAGATGCAGTCTGACACTGCCTTCTCTGTCTCCCCGCCTGGCTCCCTTCCTCCTCTGCTCAAATTTAAAATCTGACCCAATCCAGGTTCAAAGAGAACCATGGCCAAAAAATGGATTTGCCTAGGGGATACAGGAGGGACAGTGTCAGGCACCGTGATAAGAGAGTGTGATCTGGTAAGGATCAGCTCAAAGACTCCTTAGCTTTTCCCTTATCAACATACACAGGGACCTGAGGGCTTCTGTGTTCACAGTCCCTGGATGGGGTCACCTAGGAAAGGCAGCCTGACTCACCAGTTAGAGCTATTTCTGGGTCCAGACCTGCCTGCTTGAGCACCAGCTTTAGCCATGTAACTGGCCCTCTCCTCTTGGGGCCCACCAGCCAGAGGCAGCCACTCATCGGTGATCATGATCCCTACCCAAGAACCCGAACTTCCTACCCCAGGGAAATCAATGAGGCAGAGACCTAAGGAAGGGGTGCTGGGTAGGGGTTCCTGATTGTATGTGTGGTATGTACATCTACAGATGCTTTCTGTAGGGTGTCTCTATGGCGGTTGTCTGGTGGTGTGTGTGTCTGGATGGAGAGTGGGTTTATATCCATAGTATGTGTCGTATGTGTGAATCTGTGTATGCAGTATATGTGTTGTATGTATGTGTGTAAGTTGCATGTGTGGTATATGTGGTTTATGCCTGCTGGTGGTGTGTGTGTCTGTGGTATGTGTGGTATGTGTGTATGTGTGTGACCATGACCTGTATAGCATGTGGGTGTTGGTGGTGTGTGTGTGTGTGTGTGTGTGTGTGTGTGTAAGCTTGGTCTGTCTGGTATGTTTATCTGTGGTGTGTGCTTGTGGCATGTGTGTGCCTGTGCTGTGTTGATATGTGTATACCCATGGTCCATGTAGTATGTGTGCCTGTGGGACGTATGTGTGGTATGTGCACACACATGTGTCTATGGTCTGGATAGTGTGTGTGTGTCTGTGGTGTGTATATATTTCTGTGTGTCTGCATCCATTGTTTGGGTAGTGTGTGTGTGTATGCATGTGCACATGTGCTTTTTCATTACTAACATGCAACTCTGGTGAAGGCAGGACCTTCCCTTCCTGTGGAGGACACATGCTTAGGTGAAGTTGTGACATCTTTGCCAGGTTGTGAAGTTTCTCCTTGTTTTCCTGCTGTCTGAATCCTCCTGCTTCCTCCTCTCACGAGTCCCTCTTGTCCTTCTGTCCCCACCCACATTCCCCTCGCTCACCTTCCTGGCCCTCTAGAACAGGCCTCGGGCCCCAAGAGCAAGCCAGCTTCACCACTTGCCTCTTAGTTTGGCTCTGCCTCCCTCCTTGTCTGGGGCCAGCTCTGCACACCCTCCCAGTCTGCAGCAAGGCGTTGGTGACATCTCCATCTGGCTCCCCGCTGTCACAATCACCCAAGTCAGAGGGACAGCATGGAACCCGTTCCAGCCTCTGCTGGTTCAGCCTTCTCTGGCTCAGCCTTCTCCTGGCCCAGGTGATGCAAGCTTTCTGCCCTGTGCACGGCCTCCCTGCCGGCCAGGAGCCAGCATCCATTCCCATCGTCCTGTCTAGACATTGGCAAGGGAGGGACAGAATACATTCTGTTGGGTATGAGGCTCCAATCAGGTACATGGAGAATGAGCTCAGTGAGGGCCTGGGCTTGGGCCGGAAAAAAACTCGGTCACTCTGAGAGGAACATGTGCACGGCCACATCAAGGGGATGTTAAGACCCTGGGAATGAGAAGTGTGACATGTGTATGGTCCTACCATGCCCACATGGAAAGATAGAGAGAGAGAGAAAAAAAACAGTTCACACCACACCCTCCTCCTCCCCACACACCTCAAGTACCAAGACTGTTATCAAAGATGGTAGATTACGTCAGAAAATATCCTGTCCCTTCCTGATGTTCTCAAAGCACCCATGATTTGGTCACCCTCCTGCAGCCCAACCTGGAGCACATTACTCTTCTTTGACCCGACCAAGCACCCCCCTCAGGGCCTTCACACTTGCTAGCCCTCTGTGGAGCAATCTTCCCCAGGAAGCCACGTGATTATCTCGTTTCATCAGCATCTCTGGCCTCCTTTACTGACCACATATTTAAAATGTCACCCCTGTGTTAACTCGCCACCCCCTCATCCCATTTTGTTTTCCCCACATTACCTGAAACTGCACCGTCTGTGTGTTTATTTATTAGTCATTTGCCTCTGCCAGACGTCATCACTCCGAGGGCAAGCTCGAGGTCTCCTTAGCTGTGTCGTCAGTGCTTGGCACATAGTAATAGCTCAAAAGACACTTGCGAAGTGAATGAATGAAGGAATGAGTGACGGGGAAGGAGGGAGCAGTTGGAGCATCTGTGATGCTGACACAAGCCCAGGTTTCACAAGAAAGGGCGTGTCAGACTGCAAAATACTTTTCAGATGGATCTAGGTTGTAAAAGGGAAAAACAAAGCTATAAAACCACTGGATAAAAAGAGAGGAGAATATTTCCATGACCTTGGAGGAGGGAAAGCCTTCCTGAGCAAGGCACGAAATCCAGAAGCTATAAAAGAAAAGCCTGACAGATTTGACTACATAAAAATAAGAAGCGTATGCATGGCAAAATACACAATAAACAAAGTTGAAAGATACTTGACTGACTGGGAGAAATATTTAAAACATGTGCAACAGACAACAGATTAATATCATAATATATAATGAGATTCCATGAGTCAATACTGTCCAGTAGGGAAAAATGGACAAAGCAGAGCAACTGGTTGAATAATCCTCATGGCTAGTGAACAGCTGAATAGCTACTTCATCTTATCACTCACCAGCAAGAATGCATTGGGGGCACAATTAAAAGTAGGGGTAACCCTGCCCAGGCTGGGGTGTCTGCTCCATCTGTGAGGCAAGCATGGTCCCTGCAGATAGCAAGACAACAAGCTGGGCAGACTTAGCAATGTTCAAAATGCAAATTCCCTGGGACCCAGAAATTCCACATTTGGGAGCCAATCCTTGCCCAATGCCAAAGCTACTCAAAGTCTCATGGTTTGCACTAGGAAGGTAAAAAAGCAGAACTTCCTGGTTGTTTTGCAACAGGGAGGGTATGGCATGATGGAGAACTATGCAGCCAGTAACAAGACTCTGCTCTGGCTTCAAGAAACGCTCCCAACTTTTTAAGTGAAAATTGAAACAAGATGCCAGGAGCACATGAGCAGCAGGGACCTGTCGTGTTTGTTTTGCATGAAAACAAACACAGCCCAATGAAAGCTACGCCCATCAGCAGAAGGTGGGACTGGAGTGGGGCTTCAGATGTTGTTTTCCTCTTTTCCTGTCTTTTTTTTTTAAGATTTATTTATGTATGCATACAGAACTGGGGTACAGGTCAGAAGTGCAGGGGTGGTGAGAGGCTTCACCAGATACAGAGTGGGGAACAGCACAGGTAGATGAACGAAATACACTGCTGAGGGGAGCAGCGGGCGGGTCAGGAGAAGTCTGCCGCGCCATGTGGTCACCTCTGGGGCGGGGATCGAACTCATGGTGTAGTGGCGTTAGCTTCTTAGTGCTGTACTTTAACCCACTGTGCCACCAGGGAGGGCCCTCCTGTGTGTTTTTTTATCATAGAATTGTAGCAACTAAAATATATTCTACTGAAATTTTTAAATAAAGAAAAAAAATAACAGCATTAAAGGGGGTGGGATTTGGGTAGGTTGCTGTTGGGCCCACATGAGGAGGCCTGAAGATAGTGGATCCCCTGGAACTCTTCAGAGACTGCAGGGCAGTGAAAACCAGTCAAGAGACACTACAGAGTACCCACCGGGGGCTCCAGTCCTTCCCAGAACACTGTGTGGGTGCTTCTGATGTACCCTCTTTTCTGATGTGTAGAGAAATGGAATCCAGCCCATCAAGGCAGGGGGTCCAGAGCCAGAGTTGGTCCCATCTGAGAAGCAAGGTCCCCTCTCCCAGCGGGACCAGGGGCTAGGGCACCTTGCAATATGACCTGACAGAACCCTAGCTCCAGTGTTACCCTTTCCCCTCAGCGTTTTTGGGTGGGGTGCCAGGGAACAGATCCCATGCAGGTTTTTTTGCACCCTCAATGATTTCAGGGGCTCCCTTCCTAGGAACCAAAGTCATCTTTCTCATGGAAACTTCCACCCCCAGAGTGGCAAAGAGCTCAATTCTAGACACATTGAAGGAGACACATCAGACTTCAGGGTAGATGTGGAGGCAGTAAGTCAATATGAGCATCTGGAGTTCGGGGGAGAAGCCCAGCAGGAATGGGTACCCAGCTCAGTAGGCTCAGGACAGAGCCCTGGATGTCCTACACATGGAAAACTGAACTAATCATCAAAACAATGGTAATCGTCAATGCCGTGCTGAGCCCAGAGGGAAAGGGCCAGGATGCGAAGAGGCCTTTCTTTCCAAGGCCACCCAGATAGCACCCAGGTCTGCCTGCCTTGAGTGTGTCTTGTCCTGGCTGGTCACTCTACTCGGTGTTTCTGTGTCAGAATAATATCTCATCTTTCTTTTACTGCCCTCCCCACAACAGCTATTGTGATGATTTAAGATGCAAAGCTGTTTTGTCTTTATTTCTGCCTCTGACCTTGGTCCTTGAGCTCACAGAGCCAATCAGCTGGGGCTCTGAAAAGCTGGAAGAGAAGGGGCACAACTTTTGGGACCAGAGACTAAGGCAGGCCAGCTGAGGGCAATGGGCAGGAGTTCCTGGGGCGGCCTTGCCTGGGTCTCCACCCTGAGCTGAGCAGGGCTGGAGGTGATGATGGCCATATCCACTTACACAGCTCTGACATAGGGAAAGGGGGTGCGGGGCCCCTGACTGAGTACAACATTAGTGCCTGCCTCCCATAGAGCGTTCTCTCCACTAGCAAACACTATGTCATTTTGCCCTTTCCCCTCACAGCCGACAAGCTGGGCACCACCCTGTCCTGCAGAGGGATCAAAGACACAGATGGTCAGAAAGGATAGAGCCAGAGTTAGCCAGTCCTTTCTACTACCATGTCTAAATGTGATATAGCACTTCTGAGCCCCAGGACAGCTAGAGGCCATATTTGGTAAGTGTCTACACTACATTTTTTCTATACTTTTTCACAACAACCCTGTGGATTGGGTATTATTGGCTCCATTTCATGGACAAGGAAACAGAGGTCCAGGAAGGTCAACTGAGGTCACCGAACCCACAGGCTCCAGACCTTGCATTCGACCCACTTGCCACCAGACTGCTGTCTCTCTGGGCACAGCCAGGACAGTCCACTGGGGAGGAGCACATGAAGCCAGGGCTGCCTTTATTCTTTTTCATACAGGTGACTGGGACGACTTTGTTGTTTCTTCCTGGACACATATCTGAACTTACAAAATGGTGTCAGTGGCTTGGGAGAAAATCCCAGAGGAATAGTGGAGCAGTCTTTACAAGAGGTGCTGAACCCCTGTGTATTTGATGATCAGAGGAGGAGACCCTATAGGGACCCCCACTTTAAGAGCGTTTGAGTGTTAGGAGATTCTGAAGAATTGGACTCTGTACACAGCATTTTTGGAGTTACTTGATCCAACGTGTGCTCTTTCATAACTCATGGAGGCCTGAACATACTCATGGAGTTCATCACCACCAGCTGATGGTGGTCCTAAGATCATACCCCAGAGCTGCCTGGCCAGTGGGCAAACCTGTCTTTCCAGGGGCTCATGCTGTAAAGGGTGGGGATGGGAGTGGTTAGGAATTTTTCTGAGATTGAGTCTCTTTTGACTTTTTTATTTTAGGATTTATTTATTTATGCATACAGAACTGGGGTAAAGGCCAGGGGTGCAGGGGCAGTGAGAGAATTCACCAGAGACAGAGCAGGGAGCAGAACAGGCCAACTGATGAGTAGAGTACACTGCTGAGGGGAGCAGCGGGCGGGTCAGGAGAGGTCTGCCGCGCCATGTGGGTCACCTCTGGGGCGGGGATCGAACTCATGCAGAAGTGACTTTAGCTTCTTAGAGCTGTGCTTTAACCTGCTGCACCATCAGGGTGGACCCCAAGTCTCCTGACTTTTTGTATGATGGCCTTAAAGAGAGGCTCACCCCCAGCTCTTGGCCACAATAGGATTAGGGTAAAAATGTAAATGGTGAAGTGTATACCCATCCTCCATACAGGGACAATGTCAAAGCTGTGCCCTGCAGCTGGGCCCTGGACTTCTCACTGGCTTTGGGGTGATGGAATCTGCACGTCTTCACTGACCTTGTCCTCACCCTAGAGAGTGTTCTGAGTACCAGCATCTTCAGGTCCTATGTCCTACTAGACCCCACGCAGAGTCCTAGTGACTTCACCACAGAGGTGCTTGACATGTCATTTGGTGGATTAGTGAGTGCTGACCATGGGAACAACCCCTTAGAAAAAAAGTCTGCACCCCAACATGTAAGTACATGCTCAGACACACGAATACATGTGCTTGCTCACCTGGCTGCGGTCTTTGCCAGTCTGGAGCTTATAGCATCTTCTATCTTTCCACAGCCAGCTATAGACTCCTCCTTCAAAGTGAGCGACTGTGGGCTACCTGCCTTTGCATTTTTCTCCTACAACCAACACAGAGTAACTTGGGAATTACACAATGGAAGATGGAGAAAAGAATGAAACTGATTCGGGGTATCTGATCTGAACACCTCGCAAACAAAGTGACAGTAAACCATGAAGATCAGTTAGAATCCAGGCTGTATACTGCTACAAAATGCAGGTTTGCTGTAAAGATACCAAAGCGGCAAGATCCAAGTCTATTGTTCCTTGTGTGATGGGCTGGTGATAAGCATGATGGGCTGTAGTGGCAGCTCCAGGCTCTACTAATCATAAGGATTTAACTCGAGGCCTAAGGTGGCTGCTCCAGCTCCTACCTTCACACCTACATTCCTGCCAGCTGGAAGTGGGAAGGGGAAGTGAAAGGAATGCTTCTTTCCTTTAAGGTCATGCACCAGAAATTTCTCCCATTACATCTGCTCACAGCTGATCCACCAGAACTTTGTCCTAAGGCCACACCTTTCTACAAAGAAACTGGGAAAGTGGTCTTTAGCTGAGTGGTCCCGTGCATGGTTTAGACTTGGAGGTCACTTACTAGAGCAAAAAGGAAAGGATGCACATTTGGGCACCCTCTTTATTCTGTCCCTCCTTGTTTTGAAGCAATCGAATGGCCTTCACTGTCATCTGTGTGGGGTAGAGGGTCGTGTACGAGTCTGGAGCAGCGGTGGGGGAGGCAGAGAAACAGGTTGCTTTGAATAGGACGATCAGCTGAAGGCACCAGTGGGTTGTGGGTTTCTCCGAATGAGAAGAGGAGCCCGAGAGCCCTCAGAGAAACACAAGCAGGAGGCACAGCCAGGAGCCACTGCCTCGTGTGGCCTGCATGGTGGCTCACGCGGAGGGCATGGACAGCTGGGAGGGGTGCTCAGCCTCATGGACAGCAATGTGCTTCGGGTAGACCTTCCGTGGTCTGCTGTGCTACCAACAAACCTAAATAGGCGGCCCGCATTTGCAAAATGATGGGCTTTCCAGTTCCCTCAGACAAGGCTGATCCAACTCTCTCTGAGGTGATCCGTGGTGGCCCCGGCGCAGGGGCCTTGGACTGTGAGGCCAGTCCCCGCCACTCTCTGCTGGGTCTGCCTCCTTGCTGCCCACCCATGTATAAATGGGAGCGGACAACCCTCTTCTCACCACTGAGGGGCCCTGCTGTGCCACCCCAGAACCTGGCGCAGCCTACCCAACCCAGAGACAACCGTCTGGCTCCTGCTGGCTGTGGCACATTCCCGCACACTCTATGCCAGGCTTGGTGCCCAGGGTGAAGGGCAGCAGCAAGGCTGGAGAAACCTGAAACACAGAGAAAGAAACTTCTTTCTCATGGAAAAGCCCAGAGGGAGGCAGGCACAACCGACAGGAGGGCCCCTCAAAGTCACAGAAGACCCCAGCACCACTGTACTCAGGCACATTCCAAGGGCTGGTGGTTCAGCAGGTTCTGTTCTCTGTGTGGCCAAGCAGGCAGCACAAAGACATGAGTAAAGATGGGTTTTTCCTGTATTTTTTAAAAATTTATTTATTTAGGCCCTCCCTGGTGGCGCAGCGGGTTAAAGCACTGCACTGAAAAGCTAAAGCCACTTCCGCATGAGTTCGATCCCCGCCTGCCCCAGAGGTGACCACATGGCGTGGCAGACCTCTCCTGACCCGCCCGCTGCTCCCCTCAGCAGTGTACTTTGTCGATCTGTCTGTTCTGCTCCCCACTCTGTCTCTGGTGAAGCCTCTCGCCGCCACCCCTGAGCCTCTGGCCTGTACCCCAGTTCTGTATGTACAAATAAAATAAATCTTTTAAAAAAATTATTTATTTATGCATACAGAACTGGGGTACAGGCCAGAGGCGCAGGGGTGGTGAGAGGCTTCACCAGAGGCAGAGTAGGGAGCAGAACAGGCAGATCAACGAAGTACACTGCTGAGTGGAGCAGCGGGCAGGTCAGGATAGGTCTGTGGCATCATGTGGGTCACATCCAGGGCAGGCGGGGACGGAACTTATGCGGACGTGGCTTTTGATTTTCAGTGCTGTGCTTTAACCTACTGTGCCACCAGGGAGGGCCCTGTATTTTTTTTTAAGATTTATTTATGTATGCATACAGAACTGGGGTACAGGCCAGAGAAGCAGGATCGGTGAGAGGATTCACTAGAGACAGAGTGGGGAGCAGAAGAGGCAGACTGATGAAGTACACTGCTGAGGGGAGCAGCAGGTGGGTCAGGAGATGTCTGCTGCGCCATGTGGGTCACCTCCGGGGCTGAGGATCCAACTCATGCAGAAACAGCTCCTGCTAGCTTGTAGTGTTGCGCCTTAACCCGTTGCGCCACCGGGGCGGGCCCCTTCCTGGCTTTTAAGGAAATTTCCAGGCACTCCACACATGCGTCCGCAGCTATGTACATGGCCCCACCCAGCTGCACATGTACCTGAGGGCGTAGAGCCTTTATCTTGGAGCCCCAAGAAACTCCTGGCTTGTGTCATAAGGATGGCGGGAGAATGGACTTTGGTAACCCGCAGTTACTTGCAGCAACTCTGTGTCGGGTATGGCCGCAGGGCCTTCCATAATAATCTCATCTGCTCCGAGGCGCGAAACACTGGCGCTCTTGCTCAGAGGAGAAAGCGGAGCCAGGGAGGTCCCCTAATGCGCGTGAAGCTCAGCCTGAGTGGCGAGTGTCCTTTTCACACCCAGGTTTGCTCCACAGCTGGAGCCCGCCTGTGACCCTGCTTTTGCCTCTGTGTTCTCTCCACAGCTCTGACACCGTGCTGAGCTCAGTCAAGTCCAGATGTCCAACAGTCACTTTTCTGCCACTGGACAGACCTGGCCTTTCCCTTCTTACTCAGTGGTGGGTGTAGAGTGTGACTTGGCCTGTGCCGTGGTGGCCTGGTCTAAACATGGGACTCAGAGGCTGGCCCTGAAGCCCCAGGCTGGTGGTGAATGCATCCCTGGAGTGGAGAAGCTGGGGTTAATGAAGGGGTTTCACCCTGGGGTGGAAGCCCAGCTCCAGAGGCAGAAAACCATCCCCTCCCCCCAAACTAAAAACAGTTTGATTCCATCCAGCAACTGGTTACTTATTTGCTCCTTTGTTCTCAACATCACGCTTGGCCTGAACTCAAAAGTGGCTTTATTTTGCAAGCAGCTTTGTGTGTGGAGACACATCCGGGATTGATAATGCTGCCGACTGGGATATTTTGGTTCTTCCTTATTTAAGGGAAGATCTTGCTGCCACCCGGCCTGGCCTCACCCTCCAGTTTGGAAACTATGTGATCCTCACCATGGGGTTTCAGCTGGCCAGCTCGGGCCAGATTTCGGAGCTAAAAGGAACATCAGGCCGCACGGGGGCCAAACACGCTCTGGACAGCTGGGGATGATGTTTTGTCCTGTGCCTTAAAAAACAAAGCTGAAACTGAGCAAAGCATTACTTTCAAATCAAATATTTGTTGGCACATGAGCGTGTCCTGTGGGTTAGAAAACATGTTTTTTTGTTTTAAAATTAGATTTCCCTGGAAAGAACAATGGCAAAATCAAAGGAGACAAGTGTTTGGTGGGGCAGTACAGAACGAACTCCTTTGCCCGAAAAGGTTTGAGGTTTGGTGCGCGCCAAGCTGCCTCAGGCTCCGTGGCTTGGGTCAGAGGATGGGACTTGCAGATCTGTGGCTGCTGAGAACAGTCCAGATGCCACCTGGGTCCCCAAGGAGGCCCCAGGGCGAAGTGTTCCGGGAGAAGTCCTGCCGACTGACATCTCACAGTTATGGCCTGCCTCTGTTCCCGATTGGTTGTTGAGGGTTGTTGAGGGTGCTAGAGGGCCGGGGTGGCTGGGACAACCCCAAATGCAAGGGGTTCTGAAAATGTGCCCCCTAAACACCCAGGACATTCACTGAGAGTGCGCTGTCCCTTTGAGACTGGCACCTGTATACAAACCCTGCTCTGGTCACAAGTGAGGAGCCCAGACTTGGAGCCTTGACCCAAGGCAGCTGTCAGTAGCCTGGCTCAAGAGTGTGGCCCAGAGCCCACTGTCTGTTCAGCCAAACAGATGCTCTCTCTTGGGGCTTTTGGATGCAAAACACATAGAGAAGGATCCAGAGAGCAGAGACTCACTGGGAGCTGCTGGTGAGTAGAGGGTAGGGGTGGGGTGGGGGGTAGCATGAGCCATGAGGGCAGTGCCAGTCCTGAAGGGAAGGGCAGAGGGAGGAAGTACAGAGGCTGAGGAACAGAGAGAACCAGGAGATTTGTCTCGATGTCCAAGGACATCTAGAACTCTGATGGGACCTCTGAGCTATTGCTGGGTGCCTAGAGAACCCACGAAGTTCAGTTCCCGCAATCACCGCAGTCACTGAACCCATGTGTTGAGTTATCGGCTTGGGTATGACACTCATATGTACTTGAGGGAAACTTTCCTAGGGTTCTAAGGAGAGGTGGCGGGAGAGCAGGGATGCATACTCACATACACACAGAACAATTCACTCTTCCAGAGTTTTGGTCCCTTTCCACCTCTTCCAGGAAGTCCTCCCAGACCACCAACCTTCCTAGCCCTCTCCCTCCTTGGAGTAACCACAGAACTTGCCTCCAAGTATTCCCAGCCTCCTCCTACTGCAACTTAACTCTTCATCTCCATCTTCATCTTCATCTTGCATCTCCCACCCTGACCGTAATCTCCTTAACTGTGGGGGGTTGCTTTGCATATCCGTGGATCCCTGAAGCACTGGACCTGAGGGAGTAAGCGTGATGAAGCGCAGCATGCACTGGTGGGTGAGCTGGAGGATTCTGCTGTGCAGTTCATGGTGGGTCTTATTGGTATCACTGTGCTCCTAAACAGGTGTATAATATGTCTTCATGGCCTGATAGGACAGAAATGTGCAGGGAGGTATTTAGGGCTGGCCCCAGCTAGCCAGAGCCCAGCTGGTGAGGCTATTAGCCTTTTTGGAAAGTCAGATATCCAGGCTGGGCATGAGGTTGGAAAGGCAGGGTACCCCCTGCAGCTGCCTGCCACTGGGTTACCAGCTATACACACTGGAAAAGAGAGTCCCCTGGGTTTGCTTTCAAGAGAGCAGATAGAACTAGGCGCACCTACTCAAAAGTAGACAAGATGTGAGCCCCTCATGGTCTGTATGTGCCCCACCTGGCTGTGCATTTTAGGGGACCTCCCTGATGGCAGGCAGGGCCTGAGTCCCATATCCCTGACAGCTAGCACAAGGCCTGACATGGAATTGGTGAAATTTTTCTGGGCAAAAAAAGGAGATGAGGCCTGAAGGGGAGTAAGCGGATTTTCTGGGGTCTGGTGGGAGCAGAATGAAGCATGGTGGGGGTGGCTGGACTGGGCTGGAGGAGAGGCCCTGAATTCACTGAGAGGAAGGACCTTGTGCTCCAGGAGGGACACACTCCAGGGTTGGTGGGGGACACCGTGGGTGTGGCTCCCCATACAGCTGGAGATCAACCACCCATTCTCAGGCTCCTTCCTGGTTGGAGATGGTGGTCCCAGAGCTAGAATGTGACAGAGATGCAGAGTGGGCCCCTGCCGGGGGCTGCTGACAACATCTGGGCTGAGTAGGCCTCATGTCAGCCTCCCTCTGCCTGCTAAGGACCTTTCTCCAGTCAGCAGGCCTGTCAGCTGGTGTTACAAGGACGGCAGGATGCTGGGCATGGGCCTTAAAACACAAGGTGACAGGCCAGCAGGGATTCTGCTTGGTCTCAGGGAACTCACAGTGGGCAGAGACCCCAGAATGTAAAGTAAGGTCCGTGCTCCCCAAGTGCCGAAGGCTTTGCCTCACCCAGCATGTCCTCCCCTGCACTCATATCCAAATTCTCCATCAGAAGATGAAAAATCTGCTTTACTGAATGGTGTTGGTTGAGCACAGGGACCCTCCCACAAAATTGTCCAGGATAGAGAGTGTAGGATGGCGACTCTCTGCACACTCTTCAGGGACCTAAGCTGACTGTAGCTCTGTGCTCTTCAGCACCAGCTTTCACAGGGTGCTGGGTCAGCCGGAGGAAGGTCTTGGGGTGTCTGCATAGGAACTGCTTGGGGGTGCGAGTGGTGCAGCTCATATCCACCTACTCTCAGGCACATGGCCACATCTCACTGCAGGGCCGGAGAGGAGAGGCTGGGAAAGTGCCCTGCGGCAGTTCTGGGCAAAGGAGGGCAGAGGCTTACAAGACCACCATGGGACATCCCTGTGTCTAGCCTCATGACCCAGGGCTGTGCATGCCTGGGCCAGCCCCCAGCCTTCCCCAGCTGCCCCACACACCTAGGATCACAGAAATTAAGTTCTGATCCTCCTTAAATGAGCGTCCATCTCAAAGACCAGGTCTGCAATGAGTACTCACTTTGGCCCTAAAGCAAGTGCCATAGCAAAGGATTATAGTCAGTGTCCAACTCTGGGGGTCTCAGGCACAGAGAGAAGGTGCAGGTGAGATGAATCTACAGCACAGAGCAACATGGTCGCAGAGCTCAGAGCTCAGAACTCCATAGCACAGGTCAAGGTGGGGTAAGGGGGCTTGGGGAGAGATCAAGAAGTGGGGTGAGGGGCAGGCCAGGTCCCTCTCCTGTCTGAAGGTGCTGCTGTTCAGCAACAGCTGCTCAGCACTGGGCAGAAATGAGCATCTGGGGACTTCAGATCTGTCGAGGAAGCCAGGCGGTAGGAGCATGGATATCTGTATATATGCCTGCGTGTGTGTGCATGTGAGAGAGAGCAAGAGATCTTGGCTCTCAGATACTGACTGGACACTGAGTAAGATTTGCTGCAGGTTTGAGTCCTAGGGCCATAGAGACACACCCAGGACTAAATACCTGATTCAGAGGCCATCACTGGCTGGGTGGAAGAGTCTCCTGATTGTGCCAGCCTCTCCATTCCAGGTGTCTGTTGTCCTTCGGTCATTCAATTCTCACAAGTAGCTCTGAGCTAGCTGTGGCGACCACCCCTTTCTGTGGCTGAAAAGACTGTGGCTCGGAAAGGTTAGGGGGCTTGGGAAGGTCACACAGCTCATTAGCAGTTCTGAAGACTGCTGAATCTTAGGGTGATGGAGACCAAAGTTTCTTTAGGGAGGAAGGTGAAGCGTGTAGCAGGCCAGTGATTTGTCTCACATTTCCCCCACACAAGGGAGCCATGGGGAACAGGCTCCAGCCCATGCGTTCCCTGCTCACCTCTGTTCGCCAATCCCTCCTTCCCACTCAGCCCCCGGAATTCCCTCTCCAACCCTGACTGCAGGTGGACGCATCTCCCCGGCAGAGCCTGTTGGTGAGCGGAAGCCCAGAGGATCCCTCTGTACAGTAAGACTCACAAAGCACATAATCACCTGCTAATTTATCTTCTTGCTAAGCCTCAAGTATGGTCTACCCGATTTCTACAGCTGAGCCCACCTGCATTGCATTTCTGGCAGGATGTGGAGGACCTAAGCCATGGGAATCTCCCTAAGCTCATGGATTCTGCGGATAATTAATGACACATGCGGCCTAAATTTAGGCCCGGTGCACATCTGTCTAGCATGGCCTGGGTAGACCTTGGCCTTGAGGTAGGGAGTTGGCCTCACTGGCCTCAGGCTACCCTTCCAGTTGGAGACAGCATTAACTGGGAGAGTTCGGAATCACTGCCTTACACCCCTCAAAAGGAGGGTCTTGAAGCCCTGGTGGGGTGGAAGGATTGCCATGTGCCTTTTCTCTGTTAAGATGGTGTCAGCGCCTCATTCTTGTCAACTCTCACTGAACCCAACTTGTGAAATAAGTAACCTGCAGCTTTGGCTCCCCTCATCTCCCAGTCCAGCCCCCACTCAGTCTCCTCGCCCTTATTCAAAGTACTCTGGGTCCGCTACAAAAATGTCATCAACTTATCCTTACCCAGGACAAAGCACTGAGAAGGGCTTAAAAGATGTCTCATCCCAGATTTTCTTGCATTTCAAAAGGCCAGGGTCACTTTGCCCAAAAGGAAGACATCTCAGGCAGCAGTGGGTTTGGAAATACAAAATAAAAAAAACTGGGACATTCCCAAGTTCAACTGTTTTTGTTTTTGTTTCTTTTTTTGTTCTTTGTTTCTTGTTTTTTTTTTTTTTTTTGTGGCATCTGTCTTAACAGTCCTCCTTGTCAAAACAATATTTACCTTTCAAAATTTATCACTTTTCAAAATCTTTGAATCCACTTTTTTTTAAAAAAAAAAACCTACCTTGGACCTCCCTGGTGGCACAAGGCACTATCTGCAGTCACTGCAGCCCAAGTTCGATCCCCCACCAGGGAGGTGACCCACATGGCGTGGCAGACCTCTCCTGACTCACCCACTGCTCCCCTCAGCAGTATACTTCATAGACCTGCCTGTTCTGTTCCTCACTCTATCTTTGGAGAATCCTCTAATACCTCTTACCTCTGACCTGTACCCCAGTTCTTGTATGCATATAAATAAATAAAAAAAAAATTAAAAACCTACCTTAAAAACAACGTGGAATAAATCTAACTTTTCTTTCATCTTTTAGGGCCTTGGCATGTCCCAGTCATCATTAACAGGACTTTTGATTGGCAGAATCTTGGGTACAGCTTGGTGTGGAGCAGCCAACTATGGAAAGAACTTAAGCCTGATGTTGTGTCGGGAGCAGGAGGATGAAGCAGTCTCATTTCTGCGCCAATTTCCATGTGGACACGCATGCCTGCTAGAAACCCTGGCCCTATTGTTTCAAGCAAACAATGTTCACTAGGTCCCAGATCAACATGTAACAAAGCTCTTTGAATCCAGAATGTGCTTAAAATGTAAAATGATTAGTTATATAATATACTTTACTCATTCACTCACACACTCATTTAATCACCAACTACTTACTAAAGACCTACCATATTCAGTGGTATGCTAATGAGGTTTGGATACAATTTCTGTGTCATAGGCCCAAAATGACAGTGGCTTAAACAAGACAGAGGATTAGCTCACTGTCATGGTTAATCTCATGTGCCAACTTGACCGGGCTCAAGGGTGCCCAAGGTAGTTGGTAAAACATTATTTCTGGGTGTGTCTGTAAGGGTGTTTTTAGAAGAGATTAGTGACTGAATCAGTAGGTTGATTCAATATACTGAATTCACCAGTGTGGGTGTTCATCATCCCAACCATTGATGATGGCCAGGAGAAAACAAGAAACAGAAAGGGCGAATCGACTCTGTGCTACAACTGGGACATCCTCTGGCACTCCGGGTTCGTGGGCCTCCATACACTACTAGGACTGACACCATTGAAACACCTGGTCCTTCATATCTTGAGGTTTGAGTTAGAACTACACCATCAGCTTCCCTAGGCCTCCAACTTCCAAACAGCAGACTGTGGGGTTTCTTGGCCTCATAACAATGCCAACCAATTCACAAAATAAATATATGTACATAATAATACAAAATAAAAATATGTACATAAATACATACAATATATAATATATATGGATATATAACCCATTAGTTCTCTTTCTTTTTTTTTTTTTAGATTTATTTATTTATGCACACAGAACTGGGGTACAGGTCAGAGGTGCAGTGGTGGTGAAAGGATTCACTAGAGGCAGAGTGGGGAGCAGAACAGGCAGATTGAGGAAGTACAATGCTGAGGGGAGCAGCGGGCGAGACAGGAGAGGTCTGCTGCGCCATGTGGGTCAAACCCCTGGCTGGGGATCAAATCGAATATGTGCTGAAGCAGCTGTGGCTAGCTCCATAGTGTTGCACTTTATGCTGCATCGCCAGGGAGGGTCCTTTCAGTTCGATTTCTCCTGAGGACCCTGAGTAAGTGAATGTTGTCCCTTGTCTAAGTCCCAGCTGATATGTCAGGACCTGCTGTGTTGATGGGCGTTTTTGGAGTCAAGCCTCTACTTGATGAGCCAAGTTTCACCCCACCCCTCAGCTGTACTGGGGTGAAGGTCGAATAGAAGGTGGTCAGAACAGCCAGCATTTGTGTCCATCATACATATTCATTTCTTATTGGCTAGAACATGCCCACTTGTATCTCACCGACCAGAACTTGGCATATTGGCTGTATCCATCTTGGAGGGACAGTGGAAAATCTGGTTGAGAGAGAACAAATAGTAGGAACAACTAGGGGGTGCTGACAAAATTAGTAAATAAAACAGATACGCTTTTGCCCAGAGGGAACCCACAACCAGGTAGGGAGTTAGATATTAAATAGTAAACAGACCCAAAACTGAATGTTTCCACTGTGGTGAGGGGCGTGATGGAAACACACAGTGCCTCTAAAGGAGAGTCGGGCAGGCTCTTGGGGGGAAGGGCAAAGCAGAGCCCTGAACACCCCAGTTAGGGAGAAGCAGGGAAAAGGGAGACAGCAGGGGGAGCGGCGAATGCTCACTAGTTGCTAGCCTAAGCTTGCAGCGGTGGGCAGGGAGGTGATATTTAGGGAGATGGTGAGGGCTTCATTGGCTGAGCCTAGAGAGCTCTGGGGAGAGGGTAGAACCTTCTGACCGAGGTGGGGCATTTGAAACATCCTTTTCAGAACAAGGTGGTGGAGGGGGGATGGGGGAACTTAGAAGGCTTGAGGAAGGGACTTGACTTTGAACAGCAGCCTCAGATTGTTCCACTTCATTGCCCGTCTGCTCTGGAAAGTGGGGTCAGTCAGGTTACAGGGGCACAATGAGGGGCGTGATCCCATCGGCTGTGGAGACAGAATGGTGGATAGAGAGGCTTGCCCACCTTGACTGTGTGCTTGGCATCTCGGGCCAAATGAACATCCAAGAATATTGGCATTTGGGAGATGGAGAGCCTAACTCCTAGTGGTACAGACAAGGAAGCTGAACTTGGAGAGGGAAAGGGGCTCCGTCAGGTCATCCAGCAGGGTGGTGGCAGAGCTGGAACAGGAACTGACTCTGGCTGACTCCCTGGAGGGTGGCAAGGCAGAGGGAAGCTGGCTGCACTGGAGTCAGTGGGGTAAGCACCTGTTCTGTGGGAGCTACCTGTCTAAAGCTGCTCCAGAGAGTTAAATCTCCTAATTAATTTGTAATTCCACCCTAAGCCATGAAAATCAAACCACACACTGAGCTGCCCCCAGTTGTCTGACAGCTGGCCTGTCTGATCCTGGCCGTCTGCTCACAAATTGGCATTAGTGGCACCAAGAGCAGATTAACATAGTGGTCAAGCACCCAGTAACTTGATGCCACCAGCTGGGCTAGCAAAAACCCCTCCAAGCCCCTGTTGTTGAGCTGCCCAGGCACCCATATTTCCCCAGCGAGGTGGAGAGCAATCCCGGGACCACGGTGCATGTCCTTCCTCAACTGGTCCACATGAGGTCTAGCAGCGGATGCAGGGAACCCAGGACAGTGATGTCAAGAATTCAAGGTGAGCACTAGGCTGATAAATCAGGGAGGGCAATGAGCATTCATCCTCTGTACAAAGTCTGCATTGCTTAGCCTGAAAACTGAGTCCTGAAGGTGTAGGAGTTAGGCCAAGTTCACACAGTACAGGGCGAAAACTCTGACTGCCTCCCAGCCCTTTCCCTGACTGCCTCTTGGCGGTTGTACCTTTTCCACCAGCTTATCCCTCTTGTACAGATTTGTTAACCTCATCAACTCCCATCTTGTGAGGATGTAGAGTGCCAGATACTTGCGCCAGGATGAAAGAAGCTATCATTGTGGAAAGGACTGGAGGCATGACCAGAGTCATTCACTGAGTTTGTAAAATGTACTTCATTGAACAGTGTGTGCATGGGGGTGGGGGTGGGAGTGGCAGGAAGAATGAGCCATGCGGTGGATTGCATTAGTTAGGGTTGGAAATCGCCTTCATAGCAGTGGTAAGCAAGGTACTCCTCTGTCCTGAAAATTCCAGGGCAAATGTGGTGATTTTGATCTTCAAATACCTCAGGGACTCAGGAGACTTGCACCTAACTGTATTGCTCTTCTTAGAGAAAAACCCCGGTCCTCATGGGCCAAGACATTGACTAAAACTCCAGCCACCACATCTGCACTCCAGGCAGCAGAGTAGAGGGACTAAGAGGAAAGAGACAAACATATGTTCACATCCAAAGGAGGAGGAGAAAACTAAGGAGGAGGAGGGGGTGAAGAAGGACAGGAGGAAGAGGAGGAGAAAAAGAGCAAGATAAGCTTAGTGTCAAGAATACAAGGGGCTGAGATTACCCTCCATGAAAGTGAATGAGTCTGCCACTGCTTTACGGAGGCTGACGGAAGATTCGAGAACCACAGGTCAGAGAGAGAAGACTTTATTACAGCACATACAGCCCCATGAGTGCCAACATATTTGTATGAGTTCCTTTGATCCGCACGTCCCAGGGACAGCATGGGCTGTCCCAGATGGACCTGGGCGTGCCATGAGCGACAGTACAGAAGAACCCTTGCTTATGGAGCCAGGATCTTTCTTAAAGGAAACTGTGCATACTTGCCCTTGTTCCACTAGAAGGCACTTTATCTTCTGGGACTAACTGAAACAGAAATATCCTTAAACAGGTAATTCAGATCAAGGGGTAGTTAGTACCTGGGTCCCAAGAAGCGACTCATGAAAAAACTGTCTTCCGGCCCTCCCTGGTGGCGCAGCAGGTTAAAGCACTGCACTGAGAAGCTAAAGCCGCGTCCACATGAGTTCGATTCCCACCTGCCCCGGAGGAGACCACATGGCGTGGCAGACCTCTCCTGACCCGCCCGCTGCTCCCCTCAGCAGTGTACTTCGTCGATCTGCCTGTTCTGCTCCCCACTCTGTCTCTGGTGAAGCCTCTCACCGCCCCTGAGCCTCTGGCCTGTACCCCAGGTCTGTATGTACAAATAATTAAAAAAAAAAAAAACTTTCTCCCAATGTATGATAACTTTATTCATGATTAGCCCCAAACTGGCAACAGCCTAGGGCCTATTAACAGAGAACAAATGTGTGTGTGTGTGTGTGTGTACACGCTTACATTCATATAGTAGATTACTAGGCATCACTAAAAAGCCTACTGATTGATGCAACAACTAAGGTGATCTTCAAGAACATTATGCTGATGGAAACATATATGACCCATTTAAGTGAAATTCTAACAGGAAAAGCTAATTGTTGATGGGGGGAAAAATAGACTAGTAGTTACCATCAGTGAGAAGGCCATGCATGGACTGACTGGGAAGGGCCCAGCGGGAAACTGTTGAAGTGATTCTGACCTTGATGCATTTACCTAGACTCGCCAAATGCACACTTTTGGTTTGTTTGTTGCATTAAATGTAATTTTCACATGAAAATGTGATAAAAAAAATGCACACAGAAATATTTAGAGGCAAGTATACTGATGTGTGCTGAAATGTATCAAAAATAGGTTTATAAATGGATGGTTTGTAGGAATGAAGGGGAAAGCATCACATAAAATCTTGAAGGTGGGTAAGTAGATGGTCACCACATAATTCTACCAATTTCTCTATTTGAAAATACAATGTTGGGAGGAGAGGGACAGAGGTTATACAGCAGGTATCCTTTAAGAAGGTTCCCAGAAGCTGCCACAGGAAACTCTTATTTACATCCTATTAGCCTAAACAAAGTCAACTTTAAACACTGATCAATGACTGGCTGGCCCCTTCTTCCTCCTATCAGCCACATGGGAGTTTTCCAATTCCCCACACTCAGACTGTTCTGGGATTAAAGCAAGGGCCCGTCCTGTCCACTCTGGCCTCTTGTTTCTCAACCTTTGCTCCCACACACTAGCCACTCAGGCCTCCTGGGGCTGCTGCCTCAAGGCCATTGCCTCAGGCTGGGCTTCACTTTTCTGTCCATCAGGCCTCTACTCCCATGACCTCAGAGAGGTCAGCCCCATGCTCCCTACACTCCTGCCATTCCCTCCACTCTCACTACCTGTATCTTCCTGTTTTGGTGCAGAACCCCAGAGTCTAGGAGTTCAGGCCCATAGCAGATGTATAGTTAAGTTTTTGGAATGTAAGGAGAGGGACTGCTGATTTTAACCATACCTAGGCTAGCAGAACTTTGCTAGAGAAGCAAAGCTCCTAGAAAGGAGAGGTCATGAAACTTAAATCACAGTATCCAAGTGCTTACCCAGCGGCAGGCCTGCCCTGTGTGAATGTGTTCACCTGTCCACCTCAGTTTCTTCACCTGTACAATGGAATCACCAGACCTGCCTTTTAGCTTGATTTTCCGAGGCTTAAATACACAAATGGAAGGAAGGCTCAAGGGCATAATTGTGGGTCATGAGCATGTCAGGTTCAATCTGAAGCATTTGAGTGCTGCATTATTCTTCCATCATCTGATTCATGCAGTAATCGAACTGTGGCATTCCCGACTGCCGGCCCAGAGCTGGACGGTGCTGGACCCGAAGGACGCAGCCACCGGACTCCAGGGCCTGAGCTTCGTATCTGCCTAGCCCCGGCCGGCCGCCGGTCTCTGCAGGCGCCGACTACCCCCGCTCCCCGTCCCGAGGGCGGCGGAGGGCGCGGCCGTGCCCGCGGGGCGCCTTTGTGCGCCGCCTTATTTCCATTTCCCCAGATAAACACGCGGCGGGGGCCGCGACCTCGCTGCATAGCAAATGCCTCGGCTCCCCGCCCCGCGTGGGGCCCGCGAATGAGATGATTTACTCCTGTTTTGCATATTAATTGATCTAAACGCCACCCGTTCTGGGAACAATTAAGAGGCCCTCTGGCACTCGGGGCCGCGCAGAGGCAGCGGCGGCGAAGTGGCGGGCGCCCCCTCGGGGCCTCGGGGGGCGCGGGGGCGCAGAGGAATTAGGGCGCCGAGCTTCAGGCGCGCGGCCTTTGTGAGAGCGCAGGGTTTTTCCTTGCAGACAATCCCTCTCGCGCACCCTGGTGCCTAAGCCGAAAGCCAGCGGAACAGGAGCCCACCCTTTCCCTCACACACGTTCTCCACCTTGCTCTTGCACAGACCCGGGCCTTAATGTTCCTTGACTCCCCATCCTCACCAATTGGGGTGTCCTTGACACCAGCTCTATTCAGATGAAGTTGACTGCCGCAGGATAGCAGGTGGATTCTGCCTCCTCTCAGGGGCTCTGACTGAGCCCTGGCTGGTGGCCAAGCTGCATTTGGACAAGGGCCTCACAACTACTCTATGATCTTTTCTAGACCTCCCCACACCTCTTGGTTCAAACCATCAGCCTGAGAATATCCATGCTGCCAACCTGCCCAGGGGGCACACTACCCTGTAGCACCTCTGCCAACAGAGGGTGTCCAGGTTCCACAGTGGGAAGGGTCTCAAAGGCAGTGGGCTTCAAGAGAACTCCTGCTTCTCCCCACATGCACCCGTGCTCTCCTTCCTCAGTGTCCCCACCTGAGGACGATGGTGTCAACATCTGTCCATCCATGGAGGCTGGAAACCAAGTAAACCCCCTTGAGTCCTCCAACACCCAAGAGTCTCACATTCCCACTCCCACAAACACATTCACAAAACACCTGTGACTTCTTTAGGCCCATTGCCATTGTTATCTCTCCAGACAGGTGCCCTAAAATCTCCGCCTACCTAACTCACTGGCCACAGGGTCTCCTCCCCCAGGGATGCTAGAGGCAAAGATAAATCAGATCCAGTCACTGCACCCATCCACCCCTCCTGGCTCTTGGGAGCTTTCCTTTTGCACTCAGAAATCTACACTCCTTTTCATGACATCCAGCACCCCATGGGGGTCAATCAGCCTTCTTGCGGTCCTTCAGCCTCTAGAGAAGATTCCAAACCTCTTTTAGGAAAGAATATTCAAGAGGAAACTTGAAGATTGAGGGAGGAAACAGCCAGCTAAAAAGTTAGGTGAACAGTGTCTTAGGCAGAAGGAAACTAAGTGTGAGCCTGCAGCCCAAGGTCTCTGTGGCTTGGTGTGCAAAGGAATACAAGGAGAAGAAAGACCAGAGAGATGGGTAGTGGCCAGGTAGACTTTAAGTAGCAGTGTGACCTAATCTGATTTACACGTTCATGAACATTTACCACCAAATACGAATCTCGGAGTGCTTCCTTGGTTTCTCCTCCAACAGTTCTCCTCCCAACCCTACTCTGTCACACACAGGTACCCAGTTACACCTCCCAACTGCCCTCCAACCCTCACATTCCCTCTCTTCCTTCTGCCACGATTCTTTCCTGAGTGACCACAAGAACCCAGGAACTGTTCCCCCACCCCCAGCTGCAACCTCATGTCTTCACCCCTGATTCAGGGCTCACTGGCCACTGGTCCCGGGTGTGTTCACTAGGTTCCCAAAGTCCTGAGAATCTGGAGCCCAGATCCACACCAGTGCAAAGTAACTCCATCATTGTTTTCTGTAAGAATAAGGGCCCAGTGCAGCCAGATAGTTAGACATTTCAGGGGAAGTCTGAAGTCCAGATTTTTGAAAAAGATTTATTTGTTTATGCATACGAGGACTGGGGTAAAGGCCAGAAGTGCAGGGATGGTGAGAGAACTCACCAGAGGCAGAGCAGGGAGCAGAACAGGCAGATTAATGAAGTACACTGCTGAGGGGGGCAGCGGGAGAGACGGGAGAGGTTTTCTGCACCATGTGGGTCAGCTCCCTAGCTGGGGCTCATGAGGTGAAGTGACTGTGTCCAGCTTCATGGTGCTGCACTTTAACCCACTGCACCATCAGGGAGAGCCCTGAAGTGCAGATTTTTGTGTGAAATCTCCCAGATTTAAAGTATTAGATCTAGCCAAAAATGTTTTAATATCTGTAGGACCAAACTACAAGTGGCAAATCTAGTCCAGGCCTTCCTATAGGTAGCCACTAGTTTAGCATCTAGTACAGAACCTGGCAATTAGTCCATTATTTAGTGAGCAACCCACAACTTGGGACTTTTCATTCTCACCAGGCATCAAACCAGAGTAGGAGAGGTTTTCTGCACCACAAGAAACCTTTGTTTCTTCTGGGATCCTAAGGATGTCATGATTTCATTAAGCTTTTGATTCCTTCACAATTTATTTGGTGTAACATGTGTAGTGAGGATATAAATTAATTATTTTTTAAAAAGATTTTTGTTAATTATGCATACAAGAACTGGGGTACAGGCCAGAGGTGGGGGAGGGGGAGAAGGGTTGAGAGGCTTCACCAGAGAGTAGGAAGCAGAACAGGCAGATTGACTGAAATACATTGCTGAGGGGAGCAGCAGGTGGGTCAGGAGAGGTCTGCTCTGTCATGTGGGTCAGCTCCCTGGCTGGGGATCGAATTCGTGTTGCAGTGGCTGTGGCTAGCTTCATAATGCTGAGACTTAATCCCTTGTGCCACCAGGGAGACCTTAAATTTACTTATTTTACAGGTGGGTGGCCAATTGTCACAGCTCCAAATATTGATATTTTAAAATGCAAACTTGATCATATAGTAATTTTCTATATGCATTCCTGAAATTTATAATTATATATCTATTTATGTACTTCTACTATAGTTTTAATTTTATTTACTGTATACAAGATTTTAGATACATGTAGATATTTGATAGGGTTCTCTCTGCTCTTCCATCTTGACTTAAACATTTGACAGCATAGCCCTGCTTGACTATCTTTCCATATCGACTTTATGATCAACTTGTCTACTTACATAGAAATTCTGTTGATAGTTTTACATTGTGATCATGTAGATTGTCTCTAACTTTAAGGGAGCCGACATCCTTTTATATTAAAAAATTTTTATCCAAGAAAGTAGTATAAGTTCACATTTACATTCTTTAGTGACATTCAAAAAAATTTCTTCACATAGATGTGTATTTTTTTTTAAATTTTATTTCTACTTTGCTTTTGCAAATGGAGTGTTTCATCCATTGTATTTTTGTACTGGCACTGTCTGTATATTTGAAGTCTACTGATAATGAAATGTTAATTTTGTATATAGTTTTCTTCTTCTGTTATTTTGTCACTTTCAATAGCTTTCTCAGCTCATTCTTGTGGGTTTTCCAGGTAAAAGATCAAATAATGTCCAAAGCGATGATAAATGGCATCCTCTTTTTCAAGTTGATACCTCTTTCCTGTTGCATTGGCTAGAACTATAGAAAAGAGGTGATAGTATGGCAGTATTTCAATATCTTCCTCCCCATCCGAACTTTGGGTTAAAATATGTAAATGTCAGTTTATGGTATTATCTGTTTTGTTTAACTTACTAAACTCTTTTTTAAAAAATTTAGATTAAATATTAAACTTTATGAAATAATTTAAAAAACATCAGATCCTAGAAACTTTCAGATGCTGAAAAGGTCACATCATGAAGATCAAGCACCAGAATGGCATTGGACTTCTTAACATCAACCCAGAACACCACATGCCAATAGAGAACTGCCTTCAGAATTGTGGGGGAAGATGTTTTCCAACCATGATTTATGCATCCAGCCAAACTGTCAATCAATTATCCCAAAACTGAACTCCCATATGCAGTTTCCAAGGAAGCTACTGGCGTACATATTACAACAAAATGAAGGGAATAAACCAAGAAAGAAGATAGCTTAGGATTTAAGAAGCAGGGAATCAATACAGGGGAGACGCAAAGAAATTTCCAAGATAATGATGAAATTTCAGTACTTCTACTCTGCAGATAGCCAGGAGAGCAACTGGTCCAGGTAGGAGCAGGAGGACCAACAACTTTAAGATAAAAATCAAACTGATAAGTAACCATGTGTGTTTGAATATATTTCTAGAAGTTTAGATATGTTTGTGGAAAAAATTAGTGACGTTATGTCAAAAGTCAATTACATGAAAAAACTTAGGTAATTACTAACTCCAGGGAAAACAAAGAACTAGCAGACAACAATTATAACCATAAAATGTATTTTGTTTAGCTGTGAATAATATATATGTAGATATGATAATGTAAGAACTGAGTATTGATTTAGCAACTGTGATAGAACTGTTGGAAGGAAAAGTATGGGTTTGTGTGTAGTGTCTGGTAGAGCATCAGTAATCTTCCACAGAAGGAAGCCAATAAATAATATCTAAAAAAATAATGATAAAGAATGACATTTAGAAATATGAAAGTAAATGTCAGAAGGAACAGCTAAAAGAGTTGAAAATAGTTGCCTCTGAGAAGGGGGCTAGGTGGTGTGTGGAGAAGCAGGTCTGCTGCTTTTTATTATCTGCTTTGTGCTACCGTTTGACTCTTAAAATTTTCTGCACAAATATTCTGATAAAAATAGAAATTCAATTTTAAAATGTTTACATGTATATTACCTAAAGGCATCTTTTGTGCCACTTCTGTTTTCAGAGAAATGGATTGACCAAAATTTGAACAGACCAAGATGCTAGACCCAGCTCTACAAATTACAGCTGTGTGACCCTAGGTAAGTTTCTCAATCTCTCTGAGCCTCTAATTTTGCATCTAGACACTTGAGATAATGCTAGTAACTAGATCCTGAAGTTACTGAGAGAATAAAGTGAGATTATGCTGGGACCTGCCACATAAGAAACATCTAATTAAAGGTGCCTGTTAGAATGTTCTTATTTCATTTCATTTGATTCTTATGATTTATTGTGGCAACACATTCAACTTCTCTGAGCCTCATCTTTAAAACTATAATCAAAGTCTTTGGAGCTCTGAGGAAATAAATGGGATGATGAATGTAGATAACTGGTACCTAGTCTGTTTAAGACTTTTTTAAAAAAATATTTATTTATTTATGCATGCAGCACTGGGGTGCAGGCCAGAGGTGCAGGGGTGGTGAAAGGATTCACTAGAGAGAGAGTGGGGAGCAGAACAGGTAGATTGATGAACTACACTGCTGAGGGGCAGGGTGGGCAAGACAGGAGAGGTCTGCAGTGCCATGTAGTCATCTCCCAGGTGGGAGTCAAACTGGCACTGAGTTGGCTGCATGGCTGACTTTGCAATGCTGTGCTTTAGCCCGCTGAGCCATCAGGGAGGCTCCAGATTTCTCCTCTTTTTAAATGGGAAAAATCTTCCAGGTTTTGTGGGTATGAAATAAGATGACATAACTCACTATCCCAGTACCAAAGACACATTTAATTACTTATAGAAGCTAGTTATGCTTAAAACCAACAACTTTCTAGAAATCATAGAGGTATGTGTAGCTTACACATATACGTTGCTGTATGGTGATTATCTCTCAATGTAATTGAATATAAAAAATAATAAAATAAACTGACTGTAGAACATTTAGAAAATCTTAAAAACAAAATCACCAGTCACTGCCATGTGTCCTAGTTATATTGTTTTACCTAGCTCACATTTATAGTAGAGCAGTCAGTACAGGGGGATCACGCTTCAGGTAAAACCAGGCAAAAATCTCAGTGGTTTAGCATCAAATTGGCTTATTTTTGCTCATACCCAGGTCCCCTGAGTTTGAGTGACTGTTGGGGTGCCGTCCTCTGACACGGGAGAAGGGTGGGCTTGGGAGAGGCACCCAGTGATTCGACATGGCCACTGGCAGGGATGCTTACTTGCCTCCCATTTCATTAGCCACCGTGAGTCATGTGGCCATGACTAGCTCAAGGGTGCAGAAGTAAGACCCACCTACGTGCTTGGAAATAGAGGGGAGGTGATGGGGTGAACTGCGGTGATGTCTACCCCACACATTACAGAGATCACCTGCATTTAAGGTGCCTGCTACTTTTGTCTCTTATATCATGAAGTCGTCTCTGAAACTATGTGGCCAACATGCAGATTTAATAGATTTCAAATGGCATGGTAACATAATTTCCCTCTTCATTTTCTCTTCTTCCTCTTAGGCCTCTAACTTGGGGAACTGTATATAGGTGGCAGAGGTCCAGGCCCCGATCTGTGCATGCCATCGCTGGAAAATGACTCCCTTGGCCGCCACAAGACAGGCAGGTCCTGTCACTCCTTCTTGAGAGAGCTTGTACAGCTCCGTGGTGTTGTTCCCTCCAGAAGTAACACGTTTGGAGGTGAGGCCATGAGAACCTGCTGAACAACTGCCGGATTAACAACTCCACATGTGGGGTGCCGCTGCACGCGGCTCTGCTGGGGCCTCCTTGCGCAGACAGTCAGCCGGTGGTGTGAACACACAGTGTTAAAAGTGACACCAGAGTGGTGGAGGCGTCACTGTCAGCTGTTGCAAGAGATGACACCCGGGCCTGCAGGGTTGGGTGAGATTTGAGGAGCAGGAGCTGCAGCCCCTCCTCACTTGGGTCCTAGGATCCAGGGGGCAGTGGAAGGGGCCCAGGAGAATGTGAACTCAGCGTACCTACTCCGCGGGAATGTTTAGTCCCAGGCATGCAAAGTTCGAGAAACTGAAAACTGTGGGGATGCTAAGGAGACCTAGAAGCTGAGAGCAGAAGTCAGGAAGTGGCCTAATTCTGTTTCCTCCAACAAACTTCTGCTAGGTGCCAGTTCTGGCCATGCAGACACAGCTTACAGATAACCTGTAAGGGTTATAATCCAGTTGTGGAAATGTAACTAACACATTTAAAACCATTTGAGAGGAATGCAAAGTGTGCTCTGCTCTGACGTTGGGCTGTGTTGGCAGAAGGCAGGGTTTTAGAGGATTTTGGAGGAGGAAGGATTTGGTGAGGACACAAAAATGTTCCCAAAGCCTCCTTCCCTCTCACCTGCTATATGCCGTGGAAGAGGAATGAGAGAAGAGTAGAGAGAAGGCAAGCAGAGAGAAGGGGGTGAGGGAGGCTATTTAATTCTCCAGCAATGTGTGACCGGGCAAGATGGCATTGCCAACCCATTTTACAGATGGGGAAATCCAGGCCAGAGGGCCTCACCGTCCTACCCAGGAGGCAGTGCTGCAATGGGGCTAAGACTGTCCAGCCCTAAACAAGAGAACATTTTCTCTCCAAGGCTATGGATAAGGGTGTAAAAGAGCTCCGTCCCATAGGGCCTGAGGGCTGGACCGGGTGCATTGCAAAGTGAAACTCAGACACATTCACTCCCTTGGGTGTGAAATAAAACAACTCCCCTCTATCTTTGCGGTTTACAAAACACTCCTGTTTATTATCTCATTTTCTCCTCACAGCAACCCTGTGACAAACACATTATTACTACCATTTTTATTGCAATTTAGGAATTTAGGAATTCCTTTTAGGCATCTAGGAAAGTGAGTCTTGGAGAGAGAATGCAGTGTGTTCACACAACTTGTCAGGGATAAGATGGAGACCCGGGGTGGGGGAGCTGCTGATGACACTTGCAGACACTGGAAAGAGCCCAGAAGTCAGCTGATTTGCTTGTCCTGTACCACTTTCTCTGCACAAGCCCTTCAGAAGCTCAGCCTGGAACTGGTGGGTGGGGAGTGGGCTAGAGGCAGTCACCTTTGGCGTCAGCCACCAATTAGAGTCTTGTTGTAGGTCTGGGCTGGCTGCAGGAGGGGAAATCAGAAAGCTGGGGAGCAAGACCTGATATTGAGGAAATACTGGCCGGAAATCTGTAAATACCTATTTCTGAGATCCTCAAAACTGCCCTTATTTCTCCTTCACTCCACACCCTCCAAATGCTCAGTACATCCTGGGACTGAGGCTCCTTTCTCCAGCCAAGGCTTCTGTGGAAGCCAGGACTCCCAAGGCACCCAGGAAGGTAACACTGCAGCAGCATCCAGAGAGCCTGGCTGCAGCACTGGGCATCTTCTTCCCTTTGAGATGCTACCTTCCCGGGGGGAGCAGGGTGTCTGCCCACACCCTCTGGAGCTGCAAGGGCTGACACACTGGGCTTCCGCTGGACAGTGCTGACACCTGCGTGGATGTTTGCACCACACTCTGTGGCCTGCCTGGAACCTCGCAGCCACTGTGTCCTTCTATCTTCACTGTGTTCACAGCTTTGGGCTTGAATGACTTGTTTTAACCATTCTCAACAGTCTCCTTCCAAGTAATGAATTTGCGAATGTTTTTGAGGGCCCGCAGTGTGCCCAGCATCGTTCTGGGAGCACGTGTTTTAGGTTTACTCCCTGCTCCAGACCTGGAATTTGCTTTCTTATTAGCTTTGCTGCTTAGGCATGGACCTGGGTTCCTCGTAGCTACAGTTTTCACTTCTTCTTCATGAACCTTCCACATGGTTTCTCTGGCTTGGTTGTCCATCTCCAACCAAGCTCTGGGGGCTGGGTTTTGGTCCACCTCTCTGCTGGGTGTGTCCTAGAGACATTAGTGGACTTGTGCTAGACAGGTCATATAAAATATGGCCATATTCTGACTTTGAGATGCTGCTGAAAGGGCTGGGGCTCTGGGAACCCCTGGCCATTTGCAAAGCGTCCAACCTAACCACCTTCCCGTGAGTACCTCCCCCTCCTCCAAGCTCTCTACTTCCCTTCACCGCCAAATAACCTTGAAAATTGGTCTCCAAGGCCAGCTCCATCTCCACCCCATTCCCTCAGTAGCCCCAAGTCACACCCCAACTTCACAATTAACTGAATAGAGCCCAACAGACCCAAGGCATCATCTCTCACTCTCACACCCCTCCGCTTCCCTTCAGCACCCTTCTTTTCTGTTCCGAGGTAGACGCTCAGGCCATTACTCCTGATTCTTCCCTTTCTCCACCACATCTTAGTCTTCCTGGAAGGTCCTCATGACCTCAGTGTACAGATGAGAAAATCGCGGCAGCTGGAAAGTGGTGGAGCAGAGACCTGCATCCCGGACTTGCCTCTGCACCACCTGCTGAGTCCCCTAAATGTGAGCAGCCATCCACTGAAATGGCCAATGGCCGCTGGGCCACCTTCCACTCCAGCAGGAGTCACAGCACTGCCTGCTGCCTTTTCTCTCACGAGGGCACACAGCTTGAAGATGCCTCTAGATAGTTTAAACCAAAACTAAGACATCATTGTCACCTCCACACTTCTGTCATTATGAGTAAGGATACACATCTCCTCATTTCTTAAGAAGCCATTTGTGGTTCTTTTCTGTGCGTGGCCAGTTGCTATTTGCTCGTTTTCCCTGGGGTTGTTGATTTTCCTCTTACTAGAAGAGCGCTTTAGCATCCAAGGAAACTCACTCACCCTTTGCCATATGTGTTGCAAATATTTTTTCCAGTTTTTTTTTTAGTGGGATTTTAATATAATATGCAGTTGGATTTTCAATATTTATTTTTTGGCTTGACATTTACTGTCAATCCAGTCGGCCTCCTTCTGCAGTATTCTTCAGGGCTTTTTGGGGTGGGAGGTCTCCTCTCACCCTGCTCTGAGCCAGGGGGTGCCCAGGAATGTTGTCTATGCTTTGCTTTGCCAGTCTTCCTGTTAGTGTTACAATCAGCTTCCCCCAAACGGAGTGAAACCTAGCTGAGAGCCCCTTCTCTTGAGCCCTGGTGAGAATGTGGGTCACCCATCATGGTCCCCTGGCCCGCCAGCAGTGCAGGGCAGGATAGTAGAAATACCTGCTGGGAGAGGACTCTTCAGGTAGCCTGGAAGGTGAGTGAAGGCCAGGGTAGTGGTGTAGGAGTATTTGGAGGCAAGAGAGATCTGTGCCAGGAGGAGGGAGGTAGAAACAAAAGTGTTCAAGAGGATGGACCATTTGGAGGACAATAAGTTTTCTGCCTTGGCTCTGTTCAGATTCCCATGAAGGGTGAGAAGGCAGAGGGCAGGTAGTGGGGTGCTGAGGTCGCTGAGGGGAGCAGTAAAGGTGCTCACTTCGGCAGGGGCGTGGAAGCTGCCTACCACATTCGGGGGGCGGGTGGGAGAGTGGGGGTGCTGGGAGGCAGGCTCCAGGGTCCGGTGGTGAGCAGAGAAGGGCGGGGGCGGGTTCTTGGCGCGGTCTGGTGATGCCCTAATTAAGCCGCCGGTACATTTCCCAGCCCAACTGTCACCCGCGCGTTGTGCAAGCCAGAAATGAATATTCCCAAAGCACCAACAGAAGGAAGTTCTTCATAAAAACGGAGCCCGAGGGCGTGAAGGGAAAACAAGCCCTGTTCACACGCAGGCAGCGCATCCGCTCGGCACAGCCCCGAGGAGGCGGAAGCGCGCTGGCGACACCGGTGCGGGCGCCCTGCACCCCCTGCGCGGCAGATGTTGAGCGGCCCAGGGAGCTGGAGGCTCTTTTTCCTGCCGAGCTCTAGCCCCTCTTCAGCCGGCTTGGGCTCCCCAACTCCTCTTGGGGTAGGGAGCGGGGGGAGAGGAGGAGGAGACAAGGCTCAAGCCAGCGCCTGCTGTCTCCAGGGTGGGGACCCTCCTGGCCATGTCTCCAGGGTGAGGACCCTCCTGGCCATGTCTCCAGGGTGGGGACCCTTCTGGCCATGTCTTCAGGGTGGGGACCCTCCTGGCCAATGCGCCGGGCAGGCCGCTTGCCTGAGCCTCTCCCCTTGCAGGGGAGACCTTGTTTACAGCCCAGTCAGTCAGGTTGTCAGGCCATTTCCAGTCTGGACCGACCCCCAAATGCCCTCTCCAGAGTCCCTGTGACCTTGAAGTCTTCACGGGGTTGGTGCTTCTGCTTCTCTGAAACATGAGGTTAATAAACACTCCTGGCTGACTGTGAGAGTAGAAGGAGATACATGCATATGACTGTGTAGTAATGGTTAGTAAGTGAGAGATTTGAGGGCTGGAGAGCAGACATCTTTTTTTTGTTTGTTTCAAGAGGTATTTATTCATGCATTCAGAACTGGGGTACAGGCCAGAGGTGCAGGGACAGTGAGAGGATTCACCAGAGACAGAGTGGGGAGCAGAACAGACAGATCAAGAAGCACACTGCTGAGGGGAGCAGCGGGGCAGGTCAGGAGAGGTTTGCCACACCAGGTGGTCAGCAGCAGCAGTGGTCTGCCCCGCTATGTGGGTCACCTCCCCCGGCGGGGATCAAACTCATGCTGTGGTGGCTTTAGCTTCTTAGTGCTATGCTTCAACCCACTGTGCCATCAAGGAGGGCCCAGACCAGATCTTTTAAAAGGGATGTCTCTTTTTCTTGATGGAAGGACTTTCCCACTTACTGTAGTCGATCCAGGAAGACCCTCCAAAAGGTCATCAAATAGACCCTCTACCTAACCTCCAGGGCTCCCTTCACCCACAAAACAGTTGTCAACCCTTCAGCGTCCTGGGCTCCAGCTCCTCATGGGCACCTGTGGCCAGTCCAATCCCACTCTGGGTTCCAGAACCAGCCATATTGCTTTGCAACCCTTCTTCCTTCCACATGTCCTCTTCCAGGTGCCTCAACAGGGTTTGGGCTAGGTTTAGGGGTGACCCCAACATGATGGTCCATATAGCACCTAGCCCTAACCCTAACCCTAACCCTTTGCAGGTCTACATTGTTATTCACTCTGCCCCTCATCCTGCTGCTCCCCTGAGCTCCTTGTCATCTCTCTTTATCACCAGTCCCTCACCTTGCCTGGCAACTCCTGGGGAAGATGCCAGTTTCTTTCATGCTACTCCTCCAATGGTTATCAGTGCTCAGCACACAGCAGAGACCCCCTGAATTCAACTGGCAATCCAAATGGCTGCCTAGGTGGTATGGGTCAGCAGCACCCACCAAAACCTTTCTCCACAAAGGGTCAGCATCTGTAAAGCCTCAAGCCCCACCTGTGATCAGTTCTTTGGGCAGGACTGGCCCCATAACTTATAGAACCTTCTACCAACGAAAACACGTTGTTAAAAGTCAAGAACTGGGCCCTCCTTGGTGGCACAGCGGGTTAAAGCACAGCACTGGGAAGCTAAAGCCACTTCCGCATGAGTTCGATCCCCATCCCAGAGGTGACCCACATGGTACAGCAGACCTCTCCTATCCTGCCTGCTGCTCCCCTCAGCAGTATACTTTGTCAGTCGGCCTGTTCTGCTCCCCACTGTCTCTGGTGAAGCCTCTTGCCGCCCCTGAGCCTCTGGCCTATACCCTAGTACTGTATGCACAAATAAATAAACCTTTAAAAAAAAAGTCAAGAACTTCAGAACTTCAAGATGGTGACAACAGAGAATTCATCTAAGTGCACAGCCCTTCTAGACACAGAGCCCATCTGAGCATGGGGCCCCTGTTCACACGCCAGCGGAGCAGCCTAGCCACTGGGTCTTGGAGGTTAGAGACCTGAGTGTATGCTATTAAAATACTACCACCACCTTGCCACCCCCTTCCTGGGACAAAGCCTATAATATGTTCACGGTCAGCTGAGGAATAGCATTTCTCTGCTAGGAAAGAGTTTCTGAAAATCCTCGATTCAGTGGCAAGGAGGTGGCCATTCTGGATAGGTCAATGAAATTCTGATGAACAACAAAAATAACGCTGTTTTGGTATATGCACAAGCAGCTGTTTCTTCTGGGTGACTATTAAGCCAAGCTTCTTAGCACCCTGCCTCCTGCCCTCTGTCCTGCCAATCAGTCTTTCTTGTGTTCTGGGGCTACTTCGTGAGTGCCCACCACTCAGGTGGGGTCTACTATAGACCCCAGGGGTAGAGCAGTGACCAGTGCAGATGAAGCCATTTCTTCTCCTGGGGTTGGCACTGTAGTGGGAAAGACAGACAATACATCTGCATAGGTCCTTGCTGGTGGTGCAAGGGGTTAAAGCACAGCATGATGAAGCTATCCAAAACCACTGCAGCACGAGTTCGATTCCCAGCTGACCCATAAGGCATGCAGACTTCTCTTGGCCACCCGCTGCTCCCCTGAGCCGTGTATTTCCCTCAGTCTGCCTGCTCTGCTCCCTACTCTATCTCTGGTGAGTTCTCTCACTCTCTGTACACTGGCCTGTACCCCAGTTATTGTCTGCATAAATAAATAAATCTTTTAAAAATACATCTACACAAGGAAATAAATACACAGTGTGACTCATGACAGTGTAGTGATGAGTGCTATCTCAAAACAAACAAAAAGGCCACTGAAGGGGCTTGAGTGGGATAGGAATAATGGGAGACTAGTCAGGAAGCCCTCCCAAAGGAGGCACCTTTTGAATTCAGACCTGAATGAGCTGAAGGGCAGCCAGGCCCAGGTCTGTGGGTAGAGTGCTGCAGCATCAAGGGAGTAGCAAGTGCAAATGTCCTGTGGTGGGAATGTGACTAACAAGGGGCCTGGAGGAGGAGTGTGGAAGGAGATGAGATCAGACGGTCATGGGGACCCTGACAGGTAGGGGCTTGTAGGCTGCCTGAGGAGCATGAACCTGATGCCAGTTGGCCACAGGGCACTAACTCATTAATGTAATCAACAGTAGGCTGTTATTTCCCTTCCCAGAGGCAACTCCCAGGCTATTTTTTCTTTGCTTACTGAGCTTCTGCACTTAGGCTGTGCCTCTGAGCCATGGCACTGAGAAGGCACTGGGCTTGAATCTCTGTTCTGGTGTTACTGCTTTGGGAATTGTGTCCAATGTTTAAACCTGGGATCTCAGACTCCCTTTTCACATACAGCAGCATTATGGAGGATTAAAGCACCTAAACCTGGCACACAGTAGATGCTGGACAGACGGAGTATAATTATGGTTCCTTTTACCTTTTTCTAGAGGATTCACAGCATCACTAGAATTCTAACATCTCACACTCACGAGAAACAATGCTGTTCAGCTATGTACATTATGTTCATTGTATTCAGGTTGCCCAATCCATAGCACCCCCAGCAAGCCCAGGACATGGGCACTGTTACCCATTTCATGGGTAAGAAAGCTGAGGCTCCGTGGGGCTTGTCAGCAGTCTGCTGACCCTGGATGCTGGTACACTGTTCCTTCTGTGGTTTTCCCTGTAAAGAAACTCAAGGACCAATAGTGTTAGGCTCAGCTGGATTCTGGGTTTGATGCCAGGGTCTAATCCTGTCCATGCTTCTTCCAGGTAAACTATGGCACCTACCGTCTAACTGCAATGTGACTCAGTTTCTCTATCTGTGAAACAGGGAGACTAACAGATCCTAACCCACAGATTATTGTGAGAAAGAAAGGAGCTGTGTACTTTAGGGCAGAAGGTCATACAGTGGTTACTCAGAATAACCTCACCTAGGCTATTATTGGAAAACTGTAACCCTTTCTTTTCTTAGTAATGCTTTTCAAACCACAACCTCCAAGCCAAACTTTCCCTAGGCTGCCCCAAAATACAATGAGCAGAGAGCAAGCTTGGGTGTAGTGTCCCCTTAAGGGATTGTAGATGATCAAGAAGTATGTGTTCCCCCATGTTCCCCCTCCTACTTTACTACACTGGGCCTGACATTGCCCCATCAGGAGGTGAACCTGATCCCTTCCCCTTGTGACACTTTCTAGTTTCAGGTCAGAAAAGACCATGCAGCTTCTCCCGGCTTTTCTTGGGATGATGCCTCTGGGGACATCAGAAGTCCAAGTCCCGGTCACCCTGGAGAGGCCCTAGGTAGGTGCTCAGATGTGCCAGTGCAGTCATAGAGGGCCCCCCAGCCTAGCCCAATAATGACGCCATGCAGAGCCCTGCAGACCCCGCTCCCCCACAGCCCTCCTTGAAGCCAGTAGGATCTTGTCTCCACAGATGTGCAGAGGGGTGGGGGCAGCTGAGGGAGGCGGCTCGGCCAGCCCAGGAGGTTCCTCAACCTGCTTTGTGGGCTCCAGCAGACCTAGGAGCTCACCCGAACAGAGGGGAGATGGCCCTCAAATCCCAGGACAATCCGTCTTGTTGTCTATGCTCATGGCTTTCCAGTTCAGTGATGTCTTGGTAGCTTGAAGTCGGCCTAGTGGAGGTAGTCACATCAAACAAATTGGCAGAAACTAGGTCAGGCTAACCCTGCTTCTCCCAGCATTGGCTCACCACTGGGTAGAGTCACTTTCCCCAAGAGGTTCCTGTCTCCTTGAAGGAGATGACCCATGAGCCTACATCACCTCCAAACCCCTGGGTCTTAACACTGGGGGCGGATGGCCAGGCTCACTGATGACATGGTCTATCCTTGCAGCTCTCACAGGCCTCTGTTTTTCTTTTTTGGATGGTGCCAGGTTAGCAGGATTCTTCTAGTTTCATAATTGGTCAAAGTGAAGGTTCAGAAGGGTAAAAACATGGTGGAAGCTATTGCAGATGGGTGGAGACAGAGCAGAAAGTCAATTTTAGGTCTGTTGAGTTGCAGGGGTTTTAGAAACTCTGTGTGTAGGACTTCCCTCTTCAAGGCCTGGGGCGAGGGCACGGACTTGCTGGAGCCCCATTAGGTCAAACTAGAGCTGGGATGGGAATTCAGGATTTCTGCTCCTAACCAAGGTTTCCCTCCCTTCACGTCCCTCCCTGCCTCTGGGATTCCTCCAGCAGAGACACTGATTCCTGGAGTGCAGCCTACAAACCTCTTCGTGGTTGGCTAGTTTATAGTGGGTTCAGGCACCCCTACTCTGTCCTTGACCCCAGGGCCCAGCTTGGAGACATGCCTCCCACACTGGGCCTGACCTGGAGTTTGCAGTATGCTTTTGCACTTTGTATTTTGCTTATCGCTTTGCAGGGTCAATATTTGCTATTTAAATGAATGTCATTGCTGGTGTTTGACCTTTTGCTTTTTGCCCTGTATTTTGTCCTGGAAAGGAGGATCTGGGGTCAGTGAGGTGGCCTGCATCTCCAGTAAACACTGGGACCACAGAGTGGCTGGAGCAGAGGAAAACAAGTTGCCTGGGGTATTCCTTATCCCTCCTTTTTCACAGCTTCATCCATACTGATATAATCTGCAAGCTCTCACTCATGTTCACACCTATTCATTCATGAATTCCAACCTCCAGCTAGGCACCAGGTCTGGGAGCATAGAAATGAATCAGCACTGAGCATGGCAAAGACTGCTCTGATTTTTCTAGAACTCACTCCTGGACCTCAAAAGCCCCCTGAGCAATCATAGCTGCCAAAAGTCGCCATAGCTGGATGTGATGAGCTTTGACCATGGGATATTGATGAAGACATGCATGTCACTGCCTGGGCCTAGCTCTAAATCATTCTCCATGTTCTTTTCCCTCTCCATATTCCAACTAAACTTAGACGATCCAGTGGGGAGTCCCAAAACTGCTCCAGTCAAGGTGGTAGCCCCTGGATCCATGTGATAGTTAAGTTGAAATTCAATAAAATAAAAAATTCAGGTCTTTGTATTAGCCACTTTGCAAAGATTATCTGTGTCCACATGTCCACATGTCCACAGAAATCCCAGACATCTCCAATAGAGGATGTTGCTCCAAAACCAGGTGGTTCTAAATGATCATGTGGCCACCTATTCACCCACCAACCCACCAGGAATATCCACATTGAGCAATCTGAGAGAAATGAACTTTGATTAGTTAAGATTGGGGGATGGTGCTTGTCTTTTGCTCTAATGCACATCCTTTGGCCTGACTAGCTTTCTGTTTCGTGGAAGGGAACAGACCACAGCCCAATCCCTCATCCTGCTGGCTTGCTGAGATCCAGGGCCTTGGAGGCTGCTAGAGCTAGAGCCCAGGCCACGGCTGGGGAGCCAGACAACACCCATGGGTGACAGAGGACCTAGGCCAGTCCTGATGTCAGACGGGAGTGGGCAGGGCAGGGGGAGAATACATCTGCCTCTTTGTCTCCCTGGCATCCTAAGACCCCTTTTCCCTTCTCCGTAGGCACCAAGGCCTCTCTCTCTCTTCCTTATGGGGACAGACATCAGAAACCAGAAACCAGTAAAAGAGTGGAAGTGTGTCTAAGGCAGATGATTTCCTTGAATATGGGCACGTGGGTACAGGGCCTGAGAAGCCCAAGCTAATGCAGAGCAGCTAAACTGTCGGGTAAGGCCTGCTCCTTCCCTGAGCGTCTTTCTTCAGATACAAGAGTGTTTGGAACTGGGGCTGTCATCTTTTTCACCACGTGGGGAGAGCCTGGAGGCAACAGAAGGCAGACGAGGAAAATAGAAGCTAGCAATGTAGAAACTGATTCCCAGGACACCGTAGGCCTCAAAGTAGGGAGCCCTGGGCTCCTCAGGTTAAATGAGCTTATAAACATCCTCTTAGACTTAAGCAAATTTGAATTGAAAGTTGTGACTAATGTGCTCCTCCTTTTATTTTCTCAGGTAGAGCTCTGATAAACTCAATTATATAGCTGTGCCAATTTATTTGATATACTTCATTTTAATATTATGTGTGATGGGAGCCTTAAGTTAAGCTTTGCAATTAATGGCAACTTTAAAAAATTTTTTAAAGATTTTATTTTTATTTATTTATGCATAGAATAGCTAGGGTGTAGGCCAGAATTGTGTGTGGGGGTATGGGGGGCAGAGGAGAGGGTGGGAGCACCCACCAGAGACAGAGTGGGGAGCAGAACAGGTGGATGCACTGAAATACACTGCTGCTGGGAGCAGAGGGCGAGACAGGAGAGATCTGCTACACCATGTGGGTCAGCTCCCTAGCTGGGGATCGAACTCGAGTTGCAGTGGCAGTGGCAGTGGCTAGTGATAGCTTGACAGTACTGAGACTCTAATCCTTGTACCACCAGGAAGGTCCTAATGGTGGCTTTTTGATCAATAGTAGTTAAGGGGGATATTGGGAGTTATTTACAGGGTGAGAAGCTTACCACCCCATTGAAGATACCACCCCATTGTATCTTCACAATGGTGAGAGAGAGAGGGGTACAGAATGGAGTGGGACGAAAGCTCAGAGACAAAGCCCCTGAAGTCCAGTGGAGACAGGTGGGCCTACATGGGCCATAGCTCTGGCCAGGGCTGGAACACTGACTGCAGGGTGTAAATCCCTTCAGTGCCCGGTCTCCCTGGGCTCAGAGCCTGCTTCTCTGGGCCTGGGGTCTCCTCCCTGAGCAGTAGGTAGCCTGCACTTCCTCTTTACCAGGTAACATCCCAGGGCCTGAGGTATGGGGAACAACACAGGATGTAGGAAGCAGGTACCCTGGCCCAGACCCTGTAGGTCACTAACTCACAGGCAGTCTCGGCCTTAAGTTCTAGTCCACCCCAATGTGTTTTTAAAATGTTATTTGATATTTGTATACTTTTGGCTATTGTACCAGTGAGAGTCACAGGAAATGTTATGACAGTGTAGAAGGACTTGAGTTCAAATTAATTTACAAAAGGTCACTGTGTGGGATACCAGGAGGCATCTGTTCCCACCTCTAGGTAGATCTAAAGTGATAAGGCCAACGATAAGGTGAGGGGGATATTACAGACCCCTGCAAGTAAGCCAAGAGAAGCGGACCCCCTGACAACAAAGGACCCACCAGGTTGTGGTAATTCCTAAAGGGCCAGACACCCTCTCTTTGGCCAGGGTGGCCCAGGGGCCTGAAACCAGCCAGAAGCAGAGGGCAGGAGACTGTGGCGTGGTAAGTTTGGTCAGGTTCTGGGGCACAGAGAAAGGCAGAGGGAGTGGAGTCCTGAAGGGTGGGGTGTGGGGGCTGCTGCTTAGCAGTGTCTCACTTGAACCAGGACACCCTGCTGGGCACTCTCCAAATGTCATCCTATGTCACCTGAATGCCAGTATGAGAGTTCAGAGAGGACACTGATCTGCCCGGGTTGTTTCCAGACAGCCCTAGAACGTTCTCCCTCTAACAGCTGAGTAGTTCTGCCACAGACACTGTCCACAGCCTCCACATTCCTCACTGTAAGCTTCAGGGTTATCACATGGACTTGGAGCCTGGGTTTCTTCCCTAGGTTCTGGGGCAGAGCGATTTAAATGATAACAGTCTACACTTAAAGGCTGACAGGAGCAGGGTTTAGAGACCTCTATACAGACCAGAGAACCAAGCGGTCCCCAAGTGCTCCCAGAAAGGGGCCTGCAGCTGCTCTGCTCTGTAGGAAGAGACTTACCTGATACAGCCTGTGGTGCCTGGAGCTCTGGCCTTGGCTCGCAGGAGGCAGGACTGGCTCTTTCCAGATGCGCAGAAGGGCCCCAAAACACTTGGTCCTGACAGTCCAAGCAGGAGAACTGGGGTGTCCGTGTGGCAGGTGGGGGCCCCATAAGAGCCGCACCAGAATTCCTCCCTGATTCAGAAAGCACATCTAAGGACAATGTACTCACACAAAAGCTCTCAAGCCAGACGCCTGGTTTCTGAGCTCACTTTCAGTTCGATGTTACCTCTCAGTTCCTCTGATTTTTCATCTGTAACATGGGATAATAGTAAAATTTGCCTCAGAAGTCTAGAGTGAGTTAATAAATGGTTTCTTAGGACAGTCTTCCACATATGAAAGCCTCATTGTATTGCCAGTACAGAATAACTAGTGAGAGCCCCTTAGCTCACCCCATGACCCACATTTTGGGTCTGTCTGGTTTCAAAGCTTGGTCTTCAAGCTTGTTTTCAGGGTATTCACTGTTCTAGTGGTCTTCTTCTGAGGAAGCTACTCCACCCCAGTTCTGGGTGACACACTCATCCATTTTCTAGGCTGGTCATTTCTGTAGTATTCTTAGCTGTTTTCTTTTGAAAGATGAACTGGCAGAATGGACAGAATCTCTACTTTCTTATATGAAAAGATTATTATGAAAAGAAATATATGCATATATGTGAATGAACTGTGCACCAAAAAGGCCATTTATTTTTTCCTTTTGAGTCCTGTCGCTCTCAAAACAGCTGTAACTCCTGAATTTTTATGCTTTCTCATCAGACTGCTAGGCCCTACCCCAGGCTGCAATCTACTGGGGAGTGGGCTGTATTGGCAATCTGTGTGATGGTGTTCTAACACCTCAGGAGATCGCTAGGCATTTCCCTCACCCCCAGGCCAGCGTGTGCTCCCCAAAGGGGTTTGGGGAGGGCTTTGACAGGATCTAACTGAAGAGCAGTGTTTACAGGACACAGTGACAAAGCCAGCCTTGGAATCACGCAGCCCTGCTCTAAACCTGGGCTCCACATGGTGTTAGCTGGATGACCTTGGGCAAGTCACTTCACCTTCCTGGTCTTACTTTTCCCTCTATCAAATGTAGACTGATTGCCAGCCTTACAGGGCAATTCATTATGTAAGATAAAATGAAACAATATACACAGCGTTCACATGGAATCTGCATCAGCATCCTTGCGATCTTCCTGAGGTGAGGAAGGAGAGTGAAAAGAAAATTTCCCCAGAGGTGATACCCAGCCCAGGTGTCCCTGGTCCTGGCATCGGAGGGGTTAAGGATGAGTATATCCAGGAGAAACAATATGTGGCTGGTGGTGGAAATGCTGAACTGTGATGATGGGGCTGACAGGGGCTATTTTCGGAGCCCAACCGCACTGAGTAATAGGATTGGAGCGGAGGCAAGCGTGACCAGAACCGATGTTCTCAGCTACCGAGGCAACGGCCAGCCCAGCGCTGCGCCAAACACAACACTCTGCAGCTTCTCCCCACCCCACCCCCGCGGGCCAGGCGGGTTTTATCTTGACCTTCATGCAAGCCACCTCACCAGCAGTAAGAGATTGCTTTTGATCTTCTCACTGTGGTGTGCTTCAGAACCCATACGTTTTGCGTCTAGCTTGATGTTCAGGGAGTGATGGGGAAACTGAAGCATTGGAGGCCAAGTCAGTCACTGTAGGGCAACCTGGGTAGGAACTGACTACCTGTCCCAAGCTCCCTTCTTGTTCTACCTCAGTATCTAGCAAGTGGGGGTGGAAAAGGTGGTCGTTCATGCGCACAGACTTCCTCTTTATCACACCCGTGCACATGTGGTCTGTATCATACTATCAAAAACTTCCACAGGGAGAAGATTCCTGTCTGCCCTGTATACCTGGGGGCAGAGGCCTCCTTCTGGGCCTTGTCTCATCCACCACAGTTGCTCTGAACAGTGGCCCCGCTCCTGGGGCTGTTATGGGATAGCTGGTCTTAAGACAGGCTGAAGCCACACTCTGAGCTCAACACCTCTCCAAACCTACGTCAATAAGCTGGAGGGTGCACTGGTGAGATTCTGGTCTATACCAGGGTTTAATCTCTTTCAATCCTCATAGGTTATGACTCAGGCCTTCTCATCCCCATGCCACAGGTGTTTGGTCACTCGTTAAGCTATGGCAGGGAGCCTCTGCCCCCCTCTCCAGATGCTGGCAGCCTGGACCACCGCCATCCTTGTGTGCGCCCCACACCCTAGCAGGACCTCCCCCGGGCAGATTTCCAGAATAATAGAATAATAAAAGGAAATGTGCACCTTTTCATCTTTTGTGACCTTCCTGCTCACCTGCCAGAGGCACCCAATGCCCCAGGGAGGATTAGGGTCATTATTACAAGACACAAAGAGAAACAGGGGTCTCCAGGCCACCGCACTAGCATTTTGATTGAAAGCCAGGTTTTGCTGCAGGAGAAAAAGTTTTCTCTGTTATATGCTGTCCTTACTGGATCAAGCACAGTGCTGGAAGGTTGAGTCGTGAGGTTTGCTCCGAGCCTGTGGAGGGTAGAGAGGACACAGAATGCGACTGGAAGGCGAGTTGGAGCTGGGCCAGAGAGACATCAGGAGGAAGAAGACCAAGGCTTGGCTGAGAATGTCATGGGGTTCCGGAGGACCTGATGCCGTTGGCAGCAGAGGCTGGACCCTCTATGGGGGTGGGGGGATAAGAATGGAACCCCATCTACTCTGCTTCTGGAAACCAAGACCCAAACTCCACAGCACGGGCAGCCCCACACTAGAAACGGTAGTAACAAAGCTTCAGAAAGCACAAAAGGGAACTGAAATAGGGCCCTGGGGCTCCCAGTTGTTTGCAAGGAAGCTGGAAGGGGGCTAACATGACTGGTGAACTTGTCGAGGGGTCATCCCTACAACCAAGAACTGCCAAGAGCCAACCATACCGAGGTCATCAGGGGCCATAGCTAGAACTCTGAACAGCAGCTCCAGAAAGGGGAGCAAAGTAAACCCAGAGCAACCTCACACGGGGATAAGGTACATGAACCCCAACCATCTGACATATGTTGCTGTCAAAATGACATCTCTGGCTTCCCTGGAACCAGCAGGCCCTGAAGCCATAGTCATCTCCCCTGCAGTCTAGCAAAGCGGGAGCGGGAGGAGGAGTGTCCTCTTGAGAGCAGACAGTCCTGCAGAGGCTCTGACCTTTGAAAAAGTCAGGTACTTAGCAAAAGGGAACACAATGAACTTGAACTAGGAAGTTTCACTCACTTGCTCAGCAAGGTCAGGTTAGGTGGGGTGGGGTGTGTGTGTGTGTGTGTGTGTGTGTGTGTGCATCCAGCTGAGCGTTGTGTACTTTTGCAGCCCCTGCCCCAACTTGTGCAGCCCTGGGACAGGTCTCAGATGGGTGGTGTGGCAATCTCCACAAGCAGCTGGGCCCGAGTTTACCCTAAAGCTATATCCAAGGGGCAGGTTTGCTGAACAAATGAAGAGTGTAAACAGGATTGCAGGGGGATTGTTTAAGCCCTTTGGGCAAACAAAGTTCCCCAACCCCTAGGGTTCCCTTGGAAGCACCTACTGACAGGCAAACAAAAGATGCTCTCATTTATCCATTCACCAAGGCCACGCCCCTGGGGACCCTTGCCCCTCCCCCGCCCTCCTCCCCACGGTCACTAGTTAACCTTGATAAAGCAGCAGCTTTGAGAGCGCATTTGTCTGTTGTCTCCCCATTACCCCCACCCCCAGCAGTGAGGGCGAATTAATGAGATGTCCACGTGACACGCCTGCCTCTTGTTTAATGTGCAGCAGAGGTCAAGTTCAAGGAAGAGCAACCCAAGCGTCAGGGCTTGTCCAGAGGGGGAAGAAATGGCTGATGGGGGTTTTATGTTTCTATTAATACCGGATCACAAACGCATTGTGACTCAGTCTCATCCTGCCCCTGTGCCTGGAGCCCGCTCCTCCCACCTCCCCCACAGGCATCCCCTGCTGGGCTGGACCCAGTGTCCAAAAGCAGGTACTGCCCCCAGCACTACAGCAGAACCTTGGGAGTAGATCTCCAAGCCTGCATTTTAACAAGCTTTCTTGATATTTCAGATGGACATTTAGCAGCCCAGGTTAGTGCTGGCCATCTAGATTCAGTGGATGATTGTTGACTGAATAAATGAAAAAAAGGAGTGATCCGGCCTGCTAGCTTTACTAAATGAAGTCTGGAGCCAGGGTCTTCTTTGATCGTTGTGTGACCTTGAGCTAGACCTTACACCTTCTTTTGCAGATAGAGTAGATTTTAGAGAGGGTTTAATGAGATAATCCACTTAAAAATCTTGCAGTGCTTAACATGGGAGCGTAAGAGTAGGAATGAAAGAGGAGGGCATAAACATGTATATTGAGGTATAATTCCTATACCACAAAATTCACTTTTTGAAACGTGCAATTCAGTGATCGCAATATGTTTTGGGACATGAAGTTTTATTAGTCACAGTAGCATTAGGATTCATTTCCTTTCTCTTCCCTTCACCCAGGTTGCTTCCTGAGCCTGCATCACTGCCGTCTCTGCTCTGAGGGGCAACCCACACTGTGGAGGCTGGGTCCTGGGTTGTGATTCAATGAGATAATACAGTGAAACATTTAGTCTCGTACAGGAGCAGGATGCAATAGATCTATTAATATTCATGAGAAGCATGGAAACAGGGCACAGAGCAGCCCTGTAGGTGAGAGTTGTCTGTTTCATGAACACAGTTGGGGCCCTTGGCAGTCTGCATTTCTGCACACTGGCCTGCCAGCTGTGGCTATTCATCTGGCATCACTGCAGAATTTGTATAAAAGGGAGTCTCTTGCATACACGCCCTTGCCACGTCTTTATGCACAAGGGCATGGATTCAAGCACCTGCTTCCAGAATACTAGAAACCACACCCTAAATAGATACATCTTTGCAAACACGCACTCTGTAGATACAAACACACCCACACCCCATCATGTTGCACACACAGAATCTTGCAAACAAACATGCATCATACACATGCCTACCTCCGAGCACACATGCTGCATGCACATGCAGATTTGGCCCATGTAGACATGTGCATACAGGTACTGCATGTGTGCTGCACACAGACATGTATGCCCATACACACAGGTGCACATTCCTGTACTCACATAGAGCCTCATGCTCTGCACACGTTCAAGTATAGGAAAGCAGCCTATACAAGCCCCAAAGTCAGATCAGTGAGCAGGGGCAGTTCAGAGATTAGGGCCCAAGGAAAAGAGGGAAGAGCAGGCTATTTCAGCTGCTGCTGAAGGACATCTTGAAGTAAAAATAGCCCAGCTCAGGCCTGCCAGGATGGGTATTGGGCAGCACAGTGGCCCTGATGCTCCAGCACCCCCTCCCACCTCTTCCACCTCTGAATCAAGGTCCCTAGAGGACTAGCCTATGCAGCCCAGATGATTCATGAAGGAGGCACAATGAATGGGCAGGACACACCCTTCTGGTCCTCAGGTCAGTGTGAGGGCAGGATGACTGGAGAGCTAGAGGTGGAAGAACCAGCATTCCTGTCCCCACTACAACTTGCTCACTCAGAGAGCCCCACGAAGACCACAGCATGTGTGGGCATGCCTGCTTGGGGGGCCTGGTGACCCACAGTCACAGATCCACTGCCCCTGCTCACTGGTCTGGCTCTGGGGCTTGTCAGGCTGCTTTTCTATACTTGAATGTGTGTCAGGCATGTGGCTCTACGTGAGTGCAGAAATGTGCACATGTGTGTATGAGCGAACATGTCTGCATGCAACATGCAAACAGATGCCTGTATGACATGGCTACATGGCATGAATCTGCATGTGCACACAGCGGGCATGCAAGGAGGTAGGCATGCGCATACTGCTTTGTGCCTGGTTAATAGCGGTGGCTGGAGTGTGTAGGTAGGGGGCAGGGAGCCAAGGTGCAAGTGAGAGTCCTGGCTCCAAGAAAGAGAAGTCTGCACTTGGGGGGTCCCAATGGCTTTTGTGTAATGAAGAGCCGCACCGAAGCATGACAACCTGGGCTGCATCTCCATCCCACTGTACGAGGGGTCCAAGACTCAGGGAGTAACAACCTGAAGTAGTGGAATCAGATCTGACTGCCTCCAAAGTCTTTGCTTTGTATTACTCCCGGTTGTCTGCCTGCAGCTACCAGAAATACACAAACTCACACTTGACATTTTAAAAGTTCAGACCCAGTGGCAGTGGGTTGCTAGTCTTGTCTGGGGAAACATCTGGAGATAGACTTTGCTGGAGAGGTCTTGGAAAAGGAAGTTGGTTGGCACTGAGACATATGTTCAACTTAGAAAACCTGTCTGAAAGGGTGGTAGGGAGGCCTCCCCGGTGGCACAACGGGTTAGGATGCAGCACTGCAAGCTGGCCACTGCTGCTTCAGTGTCAGTTCAATCCCGGGCCCCAGAGGTGACCCACATGGCGCGGCAGACCTCTCCTGTCTCGCCTGCTGCTCCCCTCAGCAGTGTACTTCATTGATCTGCCTGTTCTGCTCCCCACTCTCTGTCTCTGGTGAAGCCTCTCACTGCCCCTGCACCTCTGGCTTGTACCCCAGTTCTGTATGCATAAATAAATAAGTCTTTTAAAAAAAGGGTGAAAGGTACATGGGCCTTAGGGATATGGGGGAGCAGCCTGCTGAGGACCCTTAAGCTAGCCCTGAGCCCTTGGCCTGAGGTAGCAAGAAAAAGCCCCATGTGAGTTGGGAGTGGGATGCTCCCCTTGCCCCCGCCTGCTCTCCATATGTCCTGGAGAGACCCCATGGTGCCTCGCCACACTCCTGTCATTCAGACCCAAGCAGCTGCCAGGAAAGGGAGGGAAGCTTTCCACCTAGGTGTCCCTGGGAAAATTCAACAGCGTACTTTGTGCCTGTGGAATGAGAGACTTGTCAGGAGTTTGACCAACTTTCTCTTCTGTTGGCCACAAAATAAACTAGTCCTAGAGATGTCAGGGGCCAAAAGCCAACTTCCAGAGCCCCTTTGGAGAGGCTTCCTCCAGTCAGATCAGTGTGAGGTAAAACTCACTCCCAGGGCTTTGTGCTGCTCTGTCAGAAGAGAGCAGGGCAGGATATTAGACCTCAGGCTGGGGCTCTGAAACCCAACTCTTCAGACATTTCCAATTCTCCTAGAGGAAGGTGACTTTCTGCTCACTTTACATGAAGAGGGATGCCGCATTTGGCTGAATGGGAGAGGGGCTTAAGGCCCTCGTTCCTGCCTCTGTGCGGCTTCTGGGAGATGTAGTTCTGCCTCAGTAAGAGGCCCTGGGAGAAACTATGGAAGGGTCTTTGCTGCTTCTGCATTCAGTGATAGAGCCTTGACCTCTCCGGCCTCCTAGCCTCCTTGCTCCTGAGACATTCTTCAGGGCAGCAGATCTGAGTCAGGTTGGTTGGACGGAAGGTACATACCCGCACATGAGGCTCAGAGGGGGCTCAGGGGACTGGGACTTCAGCCTAGGCTCTGTCACCAAGTAGTGACCTTAGCCAATGCTTTCAGCATGGGCCCTGGGACACTTGGCTACTCACCCATCATCAGTCCAGGTGAAAATGACCACCTGCTCTACCCTTCATACTCATAGCACCTTACTGCATCTCGTGTCCTCAAACCTTCCAGGCTTTGCCTTCCAGACTAAGTAGTGGCTGGAGAGGTTGTAGTGGGCCCCAGGGGGACATCATGGTTCTAATCCTGGTCTGCTCTCTCCAGCTGTACCAGTTCGGGTCCTGGGGGCAGGAGACACTCAGACAGAGTTAGGAGAGCAAGAGGCTTGTGGAGGCGGGGCCTCTGAGAGATAATAGGTGGTGGGAACAGGGATAGGCGTGAGAGTCTCAGTCTTACACTCAGACCTGACCGAGAATTCTGCCAACTCTACAATGAAGTCAGAACAAAGACTGGCCTTCCTCGGAGTTCCATTGCCAGGCCTTACTTCCTGGGCCTGGGAGTGCAGGGACTTGACCCGGAAGTGGAGCCATGGTGGATCATCCTTGACCTGGAAGTGGAACCAGAGGTGAAGGTGCAGCACTGGACTGAGGCTATAGGCTCCTGTGCTCTCACAGCTGAAGGGCAGGTTGTCTCTTGACAGGCAGTGGGAGAAGCACCTCCATGACCACATCAGCCACAGCATCCAGACATGGGATCAACAACCCCGAGCTCATCTTCCTTGTCCAAGGAGGAACAGCGGCCCTCAGATGGGTGATGGAGAGCATTTATTAAAGGTCCCCAGCAGAGCTCTGCCACATTGGGCAATGAGTAGCGGTCACTATTGACTATTGTTATTGCCATGGTTTATATCAATGTTGATATGCTTTCTTCTCTGACTATTGAGATTTAAGTCCTGGAGAGAGACTTTCATTCTGGCCTTCTCTCACCTTGGGCTGTTTATAAGGTCACACATATGTGGCTTTCACTGACAATTCCTACTATGAAGCAGGCTGGAGAAGTCACAGTTCCCATGGCCTGGTCTCTGTCTTCATCCCCAGGAGCCAGTATCATGTGATGGAAAGTAATTCCAGATTTGTGGGGTTTGGGTTTGTGGGCTGAATTGTTTTCTTGCCCAAAATTCATCTGTTTAAATCTTTTTCTCTAGTACCTCATAATGTAACTATTTGGAGATATGGCCTTTAAAAATGTAGTTAAATTAAAATGAGGTTGTTTTAGTTGCCTAGCCAATATGACAGATATCCTTATAAGAAGGGGAAACTTGGGCAGAGGACATAGAGATAGACAGAGAGAAGAGGGTGTGATCACACAGGGAGAAGCTGGTCATGTGCAAGTCAGAGGCTGGCCTATAAGGGACCCTGCCTTCAAAGCCCTCAGAAGGAGACAACCCTGTGGAGGCTTTCATCTTGGATTTTCAGCCTCCAGAGCTGGTAGACAATGTATTTCTATTGTTTAGGTAAAGAACCCAGTGTGTGGTTCTTTGTTATACAACCTCTAATTAATGAGCTCATACATGCGGTTAAAAACAAACATTACTTCAAGTGCTTTCAGCTGCAAGTAACAGGCCCTCTGACTTAACAGTGGCTTGACCCTTAGAGACACTGAAAATTTCCTAAGGCAAGAAGCATGGAGGTAGGTGATGCTACAAAAATGTCAAAGATCCTGCTTCTGCACTCTGTCTCCTGACTTGAACCTTCTGATTTTTGGCCTAATGTAGGGGGCTGGTCTAGGAGGGCCTCTCTGAGGGGATTTCCATTTGACTGATGTTGCAGGTTGAGAAGATGCAGGCCCTGGGCAGAGCCAGAGGATGACACTTTCATTGCTGGGGAGCCAACAAATATGCTCCCCTGGGGCTGGGGCTGGAGATCTATGACTGCGACTTGACTCCCAGCACAATGCCACCTGGTCCAGTGCCTGCCTTCAGGCAGTGCCAGGCACCCTTCCAGCATTGACAGGCTCATTATATCTGACTGTTATTCATTCCTGGCACATCAGTTGAAGGATATGCAAATAAGCAAATCAACTGAATTTGTTTCACAAAGATCGACATTTAATCAGCACAATAAATACTTACATATAAGTTGTTGGCTGCACAAAATGACAGTTAATGGAAAAGGAAAGGGTAGAAGGAAAAGTCTGATGGGCAGAGAAATAGAAAAGATGAAGAAGAGGGAGACACCATGATTGTAATAGGATGAAGAAAAAGCCAGGGCATCCGGAGACTGGAGGTTGTCCATTTGTTCAGTCATTTGACATATGATTGTTGAGAGCATACTAGATTGCAGGTAGAGTACTAGACACAGATAACAAGAGAGTGACCAAAACAGACTGCTTCTATTTTCAGAGGACTTCCAGGGCACAGGGAAGAGGAAGAAGTCATCATGCAATCTCACATAAAATATACAGTTACAGACTATGATAAGTGCCAGAATGAGGCAGGAGGTGAAGACTTCCTCGGGAAGCCAAGGAGGCCAGGCGGCTGGAGAGTGGTCAGGGCAGATCACACAGGGACACAGGGCTGTGGCCAAGAACTTGGATCTGAACAAAGGCATGGTGTTAGGACTTGTTTAAGAGTACTCTGGCCTCTGGGTAGAGTGGACTGTAGGGGTGAAAGGGAGGCAAGGAGACAGAAGGGCTGTTGAACTTGTCTCGGCAAGAGACGGTAGTGGTTTGGACAAGGGAAGTTTTGTCAACTTCAATGCCCTTCATATTCTGGGCTGGATGTGGGGGTCCAAAGTTGTGGGGATCTGCTGTGTGACTTGTCGGATACTGAGCTGTATGTATCCTTGGCCTCTACCCACTAGCTCCCCGCCCGCCCCCCCCCCCACCAAGTTGTGAAAGCTGAAAATGTCCCAGGCATTACTAAATATCTGCCAGGGAGCAAAACTGTCCCCCACTGTGAACCTTGGGGGATGATAGAGAAGGGGAGAGTGGTGGAGGGCTATAGAGAGATGTGCCAGTTGAACATGCAGGGTGTAAAAGGGGAAGGTGTTGATTCCCAGGTCATTGGAGGCATGTTCTTGCCACTCACTGACATGGAGAATGGGGGAGAGGATCCAGTTTGGCATGGGTGGAGGAGGTGGGGTAATCTTGCCTGAGTTCTACCATGAACTAGCTGTGAGTTCTCAGGCATGTTATTTTCTCTCACTTGGTCTGTTTTTCCACCATCAAAATACGACATTTGTGCTAGATCAAGTCTATAGGAAATATGTAAAAGTGTCACTTGTCCTTGCTGCACTTGAGGCAGATATAATAAATCAACTATGGTTCTCTGGGCCTGCATACTTCTCCCTACAGTGCTCCAGACAGCTACCAGTAGAGGCATGACATGAGAGAGCAAACCTATTTGCCATCCCTGAACTTGAAACTCATTTCAATCCTTCCCAACTTGCCCAATGTTGACACTTTTTTGATGAGTGCCAAAGTATGCTTGGATGAATTTTGAGCAGGAGTGGGGACTCTCCAACCATCTGGCCAAATCCCATTCTTACTATGTCATTCGCCCCAAGGATAGAGCAACAGAATGGGAGTTCCCCATTCATGGCCTTTGTTGCAATAGCACAAAGGGGCTTTGGAAGTCTCTAATGGCAGGCTCCCAGAAGGCCCTGGGCATGACCCTGGCTCTCAGCACCTTTGCCACTGTCCACTCTCCTGCTCTGTGCCCTTGCAATCATCCCTGTCAGTGTGGCCCAGATAAGCCTCCACCTCAAGCATATACTCTGCTACTCTCCCCCATCAGCTTATACCACAGAATGGGAGTAGACATTTGATTGTTTTTTCACTTTTATTCAAAAGCACTTTATGCTTCCTGTTAGTGCTTTATAAAACAGATGCATGAAATGTGAATATTAAAATATTTGTCTTTCTCCCAATTCTGATGCTGTAGCAAACCCACAGTTAGAATATCCCTATACTCCTACTGTGGGTAGAACTGTGTCCCCAAAGATCTCTTAAATTCCTAACCCTCAGTGTTTGTGAATGTGACTTTATTTGGCAATAGGGTGTTGGCAGATGCCATCAAATTATGTTGGGGTTGCACTATATTAGAGAGGGCCCTGATCCAGTGACTCATGTCTTTATAAGAAGAGGAAATGTGGGCACTGTGGAAGGAGAATGCCAAGCACTAGTAAAGGCAGAGAGGTTGGAGGGTTGTGTCCACAAGCCAAGGGCCCATCAGGGATTGTCAGCAACCCCAAGAAGCAATCAGGGATTGTCAGGAAAGAGGGGAGGACAGAGGCATTCCCCCCTCACAGTCAGAGGGAATCAAGCTGCTGACACCTTCATCTTGGACTTCTGACTTCTGGCCTCCAGAACTCTAAGAGGATAAACCTCTATTGTTCCAAGTCTACCAGTTCAGTGAAATTTGTTATGGTAGCCCTGGGAAAGAAATTAAGCCTCCAACCCCAATTCCCTGGAAATGAGGTTGCCATTTATTCCTAAGTTTAGTGTGGATTTTTTCATTCCTGATTCATGACTCTGGAAGGAGAAAATGGGTATCCCCACAGCCCAGCCCACGTTTGCCCAGGGACCTGGGCTGTCCCCAGGTTTCCTGAGACTCTCCCGCTCCTGGCCTAAGTGCCCTGGAGGTGGTCGGCCTCGTGGGCCTGGGCCCCATGGCACCAATCTGCAGGACGGCTTGCAAGCACCCGCCTCCAGGAATTTACACCTTGTAGGGGAACCAGCCCCATCCTTACCCACTCACCTCACTCACTCCACCCTGATGCCAGGCCCATGAGGCTCTGTCTTTATTTCAAAGGTCAATATTTTGTTCATCAGGATTGTTTTCATATTGAATTTGATTTTTCAAAATATCACTTCAGTACTGCGTTTCTTGGCACTGGTTAAATTTGGCGCCCAAGGCAAGTGCCTCTCTTGCCACACCTCTCCCTGGTCCTGGTCCCCTCGCACATTGCGACAGAGCTGACCTATGTGACAAATGGAATAATCCAAAAGGATGTGACCTTTGAAGCTAGGTCACATAAGACCTTTTGGCCTTCACTTTGGCCTCTTGGATCACAGGTTTTGGCAAAAGTCCACTGTCATTAAGTGAGTAGCTTGAGCAGCCCTGTGCAGAGGCGGGTGGGGAGAGGAACTGGCACCAATGCATCAGCATCAAAGCAGATCCAGTCAAGCCCACAAGTGGGCAAGTGAGTGGGTTGGGACCGTGCTAACTGATCTCTCAGCTCAAAGGTCAGCTCCTCAAGAAGGTCTTCATGGACCTAGAACTGCACTCAGTCAGGTCTCCCTGTGAGAGGCTTGCTTAGCACCTACCACTGCCCTTGAGTTCTTCCTGTCTCTGTAGTGAATGTGTTATACAACTTGTTTGTCAACGTTGACCTCTCCAGGCAGAGTTCCTCGAGGAACTCTGCGTTCCCTGCACCTACCCTACAGATGCTTGCCCCTCCACGGACACCCTAACAGTCTTTATGGAGGGAACAGTGAATTGAATAAATAATGCTGCAACCTAATTTGCAGGGGTGTTTAATGGGTGGAGGAAGGTACATGCTATAAAACAAGGCCACTGGATGGAAGAAAAAGCCAGTGGATAAACCAGTAAGTCAATAGTATCAGCTGCCTGCATGTCTAGAGCTGAGGTTCTCTGCACAGAGGCGCTGCCAGGGGCTTGCCTCTGTTCTCCCTGGATCCTTGGGTTGCACCTATCATGACGTCACTTCCTATTTCTCCTTCCTGCCCTACAGAAGAGAACAGAGACACCCCCCCCCCCTGTAGCCTGGAACACACCTACACTGTGCCAGTTCATGTATTTAAAAGTCACTTCACATACACTCAAGGAAACGGAAACCCTGAGAGGCTGGGTACCTGCCCTGGTACCTTTCATGGCAGAGCCAGCATGTCTGAAAGGCCTTCCTCATCCCCATGCAAACTGCCCCCATCTCACCTGCCAGGCCAGGGTCTGGTGGCTGGTGGCCTCCTGCCCCCTCACCTCCAGCAGTGGACGCTACGTGGAAGGTGCTCTTCACTACCAGAGGACAAAGGTCAGGCTCTGGCCAAGGTCCAGCATTTCTGGCCCAGTTTAGCCGGAGGAAGCCAACTGTGTAAAAGGTCAGGATCCCGGTGAGGCAGAGTGGGAAAGTTAACATTCCCAGGGGATTCCAGCAACAGGATTTCCTGACATGGGACTATTACTTTTCTCACATTATGTGGCCAGATCTACTTCCTGCTATTATTAACACTGTGCGCATGAAGAAGACATTTATTTTATGGAAACATGAGGAGCTTCTTGGCTCTGGTCTGTGAGGTGGCAGTAGGATCATGGAGCTACCTACACTTGAGGGTTGGGGTTCTAGCCTGGGTTCTACCTGCCTTTCCTATAAGCTGGAGCAAGTAACTTCACACCTCTGAGCCTCAATTTCAATTTCTGTAGCAGGCAGGAAAGTGAGCCATCAAAAATGTTAAATCAGAACTAAGAGATCCTGGGTGTGTGAGGTGAGGTCCTTTACATGGGAAAGTAGTTGAGAAAGGCTGACCCTCCTCAGCTGAGAACCCCTCAGTGGCACACTGGCCTTCATGAAAAGGTCTCTCCCCACCCTGCTGGGTCCAGGCCAGACTTCAAGCACTGACTGTCCTCTGTCCCAACCCCACCCTGCCCCCTCCACTCTTCTGATTTTGTGTTTCTTTCCTCTGCAAGTTTCTCCTTAGTGCCTACCCTAATGTTTTCCCTGTTCAAGACACCTTCTTTGATCTGATTCCTTCACGCTGAGTAGTTTGTTCTCTGCATCTTAGAGCCCCAGGCCAGAGCTCTCCAAGTGTAAACCCCTGGAGCAGCATTGCCTAGGAAAGTGTCGGAAATGCAAATTCTTGGGGTACAACCAGACCCAAAGGAGCAGACACTCTGAGGTTGCAGCCCTGAAGTCTCTTTTTACAAGCTCTCAGGGGATTCTGATGAACACCCAATCTTTAGAACCTATAAGATAACCTGTCTCTCCACCTGGGCTGTGAGCTCCTGCTAGCTAGGGCTATTATCTTCTTGAGTGGCTTTCAGAGACAGGCACACAGAAGCCACACATGACCATGGAAATGCCTCATGGAAAGCCCCAGCACTGATGAGAACCAGGTGCCTCTCACATATTCACACGCACCTTCCTTCTGCAACAGGTGAGCTCACAATATCCCCCGCCCCTTCCCATAGCCTTTCCCAGATGCTCACAAAACCTCATGCTTTTCCAGAAAGCCTCCCCTGAGTCCTGCAAAGGCCTGGTTGGCCTCAGGCTCCCTCCACAGATGCTGCTTAAACCTTCCAGACACCAGTCTGGGGTCACTGCCTGGTTAATCTAGGGGGATTGTTTTAAACAGAGGACTTGACTTGCATGCATCCTCCTTGTGCTCTTAGGCTCTGACCTGGTGTGAGTTAATAAGTATGTTGCATTGTGGGGTGTCCTCTGCAGCCTTCCCTGTGGAGACTCACTCAGTAGTTCTGGCAGGGGAGTCCAAGCAGGTAGGTCTATGAGTCTTTGGGTGAACACTACAGCAGATACAATTTACTTTCCACTTTACAGCCTAGAAGGATAAAAAAAGGGAAGAGTTTTAGGCCTGAAATGAGCTGACTCCAGCCTATGGAGTTCACGGTTGTGAGTGTGGAGGGAAAACCATGCCAGGCCATGCCAGAAGACCCTGCCCAAACCACAGTGTCTCGGGGTCTTTCTTTTACATGCCTGCCCTTGCTGCTACCGTCTATGTTTCCCCAAATTCTTCTCTCAAGTCCGGGGCTAGAGTAGCCTTCTGGAGCAAGGCTACTTGAATTAAAAAAATGCACCTTGTGACTGATAAGAAAACATATCTTTAGTCATTTAGATTTGGTCCAAGTCCTTCGTCACAACACCTTCGTCACAAACCTAGGAATTTCCTGTGTTGCGTGTGATAAAGGCATCTTTTGTTACATGTGACTCTTGAATGCAACTAGTTCCAGGAGAACCTGTCATGTAGTTGGAAGTCTAGAACTTTCAGGCCCACACCCTGACCTCCGGCAAGAGGGGGACGGCTGGAGGCTGAGTCCATCACCAATGGTCAGTTAAGTGGGCCTCCCAGAGTAGTGAAGCCTCCCCAAAGATGAGGAGAAAAATCCAAAAGATGAGGTTCAGAGAAATTGTAAATTGGTAAATGGAAGGAGGTACTGACTGGGTACCTCGGAGGGAGTGGGAATTCTTCACCCTTTCCTCACACCTTGTCCTGGGCCTCTCTTCCTGGCTGCTTCTGAGTTCTGTCCCTCTATAAATAACTCATGGTTACTAATAACTAAAGCCATGGTTTAGTAAATTAAATGTTTCTCTGAGTTCTGTAGTCTTCCACTTCCGCAAACTAATCCTATCCAAGGAGGGGGTCTGGAGAGTCTCTGATTTTCAAACAGTTGGTCAGAGACACAAGTGGGCATTCTCGTGGCCCTGCAATTTTTACCTGTGGAGTCTCGTGTTCTCGCTGGGTAAAGAGTGTCAGAACTGAGTTAGATTGTGGACACCCAGCTGGTGTCTGGAGCACTATTTGTTGCATGTGAGAGGAACTCCCTACCCTCACTGGAAATGGGTCAAGGAGTCCATTCAGAATACTGGTGGTGTGGCCTTGGACTTGACACCTCACTATTCCTTACTGCAATTCTCTGATCTGTGACGTGGTTTGAGGCAGTTACTATTGCCTGGGTAGTAACGTTTCACACTTAAGCTTGTGCTGAAGACATCAGAGAGGACCATCTGCTGTGGAGGAAGCTCTAGAGTCTTTCATCATGAGGTAGGTAGCTCTTCCTCTTTGGACCACCCCAGCCAGGGAAAACGGAACCATGGGAAGTGGTGAGTAGCAGGTGGGGTTGGCCTGGATCTGCTGGTTATAGGCCTGATACCGAGGAGTCTTAGAATTTGTGCTCCACTTATTGCATTGGTGCACACTGGGAAATGATTCAGACATGATGGATGAGAAATCTATCCTGCCTGCAGACAAGATCATGCCCACATGACTCTCTGATAGACACCCTAGCTGGGTGCCTCCAGACTGGTCTCCAGCAAATGAAGTTAAGTCTGATTCTCCTCAGGTATGCAGTCCCATAACACACCTTTTCAGACATGTAAAAGACAAGCCCACTTCCTAGAGACACAGAGGCACACAGAGCTGTATTCACTGCTTAAGCCATAAAGCTAGTGGTTGATAGAACACGAGTGATGGTCCCAAAGTCCATGTTCTCCCCCTACTCCAACCATCCATGTGAAACTCATCACCATCCACTTTGTCTCCATAATGGGGACTGGAGAGCAGAGAGTTATCAACTACCAACAAGCAACATTCCCTGAGGAGCCAGTGTGTCACGTACCTGTGCACCAGTTATCTTGCTTAGTCTTTCAAGGTAATAGTGCTACATTACAGAGGAGGAAATTGATTCTTGGAGAGGTTGAGCAACCTAGCCAAGGTCACATTTTTAGAAAGTGCCAGGTCTGTGTGTCCTAGGGCCTCCAATGTCCCTCCAGGGTCCCAGCACCTCGATGAGAAGGTCATAAGTGACTGGCTGTCTTAAACCTCAAAACTGCCTCATGAGATGGTGGGTGTTAGAGAACTAATCTAAGTTTTTAAAAATTGTTGATTCCAGAGCTTGTCTTATATTTCAGTGCATAATAGCTCTCTACATAGAATAATGCTAAGGTCTCTGGATTGAAGGAGTGTGTGGACAGAAGTGTGTGTGTGTGTGTTTTCTTTTTTACTCTCAACAGGAAAGTAATTCTTAATGTGCCAAATATTGCAAACTCAATCCAATAAGCAGGTTTACTCTGCAAAAGGCCAAAGTGTTCTAGTCAGGCATTAAAATCTTGCTACAAGAGGAAATAAGAGCCGTCCCTGCAAGCATCCTCCCAGGAGTAAAGAATGTAGTTGTTACATGGCTTGTAATCAGCAAAGGTCTTGCCTTAGCTGCTTCAGTCCTTCTGCCTCCATTGGACAATAACCCTTATGGAATTCCACTCAGCACAGAAAGGCTCATATACAGAGACTGGCTTTGCCTCTTGAAAGCATTTTGCTTTCTATACCACTATTGCCAAGAATGAGATGGCTGTCCTGTCAGATACCTCAGGCAGCTCAGGATCTGATCCCAGGCTTGGGGGGCTCTGTAGAACACCAGAGAGGTGTCTTGTCCACTACTCCTGCTTTGTGACTCCAAGAAATCACTCAGTGACTCTAGCTTTGGCCTTTGTACTGGAAAATTGAGAGAACAGGCCCACTTGGGGCCCAACGCTCCTAGTGCAGTGCCTGGCCAGTAGAGACACTCGCTCATTCTTGTTCTGAAGAGAGTGCCAGACTGAAGACTGGCCAGGAGAGAGATAGCTAACTGCATGTCCCTAGTGCCTTAGGATGACTGCTCAGTCAATTAAGTGTTCCTTCTTGAGTATCATTTTGGTCAAACCACTTCCCCTTCTCATAAGTGCTCAGTAACTTCCAGCTCCCCTGAATGGGAGATCCAGACAGAATCTTTCTTTTTTTTAAGATTTATTTATTTATGCATACAGAACTGAGATACAGGTCAGAGATGTGTGTGCGATGTGTGTGTGTGAGAGGATTCACCAGAGACAGAGTGGGAAGCAGAACAGGCAGATCTACTGAAATACACTGCTGGGGGGGAGCAGCTGGCGGGTCAGGAGAGGTCTGCCATGCCATTTAGGTTACCCCACTGGCCGGGTATCAAACTCGTGCTGCAGTGGTTGCAATAGCTTCATAGTGCTGCTCTTTAACCCATTGCACCACTAGGGAGGACCCTATCCAGAATCTTTAACCTGGCCATCAAGACACTTGTTCTCCAAAATGGTCCTTTCCAGCCAACTTTTCTACTCTCCAAAAAGCCACTTAATAAATATTTAAAGAGCGAGCAAATACAATGAATTTAGCATTATGTGGCTAAAAATCTTGGCCCTGTTCCTGAGAATCTCATGAGCTAACAAGGAGTAAAGCTCAAGATAGCAGAAATAAGAGAAAAGAGCTGCTTATATTTAATCAAGGAACCAGTTGCGATCCCACATTCCTGTCTAGATTCTGCCCTATTTGTCCAGAGGCCAGGCTTCCATGTGACCTTGGGGGAAGGGGAGAATGTCACTTAACTTAAACAATTGCTAACATAACACCCCAGCCAGGAAGGTGCTGACAGTCTAATGAGGAAGTCCCCCACCCCAGAACTACTGTAAGAGCTTCTATTGTCTCATCTATATGCCTCACATTGCCAACAAGCATAGAGAATGTGAGAAATGATGGAGCTTTGTTGTTTTTCCTGTATTACTTATTAACGAGCATAACATAACACAAGAAATATGCTTTTATTGGTGAATGTAAAAGTATTTAACACTTGCAGACTGGCTGTGTTATTTAGAGTTACTCCTCCCCTCCCCCTCTGCCCTTCCTCCTCCAATAGCTGCATCTAGAGCTTAAGATCCAGAGCTGCCTGGAAACTTATCCTGCAGTGTTGGTGCCTGAAGTTTGAACCCCCAACAGACTTGGGTGTAGCTGTCCTTCAGTTGGGCAGAGTTCTAGCTGTATAAGGACACTGAGGTCAACAGAATCCTGCCCAGGGAACATTGTGACCCCCCCACAGGTAAGCCCATGCAGGTGGTGGGAGTTCCCCAAAGGGCATCAGAGACTCCCCTGATGTTACTTAAGAGTTGTGCAGCCAGCACTAAGAAGCTAAAGTCACTCCAGCATGAGTTCGATCCCCGCCCCGGGGCTGACCCACATGGTGCAGCAGACCTCTCCTGACCCGCCTGCTGCTCCCCTCAGCAGTGTACTTCGTCAATCTACCTGTTCTGCTCCCCACTCTGTCTCTGGTGAAGCCTCTCACCACCCCTGCACCTCTGGCCTGTACCCCAGTTCTGCATGCACAAATAAATAAATCTTTTAAAAAAGAGTTGTGCAGCAAAGGACTGGGGCCCTTGGTGATGCTTTCAGGCAGAGCTAGAGGCAGGCGTGACAGCCAGGTCTCTGCAGAGCCCCTTGGCTCCTCTCCCTTCTTCATGGCATGGAGGTCGCCCGTTTATCCTTTTTTCCTTTGAGGCCAGGCCCAGAATGCCCCAAGCTGGCCCCTGCCCTGCCTCATATCCTCTGCCAGGATTTCCTACCCCCCTGCCTGATTGGATGATTTTCAATTCTAAGTGACCACCTGGACCATTTTTGGACCCATCAGCCCATTCTTGATTCTGGAGCCAAATAATAACCTAATGTGCTGGTTAAACTCATTTACTTCTTTTAGCTCACACCTATGAACCAGTCCCCAGAATATTTGAAGGATATCCTGGAGCCTGCGAAGACTCAACCTGACCTTAGAGCAGGCTCACAGGCTGGTGGATTCTGAGCTGCCTCGGCGGGGCCGGCGCTTCTCTGCACCCTGTAGTTCTTCAGTGGGGCAGGATGTAACCACAGATGTTGGGATGAACCTCTGAACCACCCTGCTGAACTGTGACTTAATGCCTGAAACTGCCAGAGTGTGGAGCTGGTCCCGAGGGGGGGGGGGCATGCTCCCCCCGCAGTCCTGGACCTGGACTGAGGGACTAGCTGTTGTCTCCATGCCTGAGTTTATTCCAGGACAGGTTGACCTGGCCTCTGCAGCCCCAGCAGGGCTGCATGTCCTGGAGCAGAACGGCAGGGGAACCACTGCTTCCTGACTGTCAACTGCTGGCCTCTGCCTGCAGCCTTATCGTGTGGGGCCACTGGTGGTGGGGAGTGAAATGTCCACCACCTGCTGCCACTTACACTGCCCACAAACAGCTTCTGGAGCCAGGCACTGGGCTGCCAGAAGTGGGGACTCACTGGCACTCAAACCCAGCTAGTACAGAACCTCCTTTTAGCTACCGGCAGCCTTTTGTGACAGGATAGTCAGCACCACCCCTTAAACCTCAAGGGGAGCTAGGACTGAAGCTGGGATCGTGCTGGGCAGGGGAACTTGCCACTGCTTCTCCAAGGGTTCCTGCTTCCCAGGCCATGGGAAAAGGCAGCACTGTGGTTTGTGCTGAGGTTTCACTTGGATGCAGGAAATACACGTTCATTGATCTGAATGTGATTAAATTTGATTTAACGAATTTGCAAAGTTGGGCAAGAATTGCAATATCAGTCATTTCCTAGGCCCTTGAAGCATGAAAGGGGCTTTAAAGTTCTCCAGAGAAGCCACAATTAATGACATTGCTTTGCTGCATGGTGGTTAGTGGTGCCCTGGGCAGCTGTGGTGGGCACATTTGAAATAGGCCTACCTGTCTGACTTCTACAATTCCTCTGAGACACCCAGCCAAAGGGCACTCATGTAAACTACACTTGTGCCCCCAAGAAGGCAGCACGAACATTTCCCCAGCAGGTTGGGCTACCTCAGTGGTGGCCAGCTCACATGGCAAGCTCTATGATCATCCCTCTTTTTCCTCATTGGACATCTGGACATGGCCTGCACACTTCTCTCTCATGAGGTGTCCCAAGGCTTCACTCCTCTCTCTGGGATTCCAGAGCTGAGTTTTCCTTGTTAGACACCCACCACTCTTAAATCCACTGAGCGTGCTGTTGAGATTCCAGGTCACCAGAACCAAAAGGACACATTAAACAACTTATCTCCCTCTCCTTTTCCCTGAGTTATTCATTTCCCCTTCTTCTGTAAATAAACTCTTTATTAACCTTTTTTATGTGTGCTTGTAGTTGAGTCTTATCATAAGTTCCTTTAAGTACACAGGTGAGGACCTACATTCAGGGTGCCCTGTACAGTTCCACAGGAATCCTTATTTGGGTTTACATATCCCAGTGGTAGTTATTCGGGTTGCCACCTTTGAGACTGGGAGCTCCACAGGAATCCTTATTTGGGTTTACAGCAAAGACTGAAGCAGGGCAACTACCATCATCACCCTATTTAACAGATGGGGACATAGACTAAAAAGGATTGTCACCTGACTGGCAGTATGGTGAGTCAGGGAGGGTTGATTTTGGTTCCAGGTTCAAAGTTCATGCTCTTGAACTGCACCCTCCCTCACCCAACCCCTATTATGTAGTGATATTTTTTAAAAAAAGATTTATTGATTTATTTATGCATACAGAACTGGGGTTCAGGCCACAGGTGCGAGGGGCTGAGAGGATTCACCAGAGATAGAGTGGGAGCAGATGAAGTACACTGCTGAGGGGAGCAGCGGGTGAGACAGGAGACGTCTGCTGTGCCATGTGAGTCACCTCCAGGGCCAGGGATCAAACTTGCACTGAAGTGGCTATGGCTTGCTTGCAGTGATGCGTCCTAACCAGTTGCATCACCAGGGAGGGCCCTCTGTAAGTAAGGGACTAATTCTGTGTTTGTTTCCCCACCTGCGAGGCAGCAGCTCTTACTTCCCAGCAAGCAGGTTGAACTCAGCAAAGCCAGAGGCCCAGCTGGTCAACATCTCCGGAGGGCCGGTCAGCTCTGACTTGCAGGCCAGGACTGCCCTACAGGTGTTTGACACATTTATGCTCAGCCTCAGGCCCTGCTGTGTATGAGGAAGTGACCCTGATCTGGGGAAACCTTCCGTGGGGGCTCCCTAGTCATAAATGAGCTGACAGCTGCCCAGCTCCCAGTCTCAAAGGTGGCAACCCGAATAACTACCACTGGGATATCAAAGCAGGCAAATGACCCCAGGAAACAGCCTCAGATAGCAGGATACAAAAGCCTTTTCTCAGCGTGGGTGCATACAAGGGTCCTTGCCTTTGAGTGCATCCTTATCAGCCATTTGTCATTTTTAGTAGCTTCTCCCTCCCCAGAAACCAGGGACCATCTGAGAGAAGATCCCAGGAGCCCCACCTGGTCTGTGTTCTGAGTAGGAGCTCCTGAAGGAAGAAAGCTCCCCCCTCCAGCCCCCTTACCCCCCCTCCCCACACACATTGTTTCATTCTATCTCAAACCTGTTTTTCTGCAGACCCTCCTTAAAAACGTTTAATCTCAGTGTAAAACCACCCAAAGCAACCCTTTCTTCCTCCCCTGTACTGCTAGGATCCACCAGGAACACAGCAACATGCAAATTCGTTTGGCTCCGGGGCCACAGGGCATAAAAGGCATTTAGTGGGCGGCATGAGTCAATTTCCATCATGCCTGTGGACAGTGATGTAACCACCACTTGTCAGTTTCCCATCCCGGCAGCTCTGATCCCCCAGAGCGGACATCTGGAGGAGAGATTGACAAGTGGATTCCAGAGGCGGCCCTGCTTCCCGCCTGCTCCAGCCCATCGCTCCGGCTGCCAAACAGGGTTGGCGGTATGTTTCTGCACATTCCCACGTACACACACTCTCCTCACCCCCTCTCAGCTCAAGTCTGCGTTTCCGGTGGTGTGAATTCTGACAGCTCAGCGGTGTCGGCTTCATCGGTACTTGGTACTTCCCTCGCTGCACCAGGTTGCCCAAATGCACCCAGAGCCTTCCTACAGAACTCCCCAGCCCCACCACACAGTGGAAGGTGCAGGAACTGCTGGGTCCTGGATGTGCCTCTGTTCCAGGGAGGCCTGGCAAAATGGCACATTCTCCACACCCTCTTGGCTAATTTACCGGACTTCTAAACACATTTATTTACTGTGGTATCTACACCACACCAAACATCTGGAGGGGAACTGGGGGAAATGGGCCAAGAATTGAAATGTTTATTCTGCAGTGTAACTTTGAAAACCAAATCAGGGAAACTTCACATCTTTAGTCAATTGCTCGCTGTTGTATAGGCCTGAGCCAACATATAATCTGATAAAGTTGTCCCTCCTTGCCCTCACTCTAACCATGCAACGTGCTCACTCAGTGACCTGTAAACATTTCTTTCTTGGGTTATCTAGAGTCAAGCTGAGCCAACATCACAGTTGTTCAACCAGCGCCTCTGGAGTTTCCATCTCACCGGGTGCCAGGCCTTCCCACACCGAAAGGGTTTGGGGCTCACAGGTCCTCTCTGGACTTAATGCTTTCCTATGCAGCCCCTCTTTTGACCTCTTCAGATCTCATCGCCATCACATACTTGCTATATATACGTTCTTGACTTTCCCAACGCTTTTGGAATGATGTCATCCATAAAGCAGAAAGACCCACCCAGTCATAATTAGTTAGGGCTCAGTTTTGCCACCAGGTGCAGCTCCCTTTTATCTACCGAAGGGAAAGTCAACCCAAATTAATGAAATGCTGTTGTATCGGGCCATTTGAAAGGTGAACATCTAATATGCGAAAGAATAGCACCTTGGATTAAAAACTTAGAAAAACATAATTTCCAAGAGTGAGGTCTATTTTTTTGACCTCCACAATTTGAAAATAGAAGTTTTAAAGTCAGACACTAAAGGGAAGTTCTGAAAGAACATGTACACCCTTCTTAAGGAACTTGGGGTCAAGGGGGCTGGCCCCCATTCAACAAATAATCATTTCCAAGAGAAAAGCCTAAGGAGGTCAAGGGGCAGGGAAAGAGGCAGTGAGTTTTGAGAGGATAGGTGGTGGTTAGCATCATTCACCATCGGCAGGCCAGTGCTAACAACACTGATGTTGTCAAGATAAAAGTCTCCTGACCATCCTGTTGGCTTTTCATTGCCCACCAGCCCAATGAAGCCACTCCACTAGCCAGGCTTATCTCATCTCTCTACTCTGCCAGGAGCATTCCTAACTCTGCACCTCTGCTGACACCCCTGCCTTTCACTTGAGGGTCTGACTCAAGAGCATTCAACCTGTGCAATCACAAGAGCCCACAGAAGGGCCCCATGCTTGCGTTAATGTTCTGCTGCTAGCTTCTGTTCTTGTTAATATTATCTTTGATCTTGTGTGCAGTCCAATGGGACAATGGAGATAGGGTACATGTTCCCTTAACATCATTGATAGGTTCTTGGAAACTGTGACTTTAAAAGAAATAACATGCATAGAAGGCAGGTCCTTAAATCATGCCATTTCATTGTCACATTGACTAGAAAGAGTATCTCCTGGGCACATACCTGACATTGTTGGAGGGCCTGCTTCATGTACCCGGTACATTCTCCTGGGTGCGTGCATTTGCCACATTTGCATAGAGTGTCTGTAGTGCCCTCTGTGTGTCCAGGAGGCCTGGGAGTCCATCATGCTCAATGTGAGTGCAAGATCCCCACAGAGGAGAGGGGGTGAAGCACTAACAGCCCTGAAAGGCCACACTCTCTCTCTCTGTTTGAACCAGAGCTTGCTTCCCACAATGAAAGTGTTACAGGGTAGCCCAGAGTGGACTGGGCTGCCTGTCTGTGGGGCCTCACCCACATGCTCAAAACTCAGTTATACTGCAGGCGCACACAAAAGGGTCAAAATGGGTTTATTTATAAAAGGGAAAGGAATAGGAAAAAACCCAGGGAAAGAGAGCGGGATACAAAGTAACTGGAATACCTTACCGGCTCGGCTGACTGAAAACACCGAGTCACGCCATCCAGAGAGCCGTTTCCCGAGTGAGACGCAATGGCTCCCTTATTTATCCCTCAATGTCCCAGAATTCCTACTTCGCTCCCTTGGGTCCTCACAGTTCTCTCCCTAGTACTGCTGGGAGTTGTAGTTTCCAATCACTGGAGTAGGGGGTAGAACAGGGGGTTCCTTTAGGACTGCAGAGTTCCTTTAGGACGTCCTTCCCCTTAACAAAAGAAAGCCACACATCCTAGGAAGCTCAACAGCTGAGAAGCTCTGCCATGTCCCTTCAGACTCCGCTGCTTCCTTGCACCAGCCAACCACTTAATGCTGCAGATGGTGCCCAAGGAAAGGGAAACATAGCAGCCCTTTGCCTTTCTTTTCTCAGCAGTAAAGCAAAGGTAGAGAGGGGAGTGCGTGCCGCACAAGTGAAAGAGCAAGTTGAGTTCATGTCACCCAGAGTTTCCACTGTTGGCAAGAACAGAACATCTGCACGTAATGGCTGGGACGAACAGACTAATTTTGCTGACGCACAAGTTCAGTGCTCTTATGTTTACATCTAAAACTGGCATGGCACAGTAAAAGATGCAGGTGGATGCTAATCATGTACGTGGTTTGTTTTTATTTACTGAGGATAGCACTAAATAGCAAATAAACACTAAGAGAAGTTGGGAGAGAAGGCATTGAAGCAAAGAAAAACCTTAAACTTTTGTATCTTTGGTAACCTGCTTTTTCAACAGTTACCTTGCCATAATGCCCCAGACACACATTGTAAGTTCACCCATCTGAAAGTATATAGCACATCAGCAGGAGCATTAGCAAACACAACACAGATTGCATTCTTCCTGCATGGTGAATGGATTCACCCAGTCAGGGACAGAGGAGGCAGTTTGCGTCTTCCTGGAAGAAGGTGTGATATAAACTGATCCAGTGAGGAATCGAGGGACGCCCTGCATTGCTTAGCTGAGTTTTCACTAGGGCACTGCCCGCTTAGTTGGTGGCAGTAGGTAGCACCCATCCGGACAGCAGCTGCAGACACCAGCACTGCTGGGAGGGGGCCCTGAGACTTCACGAGGCTGGCAGGAGGGAGCACAGGCGCCCATGTGCTGCGGTGAGCTCAGGACAATGAGCACTCGCTACACCCCAAGCCGTGGGCTGGAGCGGGCTGTGACCAGCTCCCTCCTTCCATCCCTAATGAGCACAGTGTGGCCGAGGGCACTGAGCCTTGGTCTCCTAGAGGGATGGAATTAAAGGAACTAGGTCAGTCCACTCATCTTACATGGGGCATCCCGGGCAGCAACTTTCCTCTCTACATAGCCACACGATCCCGACCCTGGACCCCACCAGCTTGGCTCCCCTCCAGGCCACTGAATCCCAAGTCCAACAAGCTCTGGTAAGGCCCCCGAGTCCCACAGTCAATTTCCAGGCTAGCTGCTTTGGGCAGGTGCCAGAGAGGAGACAAAGAGCCGCTGGCCCCTAACTGACTTCTCAGGACCTCCTGGAGGTCTCTCTTCCTGAAGACGCCCTCTGTGGCTGGAGGAGAAAGCACGTGGAGTGAGGCAGAAGCGCACCAGCTAGGGCCGAGCTTGCCACTACCGCAGCCACTATGGTAGCCACTACAGCAGCCACAGGGCTCCACAGTGGCAGAAAAGAGGCTCACCCTGAGCCCTAGGGAGCACTTAGGAGAGGCTTTGTGAGCATCTTGTGCCGGGACGGGACCAGAGGGTGGGCAAAGAGAGCAGCGAGACAGAGAGGAGCGGAAGACATCGATGGGGGAGGACTGTAGGTCAACTCTTCCAGCCATTCCCAAGGGAGATCTCTGGGGGCAGAGGGCAAGGGCTGGCTTGGCAAGGCTGATGAAGGGGGTCTTTCATCACCCAGCAGTAGGGAGCTGGTAGGTTGAAATCCTTGTAAAAGGGCTGCCTCTGATGACAGGCAGGTTGGTGGTGGGGGACCTCTCAGGGCCTGATCCTGGAGATTCAAAGCCTACTCTTTGGTCCTGGGAGACTGTCATGCAGTAGCGAAGCTTTCCTTAGTCTTTTAACTAGTTCCTTGGTCAAGTTACCTAACCACCTTGAGCCTTAGTCTCCTCATCTGCAAAACGGACATGTCAACACCAGGGATGTTTTGGGTTTTCACTGAGCTCATGGGCCTGGCACAGATGAGTTCTTTTCAAAGGTAAGTCTCCTGCTTTCTTGCAAGCTCTCTGTGGACACCTCTTCTTGTCTCTTTTTCACCCACTCTGCCCCCATGCGCTGCCTGAATGCAGCAGCATGGGGAAATCAAGCCCACATGTCTATCACCAGGCACTAAATCTCCCCAGAGGACATTCCTCACTGCAGCAGTAATGTTGCCAGCTCTAGGGACCATGATTGCACCATAGGGCAGGATCCCTATAAGCCCTGGGAGGCTTAAAGGGCCAGCTCATGGACTCCCTGTTCCAGCTGGGGAGGTCCCGGAGCCAGGAATATGGTGGTGACAGTGTGGACCCAGCAACGGTGGCCACAGAAACAAACAAGCAGCAAGGCCACAAGGAGAGATCACATGGAATCGGGGATCAGGGCCCAGGACCTTTAACCAGACCAGTTCCTCTCAATTCCCAATCCAGTTGCTTCTTGGGTATGTGGGCTTGAGCAAAATAACCACTCAAGCACCTCAAAACGCAGGCCGGAAACCTCTCTGCCTCCCAGTTCTGCAGGTGAGGGTGCTTGTTGGAAGTGTCATTTATTTTTTTTAAATCATACCCATTCATACATATTATCTCATTTGCATATGTACATTTCACTTATTCCCCCCCTCCCCCCAGAGTTTCCTGCAGAAGGAACTGTTATTGCTCTTAATTCTCAGAGGAGAAATACCACCGATCTCACATCTGTAGTCATCGTGGGGTCCTGAGCATTTCTCTGTGTCTCAGACTAGGCAGGAGATGGGTGGAAACCTGAGCATGAGGGTCCTGTGTCTGCCACCCGCCAGCTGCACTGTGGTGACTGTTTCCTTACCACAAACAGAAGGATTGGATGCCAACTGACCTTTGCTGAGACCCATTGAGTGAAGAAGACCCCCTTACCCTGCTTCCTCCCACTAGTTCTCCCAGGCTCCTGCGTTACAGAAGAGGGCTCTGAATAGAGGGACCCTGTGCCACCCCCGGTCACCTCACTGGGGGCAGGTCTCCACTCTGGTCAACTTTGAAGTTGGCGTTCTCTCCTCTCCAGCCCAAGTGTGTGGCTCAGTCTAAAGCATCCCTTACTCCCAGCAAAAGAACAAAAGAACTCAACACATGGCCTATCCTTTGGGCTGCCCAGGACAGTGCTTTTATTTATGACAACTGGCTGGCTGGCCAAGATCAAAATGACCAGCGGGGAAAGCCCGTCTCTTGTGGATCACTTTATCACTCAATAGAAAAGTGTTTATCTGTCAGGATGGGAGAGGCTGACTCTTCCTTCTGGAAGACTTTCTGAAATTATTGGAAGGATTTAAAACAGTAGAGCACTCATGCTTTCATCATAAAAATGACACGCTTTTAAGAGAGGAGAAGCAGGAAGTATAGAGAATAGCAGTGGATGCATCCCTCATCCCTCTCCCCTATCACCCGAAGGTAACTAGTAAACTGTTTATGATTTTTTCTGTATAATCTTCATTCATTTCCATCAAACATTTATAAGTTCTTCCGTGTGAGGCTACTGAAGAGCTAATGGGTAAAGTTTGTGCCCTCATGAAGCCATGGATGTACATGGGTATAAAGTTTTTTATTCTTATACTTTTTCAGACACTTCTTTTTTTTTTTTTTTTTAAAGATTTATTTATTTATTCATACAGAACTGGGGTACAGGCCAGAGGCCCAGGGGCGGTGAGAGGCTTCACCAGAGACAGAGTGGGGAGCAGAACAGGCAGATCGACGAAGTACACTGCTGAGGGGAGCAGCGGGCGGGTCAGGAGAGGTCTGGCTCGCCATGTGGTCTCCTCCCGGGCAGGCGGCAGGCGGGAATCGAACTCATGCGGAAGTGGCCTCAGATTCTCAGTGCTGTGCCTTAACCCGCTGCGCCACCAGGGAGGGCCTTCAGACACTTCTTTGTCATCGTTTCAAGACTCTTGACCATTGCATTGGACAGCAGTTCCAGCAGCTTCATGGAGGAGAACATTGCCTGTGTGCCTGCTACTACTCTAACACTGCTGCACAGCTCAGCATTCACACAGGCGCAGCCCAAAGCACAGTGTGTTGGGCCCGCCTACCCACCTTCACTAGCCAGGAGTGGCAGCCCAGAGACAAATACTCTGTCTTCTGATTCCTGGGAGAATAGTTCTGGGAGTCCCAGAAAGGTGAGGGGCTGCCCACCAGGGGCTGCCAGCATCTTCACTTAGACCAGTCCTCCTGGTTTGCAAGCTAGCCACTTTTATAAAGTCCCACAGGGTGGTGCTTCAGCTGCTTACAGGAGTCATTGACACCAAAAAGGTAATCTATGGCTAGTTCCAAAGACAGGAATAAGTGTCAGCAAGAATGTGGAGGGCCCTCGCTGGTGGCACAGCAGGTTAAAGCACAGCACTAAGAAGCTTAAGCCACTTCTGCATGAGTTCGATCCCGCCTGCCCCGGAGGCGATCCACATGGCGTGGCAGACCTCTCCTGACCCTCCCACTGCCCCCCTCAGCAATGTACTTCATCGATCTGCCTGTTCTGCTCCCCACTCTATCCCTGGTGAATCCTCTCACCCTCCGCATCTCTGGCCTATACCCCAGTTCTGTATGAATAAATAAAATAAATCTTTAAAAAAAAAAGAAGAATGTGAAGAGGAGGGAATACTTGCACAGTGTTGGTGGAATGTAAATTGGGGTAGCCATTATGGAACCCAACAGGCAGATTCCTCAAAAAAAAATTAAAAATAGAAACTCCACGTGATCCCTAAGATCATTTCTAGGTGTTCATACTATGAATAGAGAACATCAGTACAAAGAAATATATGCAAACCACATGTTTCATTGAAGCATTATTCACTGCAGCCAAGAGTTGTAAACAGCCAAAATGTCCATTGAAGACTGGGTAATTAAATACTACTCAGCCATAAAAAAGATGAACTACCCTTTGTGACAACATGGGCAGAACTATTATACTAAGTGAAATAAATCAGATGGAGGCAGATGAACACAGTGTGATTTCACTTATATGTGGAAGATAAATCAAAGCAAAACTAAAACAAACACTTAGACTCAGAAACAAAAAATAGTAGTCACCAGAAGGGAAAGGAGAAGGAGGGCAGAACAGTTGGGTAAAAGAGGTCAATTGTACAGCAGAGGAGAGAACTAGACTATTGGCAGTGACCAAAATGCAGTATAAACCGATGCTGATTTGTTATACTGATCCTCTGAAGGCTATTTCATGTTGGAACCAGTGTTATGTCAACATCTATAAGAATGTATCTTGAATTGGCTTCCTTTCTCGCTTTCTCACTCTCCATCACTCTTACTCCAGCCTTCGGAACAATCCCCAGGCAAGCTGCCTGCATGGCGACTTTCAGTTCTGCCCCTAAGGAGCCCAGGTTAAGATAGTGTGTGATCATATAGTACAGACATGGTTCTAAAAGTTTTCATTTGCATATTTAGGTTCTTTGGTCTTGACTAAATTCCACCCACAATTGGTATTACAACAAGTTGCTACCACATTTGATGCCTTTTTTATCAACAGAACAAAGGAAATGGTGAGATATCATCCTCATCAGTAAATGTATTCGCCTTTTCTGATGTATAGGAAGCTTAGCCTAGCAGAACGGTTTTAGGTTTCTTTTAAACTTTTTATTTTGAAATAGTTTCAGCTTTATATTTGCAAAGGCAATGCAGAGTTTCTACTGTATACTATGGCTTTTATTACTTTCTCTGCTTCACACTGTAACATGATGTCTCCGTGGGTGGGATGCCATGCTCACAGCCTGCCAGGGAACTGGCCACAGCCAGGCCTAGGATGCCCTCCACCCCTGCCATCTACTGTCCACCATCTGTGCGTGGGCACGCACCGGCTGCAGGCCACTAGAAGGAAGAGTCTATTGAGGGTTTTGGGGTTTCCGTGATCCTGAAAAAGAAAGTTCCTTTTCTTCCTTTGGGCATGGTTGTGTTTGGGTGTGATTCCTGTTATAGCTACTGCAGCTTACAACTCAAGACCAGATGCCACAGAGCCTCCAGGAGACAACCCTGGGGAAAGGGTGAAGGAATCTCTGGCTCTGTGCAATAATAATTCAGCTTTCTGCTATCTTCAAACTATCGCAGCTGTAGACCGTAGTTAGAGATTGTTTATCAGTCTACGGCCATACCACCCTGAACGCGCCCGATCTCGTCTGATCTCGGAAGCTAAGCAGGGTCGGGCCTGGTTAGTACTTGGATGGGAGATTGTTTATCAGCAGTGTCTTAGTGGCTGCCCGGTGTGCTAGCGAATGAGTGTGTCTCCACTGATTTGAGTAAATCCCTCTTAGGAGACGTGGAGCGAGCACTGCCCTACTACTCATGGTGTCACGGTAAACATCTTCATGTATAAAGCTTTTTCTGCATCTCAGATACCCAATGTGGCACTCTTTAAGACTCTTGATGCATAGGGTAGAACTGTTAATGGAACTACACCCCACCACCTAAAAATATGAGTGTAACCTCACTATATCAGCAGTAGCACTGGATAATCTCATTTGAAAAAAAAAATCATGGCTTTTTTGAAACAAAAGAGTGTTGATTGCATTTTCTTAATTACCAGAAGAGATTGGTCTTTTCCCTTCTTGCTTGCTAATGGGTTTGCTGCCTCTTGTTATTCATTGCTACTATTATTATTTCTTAAAATCCCAGTTGGGGGATATCTTGGTCCCCATTAGATGCAGGCTTCCATGTGGCCCACCATTCTCCCCTGCCTTTTCTCCCCCATGTGATCCCACACCACTCTTAACTTCACAGCACATCTCTCGAGCCCCATCTGGGTGCCCCCACTAGAGGCAGGAATGAGCAGCTTCGTTTTTCCTGGGAGCCCTCAAAAGCAGGAATGCTGACAGCACTGCATGGAGAAGGATTTGGAGACACCTCACAGAATAGCTACATTTTTGGCCATGTTATTGTCTTCCTTCTGCAAGCTCCTGTTCTCAGCTCGCTATCATACTCGCCAAGCTGACACCAGCTGGTGCTGCAGGGCAGGGCCAGGGTGATGGCCTATGCGAGCTGGCAGAGACCATTCCAGTAGACATGGTCTCGGTGTTCCCGGGCCTGGGCTGTGTTCACGCTCATGGTACTGGATACAGCTCTGTGGCTGGCGGAACCTGCATGGATTTACTGCAGTACAGGCCATGAGTAGGCCTGAAGAAGAGACTGAAAGCTTGGGAATGTAGCAACAGTGGCCCAAGTTCATGGTTCTCAGCTGTCACTTTGCAAAGATTTTGGAAAGAACACAGACTGCACAACCGAGCAACCTGGACTTGCCCCTAGCTCTGCCTCCCTGGGGTGAATTTGAGCGAGTGACTCACTTTTCTGGTCCTGGTTTTTCCAGCTGGAACATTAACTATGTGTCATGTCACTCTGTGCGTGTCTATGAGAAACCCATAGTCGCCTAGTGCAACCCTTAAAGGTCTGCATGGTGGGCATTCAGCATGCCCCCCTGCTGGGACACAGCAGGCCCCCATAGTGAGGACCCCTCCCTTGCCATTAAAGCCTGTTTGAGACCATCAGTACAGGAAAGCACTGAGTAAGCACACAAGTTCACCATAAACATTGTCATCACATTCAATCACAATACACTTTAAGGACGAGGGTGAGGCCTATAAAATCGATCCCCCAGGGTCTCTGGCTTCTAAAGTGGTGGCAGCATCCTCTTCCATTACTGAACATCTATCTGCCAGGGGCTTCGCAGCTATGATCTTTTCCCCAAAAAACTCTAGGAAGAGGATACTTTCCACATTGTCTCCAAGATGATGGACAGGTTGGGTGCAAAGGGTAAGTCCTCTACCAACCAGCAGGGAAGATGGGTGTGGCCCAGTTTAGGTGATGTCAAGAGCCCACGTTTCCTAAATTTGTCTTGGGTAGGCCATGCTCCTCAGGAGAAGCGGTTCTAGCACCCCATGCTCGCCATTCAGGGAGGCTGGGATGCTGATGCTCAGCTTAGTTTTCTTCTGAAAGAGGGCCGGACTTGTCAGGTCAAATCACAATCATCTTTTGAGCCGCCCCCTGCTGGGTCTGCAACACCCGGGTGCACCTGGTTCTTACCAATCCCATGGCTCAGAACTCGGTGGCTTCCAATGCCTGGTGGCTACGCGGCCCTGTGCAAATTGGCTCCTGTGCGGGCACTGTGCAGTTTCAGAGCCCCTGAGGGACCCCCGCAGCCTTATTGCACAGTTAGAGGAGCCAGACTCTCTCTGATGGGCAGCATCGGTTGCCCTCCCTGCTTGAACCCCGGACATGCAAAGCCAGAAATTGAACTCAGTTACACGTGCATCCAAGTCAGTTCCTTTCCTCACTGTGTAGGGGGAACTTTTGTTCCTGAACTGCTACAGGCTTGGTTCTAGGAGTTTCCCAGAACCAAGTGGGTCCTCCCCTGGGATTTTCTGGTCAGTAGAGATTGAGGGAGAGTCTGGCCTAGATAAAAGAGTGGTCTCAGCTGCATATAGTCCAGGACAACTGCACAAACTCAAGGACTGTAAAGAGCAGGTGTCCATCTGGACTGGGCGCTAGGCCTTCTTCAGCCCCAGTTGACAGGATGCTATGTTAGAGTGGGTAGGGAGGGAAGAGGCTTCACTGAGTCTCAGCTGCTAGGATCTCTCTCCTTTTGGATTAGGGGAAGTGGAGTATTGGGGAGCAGGGAAGATCTATTGGCTAGCAATAGAGAGGGATCCTCTAAAGAAGGCCTCTGACCACCTGAGACTTACCCAAGCATACTTCTCTCAGGAAGACTCTGGAATGGAAGACTCTCCCCTCTGTTCATGGATTAGTCTGTTCACCCAGCACAGGCTCTATTCAGGGTCCTTCTAGCTGAGGGATGAGGAGATATCTGATGGGCACAATCTTGAGAGTCCCAACAGATTATGGGTGCCCTTCCTGGGGTTAACTGTCTGAAGCGGGGTACATCATTTTGCTGACTCTGTCTCTGTAAATTGGAGTTATACCATTTTCTAATTTTCCATGGCCCAAGTACACTCCTACTCTGTGGTTCTTATCATAAATAAGACCACAATAGTAGCCACTAAAGTAAACGCTTGTAAATTCGTTTAAAACAAATAAGGGCCGTCCCTGGTGTCGCAAGGGGTTAGGAGGCAAGACTGGAAGCTGGCCGCAGCCACTTCAGTGTGAGTTCAATCCCCAGCCCCAGAGGTGACCACCTGGTGTGGCAGACCTCTCCTGACCCGCCCGCTTCTCCCCTCAGCAGAGTACTTTGTCGATCTGCCTGTTCTGCTCCCCACTCTGTCTCTGGTGAATCCTTTCACTACCCTGCAACTCTGGCTTGTACCTCAGTTCTGTATGCTGAGGTACAAGCAATTTTTTTTAATATTTGAAAAAATATTTTAAAAATAAATAAGGACACAGAGAGGTGGGAGAGCTACGCACTTAAACTTCTAACAACAGGACAAATTGCATTAATGTGGACACCTCCTAAACATAGAGAAATACTAGATACAAGCTGATGTTTAATTAAAAAATATTTTAAATATAGAGTTTAAATTTAGAGGGAAAGGGGTCTCCTATGTCCAGCAATAAAGAGGATACCAACCAGGTCGTTGGGCACTGGGGTTGATAGAGAGCTGCCTATGGCTGTTTCCAGTTCCAGTTCAGTTAGAGACTGGTAGTGCTGAAGGAGGGACTTTAATGACCAGAAGGGAGGTAGGAAACAGGTTCTAGGTCCTGTGCAGGTGGGAAGCTTCCAGCAAGGAGAGACTTGCAGGAAGCTGTGACCCTCGGAAAGCAGCCATAGTCCCTAAAAAAAAAAAAAAAAAAAAGTAACACACATTCCCTACTATCCCCCCAGACGGGATGTGTCCCCTTAGCTCAAGGCTCTGGAAACAGTATGAAGACTCAAGCTCTGCCAGGTGAAGGTGTGGGCACACAGCAGGTAGCCTCAAGCAGGAAGCCCAAGCTGAGAAATTAACATAAAACCCAGTGACAGAACAAAGGACTTCCCTGAAGCCCTAGAAAAGAAAGCCACCTGGCTCCACAGACTGTCCTCCATCTGAGGCATGCGAAGAAAACAGCCCCTACTGAAGATGAACTCACCATCAGCAAGTAGAAACTCCCGGGGTGGGGGGGAGGGGAGGGTTAGAGGGACAAGCCAACACCTCAAATGCCATGGTTTGCACTCAAAGAGTAGGAACAAGAATGACATGAATGATACTGCCAAAGAAATGTGCTTCAAGTAGTTAGGGACAAGAAAAATTAGTAACGAACTGAAGTCTATATTCATATAAAAAATGTTAATGTGCAAAACCAGTAGCTCAAATTTCTGCAATGAAAGGTATACTCCTTGAAATTCAAAACCACTGAGTGACCATAGCTGAAAAGAGAATTGGTGAACTGGAAAAAATAGTGTGATAGTGGGAAAAAAATCACATTGCCTGGAAACTTGATTAGATGAGGGGAATCCTTATCTCTGAATTTTTGGCTAAGGAAGAAAAATGTGGCACCTTGTGTGAGTATGTTTTCATGTGTGTACAGACACAAGGGAGCAAAAGTTAGAGAGAGAGAGAGAGATTGTGCTTTGGTCAGGGCAGAGAAAACATGGATATGGTCTGTTAAGAGATGACCATCGTGACCTTCCTTTGAGGCTGTATCTCACCCTGAACATTTTTTTTTTTAAAGATTTATTTGTGCATACAGAACAGGGGTACAGGCCAGGGCTCAGGGGTGGCGAGAGGCTTCACCAGAGACAGAGTGGGGAGCAGAACAGGCAGATGGACGAAGCACACTGCTGAGGGGAGCAGCGGGCGGGTCAGGAGAGGTCTGCCACACCATGTGGATCTCCTCTGGGGCAGGTGGGGATCGAACTCATGCGGAAGTGGCTTAAGCTTCTTTGTGCAGTGCTTTAACCCACTGCACCACCAGGGAGGGCCTCTCTGAACATTTTTTAAGTTCTAGTATAATAGATTATTTTTACATCATTTTGTGTCTTTTTCCATCTCAGTTGTAATCCCCGTGGGCTTCCCTCACCAAATCACCCCTGTGCCATCACCATAGTCTTGTGCACTTCCTCCACCCCCCACCCCCCACCAATTTTTGACCCATTCCCAACTCCACCCCAGTAACATGTCTCTGGTATATAGCTATTCATTATTATTATTCCTACCCCCACTCCCCAACCCCGGCCTCCCATCCTTTACGCTCTTGCTATGCGAGAAACCATCCAGCAATATTCTTTTTTTTTCTGGCTTATTTCACTAAGCATGATCCCATCCACCTCCATCCATGTTGCTGCAAAAGTCACCTTAAGCATGTAGGTGGCTGGCTTCATATATTTTTGACAATTCTGTCAAATCTCTAACAATTACATTCCCCTCTTCTGGAATGTCAGGACCCCATGTTGAGACATTGGGGTACATAGGGCCCTGTTAATGGCTTGCCCACATTCTCACATCTAGGAGGGTAGCTGGGCTAGGGGCCCCTGGGCTGAGAATAGGTGAGGACATCAAAAGACACCCCATGGCTTCTGGCTTCACAAGCCACCCTGTATGCCCCTCTCCATCTCTAATCTGTTCCTCATTACTGTAGCAACCAGCAAGAGTATCACCCTAGGACCTCACTGGAAGAGGGGACAAAACTGTGCCCCTACTCCCTGTTCCTGCCCTCCCCCATCCTGGACTGTCCTCCTCCCCAAAATAACCCCACATCATTTTCAGAGCTGAGCAAATATTATAGCCAAGTTATTGAGTCTTTTAAAGATGTTTAAGAATAAGCTTTGTGAGATATCAAAGAGACACATTTTCACCATGAGCAAAATGCATCCTTTTCGGGAGAAGAGGTCGAATGCCCCCTCGTGCCAGCACTTTAGGTAGTGGTCAGGGGTTGTCTTATTCCTCGTGCCTGAAAGCTTGCATAACCTGGGATAGGCTAATTGCTATCTCTGGGTCTCAGCTTTGTGTCTAACAAAAAGAGCCAGAAAGCAGTGCTTACCCCTGGGGATGGAATACCCAAACACAGCTAGTGTGAACTCAAAGCTGTCTCTTGTGGTAATACTGACGTGACTGCATTTGGCTGCTGGCGAGGGAGGACACCAGACAGCAACCCCACTCCACTGAATCTATTGGGGACTGGAGTTGAGATACACGTGGTGCCCACAAGGAGTTGCCTGGCCACTGCCTGTGGAGGCACCGTGCCAGCCCCTCACCGCCATGCACTTCTGCTAGACCTCACAGCTGCCAGAATGTTCTTTAAACCCATGCATCACTGCTCTTTGCCCAGCCCAACCTTAAATGGTTTCCCGGTCCACTTCAAATAGCATGCAATCTACTCCTCTTTGAGGCCACGAACAAAGATGCACAGGCCTGTCTTTCCAACCTCAACTCTTCTGCTCTTCCTTGCCCACCACATTTCAGCCACACTGAAACTGCTTCTGTTGATGCTACTTCTCACCCCAGACCCCCCTTTCCCTAGATCTTTGCAAGACTGAATCTCGTCTTTTTGGTTTCTCCTTGGAAAATTCTCCTTGGCCATTGTATCCAGGTGCTGCCTGGCCCTGCCCATGTTGTCCATCAGCAGGTTTTTCCTGCCCTTAAAGCCGTGGCATAATTCTGTATCACATGTCATTTCTGAACCAGCTGTCCCTTCCCTCACAGGATTGTGCCTTTGCTGAGAGCAGGGACCATGCTTGCTTGATTGTCCACAGCCCTCCCCCCCACACACACACCTGAGGCAGCACCAGGAACCTGGGGCTAGAGGAGACAGAATTAACAAAACAAAACAAAACATGGTATATGCTCAAAGTGGGAACTAATAGGGAGATTAAAATTCTGGCAGATAGAGATAAAAAAAATATCAGCTTTAATAAGAAGAGGCTGAACTGGAGATTGTATGAGGTGCCTTTAATACCTAATGACAACAGCAGGATGAAAGTTCAGTCACGGGCTGTTCCCTTCCTCACACTAAGCCCACAGACAGGTGGTCTTGCCCCCTGTGGGGCAAAGTAAGGGGTGGGGAAGGAGGCCAGGGATGTTGGAGAAAATCTCTCCTGAGGGCACCCAAGAGTGGGTGAGGTGTTCTATCCTCCCGACACAACAGAAAGGATGCTGCACCTTTAGAATCCCGGATGAAGACCCAAGACTTCAGTCCTGCCAGTCGGTGCAGGGCAGGCGAGGGGGGCAGCGAGCACCTGCAGGAGGCAATGGATGCATCCTGAGAGAAGCAGCACAGTTCTGGACAGGTGACTCCCCTGCCCTACTTGAGGAACAAGCATCTCAGGCCTGGCCCCTAGGGTCCTTCCCCAGGGCCAGAGGCCAGGCTGTTTTGAGGGGTGAGGGTGCATAGTTTCCATTGCCTCCTGGTGAACCCCCTAGACTTCCAGGGAGAGCAGAGGGAGAAGTTGTAGCAGCGTTTAAGAGTGAGTCCCTTCCCCCCTCCTTGCTCCCAACAGTCATGGGAGCCCCTGAATCCCCTCTTCTTTCCAAGAGGATAGTCAGGAGACATCAGATCCCATGATCATATTGAATCATGAGACAATTAGAAGAGCTTCTAAGGGTGCAGGGCTGCGCCAGGGATGTTAACAAACACTGCAAGGAGGAGGATGGAACAGGGAGTGTTGCCCCAAGGGGATGGCTGATGAGCCACACAGACAGGGGACACGGGGAGACACATAACCACAGTCCACGTCAGGAAAGCACATAGGTGTGTTTGTAGAAGGGGTTCGCACAAACAGCAAGCTTTGAGACTGCCCACACTCAGAGCATGGTTACCAATGAGCATCTACAGACAAGGCTCCCATAGCACGATGAATACACATGACGTATATGTGGACATGTGTGACATACAGACGCGGACACATATCCAAAGATGCTATGCCTCACTACAGTCAGGGCATGTAACTGTTGTGAGCTTCTGTGTATAACCAAAACCAGTTTCTGAATGTGGACCCACTTCAGTGTGTTCCCATCTATTTGTGATCTAAAAGCAATCCAGAAAGTGAGATAAACTGGAACATACTCAGTATCCTTAAACGTATCACAGCTGAGCGTACCTGGTTTCCTCCTGCTTCTGGGAGCACGCACAGTTACCGAGAACAATTGAAAACAATGAATCTGCCTTCTTTAGCATGAACCTGCAGGTTCCCTTCAAGAAGCTGGGTGATGGCGTCACAGCCAAAAGGAACAATGTGTCCCAAGTGGGACCCGGATGAGACGGAAACCCAGATCTATGGAAGGAAGCAGTCCTTGATCCAGAAAGGGACTTTCTGAGGCTGGTGACGACAGAACCCCACTTGATCCCTGCTAAATCGTGTCCAGCAGGGAAGCTAGGACATCAAGTCACAAGGTCTTGACTCTCGGGTTGGGGAATTACTGTTCTTCTCCCAGTTCCCATGATCTGCACCTGACCTCCCAAACCTTAGACAGCGGCAACTTGGGTGGACCCATGAGGGCACTCATTAGCAGGAGTATGGACCAAACCCCATATGCCTGAGTCCCAGAAGGGGGCCCTGGGCCAGCGATGCAGTTTCTCCAGTAAGAGATCGCCATATGCCTCTCATCCAGACTTCAGGACTAAACACTGTCCTTGGTTCTTTCTAAGGTGGTTTCTAAGGCTGTATTTTTCAGAAAGTGACACTTTTTGGCTGTGTTTCCAGTGTGTTCACTGGAAGGGACAAGAGGATAACCACTCTGAGGGATGCTACCTGGCTTGGGTCCTGTCTCCACCACATGTCACTTTAGTTTTGCTGAATCCCAAAGAAAATTGTCTCGAAGGTGGATTGTCACAATCACATTATGTTGAATGTGATTTCTTCCTATACTGTAAAGCCCTACGTGCATGCTTACATGATGGCAGAGACAAAGACAACAGAACCAATGATCTTCTAGTATGTTTTTCTGCCTTGTGAAACATTCTATTTGGCACATATAAGATGGGGTGATTACACAGATGATCCCTATCGATTCCACTTCTTGGCATACACGCCCTTGATCTTCAAGCCCTTTCATCTTGACTCTGGACATGGCTGTATGACTTGTTTGGTATGAGACATCAGCTGATGTGATGAAGCAGAGAATTACTACGCATTTGCACATTGGGGCTGACCCTGTCGGGGTGCTGATGCCACCACACAGGAAAGTGGAGCTATCCACTGGAGAGGTCACATGGAGGAGAACCAGGTACTCCAGCCAACAGCCTTCACTTGATGCCAGCCAGGTGAGTTGGGCCATGGTGCATGGCCAGCCCAGTACCAGTTTTGGTCTAATGACCAAAACTGCATGAAGGAGCCACAACTGGAGAATCCTGAGTGGAGTGATGCTTGGAAATCGCTAAGCTTGGGGCTGTTTGCTACTTGGCAGTAGGTAAAGATATGCAGTGCATTGAGGCACAAGGTGTCCCTGTATTCTGGCCAGAGTTAGAGAAAGTTAGCAACTGGTTCAGGACTATAGTCCTCAGGATCCCTCCAGCCTTCCCCAGTCCCTGTATTTGTTCATGCCATCAAGTTGGACATTTTATGGGCCCAGGAGGAAAATGCTGGTTGAGAGGGAGTTCAGAATGGAACCTATAATGAATAGTTAATGGTATTTGGTAATGGTATAGGGAAAGGAGAAGGACTTGTAAGGTGGGTGGAAGGATTTGAAAGAGTCCGAGGGGAAATGTTTCCCTTAAAAAGAGAAATAGCATACAGCAGGCTTGAGTTATGAGGTCAAAGGGAAAGAGGGCGAAAGCTTAACCCTTTTTGCTTATATGGGCAAGCTGCTTACTCTGGTGAGCCTGTTTCCACATCTGTGGGAGAGGTGAAGTTGGCCCTTCCTGTAGAAACTTGCTTTGTGAAACATCCTGCACCAAGCCTAGGGGGCATGCAGGCGATTCTCCTTTTCTCCTGGAAGCCAAGCATCTCCTTTCAGGGGCTTCTAGAACAGGCAGCCACTTCTCCCAGGGTCCTGCAGGGTCACAGGGGCACAGGGTCTTCTGTGAGGGTGAACCTGGGAGAGGAGGAGGGAAGCCAGAGGGGAAGGGGAGGCCCAGTCCAGGGCCTGTTTTCTGTCTGTCCATCTAGAGTGCCTGGTTCAAAGGCAGCTGCATTCCCTCGGAGGTGTCGCTGATCCGGGACCCTTGGGTCTGTCAGCAAGACCGCACGGCCATACCTTCTTCACCTTTGATGGCTGACCTGTAGCCAAGAGGTCAGACACGCACATCAAAAAGCCATGCTCCCCACAAGCTATAGGGCTCTGAGTCCGTCAGAGCCTGCAGCTAAGCCTGGGAGAGGGAAGCGTGGACTGGCCCCTCCTCAAATATGGCTCTTCCACAGTCTCATGTGTGGGGCAATGAGGGTCAGTTGGTCCTAACGGAGCACCACCCCACCTCCCCCCCCTCTGCTGGAGCTTCCTTCCAAGTCAAGAGTCATTCATTTAGCATTTATATTTACCTCCTAGGGCTGCTGTAACCAAGTACCATTGTTCAAATGACTTAAAAAACAGAAACTTAAACTCTCTCACCGCCTGGAGGCCAGGAGCATTAATGAAGGGGTCAGCAGGACCACAGTCCCCCTCAAGGAAGGGAGACACTCCCTTGTCTCTTCCAGTTTCTAGTGTGGCCTGTAAGACCTGGCACTGCTTGGCCAGCAGCGTCACACAACCCTGTCTCTGCTCTCCTCCAGCTTCCTTCGGTGTGCCCCAAGGCAATTAAACATACTGCCTTAGGGACCCCCTATTCCAGTGGGGGAGGGGAGTCACCCCAATTACATCTGCAGAGACCACAATTCAAAAAAGAAAAAGTCTTATTTGTGTATCCACAGGTGTCAGGGGTTAGGACTTCCAAGTATCTTTGGAGAGGCCACCACAGTGGAAAGTATATCAAACCCTTCTCTGTGACAAGCACAGTAGTAATGTCACATGTCAATAACTCACAAGTACTGACTTGTCCCAGAAGTGTTGAAAGGATTTTGCATACATTCATTGAGATCTTCACAACAGCCCTGTAAAAGTTACTACTAGTGGCCCTCCCTGGTGGTGCAGTGGGTTAAAGCACAGCACTAAGAGGTTAAAGCCGCTTCCACATGAGTTCGATTCCTGCCCGCCCCGGAGGTGACCACATGGCGTGGCAGACCTCTCCTGACCCGCCTGCTGCTCCCGCCAGCAGTGCACTTCATCAGTCAGCCTGTTCTGCTCCCTACTCTGTCTCTGGTGAAGCCTCTCACCGCCCCTGAGCCTCTGGCCTGTACCCCAGTTCTGTATGTACAAATAAATAAATCTTTAAAAAAAAAGTTACTACTAGTTATACTTTATAGTAGAGGAAACAGAGGCCCAGAGGTCTCAAAGACTCCAGGTTGTGGGGTTAAGTACAGTTGGCCCCGTTTATGCATTACCTCTTCCCTACTCATCACAGTCATGGGGGACATCCTGCCCGTGGAGAAGCAGCAGGCGCATTAAAAACTGGCCCTCCCTCTACCCTCACCTATTCATCTAGCAATCTGCCCACAGGTTTTTAATATCACGAAATATGCAGGCTGGCCTTGGTTTCGATGCTGTTCCTCCTAAGGTTTTCCTTTTGGGGTTTAAAAAGGGCCAGAGTGGCAAAAAAAAAAAAAAAAGGACCAGAGTGGCATATTTTCCCTAAGCCTATCACCAGATGAACGTGAGCACCTCTGAGGGCATGTGGTAGGGAAGGAGCTGCTATCCTGCTCCTTGAGCTGTGTTTCTGCCATTTTATACAGCCCAATACAGGAGGTGTGCGATGTAGACTCCCACCTCACCTCAGCTGGTTTATGGTTAAGTCACAGGGAGAACAAGGTTGGGACTAGTCCAGAATCAGAGGGAGTTGGCACGGGGCTGGGCTGGGTCCCAGACCTCACCTTCAAGGGTCAAACAATGCCCAGTATCACTCTCTACCCCTCCTGATGACACCTGCTTCTTCAGGGGACAGTTACCTACTGGCAGACATGTATCATTTATAAAAAGCCCCTTGAACAATGGCAGGAGGAGGCAGTCTGGGGACAGTTCATGCTGGAGGTCAGGGTCACATTGGAGGTTAGAATTGCCAGAGCCCTGCCCATCTCTGGCTGTGACCGCCCCCACTGCCATGCCAGATGTCTCCAGGAGACAGCCCTGCCGTCAGCCTCCAGGTCGGGGCAGGACCGATCTGCTGCCCTCCCCCTTGGCCAGGGATTTCACACCCAGGAAAATAATTTCCTGGTAAGGAGATTAGAAGGCATCGCCTGCTCTCGGGAACAGGATGGGACCGGGTGAGGCAGGAGAGGAACAGCGGGAGAGACTGGGGGCAGGCGGGGGTGCGGGAGGAAGTGTCACTGTCAATCAGGGCGCTGACCCATCTAATCCAGCCTCCCGGCTCTCCTGATCCCAGGGACAGATGCCGGGTAAAAAGGTGCAAACTCGTTGGGCCAGGCCCTCCCTGCAGGCCTGCAATACGGGCTCCTCTGCAGAGAGCTGGTTTAATCTTGCCAAGAGATAAGCTGTCCAAAAAGCACTCTCTCGGGCTCCCATGCATTTCCGCCATACCTCACGTGCAGGACAGAAAGTAATGCCAGGCCTAGCAAATTCCCTTTGGCCATGATGACTCATGCACTGGTGAGGGACTGTGACAGGACAAGAGTTGGAGGGTCCCCTGGCACTCTCTCTTGAGGTTTCTGACCTCAATCATTCATTCATTCAACAAACATCTACTGTTGAAATATGTGTTGGATCAGACAGGCTCCTGGCCCTACACAGACTTGGTAGGTGACTGCATAAAATTACACCTCTGCCCTCTGTCCAGCCATCCATCCATCCATCCTCTCCGTCCATTACACACTAGGCTCAGGTTGAACAGACACCTATGTGAAGGGAGATGGCATCTTACCCACACCCTTGAGCATTAACCCAGGGTGAAATTGACTTCTCGACAGAGAGCTGTTCTTCAATCGGTCCTCTTCAATTCAACTCTATGTAAGTTCTATTTTTATTTATGCATACAGAAATGGGGTACAAGCCAGAGGTGCAGTGGCGGTGAGAGGATTTACCAGTGAGAGTGGGGAGGAGAACAGACAGGTGGATGAAGTACACTGCTGAGGGGAGCAATGGGCAGGTCAGGGGAGGTCTGCCACCCCACGTGGATCACCTCCAGGGCAGGGATCGAATTCGCATTCAAGTGGCCACTGCTGGCTTGCAGTGCTGCGTCCTTACCCATTGCACCACCAGAGAGGGCCCCTCTGTGCAAATTTTACATTAAATTTCCTTACACCAAGAAAATGCTTGAATCTCTGCAACTGCCGAGGAACAAGTGGCCTTGAGCACCAGGTACCTACCCAGAAGAAGCCACCAAGAAGGCCAGAAGAAGGTGGCAGGCAGCAAGGACAAACTGCAAAGAGGAGGGAAGGATGGCCTACTTGCCAGGGTCCAGCCTTCCAATATTCCTTTGGGTTTGCTGGGCAGGTCACTGCTGGTGCAAATGCATAGGAGGATATGACGCAACATCTCGGGGACTGTGGAGTGAAACCAGTTTTTGTGTCAAGGAGTTAGGGACATGCCAGAGGAGTTATTTGTGCAAACTGAAGGGTTTGGATTTGCATTTGAGACTGTCTGGGAGAACTCCAGATGCTCACATGTTGTATATAAACTATGAAGCCAGTGCCTGCTTCAGTTGGGTTTGATCCAATCCATTTTCTGTGTTGCTCTGGGTTACAGAGGTAGCTCTACTGTGGGGGAAGAGACTGAGGGAGGTCAGGGGTGGGTGGGATCTGAATGTACCTCTCTCCTGGAAGTCCTCTCAAAACCTGTAGAAAGGGCCCAGATTCCTCTGGGACCGCTCTCGGGAGTGTGTGGGGATCACCTTGCTAGCTTTGCTGGGGAGCACCAGTTAGAATCTCAAACTCTACCAAGGCATCCTGGGTGCAAATCCAGGTTTCACCACTTGCTAGTTGAGTGACCTTAAGGCAAATTTTGTTAACTTGCCTGTACCACAGTTGACCTATCTGTAAAATGGAGATTAGAGTAAATTGGTTATTTGGACAACTCACAAAATTTCTAGTTTTTTGTTTCCTGGTAGGTTTGATTTTCTCTATCCCCTTTTCTTTTGTTAAGACAATGTGGGTTTTTTTTTTTAAAGATTTATTTATTTATGCATACAGAACTGGGGTACAGGTCAGAGGTACAGGGGCAGTAAGAGGATTCACCAGAGAGAGTGGGGAGCAGAACATGCAGATGGGAGAAGTACATTGCTGAGGGCAGCAGCAGGTGGGTCAGGAGAGGTTCCCCATGTGGGTCACCTCTGGGGCTGGGGATCGAACTCGCACTGAAGCCACTGTGGCTGGCTTGCAGTGGTGCATCCTAACCCAATACACCACTAGGGAGGGTTCGGCAATGTGGTCTTTTAAAACATACTTGAAATATTCACAAAAATATCTTGTATCCTTACCTTCATTGTTTTGTGATTATCTTTAGTTAATGAGACAAAACCGCACTACTATGTAAAATAAGCCCCATCCAAATTCACTTACTGAAGTGCTGGCCACCAGAGTGATGGTATTATTTGGAGATGGAAACTTTGAGCAACATTTAAATTCTGATGAGGTCACCAGGGAGGGACCCCCGTGATGGACTGGTACTCTTAGAAGAAGAGACACCAGAGAATTTGCTCTGCCTCTCCCGGTGCACAAAGAAGGGGTTCGCATGAGCCCATTGCTAGCAAGATAGCATAATTTACAGACAAGGAGGGAGATTTCCCCAGAAGCTGACCACCCTGATCATGGACCACTCACCTCCAGAACTGTATGAAATAAATCTGTTGTTTAAGCCACCCAGTCTAAGGTATTTAGTTATGCCACCCCAAGCAGAAACACAAGTCACCTTTCTTGTTATGCTGTTGAAAGGATTAAATGGATTACATATAAACTGTTTAGAGATGTGCCTGGTGTACAGTAGATGAGATGTGAGTATCCACTATTACTATTTGCTACTATCAATGAAACGATCCTGGATAATACTTCAAAAAAGGTGAGGTTTTATGTCTTCACCGCTTCTGGAACCTTCCGACTTACATCTCCTGGAAGCTGCTATGATTCACACATTCTACGACCACTCATCTAACCAACATTTACTGAGTACTAACTTTGTTCCAATGCTGAGAACTCTATCCACTCATCCTGCAGACATTACAGAGCCCCAGGGGTTACCTAAGCTAGGTCCCCACTCCCAAGGTGCTTGAGGTAGAGAGGGAGACAGAGATAGCTTAGCTGACAAGGACTCCTCTGGTGGGGAGAACCTAGGGAGAATCCTAATCCTGCAAAAGTTGGAGGGCTCCCTGGAGGAGGCGACACTTGTTCTAAACCCTAAGGACAAGTAGGATTCTTCGGGACAAAAGCAGTCACAAAGGGTACTCCAGGCAGCAGAAAGCAGTGAATCTGTAAGGCAAGGAGGAGAGGTCCACCTGTGACATACCTAGGCCCGCACCCCCCAGTGTTCTGAGTCGTTGACCCACGTAAGGATCCCCTGCAGGGTCCTGGCAAGCAGTAGGCCTCTTTTGATAACTTGTTAGCGCCCACAGTCAGTGGACTGTCTTCACAGTCCAGTCTTCTCAGGTAAGCTTTCTATTATATCAGGACCCTGCTCTCGTCTCAGAGGACACCAGACTGCCCTTAAAGCCCTGGGAGCTATTCAATGGCAGGTCCTCGAAGTGTGTCTCTGAGCTACCGCCAGCCTCATCTGGACATCACACTTCCAGGCAGCTATCTAACAAACAGAAGCTTTCCCAAGGCTGTCAGGGCAGATTCCCTTCAAAATGGCCAGTGCTGGCACAGGGGAGCTCTGAAACGGGATGCTGCATGCAGAGAGGAAACTGGGGGAGGTGGACACTCCAGGACACACTCTTCAGGCTAATTTCTAGAGCACAGGAGACCCCTCCTCAACAGAAACGGGAAATGGCAACAAAGTCCCAAAGGTCTTTTGAAAGGATATAGGGTGAGAAGGGATGGGCATTTACAGGGGAGAGTTCCATTCACATGGTACGGCCTCATTGCTCTTCCCCACCATCCTGCCATGTCCAATTTACAGATGAGAACACTGAGCCCAGAGCAGCCCCAAAGCACCTGGGATGTTGCCAAGATTGTGTGAAGCAGGGGCTGGGACTGAGCGTGCCTTTTTCTGGTCAGAACAAGGACAGGAGTCAGCACTGGGGTGTGGGGTTAAGACAGAAAGGACCCAGAGAGAAGATGGGACTCAGGAGGCATAGGAGCAAGGCCAGACACCACCCCTAGCTCCTGCATGCAGTGTAAGAAGCAGCTCACGGGGTCTCCCAGCCTCCATGTTAAGGAAGGCTGTAAGGGTGGCAGGCTGATTTCCGGGTACAGTAGGGAGATGAAACAGACCTACGTCCACCTCCACCCATTCTGGCCACTTAAAAGTCTGCGCACTTAAAAGAGCTCTGTGGGTGGCACGACGGGTTAGGATGCAGCACTGCAAGCTGGCCACAGCCGCCTAAGTGCTAGTTCAATCCCCGGCCCTGTAGCTGACCCACATGGTGCAGCAGACCTCTCCTGACCCACCTGCTGCTCCCCTCAGCTGTGTACTTCATCCATCTGCCTGTTCTGTTCCCCACTCTGTCTCTGGTGAATCCTCTCACCGCCCCTGCACCTCTGGCCTGTACCCCAGTTCTGTATGAATAAATAAATACATCTTAAAAAAAAAAAAAACAGATCTAACAACACCCATCTTTAAAAAAAAAAAAAAGAACAAATAAAACGAGTGTTGAGTCCTCTAACATTCTGCTTCACCCCTTCCCTTTTGTCAGCGGGCTGGAGTGTGAGGACAATGGTCGGGACTGCCATTTGGATGTGAAGGTATCCTGAGGAATGGGGGCCCTGCCTGGCAGGGCAGCAAGCTGGCAGGAGCTTGAGTCCCTGAGACCTCATGGAGCCCCTCTAAGAATCAGTTTCCCCACCTATAAGTAATGGTGCTTATCCCCTGAAGGGGTTTCTGGGTTTTTAATTAAGACAATATTTGTAACATGTCTAACCTGTTGTCTGGCCGTTAGCAGCTTTTCAGGGAGTTGCTCCATCCTCAGCACATGTGACTGTTGCTCTCTGTCCTGTGACACACACAGGCCACACACGAAGCTGGCACACACCGTGGCCAGGGCACGGAGGGAGGCTCTGAACTGGGAGCCGGCATCGAGGAGCACTCTCAGGATTGTCACTAACTGGTCATTGTCACCTGGGATGGTCATTTCCCCTTCCTTAGCCTCATTTTATCACCTGAAAACAGGAGAGTCAACCTGCTCAGCTCCTGAGGTCTTTCTGGCTGTGAGAGAAACTAGTTGCAGATCCTGGGAATTACAGCCTTTCGCCAGGCCATAAAAAGAGAACCTATTCCACAGGCACCCTGTGGACACAGACCCATCCCTCCTTCGCCCAAGGAGTGACCCATCTATACAGAAGACTAATACCCTCACTTCCCTCACCGCGGACTGGGGCTCGCTAAGAACTTCAGACTTACCAGAAGCATCGGGTGCAGCTTTGGGAACTGAGTCAGCGAAGTCCCCTTGCCCTTTCTCCTTTGTTCCTTTGTCCTATCAGTGGGCAGGAATGAAGAGGTGACAGATTTAGCGGTCCTTAGGACATTTGGGCGTGAGGGGACCTCCCAGGAATGGAAGTCCCGCCTGGCAGAGCAACAAGCCAGAGGGAGTCCAGGCCCCTCAGGCTTCATGAAGACACCTGCCATTGAACTCTGGTCTGATGTTCACATGAGAGCAAAATCAGCTTCTTCCTTCTTAAGGACTGTTATTTTGGTCTCTGTTACTTAAGCCAAAAGGTAAAAATCATCTGAAAGAAAGCTGTGTAGTCTGCATAGAAGGAAACTGTGTGTGAAAACCAGAAGCAGCAGCGCCCGCTTGTCCACGAGGACTGGCAGTCTCTAATCACCGTGCGCAACTGGGGGCTCTGGAAGCATCCAAGTGGGCCTCCAGCAGGTGTGCATGTGGGCTGTGTGTGTGTGCCTGTGCACACAAGTGTTGGTCTCCGGGGGACCCACCTGTTCTGATAGAAGCCGAGAACGCTTTCTCCCAGGTGTGAGCGAGGTTTCCTGATGGCCGCGCTTCTGAGCACCCTGATAAATGACTCAGTCTCCCTCGTAGGGGGCTGGGGACAGTGGGAATGCCAGCCTTTCTCCTTTGATTTGCATTTTCGCTGCCCCCGGGTGCTCACCAGCCCTTCCCAGCTCCTTGCCAGCTCGTGTCAGCCTTGCACCACATGTCTATAGACAGTGTCTATTACCAGGGACGATGATTAGCGAATCATGTTTTAGGTCATGTTTATACTGCCATTGTCAACGATGATCATTATTTATTTGAAATGAGGCCTTCCTCATTTACTGGGCATCACTGTTATGAGTAAGAACATGTTGAAGGCTTAATAACTTTCATATGGTGGGGACTAAAAGCAGAGAGGACGGATGCTCCTGTGTCAGCCAGGAGAAGGGTTGTCTCACAGGGGTGCTGGCCCCCACATCACAAAGAGGGATACACAGCCATGAGACAGGAGAGGGGCTGGTCAGAAAGCACTTGGCCACCATGAATGAAGCTCCAGCTTCATGATCCAGACAAATGACCTCCAAGGACACTGGGGGAATTTGCAGATGTGAATGCAGACCGTCCTCCAGGATCTTGGAGATATCATGAAGAACTGAAGGCAGGATACACGACCAAATTGTTTATCCCCCAAATGGAAAGCAAGTCCATTTTTAGCAACCACAGCTGGGGGAAGGCAGCATGGTGTCGAGGAAAGAGATGAGGATGGGGAACTAGAAGGAGCTGGGTTGAGTGAGTGTTGAAGCCTGACTTTCCTCATCTCTAAAATGGGGATAATATCACATGCCCTGCAGGACTGCTGCATGAGAGTTGCATGGGATAATGCATGTGACTTTCCAAGGGGACCAAATAAAAATAATACTTTCTTCTCCATCCCCTATAAACTAGCTACATTCTCTTCTGAAATGTGGAGAAACGTTTGGAAGGAATTTGGAAGGAATGTGTTTCTCCTGAGACAAGGACAGGACAAACTCATCTCTTCCTCTCTTGTAGACACATGGGCTTCAGAGGTCAGAGGAAGTGGCTGAAGGATAGACCTTTCCAAGAGGTCCAGAACAGACCTTTCCAAGATGTGTCACTTTGGCATGTGGATTATTTCAAGCTGAGGTCAACCAAGGCCCTGGAAACTCAGGGGAAACTTTTCTCCTTTAACCACCCAGAAGGATAAAACTGGGGGGCATTACTGAGAATTAGGCTTTTTATCAGAAATAAATTTTCTATCAGAGAAACCTGTAGTGGCAGGACAAATGTAATTCTAGAACATCTGCTCTTCATCATAGGGGTCACTTTCCTGTCATCATCCAGGTCCCCTCGTTGAAATCCCAGACCTACTCCACTTCTTAGCTCAAGATGCATACCTATATTTTGTTCCATTTGCTTTAGAATCTAAAGCCATCTGATTCTCCACACGTATGCAATTAATTTGTTCTTTTGTCCCCCAAATTGGTCTCATGTCAATTGGCTTCCTTGGCTAGTCTGAGAAGAACCCAGTGGAGGTGGGGTTGCTGTGCTTCTACATGGCCAATGGAGAGTATATTTGCTTTAAACACATCGTTGCTGGCAGGGCTGCAATCAGGACACTGACAATCTGGAATGTTCACTGCCTCCAGGGGACTCTTGGGGAAATCTGAATGCTGAGGTTATGCTATAACAGCACGTTGGATTTTCAACTGGTTCAACAATTGTATCAAAGAATGGCCGCTTATCAACCTGGTACAGGTCTCCTGCCGAGTGACAGAGCTCTCATTTGTGATCTGAGCTTGTCTTGGGCCATTATTATCTATGATTTCAATAAAGACTTTCAACATACACTTACCAAATTCTCAGGTGACAGATGGCACTACTAAGTAGAACACAAAAGTTATCAGAACTTATTCTAACACATGTCTGTCTAGCATATACAACTACTCTGTGAGGTTGGGACAGTTTTATTAATCTCACTTTGCATTTGAAGAACTGGGGCTCAGAGAGGGTGAGTGACTCTTGCAAATGGAGGATGCAATGGACCCCAAACCTGGGCTGAGGTCTAACAGAGCTTGTCCTTAAATTACACATCAAACTTCAGCTCCCTTGGCTGCACTGAAACCTCTCGGCATCTGCAGAAGAAAGCAAGGTGGGGACTATTTTCATGGCTTTGTTCATTCTTTCATCCGATCAAATTGGGCGAGTGCCTAGAACATCCAGGCACATTCCAGGTCCTGCTGATGTGGCAGAAGCACAGGATCATCTGGAGCAATTCTGACCTTACCATCCCGGGAAAGAGGGACGTGAACAATTAAAAAGCACAGAACTGCCCTCTCTAGTGGTGCAATGGGCTAGAGCACAGCACTGTGAAGCTCTCTGAAGCCACTGCAGCACGAGTATGCTCCCTGGCCAGGGAGGTGACCCACATGGCGTGGCAGACCTCTCCTGACCTGCCCACTGCTCCCCTCAGCAATGTACTTCATTGATCTGCCTATTCTGCTCCCACTCTGTCTCTGGTGAATCCTAGCACCACCCACACCTCTGGCCTGCACCCCAGTTCTGTATGCATAAATTAATAAATCTTAAAAAAATTAAAAGCACAAGCAACAAAATAGGTAATTTTAGAAGATAATAATATAGCTGAAATGTTTACTGAATGCTAGGTATTATTCTAACCTCAACAATCCCAAGAGTTAAGTAGTATCATTCCTAGTTTACAGTAAGGGAAACTGAGGCCCAAACTGTTGGGAGGAGTCCCGGAGGACCCCTGAGCCTGTGATGCTGAAAAAAGAACAGCAGGTGTACAGGCTTGAGATGAGAATTGGCTGTACAGTTTGAGGACAGAAAATGTCTGTACCCCAGGGCACCCAGGTCCGATGGGTGGGCAGGGGCAGATGGTGCCATTTTGTAGGCTAAGGCAGTCTGGAGTCCTCTCGACGGTGAGAAGTCCAGCCAGGCACTGATGCAGGAGAGTAAAGTGATGAGGTCCATTTCAACCCAGCTTGCCAAGGGTGCGCAGGACTGACAATCCCAGCTCCCCAGTCATGAACTACTGCTTCTTTCTGAACCTTCCCCACATTCCCGACTTGTGTTCAAAAGCTGAGATAGAAATCTTCCAAAGATTAGTTGAGGTCTCATATTCGAGTTGAGGGCTCAGGTTAGGTTGGCCTGTTGGTGGGACCTCTCTGCCCAGAACAGCATCCGAAAGCACCCGAGACTCTCAAGGATGGGCCCAGGACTGGGGGCATCTGAAGACTCCCAGGCCTGGGGTCAGGAATGGCTGGCCTGGCTTGCCCATAGGAATATTCCAGGCGGTCAGGCTAAGATGAGGAGGTGCCACTCAGCAAGTGAGTGGCAGACAGAGAACTACTTTGGGACCTTACATTACAGGGAGCAGATTCTAACAAATACAAAGGTTGAAGCAGGCTGGCTTACGTAGCAGCAGCAACCTGCCACAGGTTGGTGAGGGGTGCTGATCAGGAAAAGAAAGAGACATGTCAGAAAGCCATGGAGAAGGCTTCAGCATTCAACCAACTCTGAGCATTTGCTGTGTGCCAGACCATAGCCAGGGGTGCTGGGCCTTCTGCTCTGTGGGAAAGAAATCGGTAAACAGAATATGCCACGTTGTGTATCTATGTGATGAGAGTGGTCTAGGGAAAAGGTGGTATAAATCACAGAGGGCTTCTTGAAGGAGGTGCTCATAGAGCAAATGGGTAGAGAAATAGTGGGAATTGTCTAACAGCGGCAGAAGGCATGGTGGGGTGGGGGTTTGGTCAAGGATGGGGGTTTTGTGTTTCTGTTGCTTCCCTCTCCACTCCCCACCCCCAGGTGTGACCAGACAAGTATACAGGAAAGGGACAAAGGCTACACAGAGCTCAGAAGGCATTGAGCCTGCGGCGAGTCAGAATCTCCACCTTGTGCATATCCATCAAGTCGTGGGGCCCCTTGGCTGAACCTACAAACAGCTGCAGGAGACCAGGCTAACCCCCCAAACTAGAACTGTTTCATCATTATGGAAAAACAATTCCCATGAAAAAAAATCAGTGGGATACAAAACACACTGGTGAACTCTTAAGACACGTGAACATCACATTTGTCAATGAGAGAGAAAAAGAACAGTTGTTAGGTTCTTTCCATATAGCTTCCATGATTGTAAAATAGCTTTAGACTTTTATCACCTGCTGGAAGGATAATGCTTCTTGTCCATGGGGTTACCAAGAACTTGCAGATGTGATTGTTAAAGACTCATCACTCTCTGGGTTAGGGCATCACACCAGATGTAAGCTATCACCCTGCAAGGAGCTGGGTGATAGGTAGATAAGACCACTCCTTACTACCTTTGTGAATTTGTGTGAAACTATCATTATTTTAAAATAAAAAGTTCTCCCCAAATCCAAAAACCTCTTGCCCTAAAATTTCATGCAGTCACCTCAGGCACCCAATCCTGGTACAAGGACACGTGCTATGGAATCGACAATGAATTAATTTTTAAGAGTGAATATGGTAGCTTATATAAAGTTTTTATTTCTTTAGTATACTCTCTTATATGTTTCATTTTTTTTATTTTCTTTTTTTTTTTTTTTTAAGATTTATTTATTTGTTCATACAGAACTGGGGTACAGGCCAGAGGCTCAGGGGCGGTGAGAGGCTTCATCAGAGACAGAGTGGGGAGCAGAACAGGCAGATCGACGAAGTACACTGCTGAGGGGAGCAGCGGGCGGGCCAGGAGAGGTCTGCCACGCCATGTGGTCACCTCCGGGGCAAGCGGGAATCGAACTCATGCTGAAGCGGCTTTAGATTCTCAGTGCTGTGCTTTAACCCGCTGCGCCACCAGGGAGGGCCTTTTTTATTTTCTTGACATCATTTTATAAAATAGAGAAAAATGTCTTTTTCCCCCCTCCTAGTGTCCTTTATGTCTATTCCAGAGTGCCTATATGAATAGGTCATTTTCTGTGTGCTCCATCTTGGGAAAAGTTGGGAGCTGGTGTCTTGGGGGGCAAGATGGTGCTACAGGGAACACACTCAGCAAGGTCAGGGTTAAGACTTCTGAGTGACTGGGAGCGTCCCCAAGACCCCCAGCCAAAAATGAAGGGCTTCCTGAAAAGTAGGAGTGGGTGGGCTGAGGCTGCTGGTGTCTGACAAGGTCTGGAGGGCTCATTGGCTGGGAGGCTTAGGGCAAGATGAGCCAGGGTCAGAAGAGTGTTAGAGGCTGCCAGGAGGAGAGATGTGCATCTAGGGACTGCAGGTACACGCCTGGGCCCAGGGCTGAAAAACCACACTGTTCTTGGTGACTCTCCTGACCAGTAACATACCCCAGTCAAAAAAAAAAAGCATCTCTGGAGGAGGAAAATTAGCTGCCCTTCCCTGGGAGAATTTTCCCTGAATCTGCCTGTCACTCTGGGCATTGCAAAGAGCAAGTAGAAGGATCTGGGACCCCAGTGGAGCTCAGCACCCTATCTCCTCCCCTCTGACACCCGGACTTCCAGCTGCCACAGTTGAGGCTGCAAGTACAGTGTCAACCTGAAGAGATGACAAGGATCCCCTGCCAGCTGTCCTGTGTGTGAGGCCTTGAGCTGACCATCTCTAGCCAGGCAGGAAGGCCCAGGACACCCCAGAGCCCCTGGTAGCGGCTCTTCCCAGGCTGGTCTGGGTGTTCAGTGAGCGTCCAGCACACGCCCGTGTGATGAGTCCCCAACCTTCACCAGAGTCTGGGTCTGAATGGAAACATTATCACAAATTAATTACCTTCCACAAACGCAGCCTGAGAAACCTCACTCCTTGGCCACAATGCCAACCTCAACTGGAGCCAGGGGTGAGTGGAAGTTGTGCTCCCCCGGGGTGAGGGGAAAGCCCCTGAGGAACTGCACACTTTAATGAAGTTTAAAAAGTGACCCACGGGCCCCCTGGGGCCACTCGGGTCTTCCAGCTGGGGACACAAACTCAGCCAGGAGCACAGGTTGTGTTTGGACGATCCCAAAGGGTATTCCCGCCTCCCCCTCCTTCTCTCTCTCTCTCACTCTCTCTCACTCTCTCTCCTCCTCCTTCTTCTTTTTTTTTTAATAAAACGGGTGATAAAGGGTCCTGCCAGGAACCATTGTCTCTCCGAGTCTAAAGTGTTTGAAATTAATTTATCCGCTTAGGATGGTGTATAAATTTCTCATTACGAGTGTCAGTGATGAACAAGAAACCATTCCAAGAAATGTCTCGGGCCCTTGCCAAGCCGCGGGCCCAGGGTCCCTCGCAGAGCTGGTGCCTGTGACAAAGGGTTTCACACAGGCAGGAGCGTTAACTATGCATGCTTTCGCGTTGCCCGGGCTCAGCCAAATGCCCTGTGAGAACGACACGTCCACACCCGGTTTTATTATTCCACACAGATGCCGGCTCGTTGTGTATTTCCAGCTTTGTGGAACATAATGTGGGGTGTTGGGGGGTTTTGTTGTGGTTGGGCATGTGCTTTCTACTCTAGCTCTCCCCCACCCCTGCTTTCTGTGACCTACTCCCATCCACCCGAAGGGGCTGGGGTAAAGGGAAGTGGGGGGCAGAGGGGAAGGTTCTTGGAAGGGCTGGCGAAGAGTGGGGGAGGGGATTCATGAATTGAGTCTCTTTGAGGTGTGTGTATTGGGGTGGGGGAGGTGGAAACTAAAGAGAGGAAAGGAAGGGGAGGGGGAGGTTAAGTCCTGGGAAAAAAATGGCACCCCTTGGCCCTGGCTGGGCCTGACTGCCAGCTCTGCAGAGGCAGGCCGGTGGTAGGCGGAAAGAACCCCAGCCCAGCCACGCTGCCTCGCTCTCAGCTGCCCTGGAGTCCCAGGAGTCTCAGCACCAGAGGGGTCCTTAGAACACCACTGCCATGTGACACCTTATAATTACAAGAGGCAATTAACAGCCCAAGCAAGGTTCAAGGACCAAAGTCGTGGCAGGGCTGGGACTCAAACTCAGGACCCTGATGGTGAGGTTTGCCCAACTTCCCACTTCCTCAGCAGCTTTTCTCCCCCAGGCCCCAGCCTGTAGGTCAGCACCCCTATGCCTGTTCGGTTCTACCCTGTCTGGGCTTCATGTTCAGGAGCCCCAGGCTAGAGGGAATTCAAAAACCAGCCCCCAGGAACTTGGCCAGACCCCATAGGTCCTGGTTTTGGCCTAGCAAAAAGTGGCTCTGTTGTCCCTCGGGTGGGGACAAAGTTGAGCCCTTATAGGGCAGGACAAGAGAACTGGTCTGGAAGTCAGGAGACCCCCACTGGAGTCTTGCCTTCATCATCATCTCCTTACGTAACCAGGCCTAGCCCTACCCCTTCAAACTTCTGTGTTCTCTTCTGCTTTTGTACATCAAAGTGGCAACCCCACCCTCACCCCCACCCCCTACTCTCACCTCTGTGACGGAGAAGTGTGGCTGGCAGTGCTGAGCATAGAAAGCTAAGGACACTTTCTTGGGGGTTGTGGGCAGAAGACTGGGCATGCTCACCTCTTAGAACAGCCAGTCTCAACTAGCATGCTCACTTCCGGAGGGCAGGGCCTCTCGGAATGGCTGATTGGGATGCCTGGCAAGTCACCGGCCCTGGGCGGTAGGCCAGCCCATAGGCCCTGCGGAGGTGGCCTCATTAAAGGCCTCATGGTCCAGTGGACAGGGCATCAGACTGGACATCTGGAGGCTTGGGGTCTGGTCCAGCTTGCTGCTGCTTTGCTGGGTGACCTTAAGGAGATTACTTGGCCTCTCAGTGCCCCATCTGCCCCCTACCTCCTCCCTGTCTGGCAAGGCTTCCTGGAGGGAATATTAATGGGCTAACTCACAGAGGCCTGGATTCTACAGCACCTTGGGGTTAGCCATCCTACTCATGCCAGGGGTTGGCAGGCACATGCAGGAGCCCTTCTTCCTGAAACCCTCTAAGAATTTCAACTGGCATCTCTGCCATGGGCCCAACCTGGGAGGCAAAGATGTGCTGGACAGGATTCTTTAGGGCAATCCCTCCTTTTGTAAATAGAGAAACCGAGCCACACACACAGGTGGCAGGCCGAGAACCCTAGTGTCTATGTCCTGGGTTCTTCTGTTTCTCTCCCAAGCTATTCCCTCCGGGCTCTCCATCCCAACCTGGCCCCCAGGATGCTGTTATACACAAGTTACCCTGTGAAGTCCTGTGTCAGCCTCCTCTATGACCCTGTATCTTCTGAATACCTCAGCTAGTACCCTAGGGCCGCTTTCTGCTGCCTCCTCCATTGCCTTACTGTAGTCATGCAAATCCCATGGTCTAGCCCTCCGCACACTGCTCCTGGTACCTCAGGGACACTCTCTTCTGGATGTTTCCTGGGTAAGCTAGTGGCCCTTCGTGATTGTAGCAAAACATCCCCTCTGTTTGACACCTGTGATAAGCCATCCCTGAGGATATCGCTTGGGCGCTTCACTTTGGTCTTGCAACATGCAGGCCTAGCTCCATCAGAGCACTGCTCAACCAGGTTAGGGGGACTTGCAGGGCAGGATCTCATGTTAGTGCCACAGAATAGACCCAGATCTTTGCACATAGTGATAGCTCAGTAGATGTGAGTTGAATGAAGTAAGTCTAAAAGGTGAAAACCAGCAACCTGATCCCATAACCCTTCTGCATACTTCCCTTCCCTTCCTTTCACCCCTTCAGCTACCCTTGAACAAAACATTTAAAAAAAACCATCCAAGCTGCTGAGACTTACCAGGGTCTTCCTGCTACTCTGTGACTGCACCTCCATACCCAATCCCAACACACAGTGCCAAACTAGCCTATCCTGAGTTCCTCTTCTATAGGTGAGTGGATCCCAGGCCCCTCATAATAATAATAATAATAACAATAACAATATCTCTTATTTATTGTGCCTTACTATAAAGCCACAATAAACAAAACAGGATGTGATTCAAAATAAGACAGATCAATGGAAGAGAATGGAGAGTTCAGAAATAATAACACCCATAATAATGGACAACTGATTTTTGAGAAAGATGAAAGCAATTCAATCTTCACAAGAAATCTTTGAAGAGCAACTGAATCTGTGTATGTATATATGCATATCTGTCTGTCTGTCTTTTTCTCACTATCTATCTTCCATGGTCACAAAAACAACCTTACATCTCAGTTTATATTAAAGCAACTTAGACTCAAAGAGATTAAATGTCTTGCCCAGAGTCACACAGCTGGTAGAGGCAATGATGGGCAAAAGCCCAGAGGATCCAAAGTTCCTGGTCTGCTCCACCAGCAACTCTCTTCCATGCCCCAACAAAGGAACTCTTAGAGCCATGGAGTCAGCCCACTTGCTAAAGGCCATGAAGAAGTTCCTGGGTGATCCTTTCCCCTTGGCATTGGTACCATAACAGGAGTCCTCAGAGTTCCTCCTAAAGCGGGTCTGATGATGGAATTCCAACACCATTAACCACGTGAACAAGGTATCTACTTGTGTCTATGTCTGCAAGCAACGTGCACAATGAGCTGGTGAGGGTTAAACCTAACCATCTTTCTCTACTAGTGTATTTAAGTCTTTCAAGGATTATGGCTAATGGGCAAGAACCAGAAATGAAATGATAATCAAAATACCCAACTATTTTAAGATATTAATTATCTTACAATTGCTCTATAAGTTCAACATAATCCCAAGCAAAATTCTTTTTTTTTTTAAAAAAAGACTTATTTATTTATGCACACAGAACTGGGGTACAGGCCAGAGTTGTGGGGGCAGTGAGAGGCTTCACCTGAGACAGAGTGGGGAACACAACAGGCAGATCGACGAAGTACACTGCTGAGGGGAGCAGCGGGCAGGTCAGGAGAGGTCTGCCGCGCCATGTGGATCACCTCCAGGGCAGGGACCGAACCCATGCTGAAGTAGCTTTAGCCTCTTAGTGTTGTGCTTTAACCCACTGCGCCACCAGGGAAGACCCCCCACACGAAATTCTAGAAGGATTTTTAAAAATAGAAACTGACACATCGATTCTGTAGAAAAGCAAAAGATTGGCAGAATCAAAACAAGTTTAAAAAAGAACAAATTTGAAGGCTTCACATGCCTTGATTTCAAGAATCACTATAAAGCTACAATAATCAAAACAGTGTGTGAATGACAAAAGGACCCAGATCAGTGGAAAAAAACAGATAGTTCAGAAATAGTAACACCCATCTCTGGTCAACTGATTTTTGACAGAGCTGAAGTTTAATCTTTCCAACAAATGTTTTTGGGATAACTGGATGTCCCTATTCAAAGGAACAAATCTGGATCTCTATTAACATCTTATACCAAAATTAATTCAAAACAGATTATGGATCTAAATGTAAAACCCATGAAACCCATGAAATTTCTAGAAGAAAACGTAAAAGAAAATCTTTGTGACTCTGGATTAAGCAGAGATGTATTAGGTAGGACTCAAAAGCCCAATTCATAAAAGAAAAAGAAAAAAAAAATTGTTACACAAGATTTCATCAAAACTACAAGCTTCTGCTTTTGAAAAGAATCCCCAAATCTCAAGTGGTAGGCCCAGAAGCAGAGCTTCTTTGACCTCGTGAAAGCACTACACCGGGCTGGAAAGCCAGTGAGTCAGAGGTGACTGAGAGTAGCGCCAGAGGACCAGAAAGATGGTAGGAAGGTGTGTGTGGGCAAAGGCCAGCTGCCAATCCTTCCCAGAGACCACAGGCAAGCTTAAGTACCTTTAGTATGTCACTTAACTTCTCTAAACCTCAGTTCTCTTATCTCTAAAACAGCTGTGTCTGGAAAAGTTGCTTTCAGTCACAAACAAAATATGAACTTGAAAATAAATTCAAAACTCGATACTTGTGAATTCCTTTCTCTTTTCCTCCTGGCCTCAATGAGGCTATAGGTCTATTAAGGAGACAGAGGCATCCATGTGAAAGCAACAGAAGTGTTCCAACTGAATAAATTACCATTAGGCACACCAGAAAAGCAGATCTCTGATCTTGTGCTTAGCTGGTTGATGTCCTCCTGCAGGAAGCCCTGATTTAGCTAAGATCCATCCAATCCCTGGGTGGGAAAGGGGGTGGGGTGGGGGAGGGGCTAGTCACCCTCTCCCTGACTTTGGGATGATTCAAGAAGCCAAGGCTAAGAAGTGTGCAAAAAAGAAGGAGAAAGAGGAACCAAGGGTGAAAGAGGAGATGTGGAAGAGAGTAGGAAAAAGGAAGCAATAGCCTAAGACCAAATCCAGGCTGGGGCAGTAGAGAGGTCACAATAATTAAAGAGTGGGATTCCTGTAAAGAAGAACCTCAACATTATTGAAACCCACATATTATTTGTGCTGCCTAGACCACGAATCTGAGACTTACCGGGAAAGAATACTGTCAATGACTCGTAATATCTGCCACTGGTGAAGAATTGAGAGAGGTGGCATGCATGCAGTATCTATGATTTGGGACAGAACCCCTGTAACTCTAAGGAGTTTATTCAGTGCAGGCCCACACAGCTCTCCTGACTGTCTGGTAATGAAGTCTGCTTGCTCCAAGAACTGATGGTAAAATCATGTATGTTCAATTACAATTACCTTTACGTTAGAAAAATTTATGTCTTAGAAAGTGTTTGATGCAAAACAAATACCACAAAAGCTTCTGGTCTTGGGAGGTAAAATATTAAAAATATAAAATTAATGTAAATGTAAAATATAAATGTCAGTTACATAGGACATTGTACCCTCTGAGAGTACTGAAAGGGTGAAGTACTATTGTTCAACCAGTGCTGGATTTGAGAGGTAGGGAGCCGAGGAGGGCTTCAAGATAGCAGGAACCTGGAGTGTGAAACTGTGTTACAATCATGATTGTTGTTTGCAGAATGTCTCTGAGATTGTTCCTGTTTCCCTTTCTTAGGTTTTTACCATTGGTTTTCTTGGGTAGCTTTGCCTCTCTAATTTGCTCAGCCCTCACCCCTGGTGGCTTTGCGCTCAGGTCATAGCACCTGATTTTTATTAAAATTTTGAGACAAGAGGTAGCTCAAGATGAGAGAAGGAGGGGTGGGAGTTAGTTCCCTGATTGGGGTCTGATGGGAGATCCTAACTTCTGTGTCCTGTTAACCCCCTGCGGTGCCCACCCCATGCCTCTTCTACAACCACCAAACACCTGCTCTTGGAGGGTTTCTCCTTCAGTGCAGCCTGGGGCAGTGTGAAGAGGGCGTGCCAATGTTTGCAGACTCTGCATCCTCACTGAGGACTCTCAGGCTGATCCCCTAATGCAGACTCAACCCCTGTATCTATCAAAAGGACTGAACAGAGCAGAAGCCCCCTCATGGAGGCCAGGGGCTGAAAGGCTAAAGGGAAGCCCTAGTCATGCTTAGCGTGGTGCCTGGCACACAGATGCTGCTTCATAAATGGAAGTCCTTCCCCTTCCTCTGAACAGCTCGTGGCAGACCAGCAGGCTCTTCTGAGGTTACAGGCCCAGAGGGGGAAGCTCATATCCATGGCCACCTGACTACTGACAGTGGGTTCTGGTCAGGATGTCACCCAACCGGTAGAGTGCTGTCAAGGATGCCCTGACAGGCCCCCTTCAGGGCCTGGGGTACCACAGAGGTCTGTATGGAAATACTGCTGAATAAGAACACTCCTGTTCAGAGGCTGGGAGTGCAGTGTTCACTGTAAGGATGGGCCAGGTGAAACAGAGCCGCCCTCCTGGGTCTGACCCCCTGGCATGAGGCCTCTCAGATCCAGAGATGCTCCCGAACTCGGGCAGCCAGCACACATTGGTGTCCCCACACCGCTCCTGGGCACCATAGCAGGCACATCAAGTCACAGCACGTCCGCCTTATTTGCCAATCTGTTGACTGTGCCCCCTGGCCCTCAAGTCCCTATTCATTGGGCGGTAAACATGTTGCCTAGCAACTGAGTGTCAATATCAACAAAGGCTCCGATGAAGTTGTTAATCTGGGCAAGACTGACAGCGGCCGAGGCACCCTGCGCTGGCTCCTCCGCTCATTGTCTGACACTTCGACTGGCCCACGAGGATATCGATGCTCAAAAGACCCCACATCTCCTTCCACTATGAAAATTAAATGAAGTGTGTATCTCAGGCAGGGAAAAGGCACCAGCCCTGGCCCGCCTGGTGATCTTGTTTTCCTTTTTTCTTTCCTCCCCCCAGTGCCATAGCCCGTGGGGTGGAGTGTTTCCCCTGAAGGCAGCGACCGCTGCTAATTTCCAGGAACAATGTGGGACACTCCAGGGCTGGCCTGTGCCACCCGATGAGACACGCCTGCCATTTGTCCTGCTTGCAGGGCTCTAGGTGGGGTGAGGAGGGTACAGCTGGCTCTGGGGCTCAGTCTAAGCGGGTGTATGGTTGGGCGTATGGGTGAAGAGGAGACACCGTGAGGGTGCTAGGGTGACCACATTTTGTGGGAACAGGTCAGAAACAAAGAGATGGGTCCTTAGCCAAATGTTGCATAGGTATCTGAGGGAAGAGCATTTCAGGAGGCATTTCAGGGTCAGACAGAAAGTCCCAAAGAAGGAAGGTGTTCTTTATCTACCCCCTGCTGCAAGAAGGCCAGAGTCTGCCGGGAGTGAGGGGGTGGATTGTGAAGCAGCAGTAACGTCTGAATGGATGCCAGGCACACCTCTCAGGGGTCATGGTGAGGTAGGTCATGATGGGGATATTGGAGCTCCTCTAAGTGGGATGGGAAGCCAGTGAAGGGTTTCCATGAGGGGGTGATTTGGTCTGATTTCTGCAGTGGTAGAAGTGAATACAGGGGCTTTACGGAGAAACTAGTTAGGAGGTCCCAAGAGAGGCCAGTGACAGACTCTGGGATAGTGGCAGCTCCATCATGCCCTGGACACCCCACTTTGGGTTTGGCAAAGGAGTGAAGCGGATATGAGGGAAACATGGCTCAGGTGGGGCTAGCAGCACTCAAGGCTGAAACGGGGGGCTAAAGGCCACACACCGGGCTAGGCTTCCACTCTTCTTTCCAACATTATTGGAAGAGCTCCTCCCCTTTAGGGCTGGCACCTCATCTGCTAACCAACGTTCCTCCAGAATGTTGAGAAATGGGGGGAGGACCCCAGGTTTGGAGTCAGGTAGAACTGGGTTTTCAAGCCTAATTATATCCTTTACTTGTGGCCTTGGGCAAGGTCTTTAACCTTTAGGCCTCCACTTTCCTCATCTTTAAAATGGGCTGATGGCATCTTTCTCAAATGATAATCCATCAAGACTTAATTTTTTTCTCAGTATGTTTGGGTTACTTGTTTAAGTGTCTGGCACTGTAATAGGTGTAGAGATGGGTAAGACTTGGCCTCTTCTTCTCTTGGAGACAAGAAGATTGACTCATCGTGATCAATTACAGTCCCAGGAGGTATGCCTTTGGGAGGACCTGGCATCTCTGTTCTTGCCCAGGGTACTGAATGTGGCAGCAGAAGTGAGGGTGATTTGTAGGGACGTCAGGGTAGACTAGCAGAGGGCATAAAAGTTCAGGCTTCTGGCCTGCTTTTCTGGGTACCCTAGGCAAGTCCTTTTTCTTCCACATGCAGGTTAGGCAACTGGAAAATGACAAGATTGAGATCCATAGTCTTTTAACTACCTACTCTTCCTGGACCCTGCAAGTCTTTCCAGCCCTCCAGCCAGGGCTGGAAGCTGGGCAGTGCTGATTAGCTCACTGAGTTGCTTTAGCTGACAGTTATGAGACAGCCTATCAGAGTGTTTCCCACAAACATGGGGCCTCCTCAGAGTGACAGATTCCAGAGCTCCAGAGGATTCTTAGGGTTCCCAAAGCTCCCCAAGGCAGCATCAAAACCTGATGATGTTACCATTCCTTATTCTTTCCTAACTCTTCTGATTGCTTAAAGGAAAATGGGGCTCATGTGCTCTGACACATCTCAAATTCCTGCTCATCTGCATCTTAAATGAGAGCATAGTTGTCCTGAGGAGGCAAGAAGGCCTCAGAGAATTGAAAACATGGAGGTGTACATTACTTTTTATTATGGCAATTGTTACTAGCTCCCCATATACAGTAAAGATAAAAGATCCTCTTAGAAATACAAGGTAAGAAAAATGTGAGAGAAAATATTATGGTGAGACATATGAAATTGCTGTTCATTGACCAATTTTTTTTTTTCCTACAAACTTGGCACTTGGCAAGATTCACCCCAATATAAAGTAGTGATGAGGACAATAAGAGACAGCCTACAGTCAGACAATGAGGCGCCTTCCTATAGCCAGGGCAGTTCATAGGGCTTTACCCACAGAGTGAACAGAGGACTTGGGCAGTGTGACAGTCACACACACACACACACGCACACGCACACGCACACGCACACACACACACACACTATGTGGAACTTTATAAACTTGGGCAAACTCTTTTCATCCTTCGAGCAGGAGTCCTGAAGCCCTCTGCCACCTATTGTGCTGTAACCCGTGACCTTTCCCCTGGCACGGATGACTGAGCTGCTCAACCACAAGCTCTGACTGGCGATGGTGAGTCCAGGAGTGGCAAAGAGGCACAGGATTATGATGAGACATTAGCCCAGCCTTGGGGAGAGAATAGAGGAGGCAAATGGAGATGATGGGGAGCATGGAGGCCAGAGGCCCTGCTATATGTCTGTGAGGGAGCAGCATCAGTGCCTTGCAACCTCAAGGCTGCTGGGAATCCGCTGCACCCAAGCCCCTTGAGGGTGAGGTTGAGCCACATTCACCTGCGAAGGGCTGAAGGACACAGGCGGCCAAGCAGAGAGGTGGGACATGTCCCTTTGCACAGGATTGCAGAGGACACAGCAGGCCAGGTGGGGGAAGGCTGGGCCAGGAGAGGAAGCCGTGAGAGTAGAGCGCCAGGTGTAGAGGAAAGCCACAGATACTTGCTTCATAATCACAGGCCACAAAGAACTTTGGGCTCTGGCCCCGCCACTGAGCGGCCCACAGAATGCTTGCACTGGCCTGTACACACAATTGTGTTTCAGTGTCAGCACAATTGGGGACAGTATCCAGAGACAGTGATTCTGGCAGCGGGCAGATTGACAAGTATATGCTGTCCCTGCCATCATTTTCCCAGGGCCCCTGTTCAGACTGGGAGGCAGAAGCCAGTTGGGGTTCCAGGAGACAGCCTTGGTATGCATGATTCCTCAATGGGCAACCATAGCAGCAGGTCTTACAAGGTGGGTCCCAACGGATAAAAGAAAAACAGAGGGTAGCGATCAGGTAGGTGACGATGACCGAGGCAGAAGTTGCAAATTATTTTAATCCCAAGTCAAAACAAGCTTCCTTTTTGGGTGGGTGGATGGCAAGAGATGCACAGCTTGGAAAACACAACAAGAACACTCAAAACCTGGACCGCTCACAGTATGGCCTAGAGGAGAATCCCTGCTGGGGGTGCAGGGGACATCGCAGGAGGGAATCAGAATGGGCTCTGTGGGTCTGAGGACCCCGAGGGGAAGGGAAGCAGGAGAGGATGTCAGCCTCTGCTCTGGAGGAACAGGTAGCCTCTTCCCAACATCAAATGGGCTTCCCCAAGACAGGGAAGAGTCTGCCGGCTGGGGATTAAACCCCACCCTCGGCACTGGGGGAAGCAGCTTGGCTGCCTGTGGAAGAAAGCAAAAGCCCCCTTCTGTGGGCAAGAGCTGAGCATGGAGGCATCCAGGACTGGGAGCTCAGGGAAGGACTCTGCCTGGCTCGGAGGCCAGAAGCCAAGGGCAGGAGGCAGGCGTGGCAGTGCTGAGCCCGCACAGAGGAGCGAGGGGGGCAAAGGCATGAACGGGGCCGGGATGGCAACTCCACCTTGAACACAGCTGTTGTTTCATTTATGGAATCCCAGAGAGAGGAAGAAGAGGGCAGGCGAGACGAGAGTGCTGGCTAGACAGACGGAGGGAGAAAGGATGCAGGCCTGGAATCACAGAGGTGAGTCAGAAAAAGGGAGAGGAGGCAGGTGGCATTGGCAGAGCAGGAGGAGGAGCAAATGCATTGAAGATGTTTATATAATGCATAGCCTGGGGGCTGTCACTCCTTCCTTCTTCTCTGACTAGCTTGGACGGGGACAGCCCTGATGGGGAGAGCCTCTCCCCTAGGACAGAGGGCAGGGTTTAATCCTGGGCATGCAGATCTCACCTCCCTTGAGCGAGCCCAGTGGAGCAGGCCTGCTATCTACTTTTGGGTATTTGGGCTGTTTCCATGTCTTTCCAATTGTAAATAAAGCAGCAATAAACATGGCCCCCCCT